>NC_137842.1:8985714-9652142 GCF_948465745.1 Chenopodium album | reverse complement strand
AGAGCTTTATTCAGGCTACCAACCTCTGATCGTCCAACCATCAGTCGGACTCCAAGAAGTCCGACTAGCAAAAAGAGAGTCGGTCTGCTCAGCCGGCTCAAAAAGCTGAAGAGAGCAAAAAGAGAAAAGAATTTTGGGCGGTTAAGGAACATGATCAGCCGTCCAAGAAGAAAAAGAAATAATTCAAACCGTATATCTCGTGGGATGAATTCAATAAAGACTGCTACACCATCTTTACAGAGTTGAAGGACCGGCTGACCATTGAGAAGTCGAATCCTATGAAGAGTTCCGTTCAATTGCGGAACAAGAATAAATTCTACCACTTCCATTAGGAAGTGGGCCATGACACCAGAGGTGGATCCACGTTGATGCCTGGGGGGGGGGGGCACGTGCTACCCCCCGAAAAAGGAAAAAAACTGATTTTATGAAAAAAGCGCTCTTTATATTTATATAAATATTACAATCTGTGTATATGTTCACTATCTTCAGCATTGCTTCAGTGGTAAGGGAGTTGTAAGGAGAGTTTTTTTTTGTTGAGGTCAGGGGTTCGAGACCCATTAGCATATGTTTTTTTTTTACTTTTAACCCAAATGAATTTGCACTTTCCTCTACTTTCATCAACACAAGGATAAGGTAGTACTATGTTTCCAAGATATTTTTTTTTTAGTTTTCACACCTTTTATAAAAAATCCTTACATTAATATGAAATATTCTCTCTGTTATATTCGATGATATTCTTCACAATATCGTTATATAATATTTATTGCATTTATTTGCATTATTATATCTTGTGTTATATTAGTATGAAAAATTACACTAAAATGAATATAAAAAAAATACTCCATCTATGTTTAACTAAATGAAATGTTTGAATTTTAACACAAGTCATCTAATTCACGATGACTAATGTTTGTGATTTATACATCAGTATAAACATAGTCATGTGGATATTTGTTGGAATCGTCTCAACGAAAAAAATAATTTAATATTCAATTGTTATAATTTTTTTATTATTAAATATATTTTCAGTCAAAATTTACATTAGCATACGTGCCCAAGGAAAAATTTATAACAAAGTTTTCAGTATATATTCATATGCAAATTTGACTTACAAAATTAAATAATAAATAGGTGAAAATTTTATCATTGTATAATCGATATCAAGAATTTAAATTATTAGAAAAAAAAACTTGTCAATATAAATGTTTGAATTTGATTGTTAATTATAATACGGCTACACAACGCATTATAACCAAAATTTAACATAGTTTGTTTGGTTGATTGTATTACGTTGCATTATAACAACGTTATATTTTTTTAATTGTCCAGTGCTACCCCTAGTTAGGATTCCTTGATCCGCCACTGCATGACACCAACGACTGCTATAGTCTCAAGCGGACGTTGGATCGTCTGGAAGACAAGGGCTTGCTGAAGTCCTATGTCTTGAAGTCCAAAGCGACTTCTAAGATGAATCCAGGGCAGTCGTCAAAAATTGTCCAGCATACTAGTAGCTCGGATACCGACAAGGATCTGGTTTACACCATAGCAGGCGGATTCGCAAGCGGTGGCCCGACCATTCGGGGCACCAAGGATCATCTGAAAAGAATGATCCATTCAGTTGATGATGGACAGACGTCCTCCAGTGGAACATTACCAGACGTCCTCATCACTGAGAAGGACCGGGGCAAGGTGCGCCGACCGCATGACGACCCAATCGTCATTGAATGCAAGGTCACCAACCAGCTGGTTGGCCGAATCCTAATAAACACAACTAGTTCCTCTTATCTCATCAGCTACAAGTGTCTGTCCGGGCTTAATAACAAGCTGGACAATCTGCGCAACGTTTACCATCCATTAGTGGCTTTGGTGGGGGGGGGGGGTCGTGCACCCAGTCGGACAAATTGATATACCCATCCGGCTGGGGGAGAAAGGGAAATGGTGACACATGGTTGTCCGGTTTCTGGTGGCTAAAGAGCTGACCGCCTACAACATTATTCTTGGTCGACCCACTTTGAACGAGTGCAAGGTCGTCATCATCCCAGCTCTCATGCTTCTCAAGTATGAAAAGGATGATGGCTCTATTGGCTCCCTGAACGGGGATCAGAGGACGGCAAGGGAGTGCTATCTCTTAGTCTTCAAGCCAACTGCTGCAGCAGCCGGTCAGCCGAAGGAGCCAATAGACTTTGACGAAGTCAAGGACCCTGATTCACCCCCTCCAGCCACAAAGAAAAGAAAAATTGAACAGCTGGTGGAGGTGAAGAAGGAGAAGAAATAGCAATCAATGACTTGGGAACGGTCAAATGATCTTCCTCCCCAGCCGGCTAGAGAGCATGGTTATAATCCTATGGACGACAACCGTCCAAAGAAAACTGTTAAGGTGGGGACAACTGCCTTTGAAAGGCTGGGTGCAGACTTGCACCTCCTGCTGAAAGAATTAAAGACATTTTTGCCTTTGAAGTGGAAGAGATGTCAGTCATCAGCCTTGATCTCGCTGTCCACAAACGCGTCGTGGATCCAAAAAAGAAGCCCATTCAACAAAAGAAAATAAATCACGGGGAGGAAAGAAGTCAGGCAGCAGCTGCCGAAGTTAAAAAGCTGCTAGACGTTGGGTTCATTCGGCCATGTAACTTCCCTAATTGGGTGGCAAATGTTGTGCTTGTAAAGAAACCGAATGAAACTTGGCACATGTGTGTTGATGACACAAATCTCAACAAGGCATATCCAAATGACAGTTATCCGCTCCCAAAGATTGACAGCCTTGTCGATTCTACAGCCGGCCATGCCTTGATGAGTTTCATGGATGATTGTCCTGGCTACCATCAGATACCCTTGTGGAAAAAAGATAAAGAGAAGACGACCTTCGTCACAGATCAAGGGTTATTCTGCTATACTGTGATGCCGTTTGGTTTAAAAATGCGCATGCTACTTTCCAGCAAATGATTAATACGGTCTTCATTAATCAAATCGAAAGGAACGTAGAGGAATACATTGATGACATGATAGTCAAATCCAAGCTCCAGATGGATCACCTTGCTGATCTCCAAGAAAACTTCACCACACTCAGGCGGCATAAGGTTATATTAAATCCTAAGAAATGCATCTTTGGTATTGAGTTTGGGAAGTTTCTCGGATTCCTGATTGATCAAAGGGTGTTAGAGGCTAACCTCGAGAAGATACAGGCGGTAATTGACACGAAGTCACCCCGCACTGTCAAGGAAGTTCAGATTTAACTGGTTGCCTGGCGGCATTGGGAAGATTTCTTCGCCAGTCAGGTGACAAATGCCTTTATTTATTCCAAGCAATCAGGAAGAAGATTAGATTTGAATGGGGGGATGATGCTAAAACGATCTTCTAAAAGTTAAAAGAACACTTGCCCTATTTGCCAAGGCTAGTCAGCCCTCTGCCGAAAGAGACGTTATACATGTACTAAGCCGTCTCAGACCATGCCCTCAGTGTCGTTCTCCTTGTTGAAAGAGACGGCATTCAGCTCACGGTCTATTTTAGTAGCCATGTGCTCCGAAATGCTGAACTCTGGTACCCCATGGTTGAAAATTTTAGCCTTGCCCTTTACATGGAATTTAATAAGTTGAAGCCATACTTCTTGGCGCATCCGGTTGTGATATACACAGATCAACCCCTTAAGCGACCTATGTCAACTTTGGAGTCATCCGGCAGAATGCTCAAATAGGCTATTGAAATTCAAATTCTTGAAATCACTTATGAACCAAGAAAGGCAGTGAAGGGTCAGGCGCTCGCCGACTTCATTGTCTAAATGACAAGACCAGTTCCACCAGATAATACTGATCAGGTTTGGAAAGTGTACGTGGACAAGAGCTCTACTATGAACGGCTGTGGTGCAGGAATTATTTATGAGTCCCCTGAGTAGGACAAATTTAAGTATGCACTATGGTTCAAGTTCCAAGCCTCAAACAATGAGGCGGAATATGAAGCCCTGCAAGCCAACATTCGCATGTGTAAGGCGACAGGGGCAACCAAAATTGACACCTACTCTGATTCGAAATTGGTCGTTAGCCAGTACCAAGGTGAGTATGAAGCCACCCATCCGGCTATAATCAAATATCTTCAGGCGATCAAAAAGGAGACTGGGTCGCTTGAAGAATTCCATCTAAAGGAGGTGCCCAGATCTGAGAACAATCAGGCGGATGCATTGTCCAAACTGGCATCCTCCGCCTGTTGTGATACACCTCGATCAGTCTTTTGGGAAGTTCTGGAAAAAAGAAGTATACATGAGGAACTCATTGGAATTCTTAATCGAAGCTCCACCTAGATGGATGGCATCCGGCCTTACCTGACGGACGGCACGTTTCCTAATTCACCAAAGGAAGCATCCGTCATGAAAAAGCGAGCTGCAAAATTTGAGAAAAAAGTGGAGAACTCTTCAAAGCAGGTTTCTTGAAGCCTCTATTAAAGTGTGTTACCCTTGAGAAAGGGAAGGAAGTTCTCGATGATTTGCATGCGAGATACTGCGCCTTTCATGCAGGCGGCAGATCCTTAGCCGTCAGAGCCAGGCGTCATTACTTCTGGCCTACTCTGGAGTAGGATGCCATGGATATGGTCAAAAAATGCGATAAGTGTAAAAAATTTGGCAAGCTAATCCATCGTCCAGATACTGACCTGACGGCAATCCACAGCCCAGTCCCGTTTGTTAAATAGGGCATGGATATTCTGGGTCCTTACACGCTTGCTCCAGGCGGAAAGCGCTATATCTTAGTGGCTGTGGATTACTTCACCAAGTGGGTGGAGGTAGAGGCGGTCATAAACATCAAGACCAAGGATGTCATTTCTTTCATATCGAAGAACATTATCACCCGATTTGGGGTACCTATGTCTATGGTGTTTGATAACGACCCTATGTTTGAGACACCTCAACTAAAAAATTGGTTGGGAGATCAAGGGATCTCAAATTATTTTGCATTAGTCGGTCGACCCCAAGCAAACGACCAAGTTGAAGCCTTTTACAAACTCATCTCAGACGACATTAAAAAGAAAATTGAAAGAGTCGGAGGTTTATGGGCTGAGGAATTAATTCATGTCCTATGGGCCATCCAAACAACTGCAAAGGGGGCAACAGGTGAAACCCCATTTCTCATGGTTTACAGTGCTGAAGCCGTCTTGCCCATCGAACATTATGAGCCGACTCTACGAGTTATGTTATATGATGAAGAGGCAAACTAGGAGGCCATGCGCCTAGCATTGGACTCACTCCCGGAGCGCAGGGGCAATACCGCCTTGCATCATGAGATTTACCGTATGAGAATGACTCGTGCCTACCACAAGAAAGTACACAAGCGCCCTTTGAAAGTTGGGGACTTTGTGTTACGCAAAATGGAGGCAACCGGTAGGGCAAATGAGCTTGGAAATCTGACTCCTAATTGGGAAGGCCCCTACCTGATCTATGAGGAAGTAAGAAACGACACCTACAGCCTAGAGACACCAGACGGTAGGCGGCTGCCCAGAACTTAAAATGTAGACAATCTCAAAAAATACAACTTCTAAGTGTTGTAAATATTTGTAAATAAAAAGCAAATTAATAAAAAAGCTGTTTTTTGTCTTCAAATTATGTTATCTATTCCTCTATATACATGCGTCCTATCATATGTGCCGCATGTTTGATGTACAGGCGGTACACATCCGCCTAATAATTTGACGATTGGAATTGGAAGTTAATTACTAACGTCCAAATAATGTGAGGCCAATGGCCAGATAATAAACTAAGCACAACAAGGTTTAGTGGTTATACAACCGTCTTTTGAAAAGACATGAGGCCAACGGTCGGATGGTTACACATTTTATAAATTTGCCTGCTCCAATGTGAAATATGGCTTATGGAGACGCCTCTTCGGGTGTTATCGTCGCAGAGGGCATTCTATCGTCTGCTCTACCAGCACTTACAGACGTCAAAATTAAACGGCCTAATTGGTCAACTCATATGTAATACTCCGTATTTGTATGTATATTTATAGTGTATTTAAGTATTTATAAAGTATATTTTAAGGGCTCAAGTATTTCTAATTAAATATTTTAAAGGGTTAAAGTATTTTAATTATAAGGTTTTATAAAAGTAAAGTATATGTTTTGGGTCAAACTTTTAATAATTATTGGGCCTTGTTTAAAATATTGTATGTAAATTATTCCTAAAACTCTTATTGGAATAACCCATTTCATTTAAATAAGCCCAACCCTTCATTTAATTTGAACCCTTGTGGGTAAAATATTTTATAATTCAAGCCCATAATTTCATTGAGCCCAAAATTAAACCCTACTCTCTACTCTGTAAATACCTTTCAAAACCCCAAAATATCCCCACACAAAGTGGCTTAAAGAAATAAGATGTTCTCATGTAAGTTTTCCTTTCTTTTCTTTTTCCTTTTCTTTTCTTTTTCCTTATTTTTCTTTCTTTCCTTCTATTCCCCTATTTCTCTTTTTCTTATTTCTTTCTTTCTTTTTCCTTGTTTTTTGGAGATCACATGCGTGAATCATCCCACGCATGGAAGCAAGTTGGCTTGCTTTAAGACCCACGCCGCCACGTCACCACCGGTGCCACCTTTCGTCGGCGCCCAGCCACGGCCACCACCCCTCGGTGGTTCTCTCTCTCCTCCTTTATCTTGTTTTAATTATTACCCTATAATTTTATAATTTGGGTTTTTGATTTTAATTGTTTAAACATGATTAAATATTTTATAATTGTGTTTTGATGATTAAATATTGTAAATTTTAGATTATAAAGTGTTTAATTTTAAGATTTTATTAAGTATTAAAAGTTAGGGTTTTAATTATTAAACTGTTGATTTTTTAGGGTTCTAACTTACAATTGATTTGGGGGTTTTATATACCATTAATTGTAAGTGATAATAAAGCTTAAATATTGTATCTTTATGGAGTTTTGATGAAGTTTTAATGGGTTTTTGACTAAATTATAATGCTGGAATTTTATTTAAAGTAGTATAATTGTGGTTTTATGAAAAGGGTTATATTACCCATTTAATAAAAGTTTAATTAGGGATTTTTAAATTCTTTTCAAAAAAAAAAAAAATAGGGATTTTTAAATAATTTTTCAGATTATTTTAAGTAGTCTAAAGTGAGTTTAAGTTGCTGGAAATTGTGTATACAAGGGTAATTAATTTAGTATTATTGTCCCTTCATGTAGGAGATTTGGTTTGGGAATTGTAATAGAGTACTCAGCTATTTTAATAGCTTAATTGAGGTACGTTCGCGTACTAAGCATAATTATGTTGATGTAGTAGTATGCTAAATGTGTTTGATTGATTTTAAGTCGTATCATGATAGGTTTGGAATGAAAGTTATGATTTGGATGTTATTGGTGATTGGATTATGAAGCATGATTTATTTGTGATGGATTATTGAATGGAAATTAATAGTTTGGAATATTATTTATGAACCACATATTTATTCGTGGAATGTTAGAGAGCATGTTTAATTAAACTAAATGCTTAATTTGGTTTGGAATATTGATAAGGAATTTTATTATGGTTCATATAATTTTTATTGATGCTATAAGCATGAGGAAAGAGCTATTTAAGTGTCTTTGTACACGAGGAATAAATTATATTTTGGTACCTTAGTGCACTTAAGCTGTTTTTAATACCGAGGGATAGGATTTGTGGCGCTTTATGCATTTAAGGTGTCATTGGCACCGAGGTAGAATTAAAAAGGATTCAACATTAAATATTATGTGGTCACTAATTATTCAAGACTGGCATATTTGGTTGATTGAATAATTATTGTTGATTGAATGATTATGGTTTGAGAGTCATCACCAAGTTTAATAATCTGTAAATAACGTAAAGTGAAAGAGATTAAGCACCAAAACTCTTGGAACGTATATACTGTAACACCCTAGAAATTCCTTTCTTTTGAAATACCTGTTTTACCCTGTATAAAACTTTAAATAGGAATATCTAAGACATTACCGCCACCGTAGAAACGGCTAAGGCAATTATCAAAGACACACAGCGGATGACTAATTTCAAAACCTTTCAAAACAAGTCAACTTGAAAAGTCAATCAACGAAAGTAAAGTCAAACCAAAGTCAAACGAAGTAAAATAAAATCAACCTACAACTTGGAACCATTATAGGCCCTTATTAAAACCAAACCAAATTCAAAAACCCTTTTCGTTAGTCACGCATAGTAATATTATCATAAATAGTTAAAGTGAAAAACACATCATATACTTATGGAAACTAGCATAATACGCTCTTCACTCATGCCCATTCATGAATATGCTTCAACACCTGAAAAGCTTATCTCTACCTATTTCCACTACTCTCCATTAAAAATGGGTCATCATAGGGCCAAGATAAAGACAAGGCCAACAAACACACAAAACACTCAATCAGCAAAGCTGAGTACATAAGCGCAATTAACACACTAGCATACAATTCTCTATCAACACACTACTTACCTTGTTACACCTATTTTTCAAGCACACCACATTCAATAAAAATTCTCACTAGACACTAAATAATTTATTTAGCGTTGATTACGTATCGAACGGGTTTCCCACTAACCTCCCCCAATAAATTGAGGTCACTGACACGGGAGCTAACCGTGCCAGCATAAAAAACCACACATAGGTGGCGGAATTCCTGCGCATAGTAATAATAAAAGGAATGTACAGCGTCCTGTACTCCAGTAGAAGTTATGGTTAAATATAAAACCCCATAACTCCCCCCATATGTTCATACTCAAAGTATATGTAATACAGTCGTCTGGCAGTGTAAGCACTGGTGCTGTAATCAACTTTTGTTTCAAGAGTTGGAATGCTTCTTCACACTTATCATCCCACTCAAACTTCTTTTCTTTCTTCATTAGAGTAGTCATAGGTTTAGCAATCTTCGAGAAATCTTTCGCAAAACGCCTATAATATCCTGCTAGACCTAATAAACTCCAAACGTCAGACACTTTTTTGGGCATAGGCCAACCCTTTACAGCTTCGATCTTGGCTGGGTCTACTTCCACGCCATCCTTAGACACAAAATGACCTAAGAATGCTACCTTTTCAACCAAAATTCACACTTAGAGAACTTTGTGTAAAGATTGTTTTCTCTCAGCGTTTGCAGAATTGCTCTCAGGTGTTCCACATGCTCCTCCTTGTTCTTGGAATACACCAATATGTCATCTATGAGCACCACAACGAACTTATCCATAAATTGATGAAACACCCTGTTCATCAAATCCATAAAGATTGCCGGAGCATTAGTCAATCCAAATGGCATCTCTGTAAACTCATAGTGTCCATACCTCGTCCTAAAAGCAGTTTTAGGAATGTCTTCATCTGCAATCCTCAATTGGTGGTATCCAGACCTCAAGCCAATCTTAGAAAACACGGTTGCACTTTTCAATTGATCAAATAAATCATCAATCCTTGGAAGTAGATACTTGTTCTTTATTGTCACCTTATTTAGTTCCTTGTAATCGATACATAACCTCATGATTCCGTCTTTCTTTTTAACAAACAGAACTGGTGTTCCCCAAGGGGATGCACTCGACCTGATGTACCCTTTGTCCAACAAATCCTGCAATTGCTCCTTTAACTCACTCATCTCTGCCGGTGCCATCCGATATGGTGCCATGGATATTAGTGTTGTCCCTAGGACTAAGTCTATGGTGAAATCGATTGCTCTCTTGGGTGGCATTCCAGGGATTTTGTCCGGAAATACATCCAGAAATTCGTTCACTACTTCTATATTTTTTGGCTTAATTGCCTCCTCATAATCCATGTTCCTCACACTACAAAAGTATACTGGATGCCCCTTCTTCATATACTTTGCCAACTTCAATACAGAAATCAACCTAGGGCATTTGACTTTGCCATGCATCCAATAAGTCACCGCCTCATTCCCACTTGTGGTCATTTTTACTTTCTGCGATCGACAAACTATTTCTGCATTGTACTTGTTCAACCAATCCATTCCTAGGATGACATCAAAATCCTTTAACCCAAACTCGATCAGATTCGACTGAAACACTTTCCCTTCGATCTCTAAAGGTACGTTCCTAAAGGTTTTGGTACAGTTCACTACCCCACCCATTGGAATGGTTATCGGTAAATCCACTACTTCTACTGTTTTCAAACAGTCTTTAAGTTTCGAAATGATTCTTTTTGAAATGAAAGAAAAAGTTGCACCAGAATCAAATAAAACTTTAACAGGAATAGAGTGAATAGAAAAAGTACCAGTGATGACATCTTTTATGGAATCCGCCTCATGCCTACTCAACACATTCAATTTTCCTACAGCTACACTTTTCTGCTGATTGTTCCCATTGTTGCTGTTATTGTTATTCCTTGCTCCATTCTCCTACGCCCCCTTTTTCCTTATTAAAGCTGTTGTTGTTTCCCTGAATGTTCCTTTGGGTCCCTCCTGAATTATTGTTTGGTTTATTCCCATTAGAACCTTTAGAGAAACACTCATACTCTCGATGCCCAAGCTTGTTACAAGCACGACATGTTACCAAGTTGCCCTCACAATCTTTTCCAGGATGGTTATTCTTGCATCTCCTGCAAAAATAACGCCTCTCATTTCTGTTATTCCCTTGGTTATTGTTTCTAGCCCCTCCATTGAAGTTACGTCCTCCTTGACGATTGTTACCTTGGGAATTGTTACTATTGTGGAAGTTGTTGCTATTATGGTGGTACTTTTGCTTTTGGAAGCTATTCTGGTTATCCTGTTGCTTCCCAGAGTTCTGTCCCATCTCTTTCCTCTTCTCTTTCACTTCCACATCAGCCATTTCTTTCTTTTTCTTCAACTCCAAAGCATACAAGTGCGCAGCTCTGCCATACACTTCATCCAAGGTTTCAAACACTTGACCACATAACTTCAGCTGCAAATCAGTAGTCAACCCACTCTCAAACTTCCTAGCCTTTGCTTTCTCCGTAGAAACCGACTCTTCAGCAAAACGAGACAACTCTATAAACTTTGTATAGTATTCAGTCACTGGCATGCCCTCCATTTTTGAGGTTTGAGAATTCCTCAGCCTTTTGCTTCTATAAGAAGCTAGGGTAAAACTTGTCTATCATATTTTCTTAGAACTTAGTCCAATTGAATCCAGGTAGCGCTCTGTAGACACCCATTTGTGTCTCCCCAAAACCAAACCCGGTGATGAGCACCTTTTGTGTCGAATCATAATCGAATGAAGTGAAAGTGTGGAAAGTTTAGTGTTGTGGAAAGTTTTAATTTCTTTTCTCTTCTCTCTGTTTTTGAAACTTATTTTAAGAAAACAGCCAATCCAGTTTTGTTGGTCCATGATATGGGTCCAATAGTAGTGTAGTTGGATGAGGCTTGCAAAGACCTTTCCAACGATATATTATAAGCCCAATTCCGATGAATATTGAGGAAGTTATGGCAAATTTACTAAACTGGGCCCGGTTTGAGCCTTATAAGCGGCCCAATGATCTAGAGGATGGCCTAATATGATTTATCATTCCTAATGCAATTAGGAATGATTTTAGCCTTCTAGATTCTTCTAGAAGGTTCATTTCATTCCTAATTCAATTAGCATTGATAAATTGACTTTTGTTGACTTTTCAGAGTTTTAATTAAAATCAAATAGCATTTTTGAGGAAAATATACGATTTTATCCTCCAGTACGACAAACTTATCTGATTTTCGAAAACGTGTTAAAAATAGGCTTGGCGCCTGACTCCAGGCATTGGCGCCTGGAACCAGGCCTGGGGCCTGGAGCCAGCCATTGGCGCTTGGCGCTTGTGTTGGTGTCTGGCGCTAGTTAGCCAGGGTTGGCCCCAGCTCTGTTTTTCGTGCGCCAGACTCTGTTTTGTTTATTTTATCTTTTTGGCTGATTTTCTCTATAAATAACGTCGTAAAAACTCCGTTTTCATTCACCAATTCTCATCAACAACCAGTTTTAATTAACATTCACCTATAATCAGTTTTCATTCATTAATTCTCTCATTCTCTTCTCATTAATCAATTCATCTTTCTCTTTCTCTTTTTTCTAAAAATTGTGTTTTTACATACAAAATTCCACATTCGCAAGATCTATAAACACCTAGCCATATTCAAAGTTGCCTTCGCCCTAGACGTGAAAGGTTTATTTTCTGAGGGTTTGGTCCCAAATCTCTCTTTTAATTATTTAATTTAATTGTTTATTATTTTCCTTGAAGTTACTAACGTGTGTATTTTGTTATTAAAAAGAGGTACGAGGCATCAAAGTAAGTGCTTTAATGGTTTTAATTGATATTATGATGTAGAAATCATGTTTACATTGTTATTATGATATTCCTAGTATCATGTCTAGGGTAATTTTAATATTAAATATGACTGTTACGATGCTTCCTATGTTCTTCCTAATATTTATGATTGTTAGTATCATGTTAGGGCTAAAGATTTGATTTTGATTGCTTAGTGACATGCTAGGGTTTGTTATTAGTCTTGTTAGTATCATGCCTAGGATCTTGCTATTATTATGCTTTAATATTAACATGAACATGATTATGATTATAATTGTTATAATTTATGATGATTATGAAAATTATTATTATTATTATTATTATTATTATTATTTTGATGATGATTATTTTATTTATGATTATTATTATGATTATTATAATTATTATTTATGATATTGATTATTATTATGTTGCTTGATTATTTATATATTTATTGTTATTGCTTGATCACACCTTTTATGCATGTTTACAGGGAATTTGGTACTTGTAATCGCGCTTAATAAGATAATTAATAGTCTTGTTAGGGTTAATTTGATTATAATTTCAAGTGATCGCCAATAATAGTTTATGTGTGCATAATATTTAACCAACATAGATAAACATGTTTAGGGTTAATCCTATTGATTGCACGTTAGTCAGAAAGCGCACATGAATACGATCAGAATAAAGTAGAGGCCTATTATTAGGGCAGGTTCAATCTCTTTTAGATTGGATTTGTACCTTCATCCCCGAACCCTTATTTGGTTCAAGACCTTATGGAGTTGACGATCTCTTGGATCGTTAAGGGGTGTAACCTTCACCCTGTGAACAGTTTACAAGTTCCTAAAACTTGTTGGCGACTCTTTTGCTCTATCTTCTTCCCTTTTGGACGCCACCGTACTTTAGTGTATGATCACAGTAGGGTTCAAGCTAGGGGTTTAACGCTTGAAATTTATTCCCCACAATTTTTGGCGACTCCACTGGGGAGGATTTCTATTTTAATTCCTGAATTTGTTTCGGCAATGATTTAGAATGAGTGGATGAGACTCGAAACGTTCTAAGTATTTCATGTGCGTAATTTTGATTAACATAATTGTCATATGCATAAAAAAAGATCTCATTGAAAAGACCATCCGTAATGAGTTAAAAACATAGGATTTTACACGTAGGAAATTTGAGGAATATCTTTCACAACTAGGACCGAAATAACACCGCGCGAAACTGGAAAATTTTATTGAGCACAGAAAGCTGCTGAGGCATGTGGGAAGTAGCGTCAGGGGCCAGAGCATTGGCGCCAGCATTTTAACCGTAGCGCCAGACGCCAGCATTGGCGCCAGGCGCTACAGCTAAAAGCTGGCGCCAGTCTCTGTTTGCTGGCGCCAATTTCCCCCAATACCGAGCCAGAAATATGCGTTCTAATTTCGACCGATTTTTCGTATTGTTTGCTCAATCCTACTTCCTGATAGAATTTTTTCTCTCTTTTCTGAAACCCATATGTGTTCTACATATGGACATAACCCTCTGGGAATTCATGCTCCATCTACCCGATTGAACGCTCCGTGCAACAAAGGGTACATCCGAGATGTTGAATTCACCAAACCATGGAAGCGAGTTTTTCTAAACTCGCGGAGTCCCGTCCACTCGCGCCAACCCTTCACAGTTAGGCTTCCGCGCGGTGCATCTGGACTATTAACCATGGACCCTCTATTGACTAAACCATATCCCGAACTTTAGAGAACTAGAGCCATGGTTAGGTTGCAAACTCATTGCATCATATTGTGCCTACTTGACTAATTATGCATTATTTGTTGTGCATATATTCTATGTTTCTCTTAACCGTTTGTTTGACTTGTGTTGAGATTAAATAAATTAATGACTTAAAGAACTTTGCCTAATTAATTAATTAATTAATTAATTTGAGTTAATAAAGTCTAATATTTTAATCGGAATTGACCTATTACGACTTTAGGCATACCCCAATTGACTAATAACACCGAAAACAGTCTCAGATCGAAGCTCCAATATTGGCGCCAAGGTCTGAGCTGTAGCGCCACAATGTGGTGTGTGGCGCCTGGCGACAGCTCTGTCGTCTGGCGCCAAGATCCACATTGCGACGCCAGTCCTGTCGTTTGGCCGACAGTTCCGATTATTGATCGAGTCATCACCTAGGGTCTAATTAATCAGTTTGCTAACTAATTCGGTTAATTTTTGCTGTCAATAGTACTTATTTGAGCTGATGATCGAGTTTAGGCAATAAGTCCCATGGTCTTACACAAGAGTCCAAGCATGTCACTTACACTCAACGCACACACCAATACACATACTTTGACCATGTTTAAGAGAGTCTTGTGTGCGCGTTTTTTTTTCCGTCATTTTTTTTAGGGGGGTAAGTCGGATATTAATCCTCCAATAAAAAAAAAACTATACTTTGTTCCCTAAAAATATGTACATTATTTTTGCCAAAAATATGCACCCTTCCTTTTATTTATTCTTTTTTCCCTCCTTAAAATAAACCGTAAAGTCAAGTTGATTCGAGTCAAGTAATTAAAACGCAAAATGGTTTAATTTACAGCGTGTGGTTAAGAAAGGAAGGACGGTTAATCAAAGACAACCTTTTCGTACAAGTCCAACTTTTCGACAAACCCATAGCTCGTAAGAGGAAAGATAAGACTATAATGGCAACACAAGAAGAAGTCAATGATCTTAGAAACCAACTGGTTACCGTGACTGAGACACTGAAGCTTCTCGCACTCAAGATTGATGATCCCGTGAAGCAACAACAGATGGACCTCATGCAAGAGAGTCTAAGCAAGCTGTCTAGCGACTACAAATTTCAAGGGCTTACATCACAAGGGGTCTCGGTGGACAAAGATCTTCTTCCGCAGAAGTTCAATGCCAACGACATCCCTAAATTCAGAGCAACTGACAACCCTTACTTTCATTTAAGAGCATTCGAAACAATAATGAGTATTAAGGGTATCGATAAGAAGGTTTTCCCCTCTCTGTTCTCACTATCTCTCGAGACCGTTTGCCAACAATGGTTCTTTTCTCTCGAGAAAGAAAAGACCTCTACCTAGGATTCCATAGCAAACGCTTTTGTTGATAGGTACAAGTGCAACATTCAAGTTGAGACTGACCATAGGGAACTTCAAATCCTCAAGCAGAAAGAGAATGAAGGCTTTACCTCTTTCTTTAACAAATGGAGGGAAACCTCAGCTAAGATGATTGAGGTGCCAAGCGAAAAAGAGTTTGTGAGGCTGTTCATAAAAAATCTTCAAGAAAAATATTCCAAGCATCTCAAGTATCAAAATAATCTCCATACCTTCAAGGTCGTCTATGACATTGGGATCAATATTGAAGACGACTTGGCTAAGTTAAAAGCTGCCAACAATAACTCCAACAGTGGCTGGAAAGGAAAGAAGAACGACAATCCTTCTTCTTCCAAAACCACCCACTCAAACAACGTTAGCACTTTTAATTTAGGAGAAGAACTTGCTATGAACAATCAAGGACAAAAGAAACCATTTAGGAGGAACTTTACTCCTATTGGCATGAGTTATGACACCGCATTTGATCGATTAAATGCAAAAGGTCTTATAACTCCTATTAGACCATTTGGGGACCCACTAGTCGAGAAGAGGTCGGCTAATTGGAACCCCAATGCACACTGCAAGTGTCACCAAGGTAGGGGCCATCTCACCGAAAACTGTTGGAAGCTTAAGGAAGCCATCCAAGACTTAATCGACAACAACAAGCTGCTGTTGCCCCCTGCCAGTAAGAAGCCAAGCATTGACAATGCACCTCTCGCTCATACCCTGGCTATCTCTGATGAGGAAAACGAGGTTGACTCCTCATCTCTCATTAGGCCTGTCAAAGAAATCCATGCCACAGAAAAGGAAGAGGAAACCTTTTTCGATGTCAAGGATAACCTTCCAGAACCGGCAAGTAAGGAAGATATACAATTGCTCACACTGTCTATGATGGAGGTATCGCATTTACTAGGCGAAGCTCTCAAGGCCATAAAGGAACCCCAAAAGAAATATGACGAGGTTCCACCTCTGAAAGATAAACCTAAAAGAGAATTCACACCCATAGGAATGACCTATGATGCTACTTTCGATCATCTCTATGATCAAGGACTAATCAAACCTATTGGTCCAACGGAGGATCCAATACCAGAAAAGCGATCTCCGAGGTGGGATCCCAAATCCTACTGCAAGTACCATCAAGGAAACGGTCATACCACAAATGAATGCTACAGGTTTCAAAACCTCATCCAAGATCTTGTGGAAGCTAATAAGATCTCATTACCTGTAGCTAGCAAGGGAACGACTTCTGAGGCAAAGCATTTTCCTTTACAAGTCACTGAAAAACCCAAGAAGAGCAATAAAATCTACACTCCAATTGGGATCCCATATGCACAAATGTTCGAAATGCTCTCCGAGAGTGGCGAGATCAAACCTCTTGAACCAAGACCATTCGAATCGTTGAAAAGGACGGATAGATATTACTTTCAGTATCATCAATCAGGGGGTCACACTATAGAAAACTGTTTCAAATTCAAGGATTTGGTTCAGAAAATGATTGATGAAAAGAAACTAGTCCAAGTTCAACAAGAAGAGGATGCAACCATTAATGGAGTTTGGGACAGTGATGAAGAAGATGTCTATCTAAAGGACATAGTAGGACCCCCACCTTCTGTGTCATACACCACAGATGACATTTGGGCTGAAGAAGACTCATCGATGGACGTCCTCACAAGATCCGGGAGAATGCAACCTCCCGTTTCAACACAACCTATATGCCAATCACACAACAAGTTCCCATACCTATCATCAAAGACAATGATATTGTTAAGCAGTTTAAGAAGACAAAAGTTGAGATGAATGTATGGAAACTTCTGGCAACATCTCGAGAACATAGGTTGGCTGTAATGAATTCCTTGGATAAAATTGGGATAGATTCTGACACTACTCCTGAGGGGTTAGCCAACTTCCTCACAAGTAACCTTCCTAGTCCGATTAATTTGATCACTTTTTCTGACAAAGATTTACCCCCAGAAGGTGAAAAACATTACAAGGCATTAAACCTCACAGTAGTTTGCAAGAGGATGAATGTTCCTATGACTCTTGTAGACAATGGATCGGCCATCAACGTTTGTCCACTTAGAACTGCGAGGATGCTCGGCATAAGGGACGAAGATTTAACTCCGTCTACACAAGGAATAAGGGCCTACGACAACACTCGTCGTCAAGCTCTTGGCAAAATTACCCTGAATGTAACGACAGGAGCAATAGAACATGCTACTACTTTCCAAGTAGTAGACATTAAAGCTTCGTTCAACTTGTTATTGGGACGCCCTTGGCTTCATGATCTAAAGGTCGTCCCTTCATCTCTCCACCAACAAGTAAAAGCTATAGTTGGGGGAATTCCAATCACCATCGATGCTTCACCTATGAGGATCAAATCTATAGAGAATCCAATCATTAATGAGGAGCACGACGAGGATGATGAAGATTTATGGGGCTTTAACGAAGAAGTCTCCTTAATCTAGGAGGATGAAAGGACCCCTCTTTGCCATGACCCCCATTCCAACATGATTGCAAAACCGCTGGAGTCACCTGGCCTCCCTAAGTTAGACACTTTCGGATTTGGTTTCGAACCGACTCGGAAAGATCTCAAGCGAGCCCAGGAAAAGTCAAAAGCACGTAGGGATGCTCGCATTCAAAAGAAAGCAATCCCAATGGATCAGTACCCTCTTACGCTTAATGTTGTAAACGACATTAGATAACCGGGATTCGAGATTTTCTTGGATTGCTACTTCACTGATGAAATCCCAACTCCTGTCTACAAGGAGAAAGCACCCCCATGCTTTGACTTTAACGTCATGGGATTACTGTTTGGGCGAGAAAAGAATGAGCCAACTTGTAAAGAGGATAACTCCTCGCTCATTTAAATAGTCCTACAAAGTGAAAGCTTCGATCCCTCGAAGCTAATCACTCCAGTTGAGGGATCACTACAAGGGTGGCGCAAGACTATCAAGGTGACTACTCCAAGCGGAAGGAAGATATCCATCACGACAGGGCAAGGACCGATGTTTGAAGAGTCGTCTGAGTCAGAGTCTGAGTCGGAGTCTCTCCCCCTAGAGTCTTCTAGATATTTAGTAATAGCACCTCCCCCTCCTATTTCTTCTCCTAGGATAGTTAGTGATCCAGTCCCTGAGGACATATCACTCTTTGATGTAATGATCTCAGAGTATAATAATATTTCTCATTCTCCTTACTTCTCGTGTTCTTCTATAACCCAAGATGACGAGCATTGCTTAACTAACAATGAAAAAGACAAAGAAATTGTTAAAGCAATGGAAACACTCGAAAAGAAAACACCGGTAATTGAAGAAACTGAAACGGTTGATATCTCAAATGATTCAACTCATAAAAGAGAAGTTAAAATCGAATTAACACTGAATAAACAAGAAAGAACCGATTTAATTAACTTACTTAAAGAATTTATCGATGTATTTGCTTGGTCATATGAAGATATGCCAGGCATTAATAGAGAAATAGCTCAACACACTATACCACTAATTCCAGGAATGAAACCCGTAAAACAAAAGTTACGTCGAATGAAACCCGACGTAGCTCTAAAAATAAAAGAAGAAGTTCAAAAACAAATAACTACAGGTTTCATCAAAGTATCCAAATACCCCGAATGGGTCGCCAACGTCGTCCCAGTTCCGAAGAAAGACGAAAGGGTAAGAATGTGTGTCGACTATTGAGATCTAAATAAGGCAAGTCCAAAGGACGACTTCCCTTTGCTACACATCGATATTCTGGTAGATAACACGACAAATCACGCGCTTCTCTCGTTTATGGATGAGTACGCAGGTTACAACCAGATTCTCATGGCAGAAGAAGACATGGAGAAAGCAACCTTTATAACACCATGAGGCACTTATTGCTACACGGTAATGCCATTCGGGTTGAAAAACGCGGGTGCTACTTACCAACGTGCAGCAACTACCTTACTCCATGACATGATGCATAAAGAAGTCGAGGTATATGTCGACGACATGATTGTAAAATCAAAAGACCAACCAGGCCATCAAATAGCCTTAAGGAAATTTTTCGAAAGGCTAAGAAAATATAATATGAGGCTGAATCCAGCTAAGTGTGCTTTCGGAGTCACCTCAGGCAAGCTTTTGGGTTACGTCATAAGCTCTAGAGGAATAGAGGTAGACCCAACCAAGATCAAAGCAATCATGTCAATGCCACCGCCCAAGACTGAGAAACAGATTCGAGGATTTATCAGCCGGTTGCAATACATAAGTAGGTTCATATCAAACTTGACGACAATATGTGAACCAATCTTCAAAAAACTCAAGAAGAATGTGCCAGTAATATGGGATGACGAGTGTCAAAAAGCCTTTGAAAATATCAAAGCCTATCTCGCAAACCCTCCCGTATTAGCACCAGCACTTCCCGGAATACCTCTTAGGTTATATTTGACGGTTACCAAAGAGACAATGGGAGCTATGCTAGCACAAGAAGTAGAAGGCAAAGAGAATGCAATCTACTACCTAAGCAAGAAGATGCTTGAATACGAAGCACGCTATACACCGCTCGAAAAGTTGTGCCTCGCCTTGGTGTGGGCCACAACCAAGTTAAGACATTACATGCTAGTGCATACGTCTTCGTAGTCTCCCGATTAGATCCACTCAAGTATCTATTTGAGAAATCTACACTCAACGGACGCATATCAATATGGATAGTCAATCTAGCCCAGTTTGATGTAAGGTTTATGCCACAAAAAGCTATCAAAGGATCCGTGGTGTCAGAATTTCTAGCAGATTTTTCAATAGAAGGCTCGACGCCAATACAAGACAATGAATTTCCAAACGAAGACCTAATGATTTCTGAAGATGATACTTGGACCTTGTACTTCGACGGAGCCTCGAACCAAAAGAGATGTGGCGTTGGAGTGTTATTAGTATCACCTAAACCTATCTGGAAACTCTTACCGATCAGTTAGAGAAGGTAGAATATACATATCTACCTAGAGAGGAAAATCAATTTGCTGATGCCTTGGCAAGATTAGCCTCAATAGTTAGGATTCCCACGGATATCGAGCAAATGCCTCTAACTATAGAAAAAAGACACAAACCAGCATACATCCAGGCTATAGAAGACGACGAAGTAGTCCAAGGCGAAGAAGAAGAAGAAGAAGAACTGTGGTACACGGACATACTCAATTATGTCACCAAAGGAGAATACCCTTCTCATGCTGACAAAAGAGCAAAACGAGCATTAAGGCTTTTGGCTTCCCAATATGTACTCATAGACAACGAGCTACATAAAAGGGTACCTAAGGGTCGAGCTCTCTTATGTGTAGGAAAGAAGGATGCACAAAGTGCAATGAGGATATTCCACGAAGGAATGTGTGGCACTCATATAAATGGAAAAATGTTAGTCCAAAAGATAATGCGAGAAGGATATTATTGGACTACAATGAATAGGGATTGCCATCAATACGTAAAAAGATGCCCTAAGTGCCAAATTCATGCTTATTTACAACATATCCCTCCATCCTTGCTCTACACCTACACATCGCCATGGCCATTCTCTACATGGGTAATTGACATCATCGGCAAAATCACTCCCATAGGAACGGAAGGCCACGAATATATCCTAGTAGCAATTGATTACTTCACAAAGTGGGTCAAAGCGCAATTATACGCTAAACTCACTGCAAAACATGTAGCACTCTTTATCGAGAGAAATATTATTTGTCGATACGGAGTCCCACATGAAATGATAAGTGACAATGGAACTCACTTTTAAGCCGAATGTGAAGAATTGCTACAAAAATACGGCATTCAACATCATCATTCTTCCCCTTATAGATCTTAGGCAAATGGAGCAGTCGAGGAAGCTAATAAAAACCTAAAGACTATCATCGAGAAAATGACGGAAAATTATAAAGATTGGCCTGACAAACTTCACTTCGCATTGTGGGGTTACCGCACGTCAATTCGCACATCAACAGGAAATACGCCATTTTCCTTGGTATATGGAATGGATGCCGTACAACATGTAGAACTAGAAATACCATCTTTACGCATTGTATTAGAGAGTAAACTCGATGAAGTTGAATGGACTAGGGCAAGATACGAAGAATTAATTCTACTCGATGAGAAACGACTAGAAGCTCTACATCACACTCATTGTTATCAGACTCGTATGGCTAGGCATTTTAATAAGAAGGTCAAGACAAGAAACATCAAAGTAGGAGACTTGGTGTTAAAAGCACTAAGGAAAAATGTTTTAGATCCAAGGGGTAAATTTAGACCTAATTGGTCTGGACCCTACATTGTCAAAACAATCCTGTCGGGAGGTGCAACAAAACTAACTGATATGGATGGCAATGAGTTCTCAAACATGACAAATCTTGACCAACTTAAGAAATACTACCCATAATTACTTGAGTAAGATACTCAAGAGAGCTACGTTTGGCCTGATTCCTTAAGAAAGGATACGTAGACAACCCCTTACGGGTGCAGCCATCTTATTTTTCAACATTCTCGCGTCCCAGAATTAGTTAAAAATTTGACAGAAGATCGGCGAAACACCGGCGTCGCTGAGTAAGCTCTGGCGCCAGACAACAACCATTAGCGCCAGCTAATGGAATTGGCGCCTGGCGCCAGACTGCTCTGGCAGGCGCCAATCGCAAATAAGCGGCGCCAATTTGCAAATAAATTCTGGGCAAATTTTGGTGTTTTTCGGAAAATTTTCGACTTCCGTACTCGAAGGATTTCTGGAAAATTAATTTTCGGTTTTCATTGCTTTAATAAAATAAATTTAAAGTAAATAATTTAATTAAAAGCTGAAATTTCATTAATAAAATAAAATTACATTATTGATGGAATTTAAATAAAGCTGAAATAAATTAACTTTAAAATTTTTTAAACTAAGTCTAATAATGTGGAATTAAGCAATGCTCCTAATCTTTCTTTTCCTTCTTAGCCATTTTCCAATTTTTGTCTGCCTCCTCCTCCTCATCCATAACTTTAGCTAGTAGGCATCCTTTAGAGGACCTACATTCAATCTTATAATAGATAGTCTCCCCTTCAGCTAGTACTCCATGTTTCTTTTCTACCCAAGCCTTTTTATCTGTGGTGTCAGCTTTCCTTTTCCTTTTATCTTTGGTAGCACTTTTCTTCCTAGGCATTGCAGGTGTTTTGAATTCAACTCTTGCACCTAAGCGTTCCTTGGCAGGAATCACCCTGTCACCTAGACAACTCTTCACATCAGTTTTACCCTGATCTTTCTTCGAATCCTTTGAAGGCTTCTTCAGCAACCACTTCTTCACATCATTGGGCAAATAAGGAGGAACCTTTTGAGTAATCACTTCCCATAAAGGTCTAGCACTCCAATAAGCATCAAATCTGTCTACTTCCTGGGAAACAGGGTACTCATAGGGAGGACGAAGATCCCCGGAAGGAATATTCTGAAGCAATCCGTATTGTCTTTTTACCCTGCAGGGATAATAATAATAAGTCATACGAGACAAACTTGGAAGACGGCAGAAAGGTTGCTTGTTGACACCAACCATCCTTTCTATTTTCCACCATGGGACGACCCACTTGATAGCAAAATCGCGAGATTCGAAGACCTTTCTCCACCCATGGCGCCCAATTTTAGGGAAGCGTTTCTTCCTTCTCACAAAGCAATTGGGAGTATACTTCTCAATATTGTCCGGAGGGCTAATTAATTCTAGCCTTTCCATTAGCCACATCTGTAAAAAAAATTGCAATGCAAATAAATTATTATTACAATACAAAAATATATTTTTGATTTCTTTAATTAAAAATATTATTTTTCTACATGTAATAAAATTGGAGAGCCGCGAAAAGGTGCTTTTGGGTTCCTTTTCAATTCATCAAGACTAATCATAGTCTCTCCAACTATCAATGGCATTGGATTTCTCCCTGATTCAATTTGTTTTAGTACGGTGGTTATAATTGATTGACCTTCATTATTTTTACCACTACTAAGAAAAAATTGATTAAGCATGCAAAATAAGAAAGCCCTTCTTCTATATGAAAAGATTCAGAAAGAGGTTTATCAAAATAATGGCGTGCAAATTCTTTCAAGTTAACTATGTTGCCATCTACTATTTTTGATAAATCCCTTTCTTTTAAATTAAAGAAGCGCTCAAAAACCTTATAATAATATGCATCTACTCTAGGGATTACTATGAGGTCTATCGCAGGGAAGCCTAAAATAGCACCAAATTCTTCTCGCAAAGGGCTTATCTCATCATACCCTATTCTAAAGCAATGAGTATTAGCATTCCAAAATTCTAGAGCGGGTATGTATGAAATCTAAGTCAAGATCTACCCCTTTGATGCCATAAATTCCCCCCAAGTGAAACAAATCTAATTCTTTTCTGTCTCTAGAATTAAGAGATCGACACCATTCATGAGTGTATTTGTTGAGGGAAAAAAATACCTCGTATACGTGGGCCAATCCCATAGTGACACGTGGCCCAATTATAGGATGACACGTGTCACCACGAGAAGATGCCACGGATTCAGCTCAAGAGCACCCAAGGTTGCAGGCCAATCTCGTAGCGACACGTGGCCCAGTTAGAGGGTGACACATGTCGTCACGAGAAGATGCCACGTGTTTAGGGCATATGTTCCCTTTAAATCAGCACGCCAAAGAGGCCTAACAACGTCAGGGCCCAAATCCCGAGAGATATCAATGAAAGCCGCAAAGCGGCGCCCCCAAAGTAACATGTGGCATTCACTGATGCGCAGCCAATCACGTCACGTAAATCTAGGGTACAAACCCTAGAAAGGGGCACCAGTCCCACCCCTATAAATACCCCAATCATTTATGATGGGAGGGGTGAATTAAGACGTTTACAGAAAACAGAGCATTAAATAGCTCCAACTTCTCTCTACTTTCTCTCTCTAGCCTTTTCCGTTCCGATCACTAATTTGATCGTCGGAGGCGAATATTCCGTTAACCGGAATATTCGTTGTTTTGCAGGTTGGACCGTCTCGTGGCCAGGAGAGCGTGACCAGTATCCTAGGAAATCTAAAAAATACCCGAAACATTTGGCGCCGTCTGTGGGTATACTCGTATGTTATGGCGATAGACGGTCAGACACCTAATCCAGGCAAGGATGGACATGTAGAGGATATAATCCCTACAATCCGTACTAGCGATCCGCTGATAGCTACATTTCAAGAAGCCGATGACCCTCCTGTTACTGCAGCCTCCCTTAAGGTCGCGCTTAACAAACTCAGAAAAGAGATTGAAAACAATGGAGCCTCTACCTCTAGGCAGCCGCCCCGGAGAGAGGAACAGAGGGCTCCAAAGAAGACACACAGCAAAGCAGTCCATGCAACGGACGCTGGAAACACTCCCTTTCAAAGGCCGACTGGAAGGTCCCCGAGAGTACCACGGACTAATTTCTCTGATTTGCTGGCGAAAACATAGTCGGCTGGGGGGAGGGGTAGGCAGCCTCGAAGAGAGGAGCCTGAGCCGTCCAGACGATGGAAGGACGTAAGGGATTATCTTCGGCATAAGCAGCGGGAGCGCGCCGCCTACTCGGACACGGCCTCAACCCCAACTATGCCGGATGATTTTTCACATCATTCTCTCTCCCAACATACTAACACGACCATCTCCAGCGGAAGTCAGGCGGTCCGCACCCCAACTCCTATTCCAGTCATCCACACTCCAACTCCTATTCCAGCCCAATCACTGCAATATCAACCTCCTCAGGGGTTCAATGGCTTGATGCAGCCGAATCCCTAGGCCTACGGACAATAGGGTCCATACGGGTAGGTGTACGGACAGGCTCCTTACCTGGCTAGACCGTCTGTATAGCCACAACCCATCGATTGGCAGATGCGCCTACTTACTCTGGGAGATAAGCCGCCTCCGTTTTCGCAAGATATTTTAAATGCCCCTCAGCTGCCAAAGGTGAAGAGTGTACTTATGGGAGCCTATGATGGCACGGGCAACCCAGAAGAACATTTCACCTCGTACAGGAACCTGATGTACTTTCAAACCGTAGACGATGCTACTTGGTGCAAATGTTTCCCGGCAACTCTGAAAGGTGTGGCGCAGGATTGGTTCAACAGTTTGCAGGCTGGATGTATCAATTGTTTTACTACTCTTAGTTTGCTGTTTGTGGGAAATTTTTCATACAACATACCGCCTCGAAAGACTAGCCTTAACTTGGCGACAATCGTCCAAGGGAAGAATGAGGGCCTACGCTCGTACGTCCAACAATTTAACCAAGAAAAAGCCCAAATTCATAATCTACCGGACGAAATGGCTTACTCTGAATTTCTCCGGGGATTAAGGCACAATGGTTTTAAATTTGATCTGGTAAGGAAAAAGATTCGTACATACGCAGGTGTCTTGCGGGAAGCCAAAGCTTATATTGAAGCGGCGGACTTTTGTTCGCTCACGAAATCAGAAGCGTCGGCCAAGGGGGCTGAGAAAAAACCTTCTCAGCAAGACTCGGCCCGCCAAAAGAAAGAAGGAAAAAAGAGAAAGGAAGTCTGGGTGGCTGATGCCCAGCCACAGAAGTCCAAGAATGTCAAGGCGTACGAGCCTCAGTTTGAATTCAACAAGGATTATTATTCTATCTTGATGGAAATCAAGGATAAGTTTGAATTTGAGAAGCCACAGCCGATGAGAGGCCCGACTCAGTATAGGAATAAGAACAAGTACTGTCATTACCACAAGGACGTAGGACATGACACAAACGATTGTATCAACTTGAAGAGATTGTTGGACAAGCTAGCCGAGAAGGGCATGCTGAATTCGTATGTGATGAAGTCTAAATTCACTTACACACGGACAAACAACACGTCCGAGCAAAGACAGAAGAATGATAAGAATAAGGATAAGGAAGATGATGTGAACATCACTGATTCAGGCTTTGTGGCCGTGATATCAGGGGGATTTGCCTCAGGCGGCTCCACTATGAAGGGGATCAAGCAGGACGCCCGGAACTTGGGAAAGGTGATGCAAATGGACTTAGTAAAGGCCGAACCCTTTCCCAAAGTAATCATCAGTGAGGCCGATCGGGGGGATGTCAAAGCCTTACACAATGATCCCATGGTATTCATTATGAAGATAACTAATTTGAAGGTCGGACGAATATTGATTGACACGAGTAGCGCGGCTGATATCATCAGCCTGGCCGCCTTGAAGAATCTAAGATTCCCAGAGGATGCTCTCCGGGACATCACTCACCCGTTGGTCGGATTTGGGGGGAATGTCATCCACCCGGTGGGCCGGATAGATTTACCCGTCCGATTTGGGCAAAAAAGGGAAGGAAGAGATATGGTTGTCCGCTTCTTGGTTGTGAAAGAGTTGACTGGATATAATGTCATACTCGGCTGCCCTACACTGAATACAGCAAAAGCAGTCATTGTGCCTCACCTAATACTGCTAAAGTTTGAGAGGACGGACGGAAAAATAGGCACAATCCAAGGAAGTCAGAAGATGGCAAAGGAATGTAATCAGTTGGCGGTTAAGCCTACAACGCGCGGACCAAAGTCGTCCAAGCCAAAAGAAGAAGGAACCTCACTCCCAACACACCAGGTCGGCCAGAAGCGTAAGGCGGCCAAGATAGAGCAAGCATAACAGCTAATGACTGTCGGTCGGCCAGAAGAGTTACGACCCCAGCCGGCCGGCAGTCACCAGGATATAGTGCTTGACCCCGATCAACTAGGTCGGACGGTTAGAGTGGGCACTATAGCTTTGGGTGTGCTTGGGGATGAGTTAATTCAATTTTTGAGAGAGTTCCAAGATGTATTTGCATTTGATGTTGGCGAGATGCCAGGAATAAGCCCTAACCTGGCCGTGCATAAGTTAGCTGTAAACCCAGCCATTAAACCTGTCCGCTAGAAGAAAAGAAATCATGGAGAAGAGAGGAATCAGGCGGCCGCAGCCAAAGTAAAAAAGCTTCTGGACGCCGGTTTCATTTGGCAATAAATGTTATTACCCAGAATGGGTGGCCAATGTGGTCCTTGTGAAGAAGCCGAATGAAACTTGGAGAATGTGCGTGGATTACACCGACCTGAACAAGGCATGCCCTAAGGATAGCTTTCCCTTGCCCAAAATCGACCGCCTGGTTGATTCGACGGCCGGGCATGCCCTGATGAGTTTTATGGACGCATACTCCGGATTCCATCAAATTCCATTATGGGAAGAAGATCAAGAGAAAACAGCGTTCGTAACTGAGCAGGGGTTGTACTGTTACAAAGTTATGCCATTCGGCCTTAAGAATGCCCCAGCTACCTTTCAACGACTCGTTAATACAGTCTTCAGAGATTAGCTCGACCGGAATATGGAGGCGTACATTGATGACATGATTGTCAAGTCAAAAGATTCGGCTGACCATTGAAAGGACCTACGAGAAACTTTCACCGAACTCAGGCGGCATAAGATGATGTTAAATCCAAAGAAATGTGTCTTTGGTGTTGAGTCCGGTAAATTTCTCGGATTTTTAATTGATCAGCGTGGAATTGAGGCCAACCCTGAAAAAATCCAAGCCGTCATGGACATGAAGTCACCAAAGACAATTAAAGAAATACAAAGATTGACCGGCTATTTAGCAGCACTTGGTAGATTTCTGTCAAGATCAGGGGATAAGTGTCGTTATTTCTTTCAAACCATAAAAAAGAAAGCCATGTTTGAGTGGACGGAGGAGGCCGAGGAAGCATTCGTACAGCTAAAAGGCCACCTTCATACATTGCCTCGGCTTGTCAGTCCACTTAAGAATGAGAAGCTATTTATCTATTTTGCCATCTCTAAACACTGTCTAAGTGCCGTCCTGCTTGCTGAGCGGGACGGCCACCAGATCCCTGTCTACTTTATTAGCCATGTACTTTATAACGCCGAGCTAAGGTATCCCCCTATTGAAAAATTTGGCTTGGCATTATACATGGCATCGAAAAAGCTGCGACCATACTTCTTGGCACATTCAATTGTTATCTACACAGACCAACCTCTGAAGAAGCCATTTACAACTCTAGAGGCAAGTGACCGTATGCTTAAATGGGCCTTGGAAATGAGAGGCTTTGACATTGCATTTGAGCCAAGAAGAGCAATCAAGGGACAAGCCTTTGCTGATTTTTTAGTTTAAATGACTCGGCCGGATCTTCAGCCGGCCGGAGACCAGATCTGGAAAGTGTTCGTGGATGGTAGTGCAACAGCTACTGGTTGTGGTGCAGGTGTCATATGTCAGTCTCCTGAGGGAAATAAGTTTGAGTACGCTCTAAGATTCCAGTTTCAAGCCTCTAATAATGGGGCCAAGTACGAAGCCCTCCTGGCCGGTCTTAGAATGTGTAAGGCGGCAGGAGCAACAAAAATTGATGTAATCTCGGACTCCCTACTTGTAGTCGGCCAGGTGAATGGAGACTTCGAGGCGAGGGAGCCGGCTATGATGAAATACTTGAAGATTGTAAAGGAGGAGGCTGAGAGCCTAGATCAGTTTACTCTACAACAGGTTCCTCGTTCGTCCAATCATCAGGTGAACGCCCTTTTTAAGTTAGCATCCTCAGCATCATGTGATACTCCCAGGTCGGTATTTTGGGAAGTAAAGGAAAGGAGGAGTATTGATGCTGAGCCAGTACATATCATTGATAGAAGCTCCACTTGGATAGATGGGATCATATCTTACCTAAAGGACGGATTACTCCCGGCCGATCCTAAAGAGAGCTGGCTGATGAAAAAGAGAGCGGCTTGGTTTGAAATGAAGCAAGGAGAGTTGTTTAAAAAGACATTTGTGAAGCCGTACCTAAAGTGTATCACTCCTGAAAAAGGGCATGATATCTTGGACGATCTTCACCAAGGGCAGTGCGGCTCTCATATTGGAGGACGAGCCTTGGCTGAAAAGGCTGCCCATCTGGGCTACTACAGGCTGAGTTTAAAGTCGGACGCCATAGAAATGGTAAAGAAGTGTGACAAGTGCCAGAGGTTTGCAACCTTGATCCACCGACCTGCCAACAATCTTTCGGCTATCAGTAGTCTGCTCCCCTTTGCAAAATGGGGGATGGATATTTTAGGACCGTACACACTAGCATTCGGTCAAAGGCGTTATGTGTTTGTAGCAGTAGACTACTTCAGAAAGTGGGTAGAGGCCGAGGCTATCCGGGGCATCAAGTGGACGAATGTTTCAGCTTTCATATGGAAGAGTATCATTACCCGCTTTGGCGTTCCACAGCCTATGGTGTTCGACAATGGACCCCAGTTCAAAACGCCTCAACTCAAAGAATGGTTAGAGGACCAAGGCATAGCTCATTGCTTTGCTTCAGTCGGCCGACCACAAGCTAATGGTCAGGTAGAGGCATACAACAAGTTGATCTCCAATGGAATTAAGCGCAAGCTTGAAAGGGCAGGTGGCTTATGGGCTGATGAGTTGGTTAATGTGCTATGGTCCATACGAACCACGGCCAAGAGTTCCACGGGAGAAACTCCATTCTTCTTGGTCTATGGTGCCGAAGCTGTCCTCCCAATTGAAATGTATGAGCCCACCCTTAGGGTGATGCTATATGATGAAGCAGCTAATTGGGAAGCCATGAAGACCGCCCTAGACTTCCTTCCTGAAGCTAGGGGCAACGCGGCGCTTAGACACAAAATCTATCGTCTAAGGATGACAAGGGCATACAATCGCCGGGTGTCAAAGCGGCCGATAAAATTGGGAGATCTGGTCCTAAGGAAGATGGAGGCTGTGGGACGAGCAAATGAGGATGGGAAGCTGACCCCAAACTAGGAAGGGCCGTATCGAGTCAGGGAAGAAGTCCGAGATGGGACTTACCGTCTTGAATCCATGAACGGCCGACCTATTCCGCGTACATGGAACGCTGACAATTTGAAGAAATATTATGTTTAAGTTCAAGTACTTAGCCAAAAGCTGTATATACAGCTAGGTCTGTTGACCGAGCAATGTAAGCCGTATGGCCACAACAATGTAATTTTGACAAATTAATGAAAAGTCAAACATTGTTATATTATTTTTCATTTAATTTATTCTTATTTGCACGGTCATAGTCTACATAAAAATGCCGCGTGAAATCTGTGGGTAGGTTGCTTGCAACGTAGCAACCCGGTCGCAGAATAAAGTAAATTAAATAAAATAAAAACGAGCGACTTGACCTTGAGTCGCATGTATACGTCCGTCCCTCACTGAGGCGGACAGAAAAGGTAGGGTACCCGAGGAAACCCATCTAATGGGGCAAGGGCATACCTAGGCATTCCAGCCCAGCCAAACTTAAAATTTTAGGTTGAGATCATACTTGAAATTTTCTGAGCGCGTCCGAACGATATTTTCAACGGACAAACTCGCATAAAGCCAATCGAACGGCCAAATAATGTGTTGATTCAGCGTACCACCTAGTCCAAGGGCAATCATTACTATGATTTGATTGACTTGCTAGTAGTTATACCCCCCAAGGTATAAATTCTACCACATCAATCAAACCACTTAAAATATGGACTAGGCGAACGCCGAATAAAGGGGCATACGCCTCCCCCCAATTGTACGAATATACAAAAGTGTAAAAAAAAAAGACGCGTATGAAAAAGCAAAATTTGCAAAGTATGAAGCAAAATCTGAAAGCTGAATTAATAAAAAGACCGCTCAAAAGGCGGTAAAGTATCTTACATAAAACCGATAAAAAAGACGGCAGAAAAAGTCAAAAAAATATATACATAAATAGAACTTGAAGGCAGAAAAAGCTGAAAGTCAGGGGGCGGCTGGGGTCGAAGCTGGATCACGGACTGGGGTGGGATCCTGAGAAGTGGCAGGATATGCGTCCTCAACTGGCACCTCTTTTCTCTCCACTTCACCATCATTGTCGGCCGCCACTACTTCATTTTCCTCATCCTCTGAGGTTGTTGGTGTGGCGTCCAGCTCTAGAGAAGGTTGTCCAGCCTTCTTAGCTTCTTCCCTGAGGCAGACGAAGTTGAGGCGTTTAGTGAAGCGCTCTTGAAAATAGGCAGCCTTCCCTTTGTCCACCATGAGCTCGAACGCCTCGAAGAAGTGGCTCTTCAGCCTGTCCTCAGCGTTCTGCTCAATACGGACGACCTCGTCTGCGCTAGGGGCCTGAGGCGTTTTCAGCTGGAGAGTCAAGTCCTCAACAGACTTCTTCAAAGTCTTCACCTCGGCCGTAAGTGCGTCTGCCTCGTCCAGGGACTCTTTCAAATGTTTCTGGGCCAAGGACACCTCACTTCTGAGCTTCTCTAAAGCCTTAAACCCTTCCTTCCAGCACTGGCCGTCTAAGAGGGCCTGATCCCTCTCCTGCCTCATAGTGTCCCTAGCTAAGGCCTCTTGTTCGAGGGCCTTACCCAGTTTCACCAGATCCTCCGCCTGCCGCGTTGCTTTGTCGGACAGCGCGTTGATCTGGGTATTAAAATATCGGCGCTAGACGGCCGTTTCCCCAGTAACATCCTGGGCCTTCTGGACCTTTTCCTTGGCGCGCTTTAGCTTTTCGTTTTCTTTTTCCTTCCATTCAAGGAAGGCGGTCAGCCGCAAGAAAAGCTGCGCACAAGAAAAATGGGTTAGTGGGTCAGAAAAAAAAGACAGGTCCTCAGTTTGAGGGTTGAAAAAGTTACCTCAGCGCTGAAATTGATCATGGGGCCGAGAAAGCCCTCATGTATTCCCCGCAGCTTGTCTCACTGCTCAGCAGGGACGGCTTGGGCCATAGCCTCCCGCATGGCCTTCCTGTCCGCCCCAGTAAGGTACTGGCCATGCAGCTTCATCTGTAGCTCCTCTGTAATATCTACACGCGGATGCAAAGAGTTTAAGTTAAGCTTTGTAAAAAAAAAAGAAAAAAAAAGGAAGTAGAGAATTCAAAATTACTAGGACTGACCGTCAGAGAAGCTTGGAGGGGTGAAGGTTGAAAGTGAATGACAGGGGCGGCGCAGGCTTGTCACCCTCCTCCCCCGTCCGGCCAGGCTGATCACCGGCCGATTGAGAGGCTTCAAGCCAATCAGATTCGTTGACTCTTTGTACGGGCGTAGTCACTTCTGGCCCGGTCGGTTTTGCCGGGGTCGACTTACCCCTATCGTCCAACTTTTCGGACCTGTCATGACCCGACATGGCAGCCGGATCGATGGACTTGGAGGCCCCGCTATCACTCATCCGGGGTTGTTCTCCTTTGGACTGCTTAGAGGCAGTCCGCGACGTGGTCTTGGCCGCAGTAGTGGAAGTGGTCTTGGATGCAACCGTCTTCCTTTGCTTGGACGCCCTACCGTCCTTGTCCGTCTTGGATGCAGGGGACGACTACTTCCTTTAGGACCTTGGGGTCGGAGTTGACAGCCGCAGAGGCAAAAGTTAGTGGAAAAAGATTAAGGTAAAAGTTGATCGTGTCAAGTTAGGAAGAAGATCTCTTCCGTAATGCATACACGGACGAAAAGAAGAAATGGAGATGGGTATACTTACTCCTTTAGATTGCTCGTACAGCTTCTGAAGAGCCTTGTAGCGAGCCAAGTCAATCTCCGTCATGTTTACCTCCCCTTTCTGCTCTGGGTCAAGCATCTTGTACGCCTCAGCTGAAAAAGAAAAGGAAAAAGTGTTAGAAAACTCTTCAACGCTAAATAACCTATGTATGTGTAAAAATATGCGTCTATGCGTCCACCTTGAGGAAAGTTCTTATAGAGGCCATTGCGGACATGAACGTGGCATCCCGCAGCCAACTGGATAAGGGGACCCAGTTGCTTGGAACGCGCTCAGTTTTGCTGTTCCTCTTCACCCTCTTGACTTTGAAGTATTCAAGCTGGTGCGCTTGGCTGGGGTGGACGAGTGGCTTATGAGCACTGAACCGATTCATCCGCAGATTGAATTCAACATCTTTTGTCTTGATGCGGTAGAATTGGTGCTTCCAGTCACGCCATTTAGAGACGCGGTCGACCACCATCATGTAGTCCCTGTTGGTACTCAGAATAAGCCAGCCGTCCGTTTCAGCGTCCAGCTTGGTCAGTGAGTGCATCTCCCAGAAAACTGCAAAGTCCGGCTTGAAGCCTTTGCAGATGCACGTCACCAAGTACCCGAAAATGTTTAACCAGTTGTTCGGCATCAGCTGGAAAAGAGCAATGTCGTATTCGTCCAGAACGGTGCGGACGAAGGGGTGAAGAGGAAAGCGCAGTCCGACGTCTAGGGCCGCCCTGCAAACGCTGAAAGACCTTTGGCGCGGCCTCTCTTCCTCCCAGGTAGCCACGGCATGTGACTTCCTTGGGGGCTGAATTTCAAACCCCTCCCCAAGGTGGAGGAACGCCTTGTATTCCTCAAAATTGTCATTTAGGTAGCCCAAGGCCGTGCTACCCACCGTACAGGCGTACGGGTCCTTAAAGTTGTCGGTGTTGGCGACGTCTTCCTCAGCCGCCGCCTCGCCCTGGGCAGCTTTCTCGACCTCTCCCTCATCCCGTTGAGGAGCGCTCCCAAACTCAGAGGACAACACTCTGTCCATGTCGGCTGCCTCCGCTGAGCTGCGGCTCCTAGAGCTGTGGCCGCCCCTGGGGGAGATAATTTCTTCTGGGGGACTTTTGCCTTTGTCTTTAGTATCGGCCATCTGACTCCCAGTAGGAGGTGCTTTGCGAGGGGGCAGGTCGGACGGTTTGTTAATTGAGACCCCAGTTCTTGGTCTGTCCGACCTGCCGTATCGGAGATAGAGTTCTGAGGGAGTAGGAACGGACGGATCAGCGTCCGCCCGAGAAGAGGAAGGAGGTCCTTCACAGAGTAGCAACTCGGCCCCATCCATGACCGAGTTGGCATATTGGGGGAACCTCAACCATGGAGTACGCCCATACGTAACCCCTGCAGTAGAAGCGCCCTGAGTTCTTTAGCGCTCCTCGAAAGAGGAAGTTACTTCCACGCCCGAGCAGTGAGTGCCCGTGGAAGCGGTCGTAGGAGTAGAAGAAGGGATCTCTAAGTTAGTGTTATTAGGGTCATAAGGAGGCCTAGGGTTCACCAGACTACCGTCTGGATTTCTAGCTGCATGACGATCGTACGTCTGCATCGTCCATGCCATGTTCGACTGCAGGGACAGAGAAGAATGGGTGGAAGTGAGTTGGTACGCACTAGAAATGGACCCACTCCATGAAGGAGACAACTCGTCTCCGTTCACTCTAGACTCCTCAGTCCCAGGCGAACGGCCGACCTCATGAGGAGAAACGGACGAAGCCGAGTGTTGAGCCAGATTTTAAATGAAGAATAAAGAAACAAAAAATGCAAGGAAAAGAAAACAGGCGGCCTACCTCTGTACGTGTTGAAAACTTGGAAGTCTTGAAGGTTGACCGGAAAACTCAACGAATGTGCCCGGAAAACTTAAAAGCACGGCGGAGCTCTCGAAGATTCAAAGGAAAATGCACTTTCTCTCTCTAGAAGCTCTGACTTCTCTTTAGAAAATGTAAAGTTCCAAAGTGCGAAAATGAGGTCAAACCCCTTGTATATATAGGCAAAATTTATGGGGGTAAGACAGTAAATTCATCTTTCCCGCCTAACGAATTTGAACGGTTATAATTTGAAAATTTAACCTAGAATTTGGATAGGCAAAGAGCAACGCCGTTAAAATAGGCGGAAAAGTAGATGACCTAATAAACGGCGCGTCCAAAAATGAGTTAACGGAGCTAAAGCTCCCTCCGAAATGGCAAGAAGGCCGCATATCCCAAAAGCGAGACGGACTACCATTGTCCGCGCCATTCGTATAGATAGGCGTTCACTCTAAATTGTCAGGCGGACAGAAGTCTGTCAAAACCCTAATACACTTGTACGCCCCAAGGCTATTTGAGGTCATAGGAGTTGACATGTAAGCGTACGAGCCACCCCCTCTGAGGGGCAAATGTTGAGGGAAAAAATACCTCGTATACGTGGGCCAATCCCGTAGTGACACGTGACCCAGTTATAGGATGACACGTGTCACCACGAGAAGATGCCACGCATTCAGCTCAAGAGCACCCAAGATTGCAGGCCAATCTCGTAGCGACACGTGGCCCAGTTAGAGGGTGACACGTGTCGTCACGAGAAGATTCCACATGTTTAGGGCATATGTTCCCTTTAAATCAGCATGCCAAAGAGGCCTAACAACGTCAGGGCCCAAATCCCGAGAGATATCAATGAAAGCCGCAAAACAGCGCCCCTAAAGTAACACGTGGCATTCACTGATTGCGCAACCAATCACGTCACGTAAATCTAGGGTACAAACCCTAGGCACGAGTCCCACCCCTATAAATACCCCAATCATTTATGATGGGAGGGGTGAATTAAGACGTTTACAGAAAACAGAGCATTAAATAGCTCCAACTTCTCTCTACTTTCTCTCTCTAACCTTTTCTGTTCCGATCACTAACTTGATCGTCGGAGGAGAATATTATGTTAACCAGAATATTCGTTGTTTTGCAGGTTGGACCGTCTCGTGGCCAGGAGAGCGTGACCAGTATCCCAGGAAATCCAAAAAATACCCGAAACAGTATTGGGTGAAAGTTTTGGTGACTAAAGACATGGTATTATTTTTCTAAGGCAAAGAATTATTTTATTTGCTGGAATTATGAGAAGAATCGGCTGGGCAGGGGGCTATTTATACACAGATTGCGAGCAGTTTTAATCAGAATGAAATACCAAATCAGCGTCAATTGGCGTCAGACCCCGTAATTGGCGCCAGACGCCAGTGCTTGGCGCCACACGCCAGTGCTTGGCGCCACACGCCAAGTGTAGCGCCTGGCGCTACACACCATTGCGTGGCGCCAGCTAGCGCCAAGTTGCCACATCAGGCGCGCTTGCTTAAATCGCGTTTTTATCCTAAACCCGAGTCGGCTAATGACTTTACGGCTCCGTTTATCTTTTTTAAACATCTTTTTATCCTTTTTTTAATTAATTAAAATAGCTACTATGTTAATTGTATTATTCTTTATTTGGATCTTATTTAGATTAATTTCAAAGTTTTTTTTTATATACACTCGACATTTTATTTGATTTTTCCTTTTTTTCATTTTTCTTTTTGGGGGAGAGAGTCGGATACCCTCCATCAATAATAAAAATGACGGATTTTTTGCGCAAAATTGTTTGTCACACTTCTCTTGCACACACAAACATGCACATAATAATAGCAAACAAAATAAACTCATAAAAGCATAAATATACAAAATATGTCTAAAAATAGTGAGTCTAAGGCAAAATTCTATAAAAAGTCAAAATAAAAATCACAGGAACAAACTACGGCGCCGGAGGACGTATACCCATCATATCGTAAAATTGCGCCGTACGAGGGGTCACCTCTCCACCAGCTCTAGCTCCAGCTCCAGCTTCAGTCTCCGCAGGAGGAGGAAAACTCAATGTAGGTCCACTCCACCCAAGATCAACCTGATGCTGAGGCTGCGGAGGCTGCTGCGATGACGAGCCTACCTCGTACATCCCACCACCTCTGAAAGCCGAGGTAGCCTCTCCCTCGCCTACCGGTGGAGCATGAACACCCTCAGAAGAAGATCCTGAGCCCTCCGCAACATCAGCACGAGCGGCCTCAGAGCGACCGCCTCTACCCCCTGACGTAGTACGACGACGTCTCGAGCTAGACCTCGCCGGATCCCTCCGCACCTCAGGTCTCGTGCGGGTGTGAGAAGCAATAGGTTGGCCTTGAAAAAAGAATTAAATCAGAAACAAGATAAAATTGAAGCGGTAATGCAAAAATATATAAAGAAAGACTACCTCTCGGACGACGTCATCCCGACGGCAGGTGGCTGCATTCCTCATCCGGGCGAGCTGGCTCCGGAAGGCATATATACATCGTGCCATCGCCGAAACCACCTCGCGCGAAAACTGTCAGAGAAATAAGTCAGTAAATGTGCATGATATATGTACAAAAATCGTAAATAACTAGACTTACTCGAGTCTGGTGGCGAGGAATCGACCGCTCTACAAAGCGCTCGTCCTCGGGAGCCGGAGGAATCATCTCCTCGATCGGCCCATATGTCCCCTGGTAATGGATGGACATACAGGGTGGCACGAACTCAGTAGCACCGTCCTGATAAAGCAAAAAAGTCAGTAAAACATTACTTGGGGGCTACTTAATGGAAAGTAAAAGCTGAAAAAATCTTACCCTCACATCCTCAGCCGGTACGGGGGCTAGAGCTAACAACGGCAATAGATCCTCACCATAGCACCGCCCAGGGATCGCGTAAGACCGCCAAGGGGTACCAGCTTCCTCGGACATGCTCAACAACCGCGCGTCGTCGAACATGTGACGTGGTGGAGGAGTAGGAATGACGAAGACATCAGAGGAATGCTGTCTAGAAACCCTCTCTCCCAAGTACGCGATCGCTCCATAAGTCCCCAGGAAATAGCGACACTCAGCAGAATACTGTGCGACTAACCCAAGGACCGTCCAGCCGCCCCACGGCCGGTACACCACCTCAGGCCCCTGCAAAGAACATCAATCAGGCGAGAGTATACCTAAAGCGTCGCGAAAAGGCAAATAAATAAAAAAATCGTACCGCGATGACCCAGTTCCGGACATATGTAGTGGTCATATCCACATGGCGGCCGCCCCAAGAAACGCTCACTGGAAATCCACGTGGCGATGGTCTCGCCGGCGCAGCAGAGGGGAAGTGCTCGTAGAACCAGATCTACAAGGAGTAAAAAATTGTGAGTAAATGCTAGCTAATATGTAGAGCTAAACTTTATAGGGAATAATGTTTACCTCTACGACCTTCCAAAAGGCAAACAAAGCAACATTCGTCCCAAAAGACCGGTGTCGACACGAGTCCCTCAGTGCACGAATAAAGTCAGCGTAGGCCAAGCTGGCCCAGTCGTAAGTCCCGATCCGGTGAAGATCGCGGACAGCAGGAAGGTAATATAGCAACGCCCTACTACCCTTGTCAGGAGAGAACGTCCCTGACAACAACATCAGTGCAAAGATGCGCACCCACTGCTCTCGGGTGGTCGTATCGTCATCAAAAGCGGCTGCTAGCGTCGAGCGGCGAATCCCACTGGCACTAAACTGAGTCGTCTCGACCTCGGCTCGGGCCCGAATAGTGATCGGCCCCAACAGCTCCTCGACCTCAGCAGAAAAGACGTCGATTCCATTGTCGAATGGCACTGGCACAGAGTTGAACTCCAGTCCTGTAATGAGACTGAAGTCCGTAGGGGTGACTATCATCTCGCCCCAGGGGAAGTGGAAAGTGTTGGTGGTATCCAAGAAGAACTCCACCAAAGCACGCACTATATGGTGACCCCCACTAGAGGCAACCATAGCCTCGGAGGTCTCAAACAAGGTAGCCAGTCCGCAAGACTCCCATAGGAGTCTCGTCTCAAGATCCCTGGCGATGTACATACATCTTGTACTAAAAACAGAGTACATTGTACTAAAAAAGAGCACAAATTCAAATTGAGCATAACGGCATTTTTCAAGCAATCACACAATTTCTTGCAATACTATAGTAATTATTGTGACAAATTGGACAAGAATCGCTAGCAAAAACATCAAGAACAAATCACATTGTTCTTCACGACCTTAGGAGGTCCAACAATGGCAAATTGCTCATTTCTTCACCAAATTGAGTCAAACAAGTCTCAAATCACTCCCAAGGCAATTTATATAAATAATCAAGCAATTTCATGGCATAAAACTTTATAAACAAAGTGAATTGAGCATTTTTTAATTTTGAATTTACATGAAATTCGTGAATAAACATGTCAAAAATTCATAAAAACTGATGTGAGTTTGAAGAAAACTTTCATAAATCGGGAAAGTATATGAAAAGAGCTTTAATTTGCAACGAATTTGAGTAAATTCGGTTGAGAAACAAGCAAGAACGAAGCAAATGAAATTTTCTGGTTTTTTCGAGTGAAATCGCGACGAGCAAAGCAGCAAATGAAGAAGAAAGGGGTATTTAAGGAAAACCCTGTGCTGGCGCCAAGCCCTAGGCATTGGCGTCAAAAATCAGGCTTGGCGCCTGGCGCTAAGGCTGATTGTGTGGTGCTGATGGCTTTTCAGCGGCGCCAGAACACCCAGCCACTTGGTGAGGTGATCCTACCTTTTTGCAACATATTTTGGGTTCCTTGGTACGCCAGTTAGCCCCTCTAAGAAATTTGACATGATTTTTAGTAATCGGCTTGATTACATAAAGTGATCGACCTGATGAAAGATCGTCTCACTTAGCTTAAAGCGCCTAAGCATTGGCTCATTAACAAAAAAGCACCGACATACAGGTTCAAAAGCAAAAAAGGCACCGACATACTGGTTCATTCGCAAAAGGACACCGACGTACAAGTTCAAAGCAACGGAAGCGCCGACGTATAGGCATGGCGGAAGCAAAAGTTCAGGCGAACTTTTAAGGATCGACAGATGGAGGTCTTCGGTAATTTCCTTTGGAAAATTATCGCATCAAATGAGGATGACTTCAAGCGAGGATATCTTCGACGGCATTCCCTAGCTTGTGGATAGTTATCACAAACAACTGAAGGTAATTTCGAGAGAAATAATCTTCGATAGTATTCCCTTGGACGTGGAATATTATCAATGCGGATGAGGATTGTTTCGAGAGAAATAATCTTCGATAGTATTCCCTTGGACGTGGAATATTGTCAATGCGGAGGAAGATCGTTCCAGGCGAAGCAATCTTCTAATTTGGAAGCAGTTACGGGCGTAGCGGTTTTCAAGCGGGATGGCATTCTCTAGCTTGCAGGAGGTCATCAAAACAATCGGTTACTTTCTGAGACGTGTGCTCGACGGTGCAAGATACGCGTTTCTTAACTCTTTTATCTGTTTAACTAACGCTAGTTTTACAGGTATCGACGTTGCAAGAGTGGTTTAGGATCGCATAACGTTCTGAATCATTCTCCGTCCCTATCGATACTTTGACTTTTGTTTTCGAAACTCGCGTTTCTCCAAACTCAGTCAAAGTGGGGGCTTCTGTAGACACCCATTTGTGTCTCCCCAAAACCAAACTTGGTGATGAGCACCTTTCGCGTTGAATCATAATCGAATGAAGTGAAAGTGTGGAAAGTTTAGTGTTGCGGAAAGTTTTAATTTCTTTTCTCTTCTCTCTGTTTTTGAAACTTATTTAAAGAAAACAGTCAATCCAGTTTGGTTGGTCCATGATATGGGTCCAATAGTGGTGTAGTTGGATGGGGTTTGTAAAGACCTTTCCAACGATATATTATAAGCCCAATTCCGATGAATATTGATGAAGTTATGGCCAATCTACTAAACTGGGCCCGGTTTGAGCCTTATATGCGGCCCAATGATCTAGAGGAGGGCCTAATATGATTTATCATTCCTAATGAAATTAGGAATGGTTTTAGTCTTCTAGATTCTTCAAGAAGGTTCTTTTCATTCCTAATTCAATTAGCATTGATAAATTGACTTTTGTTGACTTTTCAGAGTTTTAATTAAAATCAAATAGCATTTTTGAGGAAAATATACGATTTTATCCTCCAGTACGACAAACTTATCTGATTTTCGAAAACGCGTTAAAAACAGGCTTAGCGCCTGACTCCAGGCATTGGCGCCTGGAACCAGGCCTGGCGCCAGCCATTGGCGCCTGGCGCTAGTGTTGGTGCCTGGCGCTAGTTAGCCAGGGTTGGCGCCAGCTCTGTTTTTCGTGCGCCAAACTCTGTTTTGTTTATTTTATCTTTTTGGCTGATTTTCTCTATAAATAACGTCGTAAAAACTCCGTTTTCATTCACCAATTCTCATCAACAACCAGTTTTAATTAACATTCACCTACAATTAGTTTTCATTCATTAATTCTCTCATCCTCTTCTCATTAATCAATTCATCTTTCTTTTTCTCTTTCTCTTTTTTCTAAAAATTGTCTTATTACATACAAAATTCCGCATTCATAAGATCTAGAAACACCTAGCCATATTCGAAGTTGCCTTCGCCCTAGACGTGAAAGGTTTAATTTCTGAGGGTTTGGTCCCAAATCTCTCTTTTAATTATTTATTATTTTCCTTGAAGTTACTAACGTGTGTATTTTGTTATTAGAAAGAGGTACGAGATATCAAAGTAAGTGCTTTAATGGTTTTAATTGATATTATGATGTAGAAATCATGTTTACAGTGTTATTATGATATTCCTAGTATCATGTCTAGGGTAATTTTAATATTAAATATGATTGTTACGATGCTTCCTATGTTCTTCCTAATATTTATGATTGTTAGTATCATGTTAGGGCTAAAGATTTGATTTTGATTGCTTAGTGACATGCTAGGGTTTGGTATTAATCTTGTTAGTATCATGCCTAGGATCTTGCTATTATTATGCTTTAATATTAACATGAACATGATTATGATTATAATTGTTATAATTTATGATGATTATGAATATTATTATTATTATTATTTTGATGATGATTATTTTATTTATGATTATTATTATGATTATTATAATTATTATTCATGGTATTGATTATTATTATGTTGCTTGATTATTTATATAGTTATTGTTATTTCTTGATCACACCTTTTATGCATGTTTAAAGGGAATTTGGTACTTGTAATCACGCTTAATAAGATAATTAATAATCTTGTTAGGGTTAATTTGATTATAATTTCAAGTGATCGCCAATAATAGTTTATGTGTGCCAAATATTTAACCAACATAGATAAACAGGTTTAGGGTTAATCCTATTGATTGCATGTTAGTCAGAAAGCGCACATGAATATATACGATCAGAATAAAGTAGAGGCCTATTATTAGGGCAGATTCAATCTCTTTTAGATTGGATTTGTACCTTTATCCCCGAACCCTTATTTGGTTCAAGACCTTATGGAGTTGACGATCTCTTGGATCGTTAAGGGGTGTAACCTTCACCCTCTGAACGGTTTATAAGTTCCTAAAACTTGTTGGCGACTCTTTTGCTCTATCTTCTTCCCTTTTGGACGCCACCGTACTTTAGTGTATGATCACAGTGGGGTTCAAGCTAGGGGTTTAACGCTTGAAATTTATTCCCCACACGCTCTAATAGTTGTTTCATTTTGTTGCCACCAAAGATCAGCTTCACCTCTCAAGTAATAAGTAGCACAACCCACCTTAGAATTTTCTAGGCACCCAACTGCCCCAAACAGTTTCTCAAACTTAACCAATTTCCCAGTATGGTAGGGTCAGGCTCTCCTTGATAGGTTGATGATTTGCTTTAGGCCACCTTCTTAAAAAGTTCTCCCTAATTATCCCCATTGGTGGCTGAATTCCTTGCCAACTGCTGGCCTACAACTGCTAATTGTCTCACAACTTCATTCAAATCGTTTCCACCATTACCAGAATTATTTCCCCCTGCCATTTCCCTTACCCGTACACATAGTGAACTATAAACCTACCTATGTTCAATTTCCCGTACCCGTACACACAGTGTCCTATGACAGCTAGTTCTTTAGATTGAGCATTATGGGGCTCGGCCTTACCCAAAAAACAAAAACCCGCAGATCTTTGCCAAATTTTTGGGACAGGGTGGTGAATAGGATTGGTACTAGCATGCTGGGGATCAGGGGTAGGCAAACCAGTCAAAGCATAATATATGTCACCCATTTTATAGTCCGCATGCCATTGGTGAGATAATTCAGAATTTAATTCAAAAATTTTACAAAATTCTAAAAAAGTTAAACTAATATTTCTATTGTTTAACCTGAAAAATAAATTTGGCCCATTTCTACTACTAACAACATGGAAAGTGGACAGGAATTCACAAGTAAGTTCTCGGTAAGTAGGATAGTGCATATCAACCAATTTTCTCATGCCAATGTCATTCAAAAATCGTTTTACAAAATCAAACAAACCAAATGATTCTAGGGTAGGGCGGTGTAACCACCGAGAAGGAATTACCTCACGACCGATTAAGTGCTTTAGCCGTTCCTTTTTCTCTCGGCTCACAATCCGGATCGTCGGCCAGTACGGAAGTTGCAAGTCTGGGTCGTATTCCTCCCTCGAACTGGATCTCCTACCAAAAATGGACCTAGCCCTCTTTGAAGCCATGTTTAGGAAATGGGTTTGAAAATTTATTGAATTAAAACTGAAGAATTTTTAGGTGAAAGTGTAGAGGATGTAGAGAGGATCACAAATATGTAAAGAGTTTTGAATTTGGGTAAGAAATGGAGGAGAAATCTTATAGAGAAGGCAACGCCGCCAAATTTTGACAGGGTAAAGTTGTATCCTCAAATCAAAAGTAATTCCTAAGTCCTCTAACTAAAGCAGAAAGGGAAGTAGGGTCGATCTCCACAGGGAAACGAGTCTTTCTATTCCTAATTAACTAAAATAATCTAGATTATGAAGTAACCAATATTTATATTTAAATATGAAACTAAACTACTAAGATTGAGAATAGGGAGAAAACAATATATAAAAGGATCTAGGGCATAGGGTCACCAATAAATAATACTCCAGGGTAAAACATAGTAATCAATCATTGACGTTGCATAAATAACATGATTAACAGGCTCTCGCAATTTATTAATCAACATAGATCTAACAGGCTCTCGCAATTTACTAGATCTAAGTTCTTATTTAAAATAGCCTTTAATATCAAATTAACATCTGCTTGATTCATCAATTCAATATTGCTATACTTTTACAAGCCGTAATTGTAAAACGTTAAAACAATTCAATAAGAAATTATCATGTAATACCAATAATCAATAATAGTCAATCATCAATGTATCAATTAACCAGATTGTAAAGGGCTTTCGCTACGTATTACAATCACATAATTAATTTACCGGTATTAAATCTCATCTCTCGAATCTCGACTTAACCATTTATAAATTAATCTGCCTATTGAAACTAGACCTAAACATCAATTCTCATCTGTCGAATCTCGAATCAATATTGTCAAACTCATGCATAAAAGATCAGGCCTAATCTAGTCAAAGAGCATTAAATCAATCAATAGGAAATTAATCTAGCATTGATAATTAACAACAACAAATTACCCCTTCATATTATTTATGGATCCCCTTAAACCCTAGAAATAAAACTACTCACACATATTAAAAACTAAACTAATCAAAGCAATAAAATAAATCATGATGAAAGGAATAAAATAAAGAACTAAGATTAAAGGAAGAGAAATCGTTACCAAAATAATTTTGAATTAAGAGTGGATTAAGAACAAAGGTTTTTGGAGAAAGAAATCTAAGAGAACAATTAAGAGAGTAAAGAAAAGTAAAAAGAGAGAAGAAGAGATCATAAAATCGTATTACGGAGGAGTATTTATACTCCGTACAAAATCCTAAACTAAAACAAATTAAAACGACGCTAATCGTCTCCTAAAAAATACACGCACCCGATCGGGCGAGGCACCGCCCGATCGGGCGCGCCTTTTTTGCTCATAATAATAATCTCGCGCCCGGCCGTGCGCATCACCGGGCGCCAACCTAAGCTTCTCCAGCCCGGCCGGGCGCGCCTTCGGGCGCCAGCCTCTTTAGCCGGGCGGCTCATTTGGGCCACTATTTGGACTACGATTGGGCTCCAATTCTTCGGGCCAATCTGGGTTTCCTCTTCCGGTCTTGAATACTCGGTCCAAATGCCCTGGTATCACCTATACCGAGCCCTTAATCACCGGTTCGATGGCTCTAACCGGCCCTGGGCTATAAAATCTGGTCGTGCTTCTCCAATGTTCGTGATTGCTCCAAAGTATCTCGGGAAAATACTCCAAAAGCATAAATCCCTTCAAAAGTCAACCAAATCTACGAAAACACTAGAAAACACCAATTAGTAAAAAAAGTGGCTCTAAAGAGCCAAAAACATTACTAATTATGACCAAGGGACGGGGGTAAAATACTATATAAAATAGACACATCAAACTCCCCCAAGCCAAACCTTTGCTTGTCCCTAAGCAAAGATCTCATCAATGAATCAAAAAATATGCTTCACCCTAAAAAGTAAAAATCAAGCACAAACGATCCAGGGTAAATCAAATAAACATGCTTCAAAATTAACCAATCAAATCCATCCAATTACCTTTCCTCCCTAACAATTGTCAAACAGAGAAAACCACAAGAGCATATAGAATTCAAGACTAGTAGTGCTCACACACTCAACTCTCATTTTTGTGGCGAGTAAAAGATGTACTCGATCGCTCTCCATCAAACCCTTTATGTGAACAATGCCCTCCCAACTCACACTCTCGTGTGTATAAAACAATGAACGCTCAATCCTACTAGTCGACTCGAAATATGTAAAATCATAACTTGCATTGATAAACAACACTTTCACATTCATACAATTCTATGCACAAAAGTCGGAAGGTCTTCAAAGCTTGTAATGTAAGGCTAGGGTAAAGGGTAGGATAAATTTGGAAATATGTGAGAGAAAAACTATGCTTAAAGGAGCCATATCCTAATAAAACCCATGATCAAAATAAATAATGATCATACATCTCCTACATAACCAACTCTAACATCAACCAAATATACTCCAATCATAATAAATAAACCCAACTCTTACAATTTCACTCATAAGATATAATAATGAAGAAGTAGAGTGAATAAACAAACTTTATTTCCTAACTTGAATTTTTCATTGAAGCTCAAAATTATTTTTCTTTCGATCAACCTCCAACTAGAACATTTGAACATTGAACACTTTTCTTCTCTTTTCTTTTGAAGTTCACTTATTTTTTCACAATTTTTTTTTTTTGAACTTTTTTTTTCTTCATAATATCATGCTTTATTTTTTCAAGAAAATACAACTCTCAAACTCCTCAAAAATAAACATGATCAACAACAAAACAACTTCTCAAAACCCACCCAAATTGTGCAAATAATAAGCACACTACAAACTCCCTCACCTCACTCACTAATAGCTCCCCCAAGCCAAGCTTGGGACTAGTAGCTAATGGGGCAAAATAGGCTTGTAAAGTGGCTAATAAACAACAAAAGGTCAAGGCAACAACATGGGTAGCAAGAAGGGAACAAATGTATCTACAATATCTGGAGGCTACCTAAAAGAACAAATTAAATGCCTTCGTCCTCCACAATGTGCATAATAATGAATCATATAAACATTACTTATAGTTGCAAATCAATACTCAAATTCATTGACATACCAGGAACTATGGAACTATCACACATTCCTTACCAAATCAACTAGTCAAGCAATATATTCACAAATAGTTGGACAAAATTGGCGCATGTAAAGGTTTCAAAGCAATCAAACATCAAATCATGATCAACTAATCCACAATGTTTATCATCAAATACCAAGAATCAAAACAATTTTCTCAAGTAAGGGGCACAGGGAAGCATAATTTATAATTCATTTGAACGTATTTTTGAATTTTTTTTTTATTTTTCAGTTTTTTTTTTTTGTATTTTTCATATATATAAGAAAGCAATAAAAACTACACTAGGAAACAGGAAATCTAACCTAAGAAAACACACCAAAAATAAAAGAGAGAAAAAAAATATACCAAACCAAAATCTCCCCCAAGCCAGAATCAGACAATGTTCTCATTGGCTCGGGAACTAGCCCAGCATAGCTAGTCCTGATCATCCTCATCCATCGAGCCAAAACCCGCACCTCCACTGCCAACTACACCACCTGCACCAGAAGAGCTACCACCAAAATAATCAGCGTGTTAACTCCCCCCCCCCCCCGCCGGTCCCCCGAAAGGAATGTCCTGGCCGTACCCGAAGAAAGAAGAATAGTCGGTGTAAATACCATGGGCAGTGGGATCCCTATCGTATCCCTAGGGTGGTGGCTGAAACCAGTCTGGGTGAATAGCGTCGTCAAGAATGTTGCCCCGGCGAGCATAATCATCGTACATAGGGTAGAGAGCTCTACCCTGGTTCCTCTGTAGGTACCCTAACCTATGGTCAATGGAGCCTACCATCCTCCTAAGATCAATATGGGAATGCTCGATACGTCGTAAGGCCTGACCTATACTCTGAAGATCCTAAACAGGGTTAGAGTCAACATGAGGAACAGAGTGGGACATACAAGGTGGAGAGAAAGCCACCTCGGGCTGAGGCTGGGGTGGTGGAACTGGTGGTGGTGGTGCCTGCCCCCTAGCATTGGCAACTAAAACATCATAAGTGTAAGAAGGTTGCCCTGGGGGAAAAGCGGTCAAGTTAGGACTGGGTAGGGGGAAATTGGGCAAAGGATGCTCACTCCCAGTCCGAATACACCAAAAGGGTGTCTTCTCGCTGTAGGCGTCGCTCGAAGTGCGCCTACGTTAAAGCATGTTGTGAATATGCTTGGCAATCATAGGAAGTGGGAATTGACATTACGATTAGGGACAAAGCAAAGTAGGGAGCCGCCAACAAGTTTTTAAGGAACTTGTAAACCGTTCACGGATCATAAAAAGGCAACCACGATAAGGGACAACGATAGGCAACAACGATTGACCCGTGAAGGTTACACCCCATTCATAATCCATGAGATTACTAACTCCATATGGTTCGGAACCACGAAAGGAGGATCGGGGATGATGGTACGAAGTGAGTCATGGAGTCACATTCGCCCGTATTGGCCTCTACTCGATTCTTATAGTGAAAAGCATTCCTGTGATCTCAAAGGCATACAAACAAATAATTCAATTCGCTCCAAACCATTATTTAACTAAATTGGTTGAATATTAATGCACACATTATTCTAAAATATTGGGGATCACTTCAATTAATAACAAGATTAAAAAGGATCCTAAACCGGTTGTCCAAATTATCTTATTAGACGTGATTTTCAATTACATAATCCCTTTAAACATGCAATATGGTGATCATAAATATAATAAAATAAACATTAATATTGGAAGCAATTCAACAATAATAGCGTTAGTCAAATCAAATACGAAATTAACCTAATCATGATACTAGCAATATAAAAATAAAATAAGTAATTAAATTAATTAATTACTCACATTTCGCGCGTTCCTTTAAATTGCTACATCATGAATAAATTGTTAGTAACTTCAATAAAAATAATAAAGTAAATGAAAATTAAATTAAATAAAAAGTAGAATTGATTTGATCCAAACCCTCAGTTATTTGTACCTTTCACGCCTTGGTTTAAGGACGGAACCTCGGGTTAAGTATAGACTCCTTGGAGTGCTTAGGGGAATTATTATGGAAGAATAAGGAGGCTAGAAATTAGGTTAAAGAGAGAGAAGAGGATGATTTTTGGTGCAAGGTGAGAGAGAATGATTATTGCTGCCCCGAACTGCAGAAAGGAGGGGGGTATTTATAGGGAAAATGTGCAGAGGGAACACACGGAACCCTAAAAAGATAAAAACCCTAAAAAAGGCTACCGCGACACGGTCAGAATGTACCGTGATACGGTCAGACTGTACCGTGACACGGTCAGACTCTACCGTGTCACGGGGAAAAATAGAGTGACGCGGGAAATATTTGACCTACGGGAGTAAAAACGTGTGAAGGGATTACGCGGAAAAAACACGGAGCTGTCCCGTGTCACAGCACTGGCACCGTGACACGGGAATTCCTACCGTGACACGGCACTAATTCCCGTGTCGCGGCACAGTTCCCCGTGACGCGGGAAAGTTTTAAGCACCGTGACACGGCAGCAACCCACCGTGACACGGCAGAAAACGCCGTGACGCGGCAAAGTCCACCGTGTCACGGCATATGGCGCCGGGTCACGGTACTTATGCCAAGTCACGGGGCACTAAAAAACATGAAAATGCCCTCCAAATTACCGTGTCACGGGAATTTCTCCCGTGCCACGTCAGATCTTACCACGTCGCGGCATTTTAGCTGTTGCGCGGTAATTCCAGTTTTTTACCCGTTTTTAAAATCATCATAACTTTTGATCCGTAACTCGGAATAAATCATATAATATATCATTGGAAATCTTATCAAGTCTACTTTTCAACCTAATTGGAATCAGGTAAAAACAATTTGTAGATTTTAAGATATGGCTGTTTTAGTAGAAGAGTGTCGGTTTTGGGCCGAGTTTAATGTTTTGCTCATATCTTTTTCGTTATAGCTCGGAATTGGGATTATGATATATGGTTGGAAATCTTATTTAAAGGCCTATCCAACAAAATAATAATTGGATCAAAATTTTATATCCATAAAATCAGTTTATCTCAGTTTTGCGATGTGGACACGAAAAGTGGAAAATAGGTTATGGTTTAGGGAAATGAGCTAGAAATTGGATTGGTTCATGAAATATATTGGATAGAACATGGATTTAAGCACTCCAAAGATTAAATACTCAACTCGACCAATAATGGCGGTGAAAGGTGTTCATCAACGGGTTTGGTTTTTGGGAGACATTTTTAGGTGTCTACACTCGCTATCCGGTCTAACCCACCCCACATCCTCAAAATACCTAGCAGTCATATAGGTATCTGGTCCACAGTTGGTTAGCTGGTGGGGTCCGTCTACTACAAAACCGACCTTTTTCACTGCTATTCGAGTGATAAGGCCACCTAAACGGACAGGGGTCTTGGATGTGGTGCTGGCCGTGGCATGCCTACTCAAATGGTGAACTATAAACCTACCTATGTTCAATTTCCAGTACCCGTACACATAGAGTCCTATGACAGCTAGTTCTATAGATTGAACATTATGGGGCTCGGCCCTACCTAAAAAACACAAACCCGCAAATCTTTGCCAGGTTTTTGGGACAGGGTGAGGAATAGGTTTGTCACTAGCATGCTGGGGGTCAGGGGTAGGCAAACCAATCAAAGCATAATATATGTCACCCATTTTATAGTCTGCATGCCATTGGTGAGATAATTCAGAATTTAATTCAAAAATTTTACAAAATTCTACAACAGTTAAACTAATATTTCTTATGTTTAACCTGAAAAATAAATTTGGCCCATTTCTACTACTAACAACATGGAAAGTGGACAGGAATTCACAAGTAAGTTCTCGGTAAGTAGGATAGTGCGTATCAACAAATTTTCTCATGTCAATGTCATTCAAAAATCGTTTTACAAAATCATACAAACCAAATGATTCTAGGGTACGGCGGTGTAACCACAGAGAAGGAATTACCTCACGACCGATTAAGTGCTCTAGCCGTTCCTTTTGCTCTCGGCTCACAATTTGGATCGTCGGCCAGTACAGAAGTTGCAAGTATGGGTCGTATTCCTCCCTCTAACTGGAGCTCCTATCAAAAATGGACCTAGCCCTCTTTGAAGCCATGTTTAGGAAATGGATTTGAAATTTTATTGAATTAAAACTGAAGAATTTTTATGTGAAAGTGTAGAGGATGTAGAGAGGATCACAAATATGTAAAGAGTTTTGAATTTGGGTAAGAAATGGAGAAGAAATCTTAGATAGAAGGCAACAGCGCCAAATTTTGACAGGGTAAAGTCGTATCCCCAAATTAAAAGTAATTCCTAAGTCCTCTAACTAAAGAAGATAGGGAAGTAGGGTCGATCTCCACAGGGAAACGAGTCTTTCTATTTCTAATTAACTAAAATAATCTAGATTATGAAGTAACCAATATTTATATTTAAATATGAAACTAAACTACTAAGATTGAGAATAGGGAGAAAACAATATATAAAAGGATCTAGGGCATAGGGTCACCAATAAATAATACTCCAGGGTAAAACATAGTAATCAATCATTGACATTGCATAAATAACATGATTAACAGGCTCTCGCAATTTATTAATCAACATAGATCTAACAGGCTCTCGCAATTTACTAGATCTAAGTTCTTATTGAAAATAGCCTTTAATATCAAATTAACATCTTCTCGATTCATCAATTCAATATTGCTATAATTTTACAAGCCATAATTGTAAAACGTTAAAACAATTCAATAAGAAATTATCATGTAATACCAATAATCAATAATAGTCAATCATCAATGTATCAATTAACCAGATTGTAAAGGGCTTTCGCTACGTATTACAATCACATAATTAATTTACCGGTATTAAATCTCATCTCTCGAATCTCGACTTAACCATTGATAAATTAATCGGCCTATTGAAACTAGACCTAAACATCAATTCTCATCTGTCGAATCTCGAATCAATATTGTCAAACTCACGCATAAAAGATCAGGCCTAATCTAGTCACAGAGCATTAAATAAATCATTAGGAAATTAATCTAGCATTGATAATTAACAACAACAAATTACCCCTTCATATTATTTATGGATCCCCTTAAACCCTAGAAATAAAACTACTCACACATATTAAAAACTAAACTAATCAAAGCAATAAAATAAATCATGATGAAAGGAATAAAATAAACAACTAAGATTAAGGGAAGAGAAATCGTTACCAAAATAATCTGGAATTAAGAGTGGATTAAGAACAAAGGTTTTTAGAGAAAGAAATCTAAGAGAACAATTAAGAGAGTAAAGAAAAGTAAAAAGACAGAAGACGAGATCATAAAATCGTATTACGGAGGAGTATTTATACTCCGTACAAAATCCTAAACTAAAACAAATTAAAATGACGCTAATCGTCTCCTAAAAAATACACGCGCTTGATCGGACGAGCCTTTTTTTTTCTCATTATAATAATCTTGCGCCCGGCCGGGCGCGTCACCGGGCGCCAACCTAAGCTTCTCCCGCCCGGCCTAAGCCTCTTTAGCCGGGCGGCTCATTTGGGCCACTATTTGGACTACGATTGGGCTCCAATTCTTCAGGCCAATCTGGGTTTCCTCTTCCGGTCTTGAATACTCGGTCCAAATGCCCCGGTATCACCTATACCGAGCCCTTAATCACCGGTTCGATGGCTCTAATCGGCCCTGGGCTATAAAATCTGGTCGTGCTTCTCCAATGTTCGTGATTGCTCCAAAATATCTCGGGAAAATACTCCAAAAGCATAAATCCCTGCGAAAGTCAATCAAATCTACGAAAACACTGAAAACACCAATTAGTAATAAAAGTGGCTCTAAAGAGCCAAAAACACTACTAATTATGACCAAGGGACGAGGGTAAAATACTATATAAAATAGACACATCAGTGAACTATCTTCCTGTTGTTGCTCCTCATTTTCTGCTTGATTTCCCCTTGAAGAAGAAGAAGAACTTCCTGATTGCTGACTAGGAGAAGGTGGATTTTGCCCCACTGGATTTTCGAAATAATAGTCATGGTATGGAAGGTGAAGTTGTCGACAATGGGCTTTCTCGACCCTAACAAGATATGAAATTAAAAATCTGTAATCCAGGTACCATTGTCCATAATAGTCCCTATATTTGTAGTAGTTTGGGATGTCCCTTGGTAAATAGAAATCAGAGAATTTGGATTTGACAGCATAATAAGGGGGCTCATCCGGCAAGCAATGGACAATCATAGTTGAAATACGGTCAGGGCTATCAAAAACTCTATCCTTTAAAACATTGCTCCTGTAGGAACAGTAAAAGTGAATCTTTTGAACGTAATCATGGGGATATTCATTTGGTTTCTTAGTGAGAGTGCTTAGTTTGGTGTATCTGCTAGGAAGATTCGGCATCCTGTAAGGAAAAGACTTAGAAAAGAATTCCCTTTCCCAAAGAAAACAAAATAATACAGTTCTTGCATGAAATAGGTTCAATGTTCAATCAAACAATTTTCTTATTTATAATCACATAAATACATGCTCACAAGTAGTTCAAAAACATCATTAAACATCACAACCTAAATATTAATGCATACAAGAACATGATTATTTCTAACTTATATGCCCAATTTCTTTCCTACCCAATCTCACCAACATGCTTTTTAAAAGCTATTAACACATAATACTTACCTTAATCCTTGCTTTCCTGCAAAATGAAAAAACTAAAAATATTTTTGACTCATTTTTAATTAAATTTTTTTTCGAAATTAAATAAGAAAGAAGGCAAAATTTCGAGCCTCCCTAAAAAAATTTCAAACCTTCCCTCTAAAAAAAAATTTCGGACCATTAAATAAAAAAAAAATTCGACCCTTTTTTTTTAAAAAAATCGAACTAAATAAAAAAAATTGGTGTTAAATTAAATCAATAAATATTTAATCTTCCCAAAATAAAATAATTTCAATAAAATAAAATAAAATAAATTCTCTAAAAATTTTACCAATAAATAAGTACTTGGCCAAGTTTAAAATTAAAACATGTTTTTGGCTTTAGTGGTAGTAAAATCACAACCAAACCTCCCAGATACCACTTTGTAACACCCTAGAAATTCCTTTCTTTTGAAATACTTGTTTTGCCCTATATAAAACTTTAAATAGGAATATCTAATACATTACCGCCACCGTGATAACGGCTAAGGCAACTATCAAAGACACATATCGGAAGACTAATTTCAAAACCTTTCAAAACAAGTCAACTTGAAAAGTCAATCAACGAAAGTAAAGTCAAACCAAAGTCAAACGAAGTAAAATAAAATCAACCTACAACTTGGAACCAATATAGGCCCTATTAAAACCAAACCAAATTCAAAACCCTTTTCGTTAGTCACGCATAGTAATATTATCATAATAGTTACAGCGATAAACACATCATATACTTATAGAAACTAGCATAATACGCTCTTCACTCATGCCCATTCATGAATATGCTTCAACACCTGAAAAGCTTATCTCTACCTATTTCCACTACTCTCCATTAAAAATGGGTCATCATAGGGCCAAGATAAAGACAAGGCCAACAAACACACAAAACACTCAATCAGCAAAGCTGAGTACATAAGCGCAATTAACACACTAGCATACAATTCTCTATCAACACACTACTTACCTTGCTGCACTTGTTTTTCAAGCACACCACATTCAATAAAAATTCTCACTTGACACTAAATAATTTATTTAGCGTTGATTACGCATCGAACGGGTTTCCCACTAACCTCCCCCAATAAATTTAGGTTACTGACACGGGAGCTAACCGTGCCAGCATCAAAAACCACACATAGGTGGCGGAATTCCTCCGCATAATAATAATAAAAGGAATGTACAGCGTCCTGTACTCCAGTAGAGGTTATGGTTAAATATAAAACCCCATAACTCCCCCCATATGTTCATACTCGAGGTATATACGTTCCAAGAGCTTTGGTGCGTAATCTCTTTCACTTTACGTTATTTACAGATTATTAAACTCAGTGATGACCCTTAAACCATAATCATTCAATCAACAATAATTATTCAAACAATCAAACACACCAATTTAATTCTTGAATAATTAGTGACCACATAATATTTAATGTTGAATCCTTTTTAATTCTACCTCGTTGCCAATGACACCTTAAACACATAAAGCGCCACAAATCCTATCCCTCGGTGTTAAAACACCTTAAGTGCATTAAAGGCACAAACATACAATTTATTCCTCGTGTACATAGACACATATATAGCTCTTTCTTCATGCTTATAGCATCAATAAAAATTATATGAACCATAATAAAATTCCTTTTCAATATTCCAAACCAAATTAAACATTTAGTTTAATTAAACATGCTCTCTATCATGCCATAAATAAATATGTGGCTCATAAATAATATTCCAAGCTATTATTTTCCATTCAATAATCCATCACAGATAAATCATGCTTCATAATCCAATCACCAATAACATCTGAATCATAATTTTCATACCAAACCTAGCATGATATTACTTGTAATCAATCAAACACATTTAGCATGCTATTACATCAACATAATTATAAGTACGCAAACATACCTTGAATAAGATCTTAATATCGCCACAATTAATAGAAATCACTCACTTCAAAGTCTCCTAGAATTTAAAATCATAAAAGAATATTAAAATCCACTCTACACAAATTTCCAGCAATATATACTATTATAAAACCCCTCATAATTTATTTAAATAAGCTGAAATTATATTTAAAACATCATAATTCAATCCCAATTAATGGGTAATTAAAATTCCTTAAAGAAACTTGATTTACCAAAAATTCCAGCACTATATTTTAATTAAATCTTGCTGTAATTTAGCCTTAAAACACTTTAATCAAAGGTTTACACCATTATATATCATAATCCTTCAATAATTTATAAATCAAGAACCTAGGGTTTCAAAAATTGGGGTTTTTTTAATTAAAAACATAATCTGAAAATTAATTAACATAATACTTATATTCAAACATCAAAAATCAAATCACAAAACCCATAATTAATATTTAGATCTAGGATTAAATTGATTTTTAAAACAAAGATTAAATTTTTTTTTTTTTGAAAAAGAGGGAGGAAGGGCAGCGGCAGCCACCACGCCGGCTGCCAGCGCCGGTGGCCGCCTGTTGGCGGCGGCAGCCACCTGCTGCCTGTGGGTGGCAGTGGTGGTAGTGGGTCGGGTTAAATAGGAGACCCGCCCCATCCCCGCCCCAATGGGGTGGGTATGGAGGGAGGTTTGGCGGGTGATGGAGCGGGTATGGGTGTAAAAAGTGTACCCGCCACGGGTGGTGGGGCGGGTATGGATTTTATAATAGACCCGCCCCGCCCCGCCTCATACCCGCGCCAAAAAGAGTCTAGAATATGTGAAAGGCCCAAGACCAACCGCCCAAATACTATACCTAAACAATAAGAATCTTTAACCTAATTTTTCATTTGATTCATTTCCTCAACAACCGTTATTTTCATTCTCTCTCTATTCTTCTATCTAAAGTCAGTCACTCAGTCATCCATCTTCTTCCTCACTACTTTGTCTCAATCTCCATTGTTCAATTCATCTTCTTCCCCAAGGTATATATAAATTAATCTCTCTTTAATTGTTTTGTTTACTTTGGTTTTGTGATTGAATGCGACAATTCTAATTTATTATGGAACAAATTCATCTTAATCTATTCTATAATCAACTGTACTCATTGTAATTTTAAGTATCGAATTTATTTCGATGTTGAGTTCTCTTAATTTAAGACGTTAAGATCTGTTGATTAATGATTAGTATGAATATATTAGACAAATTATACTACCTACTAAACCACTTTTTAGATTTTACTCCTAGAATTTACTCCGTATATATTAATAGTCAATCTATGCAAAAGTTTTGTAGGTGAGTTTAAGAAATTGCAGCACCATGTTGGAGGAATTAGCTAGAAGATGAAAGTGCAGCACTATGCGAAGTGACTAATTGATTTTTCATGCATTGAGATTTTGTAGCTTTGTATATATTATTGGATTTGGATTTGTGGAATTTTCACAGTATGAAATTGTTAATTAATAATACTTAATATTGTTGTTATTATTATGTACTGTAATTGTCATTACTGTGAAATAACATAACATTTTGGATATATGACAATAGGTTTGGGCGGGTATGGGGCGTGTATAAGGTGGATATGGATATCCAAGTGGGTGGCGGGGCGGGGATGGATTATATACTATACCCAGCGGGGTGGGTATGGATGTTGGGTATTGTACCCGCCACGGGTGGTGGGGCGGGGATGGGTATATAATTTTTAGGCGGTTATGTGTGTGGAGGTACCATCCTCCACATCCGACCCGCCCCATTGCCATCCCTAGTAGTGGTGGGTAGCTGAAAAAATAAAAGGGGAAGGGGAAAAAGGAGAAAGAAAAAAATAAAAAAAGAAAATAAGAAAAAAGGAGAAGGAATTTTACCTTGGGTTTTCTCCACTCTGGGCAAAGTTTGATTTGCCTCGTATGTGGGATATTTATACCCTTTCTCTTAGACTCTTCTCCCTAAACTTTCCCTTTTTAATTTTCCTAATCCCATCCCTAATAAAACTTTACTAAAATAAACTTTCCTAAATTAAACCCCAATTTATTAAAATAATTAATTAAATAAACTTTCCTTTTATAAAGGGGAGTGCTAAACGCAACCCCACTTTACTTAGCGCAACCTTCTTTCCCTTTATTTTCTTATAAAAAAAATCATAATAATATGCATTGTACTTGTTTCTCTTTTCCTTACCTTCTATAAAAGTGATTAACAAATTTAGAGAAAATTATTTTTATTGTGATAAGTGTATTATAATCAAACTAAGGGGTTCCAGTATATGATGATTCTGACTTCGAACACTATGTAATTTTGTCATTTTTTCTCCGGATTTATCCCATGTAATATGTATGAAACATATAACTTTATCTCCCACAAATCAAATACAATAGCATAAACCATTTCACGCAAATTGAACAAAATATGTAAAGCTATTTCATACATATTGAACAAAATACTTTAAATTACTTCACAAAAATTGAACAAAGTAATTCAAACTTCAAACTATTTCGAACCAGCGACAAGAAATGAAAGGAAGAACCATCATTTGTCAAGTGCTCCTAAATAAGAGGCCCAACCAAAGCTATCAAATACGGAGTAACAATTAGAAATACTGGATATAGTTGTTGGTCATTGAAAGCTAGAATGATAGACAAACCAGTGTTTAATTTCAATGGCAAAGCTGCTACATGTTTTTTTTTTCATTATTTTAGAACTTGAGAAATCTCAATTAATAATTCAACATGTATTAATTGTTGAAGAAATCTCAAGTTCTAAAATTAAATAACAATTCATTCACCTCGGCACTAGTAATATACACCATAGCAAACACGCACTATATACCCCCACTTTTAAGAAATTAGTAATTCTTATAATCTATATGTTTTGATTGTGTATATAAAATTATAAATATTGCTCTAATTCTTCTAATATCCAAATTTTGCTCCATTTACAGATTCAAATTTCGCAACAATTGAATAGGGAACACAGAAGTAAAGGGGAGAACATAAAATAAGCATGAATGGGAAATGAAATAGGAAGGGGTAATTTGGGTATTCCGGGAGGGTGTGTTAAGTAAGTAAGGGTTACGTTTAGCAACCATGTTTATAAAATATTTCCAACTTATTAAAAAAAATAACTAAAATACTTTAAATAAGACATTTCAATTCAATTAAATACTTCTAAAAATACTTATTTATAATAAAATACGTATAAAAATATGAGGTATTACATATACTTTGAGTATGAACATATGGGGGGAGTGATGTGGTTTTATATTTAACCATAACTTCTACTGGAGTACAGGACGCTGTACATTCCTTTTATTATTATTATGTGCAAGAATTCCGCCACCTATGTGTGATTATTGATGCTGGCACGGTTAGTTCCCGTGTCAGTAACCTCAATTTATTTGGGGGAGGTTGAGTGGGAAACCCATTCGATGCGTAATTGTAGACACCTAAAAATGTCTCCCCAAAACCAAACCCGATGATGAACAACCTTTCACCGCCACTATTGGTCGGGTTCAGTATTTAATCCCGAGAGTGCTTAAAAAATCGTATTTGATTAAATTCATATTTTTGAACAGTCCATGGATTAGTCTTGATGTTTGGTAAAAGCGTAGTTTTAATTTCAGCCCAAATCTTATTTTATTTTTTTTTATTTTTAGCCCAAACCTTTTTTATTTATTGTTTTATTATTTATTTTTGGCCCAAACCTTTTATTTATTTTATTTAATTATTTTCTTATCTTATCCCAAATGCTGAACGACGCCTGAAATTATTTTATTTATTTTATTTAATTATTTTCTTATCTTATTTTATTTAATTATTTAATTATTTTATTTTATTTTATTTAATAATAAATCAGAAAAAGGCCTGAAATTATCAATCGACACTTAAAATGCTGAACGAAATTAGGGTTAAAATGTATTTAGACGGAAAAGCGGGCTGAGAATTCCCGCGCCACGGCAGGTACCCACCGTGTCACGGGAATTATTCCCGTCGGACGGTGGGATTTCCCGTGACACGGGAAACCTGCTGTGACACGAGAATTTCCGTGTCCTTTCCGCGTAAACCCTTAACGCGTTTTCTTCCCCGTTTACTAAAAATTTCCCGCGTCACACTAAAACTGCACCGTGTCACGGGAATGTTTCCCATTTGACGGTGGGTTTTCCCGTGTCGCGATACAGTTTGCCGTGTCGCGGGATACTTTTTTTAGGCTTTTTATCATTTTAGGGTTCCGCGTGTTCCCTCAACACATTTTCTCTATAAATACCCCCTCATTTCTGATGTACGGGGCATCAATTAATTCTCTATTTTTCTCTCTTCTATGCTTTAGCCTAAACACTAGCCTACCCTTCTTATTTTAAAATTCCTTCTTCAAGTACTCCAAGGAGTCCATACTTTACTCATGGTTCCGTCCTTAAGCCAAGGCGTGAAAGGTAGAACTGTTTGAGGGTTTGGCCCCAAATCAACTCTACTTTATTTAATTTAATTTAATTGTTGTTTTATTATTATTTCCTTGAAGTTATTGACTCGTTTATTATTTTGTAGTTGCAAACAAACAGAATCGAAGTAAGAATTATGTTCCTCTTATTTCTATTATTTTTCTAACGATTTTGTATTGTTGGAATTATTGCTAAATTGCTTCCAATATTGATGTTTTTCTATTATATTTTTATTGATCACCATATTGCATATTAAAGGGAATATGTAATTGAAAATCACGCCTAATAAGATAATTTGGATAACCAGTTTAGGATCCTTTTTAATCTTGTTGCTTAATTCAAGTGATCACAAATATTTTAGAATTATGTGTTGCATTAATATTCAACCAATTTAGCTAAATAATAGTTTGGAGCAAATTGAATCTTTGTTTGTATGCCTTTGAGATCGCAGGAATCACTTTTCACTATAAGAATCGAGTAGAGGCCAATACGGGCGAATGTGACTCCATGACTCACTTCGTACCATCATCCCCGATCCTCCTTTCGTGGTTCCGAACCATATGGAGTTAGTAATCTCATGGATTATGAATGGGGTGTTACCTTCACGGGTCAATCGTTGTTGCCTATCGTTGTCCCTTATCGTGGTTGCCTTTTTATGATCCGTGAACGGTTTACAAGTTCCTTAAAAACTTGTTGGGGGCTCCCTACTTTATTTGTCCCTAATCGTTGTCCGTAATCGTAATGTCAATTCCCACTTACTATGAGTGCCAAGCATATTCACCACATGCTTTTAACGTATGCTCACTTCGAACGACGCCTACAATTTGGCGACTCCACTGGGGAGGATTCTTGGTTATTTATCGATTTGAGTGATCAGTATTTAATTAAGATGAGTGGATGAAACTTGAAAGATTCTTAAAAAAATATTCCTGTGATTAATTTGGCATTTTCGCATATGCATAGACGTTTTAACGTCGCATTTAGGTCTGTTCCGTGGGAAAAATTGAATAACTTGATTGCGTACGAAGGAAAACAGGGCACCAGTCAGATTTTCTGACTGCCGTGCCACGGTAAAATCTGTCGTGTCACGGTACATTGCACCGTCTGACGATGTGTAGTACCGTGGCACGGGAATTTTTGCCGTGTCACGACAGTCCTAAAATCAGTCCGGTGGCTTATTTTCTCTTCTCACAGTCAACTTCCTTCGATTTTTCTGAAAAAACGTGTGTGCTCTACATGCGTCTTAGCCCCGGGGGATTTAAGCTCTATCAACCCAAAAACTCTCATGGCAATAAGGGTTCATCCGAGTTATTAGATCCACCCAAACCATGGAGTCGAGTTCGATTTCATCACGAACTCATGGAGCCGCCCGTTGGCATACACCCTCAAGGGAGGCTGCCTTGCTAATGCGTCCAAACTCTTAACCATGGTACCCTTTTGACACCCAAATCTTGACCAATAGTTGAACATAGATCTTGACTCTAGGTTGCGAACTTTTTTACATCATCGTGCCTAAATGCTACATGGTTGTTTGGTGCTAACCTTCATGTGTTTATTCTTTTGTTTAACCCATGACCGAGGATTTTTATTTTCACATAGTAATTAGTACGAACTTAAAATCGATTAAAATCTGGAAAAATCACAAAACAGACCTGGAACTGTGCATCGTGTCACGACATATTTTGCCGCGCCATGGTGAACAGTGCCGTGACACGGTGCTTTCTACCGTCTGACGGTAGACTGCACCGTGTCACGACAGTCAGCACCGTGACACGGTGCCCAGGAAAAGTGTCCTGTTAGTCTTTTTTCGGTTTTTGTGCGTACGTATGTGGTTTATGTGTCCAGTTTAGTGTCATGTCCAGCTGTACGGTCAAAACACGCGTCCATAGCCTCACTTAATCACTCACATGTCGTGTTCACACACTTTTTTCCTTAGTCGTGCACCACTTTTTGACCGTATTTTAAGGTAGTTTTGTTTTTTTGTCGTTTTTTTTTTCGGAGTAAGTCGGATAGTATCCTCCCATATTTTTTCAAAAAAAAAAAACAAAAAAAAAAAACAAATAGAATTTCAAAATTATAGATTTTTTTTTAAAAATTCATTAATCTTTTTTTTTTTTATCCAGATGGGTTAAGGTTAAGTTTGGTCATTAAAGGTGTGTTTGTTTCGGTGTCACATCACTTGGTCAAGAAGCAGGGGTAGATTGTTACGGTTCGAGTCAATACCTCAACAACCTCTTATACCAAAGAGGCGTACAAGGAAACCACCACAATCATCTCCACAAGATCCATCTCCAGTCTACTTTCAACCAATGGCTACTAAGGAAGACATCGAGAACATCAACAAGACAATTGAAATGTTGTCTAACATGATGCAGACACTCACCACTAGAGTTAACACGGTAGAGCAAGACAATCAAAACAATGACACTACCGCTGCAATGGACAAGATTAAGGAACAGATGAGTAAGATTTCTGAAGAATTCACTTATGTGGAACAGCCTGTCACCTCTTCGTCTATAAGGGACAAGCTTCCTGAGAAGTTTTCCACTGTTGAAATTCCCAAATTCAAGCCTACTGATAATCCGCTTTTCCATTTGAAGGCTTTTTCTGCAACCATGGCTCTTAAGGGAGTAGATGTGGCACTCTTCCCTACAGTGTTCCCTCTTTCCTTGGAGCATGCCTGTCAACAGTGGTTCTATTCTTTGGAATCCAAACATGTCGCAACCTGGGAGGATGTTGCTGAAAGCTTTATGAATCGTTACAAGTGTAACATTCAGGCCAAGACTTCTGAACGTGAACTCTCCATTCTCAAACAGAAAGAGAATGAAGGCTTCACCACTTACTTAAGCAGGTGGAGGGAAACAGCCGCGTTCTTGGTGGATCCCCCCAAGGAAAAAGAGATGGTTCGCTTGTTCATTGCCAATCTAACTCTTAAGTACAAACAACACTTGAAGTTCCTGCCTCTGAGTACTTTTGAAGCCGTATACGATATTGGAATCAATATCGAGGACGAACTAATGAAGACTGCTGGTAGTAACAATAATAACAGCACTTGGAAAAACAAGAAGAACGACACTCCTTCTTCTTCGTCTTCTAAGCCCAACAATGCTACCAACAATATCAATATCAATGATGTGCTGGCCCTTAATGCTCCTCCTCAAAGATTCCAAAGTCAAAGGAGGGTTTACACGCCTTTGGGAATGACTTATGATGCTGCTTTTGACCGTTTGCATGGTCAAGGACTGATTATGCCAATTGGACCATTTCCAGAACCTCGACCAGAGAATAGGATCGCTAGCTATGACCCCAATGCTTATTGCAAGTTTCATCAAGGCAAGGGTCATAATACTGAGAAGTGTTGGAGGTTGAAGGATGCAATCCAAGACCTAATTGATGCTAATCAACTTCTTGTCCCTCCAAGGGGCAAGAAGCCTAACATTCAAACAGGTCCTCTTTCTGATTCTTTGGCTATCATGGGAGATGAAGTCTCCTTTGATTCGTCAATACTCATCCAACAAGTGAATGAACCTCTGCCGGAAGTTGTATTTGTCTCGAGTTCCGAAGAAGTGAATGGAATTTGGTATAGTGACGATGAAGACGTCTATCTCAAGGATATAGCCTGTTCATCTCTTGGCACAAGTGAAGATGTTTGGGGAGACTTTGAGGTCAAGGTTCTCACCAGAAGTGGACGGTTGCAACAACCTAGTCCACCTCCACCTCCACCACAATTACATCCTACAGTTGATCCCATTGACCCTGTGAACAACGATGTGGTCAAACAATTGCAAAATACCAAGGTGGAGATGAATGTATGGAAGCTTTTGGCCACCTCCCACGAGCATCAAAAGGCTGTGATGAATGCTCTGGTGAAAATTGGAGTTGATGATGACATGACTCCTCAAGGACTGGTCAACTTTCTCACTACTGAATTGCCAAGTACTAGCAATCTGATTTCGTTTTCTGACAAGGATCTGCCCCCGGAAGGGGATCAACATAATAAGGCCTTACACCTCACTGTGGTGTGTAGGCAGATGAATTTTTCTATGAGTCTGGTTGATAACGGCTCTGCAATCAATGTATGCCCTCTCCGCACTGCAAAGAAGTTGGGCATAAAGAATGAAGAACTGAATCCCTCTACTCAAGGGATTCGAGCTTATGATAATACTCGCCGTCAAGCCGTGGGTACTATCATACTCAACATAGCTACTGGGGCCATTGAACGTCGCACCAAATTTCAAGTGGTGGACATTAAGGCCTCTTTCAATATGTTGTTAGGACGCCCTTGGCTTCACGAGCTAAAGGCGATTCCATCATCGTTGCACCAGAAGGTGAAAGCCATAGTTGGAGGGGTTCCAATTACCATTGATGCCTCTCCTATGCGCATTCAAGTTATCGACACTCCTATCGTCCATGTCGAACATGACGAAGAAGACGAAGATCTTTGGGGGTTTTCACTCGATGATGTTCTCGTGATTGAAGAAGAGGAAAATTGCCATCTTGACTTCGATCCCTATTCAAACACCAATATTAATGCCATTCTGAAGAAGCAAGGGCATTTCCCTGGAATGACCCTCGGACTCAAAAAGAAAATGGCCAAACTTTGGGGCCATCCTGGTGCACTCAAGAAGGATACTTTTGGCTTGAGATTCAAGCCAACAAAAGAAGATGTGAAACAAGCTCTCTTGAAGATGAAGGCTCGCAATAACGCTCGAGTCACAAAGACGGAAATGGTCATGAATCCATATCCATTCACCCTCAATGGCCAGTACATTAAAGAAGGGGAAGATTTCCCATGCTATGAATTCCCTGAGCCATTCGTCCACGATGGGAAGCGTGAACCAGGATTCGAGATGTTCCTCGATTGTGACTTTGTTGATGAAGACGAAGAGCTCTTCGCAACTGAGAAACCAGCTAGCCCAAACTCTGATGATCTAGGCATCAACCTGCTTTTTGGAATGGAGAAGAATGAGTCTAAGCCCGTCTGCAATGATAACTCCGAGCTCGATCAAGCTGTTATAGCAAACAAGGATTTTGATCCCTCCGAGTTAATCGTCCGAGCTGGTAATATTTCAAAGGGGTGGCGCAAGACATTAAGGATTACTACACCAAGCGGAGAGAAGTTAGAAATAACCGCTGGCGAAGGTCCTATGTTTGACGAGTCTGAGTCGTCTGGGTCCGAGTCCGAGTCTGTAGACGAGTCCTTAGAGTCTGAGGCCGACCCTCTTTCTGTTATAGAGCCCAATCCTGAGTCTCTTGTTGAGTCTTCTCTTTCTGGTGAGGTCGCAGCTGACCTTGCCCCTCTTGATGTATTAGCCAATGAATTCAATAAAATGAGTACCTTTGCTTACGATGCGTGTCATTCCCCTAACCCTGATCAATATTGCTTTGCTAATGATAAAAATGACAAAGAAATAATAAAAGCAATGGAAGAACAACACGAAAATAAAATAGCAGTTATCGAAGATACAGAAACAGTTAACATTTCCAATGATACGACTGTTAAAGAAGTAAAAATTGGATTAACACTAAGTCAAGATGAACGCAAAGAGCTAATTAACTTTCTTAGTGAATTTGTTGATGTATTTGCTTGGTCATACCAAGATATGCCAGGAATTGATAGGGATATAGCTCAGCATACGATACCACTCATTCCAGGTATGAAGCCTGTCAAACAAAAGCTGCACCGTATGAAACCGGATGTGGCTCTCAAAATCAAAGAAGAAATCAGAAAGCAGTTGGCCTCAGGTTTCATCAAAGTATCCAACTATCCAGAATGGATAGCAAATGTGGTTCCAGTTCCAAAGAAGGATGGAAGGGTCAGAATGTGTGTTGATTACAGGGACCTCAATAAAGCAAGCCCAAAAGATGGGTTTCCTCTACCTCACATTGACATTCTGGTCGATAACACAGCAAACCATGCACTCCTATCTTTCATGGACGGTTACGCCGGATATAATCAAGTATTGATGGCTGAAGAAGATATGGAGAAAACCACATTCATCACACAATGTATGGGGTACATATTTCTATACGGTAATGCCATTCGGGTTGAAAAACGCGGGTGCCACCTACCAAAGAGCAGCTACAGCATTGTTACATGATATGATGCACAAAGAAGTGGAGTTCTACGTCGATGATATGATCGTTAAGTCTAAAGACCGCCCAGGCCACATCGTTGCACTTCGCAAGTTCTTTGAAAGACTTCGCAAGTACAACATGAGATTAAATCCAGCAAAGTGTGCATTTGGAGTTACGTCAGGCAAATTACTTGGATATGTGATCAGTTCTCGAGGGATTGAAATAGATCCCACAAAAGTAAAAGCGATCATGGCCATGCCACCGCCCAAGAATGAGAAGGAGATTCGAGGTTTCATTGGAAGGCTGCAGCATATAAGTAGGTTCATATCAAAGCTCACAGCGATATGTGAACCTATATTCAAGAAGCTTAAGAAAAATGTCCCAGTCACATGGGATGACGATTGCCAAAAATCTTTCGACAAAATCAAAGAGTACCTGGAAATCCCACCCGTGCTAGCGCCAGCAATACCTGACTTTCCTCTTCGACTCTACCTTACGGTCACAAGAGAAACGATGGGGGCAATGCTAGCACAAGAGATTTAAAGCAAGGAGAATGCAATCTACTACTTGAGTAAGAAGCTTCAAGGATATGAGACACGATACACACCACTTGAAAAATTGTGTCTCGCACTTGTGTGGGCCGCACAGAAACTAAGACATTACATGCTCACTCATACAGTGCATGTCGTGTCCAAGATGGATCCTCTCAAATACTTGTTCTAAAAAGCAACACTCAATGGCAGATTATCAAGGTGGATAGTCAATCTTGCTCAGTTTGACTTGAAATTTGTACCACAAAAAGCCATCAAAGGTTCTGCGGTTTCTGACTTCTTAGAAGACTTTCCGCTAGAAGAACTTGAGAAAGAAGGTGATGAGTACGATTTCCCTGACGAAGATTTACTCATGACCGAAGACGATAGCTGGACGCTCCATTTCGATGGAGCTTCAAACCAAAAAGGTTGTGGTGTAGGAGTCTTGCTTGTATCACCCGATGAAGAGCACATCCCAATTTCCATGAAGCTTGACTTTGATGTCACCAACAATGCAGCAGAATATGAAGCATGTATTTTGGGGTTAGAAACAGCTGTCGCTTTGGAAATTAAGAAGCTCAGAATCTATGGTGATTCTTCACTAATCATTAACCAAATCTCCAAGAGATGGAAAGTGAGAAGTGAAAGTCTCGCTACGTATCAAGATCATTTAGAAACTCTCACGGAGCAACTAGATGAAGTGGAATATACGTATTTGCCGAGAGAAGAAAACCAGTTCGCTGACGCACTAGCTAAATTAGCATCAATGGTGCGAATTCCAACGGATACAATCAGAATGTCGTTGACCATAGAAAGAAGATATAAACCGGCTTATGTTCACGCACTCGACGATGAACAAGAATCACAAGAAGAAGATGAAGAGCCATGGTATACATATATCCTTAACTATGTGACAAGAGGAGAATACCCTCCTAATACTGATAATAGGGCATGTCGTGCTTTGAGGCTCCTGGCCTCATAGTATGTGCTCATCAGTGGAGAACTCCACAAGAGAACTGCAATGGGGAGAAATCTCTTATGCATAGCCAAGAAAGAAGCACACAGAACCATGGAAAACCTTCATGCTAGTTTATAATGTGCTTAATACTTTAATTATATAATAAAAGAGTGAATCATGCTAGTTTTCATAAGTATATAATGTGCTTAATACTTTAATTATTTATGATATTATTATTATTATGCATGACTAACACAAGGTTTTGAGTTCGGTTTGGTTTTAATAAGGGCCTATAATGGCTCCAAATTGTAGTTTGATTTTATTTTACTCCGTTTAACTTTGCTTTCGTTTGGTTGGCTTTTTAAGTTGACTTGTTTTGAATGTTTTTGAATGTAGTCTTCCGTTGCGTGTCTTTGATAGTTGCCTTAGCCGTTTTCACGGTGGCGGTAATATCTTAGATATTCCTATTTAAAGTTTTAAACAGGGCAAAACAGGTATTTTAAAAGAAAAGAATTTCTATGGTGTTACATCATAGCCATCTGACCAGGGTAATCTAGAGAATGACTAAGACAACGAAAGTCGGATGTTCGACACATCAACCGACAATCGACCGAAATTCTAACTTAGATTACTTCTCAAAATTATACAAGTCTTCCCAACAGGGGTAAATAGACATTGAGTATAATTGGATAATTAAATTATGGCCATCAACCTACACAGACAACCAATTTTAAAATTGGCCTAAGTAGGATAAATAAGTTTCAGAAGCCTATCTGAAATGGGGTGAGCAAATAAGGCTGGGAAAATATAGAACCGCCTGTTTATTGTGGTAGAAGAATAGCAGGCGGACAAGTACAAACTTTACATCCTAGTTCATGCAACTTGTAATATTTGTAGCATGAACAACCATCCGACTGTGGCAAAAAGGTCTAATGATCGCCTGCAATAAGCACCGGCTGCTCGATTGGGCGGCTGTGCGCTTGGCTTGGGGCAATCACCTTAGTGATTGATTGGCTCGAAAATTAGTCATACCCCTATCAGGCATCACACATTTTCAAGTCAAGCAACCAACTTGTAAATCCAAGCGCATAGCCGCCCAGGGTCAAAAACATCCGGTATACCATTCAAACATCATATTTCAAATTTAAAACACAAGTGTTAAAATCAAATTTAAAACACAAGTGTTAGAAATTGTAGGGAACATTTCAAGCATTACCCCAAACTTGAGCCCCACTGTGATCATACACTTAAGTATGGTGGCGTCCAAAGGGAAGGAAGGTAGAGTAAAAGAGTCGCCAACAAGTTTTAGGAACGTGTAAACCGTTCACAGGGTGAAGGTTACACCCTTAACGATTCAGGAGATCGTTAACTCCAATAGGTCTGGAACCATGACTGGAAGTTCGGGGATGAAGGTACAAATCCAACCTAAAAGAGATTGAACCTACCCTAATAATAGGCCTCTACTTTATTCTTCTCGTATTCATGCGCGTTTTCTGACTAACATGCAATCATTAGGCTTACCCTGGCCTAAACCTGTTTATCTATGTTGGTTGAATATAAATGCACAAACAAATCTATTATTGGTGATCACTTGAATTATAATCAAATTAGCTTAAACAAGATTATTAATTATCTTATTAAGCGTGATTACAAGTAAAAATTCCCTTTAAACATGCATAAAAGGTGTGACCAAGCAATAACAATAAAAATAAAGCAACAAAATGGCATGATACTAACAAGATTAATAACAAATCCTAGCATGTCACTAAGCAATAAAGATCAAAGCTTTAGCCCTAACATGGTACTAACATGATATAAGGAAAGAAAATGGGAAGCATTCTTAATAATCATAATTGATATTAGAAATATTAATTAATCCTAAACATGATACTAGGAAGCAATAAAACATCCTAACATGATACTAGGAATCAAAATAATAATCTAAACACGATTTATGTATCATAGTATCAATAAAACAATTAAAGTACTTACTTCGATGCCTCGTATCTCTTTCTAATAACAAAATACACACGTTAGTAACTTTAAGGAAAATCAAACAATTAAATTAAATAATTGAAATAAAGATAAGGGACCAAACCCTCAGAAATTATCAACCTTTCACGTCTAGGGCGAAGGCAACTTCGAACTTGGCTAGGTGTTTCTAGATCTACTGTATGCGGTATGGTGTTTTGTAAAAGGCTAGTTTAGGAAAGCTAGAGGGAGAAAGAATAAGCTATATTGCTTAAGAGAGAGAAGAGAGAATTAGAGAATTCTGGGTATTGAAAACGGAGGTCCAAGGACCCTATTTAAAAGAAAATAGTCCATAATTGATAGAAAAGTGTTAGAGTTCGAATAGGAATAAAACAACATCCTATCGCCAACGCCAGAGCTCGTCGCCAAGCGACGAACCTGTCGTCACACGATGCAAGGGATTTCAACACGTTTTCCACACGGAATCCACTTCTCAATATAATTAAGTCGTAAAGTTCGTGTTAGGGGTAAAATTGTATTTTTGTAAAAACACTTATTATGTTCCAAGTAAAACTCTAAAACATAATTATCAATCCTATTTCCTTTAGGATTTAAGAGAACCTTCTAGACAATTCTAGAAGACTATAATCAATCCTTACAGCTTTAGGAATGATAATTAATAATAGACCCTCCTCTATATCATTGGGCCACATATAAGAACCAAACCGAGCCTAGTTTAGTATTTTTGCCATAACTTCCTCATTATTCATAGAATTGGGATTATAATATATCGTTGGAAATCTCTTTTCGAGCCCCATCCAACTACACCACTATTCAGTGGCGGATACAGGTTGGGTTCAAGTGGGTTCATTGAACCCACTGATTTTTTGAAAAAAAAAAAATTAAAAACGGGTTAAATAGAACATGTTTGTAGTGTATATCAACATGTTAGTGTATAGCCTAGTGGCAGTATTGATGCGCGCCTTTACTTCCTCACAAGGAAATTAGGGTTCGAACCCTTTCAGCCCCCTTTTTAATTATTTTTTAAAAAAATAAAAACAAAAAACACTTAAATAAAATAATTTCAAAACATGTCAATGTGTTAGCGTGCAGCCTAGTGGTAATTTTTTGTAAGAGTCCTTTGATTCCTTACAAGGAAGTCACGGGTTCGAATCCTCTCAACCTTTTTTTAAATTTTTTTTATTTTTTTTTTTAAATCGGGACTTCCACTTCAATGAAACGAATGTTTTCATCAACGACTTATGAAAAAATTAATTACGGAATAGTATTGACGATCAAGTATTAAATGATAGTTTAGTCACTTTTCTTGATGATAATGATGTTGATTGATTTATACCCTTTTAAAGTATGAAAACTCGAAAAATGCTTTTGTAAGGTTTTTTTTTTTTTTTTTAAAAAAAAAAAACAAAATTTCTAAGTGTAATCCGAAATATGAACTTATGTATTGAATCTTTAATCAATGCATTTTGCGTTTCTTTTTTTTTATTCCGAACCCGCTGTTCGAAAATCCTGGATACACCACTATTTTATGACTATTTTCATAAAATAGAGCAAGTTTTCGAAAACAGAAAGAAAGATTTTTTATAAAAACTAACAGCAACACTAGACTTTTCACACTTTTACTTCATCCGATTATGATTCGACGCGAAAGGTATTCATTACTGGGTTTGGTTTTGGGGAGCCACAAATTGGTGTCTACAGAAACCAAAATGTAAGAATTAAAAACCGACCTACTAGCCGGATGATTCATCATTAAAAGCTGACCCCTTGGCCAGCCAAAATCAAAAGTTAAATTGTTAACCGGCTAAACAGCCGGTGAAAGTAAGAAAAAGCAAATTGTTGATTAACCAAACTCCACAGTCGATAAAGAGACAAGAGATACTCGGCACGTTTCATCATTGGTCGGATGTTCTCCATCGCCCTCCTTAGCCTCGTCCTCATCCTGAATCTCCTCGCCGCCATCCACCCCCTGGCCCGCTTGTGCATCCTGCTCCTCCGTAGCTTACTCAAAACGACACTCTCAAACGGAGTAATCCTCATTGGGAAACAAGGACTTCCAACGCCATCTTCATGCAAGTGATGCAGTCGGCCTCATTCTCCTGAATGAGCTGCTTCTTCTCCTTCTCCACCCTAGCGGACCACTTGGATACGAGCTGCTTTTCTTGATTGGCAAGTTTGTGTTGCAGCCTCTTATTCTGACGTATGAGACAATCCGTCTCTTTGCCAACATCTTGAAGCTCCTCTACCTTCTCCTTAGCCGTTTTCAGCTTAGTCACCCTCTTCTGGGCCGCCTCTAAATCTTTCTTCACTTGCAAATTTGCAGTCGCCTGTGAGTATAGTATATCTTGGGTCAACAACTCAGTCTTATTTATATCATACACGGCTTTGTCAAGACTGAAAGCGGCCCTTAGGTTGGTAGCTCTTACCTCTTTCTACTTGTCGCTGAATGGTTTTTTAAGACCATTAACTCGCAGCATGGCCTGCATCCGGCCAAAAGAAAAGGACTGTTAGTATATAGTCGGCAAAGGCAAAAATTGGAAAATAACTTAAGAAAATACCTCTGCCAAATTTGCAAGGATAGCATCAAAGTTTAGGGAGTCGACTCCTTTGCGCTGTTCAGCAGAGATAGCGACGATCATATCCTTGCCTCCTTGGTGATCCGCTTCACATCCGGCGCCTGGGGAGCATCTGCACAATCAACACTCGGTGAGAGGCTGACATAGATCTGGCCAATAAACCGGCTGGTTTCAGAGTTGGTTGGCGAATGACTATAAGTCTTAACCCTACAAGGGTAAGTCAAAGGATCAAAGGCGGAGGTACCTGGGATAACGATCAGATCCTGGGCGTTTTTGTCCCTCCGCTTGTTGGAAAGACCACCTGGAGAGTCGGTAGCCTAGTTAGAGGTTTGTCCCTGGTCGACTTGGACTCCTCCGCCTGCTTCAAAGCAGCCATAGAAGCCGACAATTTGCCGCCTGTAGAAGGATGGGATTCGGACTGGCTTGTAGACGGCTTGTGAGCAACCGTATTTCTTCGCTTGGTCGGCGTTTGGCCCTCATCCGGAGTTGGCTGCTTTGGGGGCTTTTGCCCAAGGGTTGGAAGCACAAGCGGCTTCACTGACCCTTCCTAAAAAAAAAAAAAAGAAAAAAAAACTTAGAAATGAGGAATTTAAAAAACGGCCAACAACAAGTAGACTGATGTGGAAGAACTTACATGCTCTAGCTACTCTTTTTTGAATATCTGGCTCTTCTGCCGAACCATCCGGCGGTAGGCAGAGGCGCCGCTCCCTGACTTCTTGCTGGGGTCTAGTTGAGACATGGCTTCTTCTGCAAAAGGCCGAATGAGATGTTAGTAAAAAAATAAAAAATAAAAAATAAAAATAAAAAAAATAAAAAAAACTACACAAAAGACTCATGTGCCCACCTCTTCCCTTCTCACTACTAAGGCCACAGGCGGCCAGGTAGAAGGGATCAGTTAACCAGTCAAACTCTGAGATATAACTTCTTGGGGTTATCTCCTTCTCAGTTCCCCCCTTAACAGTTTTCACGTCAACTTTTAAAAGCCCAGGCGTCAAAATCTGATCCCAGCCTTCATCAGGCGGGAGGATGGCCTTCTAACCCAGCAGATAGGGATTTTGATTCCAAGAATTGTATTTTCTGTTCCGGATGGTGTCGAGGGAGGAGATGATCCTATCCTTCCACTTATTTTCTTTCCCCAAAGTCATCATATAACCTTTGTTACATGACAAAGTGAACCATCCGGGACCGGCTGATTTGGGAGCCTTGCTAAGGTAATGCATATGGGCGAAGGCCTCAAAGCTAGGCTCAACATCCTGCATCTTGCAAGTGGCTACGAATCCTAAAATATTAACCCAAGAATTGGGTGCCAGTTACCACACCCCCAGGCGGTACCCATCTAGGATCCTTTCAATAGTCGGATCTAATGGGAACCTAAGGCCCGCCTGTATTTTGGCTGCATAGCACCCAAAGCATGAATCCCCATAACTCTGGTCAAGTGGCCAGACAACTGTGTCGTCAAGGGCAGGGACATTTATTCTGTAGCCGGCTCCCATAACATAGGTATCTCGGAACTTTTCTAAATTTTTTTGCATGGTTCTTTGGGTAGATGCGGATATGTGGGTGAAGTATAGGGTGAATTTCTCTTGAAGGGAAGAGGAAGTCTCTTCTTGGCCACGCTCTACAGAGACGACCTCCTCTTCAGATGCTTCTTCAGCATTCACATGCGACCCCTCTTTACTTCTAGGACCGCCTGTGTTAGCATCCGACTGAGATGAGCCCTCTTTAGAACCGGATGTCTCATCACCTGAGTCACTTTCTAATTCACCCAAAATAGAGTCATCTGGCGTCTTTAGGATGCCTGATGGATAGTAGGAGACTTCGCTCCTAGGCACCCTGATAAGACTCTCGCCCTCTTCATCACTAGGCGGCCAAGCTGTCCTTTTTGTTCTAGCCATAGTGTCCTACACAGACACAGACAGATTTGTTGGCGAGTGCAGTTCAGGACAGGCAGCACCCCTAGTTCTAGATTCAGTCGTCCTAGGTGACCGACTGACGGCTATCCTAGGTCGTGTCGTGTGTGTTTGTGATACCATTTCTAAGGAAACAAACACAGGAGAAATGAAAGTAAAATGAAAAGAGAGAGAAAGAGCAGGTGGTTACCTTGAAAAGGTACTGCTGAAAGTTGATCAAACCGTCTGGGTCAAGCGGCAAAAAGCAAGCGGCAGGCGGAAGTGTTCTTTCAAGAAAAAGTCAAAGATTCTCTCAGATTCTCTTAAAGATTTTTCGTAAATAAGCGAAAAGGAGAGGGGCAATTGCTTATTTATAGAGGCGTAATTCTAGGGGAACCTTGGTAATTTTCCCAGAATGTGAACAGTAAAATCTGTTCCACCAGTTGTTGAGTGACAAGTGTCACAGATGCCACGTAGCATGCCACATCACATCTGTGAAGGGCAAATGTTTTGGGGAAAATTACCCCGCCACGTGGGCCATTTAAAACAGGACACGTGTCCACCCAGAATTGGTTCAAAAGAAGCCAATAACAGCATGACACGTGGAATCCACTGTCAAGAGAAGAAATGGCAGCCTTCATAGGCCCAATTCCCGAAAAGCCGCCAAAAGTGCGAGTAGCCCACCAAATCAAGGTCAAATGACCTACGTAAGGGCACACTTTTCCCAAATGACCCTATAAATAGAGAGATTTCCCCCATTTGTGGGACAGATTGATTATTACAATATTCCTGATATTCTCTTACATCGGAGAAATCACCTGATCTCGGACTCCGAGAAGATATCACTTTTACCTTTTTCCGCACTTTTTACTTACTCCAGCACATTCTAACTTGATCGTCGGAGGCGGAGCTCCATCCACCCGGAATTTCCGTTGTTTTGCAGGTACAGGCGCTTCGCGACTAGTCTTCGAGTCGTAACTCTCCCGAGGGACAAAAACACCAAAAACAGTATTGTACAAAATGTGAATGATATATGGTGGTATTTTTCAAAATTTCTTAGTCTTAAAGGATATTATATTTCGCCAATTAAAGTCATACGCCATCTACAATTGACAATCAACGATAATGAAAACAGATTTAACAAAATCAATCAAAAATTAACTTGGGTGCTGAACTGGGTGTGAATTTAGGTTTTATACCTATCTGCGCGGTATGAAAGTTAAAATGTACTCTCCATGCATAGGTGACATATATGGGTGTGGGAATAGAATTTCTTAGCAGATATGAGTGTGGGCAAAGGGAAACCCGTACACGCTCTGCCCAATTGCCAACCTTAAGTGGGAGAATGGACGTGTGTGGGTTAGGTATTTGAGGGGTATATTTAAATTCTACCACCTTGATTAGTATGACCTTTGAATTGATATATATCCATATCCGCTCATTACCCATCAAAGTCATGATATGTTCTAGCCACTTTAATTGAGGTGAGTGTAGCGTAGAATCCGCGATATTATACCCACTTTCCTTATCAATTTTTATTATCATCTCATTCTAGCTATTTGATAATGGTTAATTCCAAATAATTGCACATACATATACTTCATAAGAAAACCATTTTCCCGTGTATGACCCAACTCAATCTGATCGAAATTTGCAACAACTCTTACTAAAAAATGACCCGGCTTGAATTAATCCAATCCAAAATTCGCAAATGATCCAATCTGGACCAACCCAAACAAACTAGAATGAAGCACTTCTAGACTCTAGTAATCAATAAATGGTCAAACTATCCTAATTTGACCCTAAAAGTTGAAGTCCAATCATTTTAAGGCATGAAGCATTTCAATTCTTAAATGAAAGCACGATAGAAAGAGATCACACTATTATAGTTTATTACTTGGATTGTAGTTTGTAGTCAATTTGAAATGCCAGGAGATAATCAACTACTACGAAGTATTAGGTTGCACTCCACTTTTAAGTAAAGTTAAAAACGAGTACTTAAATTAAAATACCAATTTGACAGATGAAATTGGTTTCATATACATTAACTAGGGTGTTTGGTAGGTACAAAGTACAGTCATGGTCGTATATTAGGCACATAAAAAAGGTCTTGTGGATAAATATTGAGCTATTGGATGATGGGGATGCCAATAGCTCTTTGATTGTGTTCTAACAAAAGGTACATCTACGTATATGCAATATGCATATGCAATGTTCTTGGAATTTCAAGCGATACTTGAAAAAGAGCTGAAATTGATTAGTTATCTGATATTAATAAAATAAATACTCCATAGTAGTTAAAATTGATAAGGTGATAAAATTGATATGGTACTAATTAGGTCCGATCGGTCATTAGTTACGTACAAAAGAATAAATACGAGTAGACATACAAAATATGTTACTCTTTCTTGAAATTAATGAAAATACTTGCTTATTCAACATGTAACTCTTTATGCATATTGCTTAAATTTAAATATTTTCTGTGTAACTAACACTTTTTCCAACCAAAATAATTCCGGTCATACCCTCTTAGGGTCTGTTCTCATTGACTGAAATGAGCCGAACTGAACTAAACTTATTAGAGCTAAACTGAATTGAACTGAACTGAACTAACTGGACTAAATATTTTATAAGAGAAGGAAATTAGGAGATGAACTGAACTGAACTGAACTTATTAGAGCAAAACTGAACTTATTAGAGCAAAACTGAACTTATTAGAATTGAACTGAACTCATTAGAACTGAACTGAATTTATTAAAGTTGAACTGAAATATAGGCTTTTACTTTTTCATATAATGCATTATGTAATTTTTTACATAAGTTTTATAAATTTATTCATATTACCAAATTTCGTGTCATAATTTTGTGCTTGAAACTCAATTTTATTGGGTTGATCTTTGTGTCACTCCAGGTCCGGTAATCTTTTGCAAAGTCTAGTTGCTATTGTATATTTATTGGACCAAGCTTAAGTATGTACAAGTACAATATAATTAGGATAATTCCGTATAAGAATTGATATGAAGTAAAACAATCCTATGAAAATCCATTGAATCTCAGTACCATTCAACTATGAATGTTATAGTTTCCAATCTTCCACACGTTATTTGGACCTTACAATAAAATCCATTTAACAACCAAAAAATAAATATCCATTTCAATTCACAAAACTCATTTTAGTTCATACCATATTCGTTTTGTAAATTGCATATATAATGCCATTTCCCCTTAAAATGAGCACTTTTTTCAAGAAAATTCGTTATTTTTTTTTCACAAGCAACCTAACCCCATTTGTTAATTTTCTAACTCCTAAAAATTATAAATAAAATAAATAAATTAATAAATAAATAAAGCAAATTTGTGTAATTTGGGTTCATGGGTTTCTTTGCACATTCATGGTTGACCAAATTTTAGTTGGGTAAAATGCCATTAACAATCAATTTTATTTTATTTTTTTGCATAATTTATAACTTAAAATTTTCAAAAACAAAAAAGAAAAGTCAACTATACCGACCCTAATATGATACACGTATATATAATTTTGAATCAATCTTCCTTTTTTCATACAATTTTTGCAAAACTACGCTTCCTAATTTGTAAGTTAATGGTCATACTTTGATTTTGGTGGTGTAAGTTTGAGGTTATTCTTTGGCTTCCTTTAGTGAAGAACAAGGAAACCCAAATCCTCGTGTTCCAATGTAGTTTGATTAATTCATTTATTTAATTTATTCTTAATTTCTAAGGTATTATACTACTTTGACTTGTCTACTGTTGATTTATTTTTAATTTGCTTAATTATTGGTTTTATTCTTTGTATTGCATCGACATGATCACATAGATCTTGGTCTTGGGAACAAGAGATTTGACATATTTGATTTTGAAAGATTTTTATTAGAATTAATTTTGTGGTTTGAATTTCGATTTTACTCTCTCCGTCCTTACAATAATAATAGGCTGAATTTGATAGTCGTAAGCTAGTACGAGTAACACTTTTTCTTACCGGCATTCCTTATTATGTACATTATACGTCTTCATGTGGAATATTGTATCAAGTGTATTTTAATTTGTTTTCTTACTATATTTGGAAAATGGTCTATGCAACGAAGCAAATTAAATGAAAATATTGTTATATCCAATTTCTTTTTCATATGTAATATTACGTATGATATTTTATTAATGAATTAATTTTAATGAAAAAAAAAAAAATAAGTGATATGTTATTTGGAGGGGGGATCCTTTTAGATGACAGTCCATTTTTTGCTGCATGAAGCTTGCTCAATGCATTGGTAAAATACACGTTATTTTTGCACTAGAAACAGATTAGCTTACACTTTTTTGTTACAAAGAAGCAAAAAAACAAGGATTCTGTGTGCTATTAGTTAATGCAGTAATAAAAAAATTTAACTAGATGTAATAAACTGGAACTGTAAGGAAGACAATTAATAATAAAGCTAGAGTCTATGCGAAAATCGCAGGATTAGCCCAGTTTTAAGGCAACAAAACTGGCTTTATTTTAGTTAGATTGAGTGGGATAATGGATGAGATGATGTGAATTTAAAGCATAGTTTTTTCTTAACAAAAAATAGTTTTGTTTAATCATTAGACATGAATTTGTGGTGTTTAGGCCCATGTGATCTAGGATGCATTTCTCATGTATGCTTCATATTGCTTGTAGAAGCAATTTATACTGTTATATATAAACTTGTTTGCACACTTTTGGTTGTAATTCAAATGAAAAAATCACACCCTTGGTACCTTTTCTGTTAACTAACTCCTTTTCGTGTTATCAGTAACAATTCTTTCTTCCTTGCTGAAACGCGAGATCAAACTTGGTTGGATCCTTCACGTACTCAAGGCTTGTTCTGGTGTTGCTGATCCGTCTGCTTTGTAATGACTACGTTGCAGCTATAACAAGAGTAACAGCGATATCTGCAGCATAACGACATCAGTACAGCTGACAGTAAGGTATGAAGGATTATTATCTGTACTTGTGTTTTTTTTGCTATGAATTACTATGTACCTATTGTTGGATGCATGTTCCGAAACAATGAAAACATAGTTCTTTTAGAGAAAGTGTTGCATTTTCTGTTTAAGGTTTCAATTTATATTCCATTCCTTCAATTTATAGAGGTCAATTTTACATGATGAGCTTTATTTGTAGCTCTTGCACCATTGCTTCAATTTTTTCGTACCTAAAATCTCCTAAACATTGTGTAAAAAAAGGCGAAAATAGTATGATTCTCTGTATGATAAAGTGCTTCATCAAACATCAAGTGTTAATCTGTAGGACATTCTTTCTTTTTATATCAAGTGGTAATGCTTGAAAATTTACATTAGACATATACTTGCAATTTGTGCTCTCTTTTGACCTTTTTCACCCTCTTTTTTTTTTCATTATTATGAGTTGCTATTCTATGAATCTTGTGTACTCTAATTCTTTATTTATTTATAGAATAGCAATGAAAACATGGTTTGATAGACCTTGAATGTGATCAATGTTAATTTTTGTTTTTGTTTTTGGCTAGCAGGTGTATAGTAGTTCTTTGAACAAACCTGATAAAATGGGTATTTACAACAATTACAAGAACGCGAGTACAAATGCCAAAAGTGGCGATTATCTGGAAGGAGTGTTAAATGATTATGTAGGAGGAAAGGGGAAGCTAAAAGGGCATAAGAGTAGCTCCACAAGGCTGGTAACAACACTCACTTGTGTACAATTCGCGTTTGCAATATATGCTACGTTTCTTCTGTATTACATGAGCCCTTCAGTTGATCTAAGGACTAAACCGGACTTCACGTGGGCTACACAATTTGCAAAGCAATGGAAGGACTATATTATTCAACCCAACATTGTGAGCCACTACCAAGAAGTATCTAATTTGGTTGCAACGGATATGCAAGCAATGCAAACAATTGTTCCAGCTGAGGTCTGTGAGCACGAAAAGATCGATTTTATGCAGAAGAAGTCCAATGATGTTCAAATGATCAAGTTGAAGACTGAGCTTTATAATGAGGTGTTGCAGTTTCAAAGCAAGAATTTTGGCATTGAGACTCTTAGGCAACTAATGGCAATGCCATCAAAGTGGGATTTGAAGGGGTCTAATAAACCAAAAGTTACAGTTATTTTAAACCATTTCAAAAGAAAAACTCTTTGTGCTCAGCTAGATTCTTTGCTGCACCAAACTCTCCCTTTTCATCATGTTTGGGTTCTTGCCTTTGGAAGTCCGAATGAGCTGTCACTACGAAGAATCGTGCAGAGTTACAATGATAGCAGGATTAGTTTTGTGGGTTCAAATTATGATTTTAAGTACTATGGAAGGTTTCAGATGGCTCTGCAGACAGAAGCAGACCTTGTATATATCGTTGATGATGACATGATACCGGGAAAGAAGATGCTTCAGATACTGTCCCATGTTGCAGGTACAGAGAAGTACAAGAATTCTGTTCTAGGTAGCATAGGGAGGATTTTACCTTTCAGACAGAAGGATTTCACCTTTCCTAGCTACAGAAAGTTTCGTTCGAAGGAGGCAGGACTCTATCTACCTGATCCTGCTTATGATATCCTTGTTGAAAAGGTGGTGCAGGTGGATTTTCTCTCGAGCTCGTGGTTTTTATCTGCAGAGCTTGTCAAGACTCTTTTCATTGAGAATCCCATGACCTTTATGACTGGTGAAGATCTGCACCTAAGGTAAGCCAATGTTTAATTTAAATGCAATTTGCTTTGCTTAGCATTATTTTTTACTTTTTTAGTGAATAGGATATCCTCCTGAAGTCCTGATTCATCTCTCATGCTTAGTATATTTTTACTGCAATTAAGGAATTTGCAATATTAATATTTAAGAAACCTACTTTGCTTTCTACATGGGATCTTTTCCTGATCTATTTTTGTGCTTAATATGTTTTTGATGCAACTTAGTTTATTGGTTTATTGATTTAATATGAGATGCTTCTAGTTTTATTGTACTTGATATTGAATTATGTTTATACGGAGTACTATGTAATTTTTATTGCAGTCGATGAACACTAATGTATGCTGGAGCATTTAAGCTATGTTTCAATGCATAGCCTACAAATCTTGCACTAGATTAAAGTTGTAATTCATAACCTACAGTGAGAAGCTGCCTTCATTACTTGTTTCACCTTTTTTTCTTGCGTATTTTGTTGTTAACATTCGATACAATTTTACTTTATGTATCACCTTAAACGTAGTTTTCCCTGAAACACTTTATTTCTGCATCTATTCATCCAATACGCCTTTCATTCATGCAGCCTTCTAATTGATCTGCCCATTTTTAGTCCATGTCTTGATCTACCAATTGTGTTGTTTTGATATTGTGAACCATACTACTTATCCTTTAATATACTTATACACCTTTCATTTTGAATATTCACTATTACATAATCCACATGTAACATAGTATTTCACACTGATGTAATGAGAAAAAAAAAAAAATTACATTCTTTTCGTGCTGTCAACTTTCTCTGTTTCCTTCTCTACTTAGTTGTGTCAAATGGTCTAATGTCATTGTGTTGATGGCATGCAGCTATCAACTTCAAAAATACCGAAATGCTGGCTCATTTGTGCTTCCAGTTGATCCGAAAGACAAGGAAACATGGGGAGATAGTGAACATCGGCTTGCTTATGTGTCTGAAACTACTGTTATATTCAAAGATGTTGTTCAAGTAAGAGATGATCAGTGGTGGAGGGCCCTTTCGAGTGGTTATGTGACTCAATGGGCAGCAATGCATCCTCAAAAGATTGATGCACTGTTTTATGCTCACTCCATCAATGAAGTGAAGGCCCTTGCTCCTCTTCTTGAGAAATTTAGGTCCACTTTTGGTAAGAAGGCCTACATTGTGGCATCAGGGGGCCAGTACTGTCCTTGTGAAGATGCTGCAACCGCTTTGAACTGGCCAAAATCGGTTTGTAAAGAGAGAAGGTTTAAAATATTTGATCTCGGAGTTGGGGCACTTTCAGGTGTATCTAACTCTGAAGTGCCTATAGTGCAAAGTGTGTATGCCAGCATGAAAGGGCTCATTAAAATTCACAACCCGAGTGTGGTTATTGCTGTTAATGATATTGATTCTGATGTGAGAAAGGCATTGACAATGGCAACCGAGACCAATAAAAATGGCTCTACGTTTGTTCTTCTACCTAGAGTATCCGTGCCTAAGGTCCTTTGGATGGCAGATTTAAGATCTACTGCTTTACCAAGTAAGTACTCTCCTTTCTCTTTTTTCAAGTCCTACCTCTTGTATAATGTAAATCAGGCTAAAGTGATAGAAATGTGTCGCGTTTAAGGCTAGCTTAGACTTGTGTAGAGCTTTTCATTTCAATTGTGTCTTAAAACATTTAGCACTTGTCAAAGTTCTGAATTAATGAAACATCTTCTGACCAAACATACACTTTATACAGATTGGAACAAGATGAGAATCTCCATCAACATTATCACCCAAAACCGTGTGCGTTCTCTCATGAGGCTTCTCAAGTCTCTCACTAATGCATTTTACTTGGGCGACGACATTCCAATTTCCTTCAATGTAGATAGCAGAGTAGACGAGGCAACAATAAAGCTATTGAGCACATTCGAGTGGCCTCATGGAACAAAGACTTTAAAGAGGAGAATCATTCAAGGAGGACTAATTCGCGCTGTTAGTGAGAGTTGGTATCCGTCTTCAGATGATGACTTCGGTCTATTGCTTGAAGATGATATTGAAGTATCTCCTTACTACTATCTATGGATCAAGTATGCTCTCTTAGCCTACCACTATGACCCTCAAATATCATTCCCCGAGCTCTCTTCAATCTCTCTTTACACTCCTCGAATTGTTGAAGTTGTGAAAGAAAGACCTAAATGGAATGCAACAGAATTCTTCCAACGCATTCATCCAAACACCCCTTACCTACACCAGCTCCCCTGCAGTTGGGGTGCTGTTTTCTTCCCTAAGCACTGGAGAGAATTTTACGTGTACATGAACATGCGCTTTACTGAGGATCCTAAGAAAAACCCGGTCCAAATTCCCAAGTCTAGAACCAATGGATGGCAAGCCTCATGGAAGAAGTTCCTCATTGACATGATGTATTTACGAGGCTATGTGAGTCTGTATCCAAACTTTCCGAACCAAGCTAGCTTTTCAACCAATCATATGGAACCCGGAGCTCACATTAGTGCTAAAGACAATGTTGTCAAGCATGATAAGACTGACTTTGAGGTGCCCCTTTTGGCAGATGATTTTCGAAACTATTTGCCTAATGGTAAGTTGCCTTCAGCTTCAAAATTGCCCTCGCTTAACCTCTTCAACCAGGCCGTGTCTCTTAAGGGCTTGAAGTCAGCTGGCGCGAAGCTGAGAATGGATGTGCTCAACTGCACTGCACTGGAAGTTGTGACTGTGCATCATGTTACCGGACTGCCTAACCAGTGTGCCAAGTTCTGAAAACTGAATTTGGCTGCTCAATTTACATTCTTTTTTTTTTTTTTTTTTTTTTTGGTTTCTTTTGTAGGATGTATCAAAGGCTATGTCCAACCTTAGCTTAAAGGTGGGATCAACACTTGATTTTGACTGCTAGCAGGTAAACCATGTAAACACTATTGAAAAGATTATTCACAAAGACCATTTCAAAATTTGTTTCATTGCTTTGTACATTTGTAATCAAAGCCAAAGTGGCTTCCTTTACTACATTAAAACAAAGAGATATATATTATTGAACTTTGTCATCTCCATTTGTAATTATTTTAGTTACCTTCTACCGCAAATGAGGAAAAGTGTTTATGTAACAAACATATGTTGAATTTTCATACAATGCATAAAAAGCAGGACCAAAATCTTGTTTGTAATAGGCCACATTGAAATATGTACATATCATTTTATTTATAATTAAAATCAATATCTTTCATATCGAACTTGAAATACAGACAAAACCTTGCACCACTGCACCGCACGGGTTGAAACCCTAGTAATTAATAACACACTAAAAGTTTACAAGAACACAAAGGTTTTACATCAAATCCACAACATTATAAGTGTTGGTGATAACATAGTTCACTTTGGGTGGAATAAAACTTTGAAGCTTTGTTGCACGGCTTCTAGATTCATGAGCCGCATCCTCTGTAATAACCCCGACTAAGGGCTTTAAAGGGTGACATATGAAGCTATGGAGTTGGACGGCCATATCAAATATGGTTAGTATCAAATTCAAATCATCGTCACCTCCAACACACCCAACAAGTTGGAACACCCTCAGACATGGTAAAGCTTTGTATTCTATCTTGTCCTCTTCCAAACTATGATCATAAATATAACTGTTGCGATTATTGCCCTCTCGCGGGTTCATCAATGATAAGGGCTCCAATCCCTGCAACACTCGAGCCTCCTCTGGCATACATGCACTAATCCAACAAACCTGCAACATGATGAACATCAAACCCATTAAGAAAAAATTAGGTATTTTAACCATTAATCCATTATAATAACAAATTTCATGTCCAAGCACAGATCTAGCAACGGAAACTAGGCTATGGAAAGAGTTTGGTAAAAGAATTATTGGTTTTGGAATTATAAATGAAATGGAACAATGCACAGTAGCAGTAAAGTAAAGCACTTAAAATTCTAAAATTAGAAGGTTAAACTAATTTACCTGCAGCTTGAATTCACACAACACCGGGCATGCCCCTAATAATCTTATGATACTAGGAAGGTCAACTATCGAATCAAGCCAATAAGTCAGCACCAAAAATTTCAAGTTGCTGAAGCATGGAAGACTTTTAGCAGGAATATTACAAATGACACCCTGTGTCATGAATATAGTCAAGGGTTAGGAGCTTGAATTCACATAATTACCAACCCAAAAAGAAAAGAACAAAAAAAAAAAAACAAATAATTTTCTGAAAAAATAAAACTGTAGCATCCTTGCACTAACCGGTAGTAAATACATCATGAAGCTAACAGAAAATTTGGATAGTTGCATGGCAAAACAAGCAATTTGCTGACATATTGGAGTTGTGGCACGACAACATTCTCCATCAAAAGCTGCTTCAGCAAGTGATAATGGCAAACTTTTGAACTCAATAATCGGCTTGCCAACATAATCCAAATAACTAAGATTCACAGCATCAATTTCAAGTTTATTCAATGAATCACAATAGCGTATTGACAATTGTTTCAATTTGAAAGACGCAACCTTCAAGCTCACAAGTGTGTCAGAGCCGTCTACAACAAGCTGTTCTAAATGGTGGCATTCTGTCAAAAAAAATTCAAGCAACTCTCCACTAACATCAACACCAATCAAACGCAAGCAAGTAAGAAAACTGATGCCGCTTTCAAACAATGAAGGCTTCAGAGTGTAAGTATCACATGGACAGTCATACAATGGCAAATCCAGTTTCTCCAGCTCCAGGTTCTTCACTTTCTTTGCCAAAGCAAGTTTAACCCATCTGTCAATATGATGCACCGGCCTTTCATAAAAGCCAAATTGGACCCTAAACTTATTGATAGACTGGCCTCTATGCAGCCTTATTACCTGATTAACCCAATTAATATATTTAACTGCTTCAATCCGCTTTGGAACATCATTATACTTACATTCTGGGAATATCTCTAAACAGTCAAAGTCAAAATCAGTCCAGTTGGTCCAAATGTACCTCCATCTTTTTGACAGGATACTAGTTTTGGCTGCCTCTTTCATCTCTAGTCGAAAAAGTATGGTCAGCATGATATCTTCTGGCAACTCACTGATTCGATCCACGCCTTCCAAATTGTCCTAAAATACAGTATAAGAAATGTGTTATTCAACTATGGCCTGACAGATATCAGAAATGACTAAATCACCAAGTTAACAAAGATTCATCTATCTGGCTACCAAACAAGTATAGCATTTAACGCATAACAAATTTGCATTCAATCTGCATGCTAATCGACAAACCCTCAATTTATATACATGGATGTCTGTAATGACTATAAACAAAACTTACCATGTCTTCCAAAGGTAAGATTTTCTTCATGTTGGCATTGCAAGTCATGTTCGAAGGATCTAAACAAGCCATTCTTGAGAGCACCTACGAAATAAGCAAGCCCGTCCCTGACACAGGGCAGGAGGGGCGACCACACTGGGCCTATGAAGAACGAACAAATATGTTTACAACCTATAATCAATCAATTCATTAATTAAATGTAGAGGGATAGATTTCCATGAAACAAATATAACTAAAACATGCATTCATTCACACATGAACTATCTAACAATTAAACAGCGCTGTTACTTATCTTGCATTTGACTCCAATGGACAATGCAAAGTGACAATACTTATACAGTTATACTAAGTAATAAACTTCCAAGGGCTAAGGTAGACCTTCCAGGATCTTTTTTTTTTTTTTTTGATAACTTACATTTCCTAGAAAGTAATTTTCCTTTGTTTGATTGTTAGAGATAATTTTTCCAAAGGTGAAAAATAGCTTTCTAAGGGTTGAAAACAATTCATTTCTCGAGGGAGGAATGCTACATTTTCCTTTATACTCTTTGCTTCTCTTCTTCTTTCCTCCCATCCATTTTCTTCATTCCCATTTCCATTTCCTTCTTTCTTCGTAACTTTTCTTGCAAGGGAACAAACAAAAGAAAACCAATTCTCTCCTTGAACATAGTAAACCATGGTAGATGATTTTCCATGAATGATATTCTCTTTCAAACAAACGGAGCTTGCATGTAGATTCAAGTACAAACTTCGTTGTTCCCTTACAGAATTATCTCACGCTAAACAATGTAAGCATAACTATCCAAGTAGAATAATCCAAACTAAAATGGGCGTGGATACCTAGACTGACATGTATTTCAAGTTAAGAGAGATTACAATGCATCATGCTATCCACTATGTTAAAGCTATCCTTCATTCATTAAACATAAACAAAAATGTCTCTGTTTGTAAAAAAAACCAGGCGACCTAGAAACCATGAGATAGGCAAAACTCCTACTTCATTAGATCCCATAAAATAGGCAAAACTTTGTTAGATCCTATGAGATAGGTGACGCTTCTATGTTGTTAGATCCTATGAAAACTTCTACTTTGTAGGTCCTATGAAACTTCTACTTTGTAGGTCCTATGAAAACTTCTACTTTGTAGGTCCTATGAGTTAGACAAAACTTCAACTTACTGAATTTTTTATTTATTTTTACTTTCACAAACAAGTTCGTCTCACTACGTGTAAACTTAATATGACACCTTGACAATATAATCAGTAATTCAACATTCATTCATCTATACATTACTAAGTATTAACAATGAGAACAAAAACAAAGGAAAGCTACAACATAACTCCTAATTGAAGCATATCTTTACAAACCAAGAAAACTATTTTCAGTGTTTAAGCTCATCAAAGTATGAAAATCCGAAAGACCGTGACAAAGTGAGGAAATTAGCCTTCACTATGCTCTGGTACCATCTCTTCATATTTAAGAGGTAAATGCCATAACTTCTCTTAGAAATATTTGAGGAGGGGTTTGGAACATGAGTATAGGCACAATTTTGCATATGTAAAAAAGGGCATGACAAAAGGGAATATAATATAGCCATTAGTTCTACAAGTAATTCTGTCTCAAAAAATTAATTAGTCAATTAATTCTAAAAAAACAATCAAGCCGCAAGCATATGACAATAGGAAAACCAAAGCCACTCTCTTGTTCTTGCTTAATACAGTTTTCTATTGAAGAATTTAGGTATGAAACTCATCCTTAAATTACAAGTAACTTTTTCACCAGATTGCAACACTTACGAATTTAGGAAGATCCTACAATCATCAACAAACAATAAAGCTCAAACCTTTCCTTATAATACAAGCAACATTCCAGTACGTAAATCAGAAATTATCATAGTAAGCGAATAACAACCCCCCTAATTACATAAAACCTAAAAATGATTCCAGTCACCTCAAAATTGTCACTTCACTAATCTAAACAAAGATACAAGTATACAACTTAATCGCAGAATTCGGCACAATCAATTAACTTAAAATTCTAAGCTAGTAATGTTGTTATTAAAATGCAACAATTAGGAACTTAGGAAGATCACCAATCATCAAAAACAACAACGTTTGCATCTTGCCTAGTAATTCTTGCAACAATTTATTTAATAAATTTGAATATCATCTTAAGTGAATAGAACCCTAGTCATCCACCAATACACATAAAAATACGAAAAAAATATATATAAATTTCAGTCCCCTCAAATTTGTACTTTACTATTCTAAACAAAAAGATACAGCTTAAACACAGAATTTGGCACAATCCATTAAGCATTAACTAAAAATAAATTCTAAGCCATTAGTTCTACAAATAATTCTGTTTGAGAAAATTAATTAGTCAATTAACAATTAAACAAAAATCAAGCCGCAACTCGCAAGCAGATGACAATAGAATATAAATAACCAAATCCACTTTATTGTTCTTGCTTGATACAGTTTGCTGTTGAAGAAATTAGGTATAAAACTCATTCCCAAATTACAAGTAACTTTTTTTTTTCACTAGATTGCAACAATTATGAACTTGCGAGCGAAGATCATACAATAAAGTTTGAATCTTTTTCGTGAAATTCGAGCAACATTTAAGTTTATAAATTTGAAAATAACCTCCTAAAAGAACCGTAATTATGTATGAATCCTAACAACAAATCCAGTCACCTAGAATTTTAATTAATGCGCAGAAAATAATAAACTAAGTATTAGAAATTCGAATTGTCATTACACCAACAAATCAACGCCCAAATTATTATAAAAAAAAAAAAAAAAAAAAAAAAAAAAAAAAAAAAAAAAAAAAAAAAAAACAGGATGATATATGAATCAAACCAAAAGGGTGTAAATTGAAGGTTAGATGAAAAGGAAAGAAATTACCTTTATTGGAGGTAGAAAAATCCTCGGAAAATATGAATATAAACCAAGATAATTGTATGAATACAATATAATGATGATGATTTGATACAATAATTAAATTTACAACAGTGATTGTGTTGATTGGTTGTTTTGTTCAGTGGGTGTAAATTAGAGGGCGGATGATTTGGTGTTGAGAGAGGAATACTCCATAGTCGATAATGGTGGTGGAAGCCTGGAAGGGGAGATAGGGTTGAATGTATTTGGGTGGGGGTGGGGATTGGGGCCTTGGGGGGTGCGTAGAAAATTAAAAGAGAGAAAGAAAGGGTTGAATGTTATTATTCTACAAATTCAATTGAATCTCTTGGCTTTCTCATTAACAACTCAAGAATATATATAGGTACACAAGATATTCCTAACCCTAACATAATTAGGAATAAGATAGAATATTAACATAAATAGGAAATCTAAAGATATGATACAATATTTCCTAATATTATCTTAACATCCCCCCTCAAGGTGGAGCATGTAGATCTCGAATGCTCATCTTGCCAAGTAAGAATTCAAATTGCGCCTTTCCTAACGCTTTTGTAAAAATATCCGCCAACTGAACATTCGTGGAGACATACGATGGCGTAATCACACCCTCTTTAATGGCATCCCTAATAAAATGACAATCTACCTCAATGTGTTTTGTCCTTTCATGAAACACCGGATTATTAGCAATATGGAGAGTCGATTGACTATCACAATACATGTTCATACCTTGTTTATGTTCTACACCCAAAGACCGAAGTATTTGTTTCAAATGCTTGAACTCACATTGCAAACCTGTCATTGCCCTATACTCGGCCTCTGTGGAACTTGTAGAGACTGTTGGTTGCTTCTTAGTCTTCTAGGACACAAGAGACAACCCAAGCAAAACGAACCACCCAGTCAACGACCTACGTGTCAAAGGACAACTCGCCCAATCTGAATCACACCATCCTTCCAATTGTAATGCACTATCTGATCTCAAAAGAATACCTTGACCCGGACATTTCTTCAAGTATCTAACTACTCTCAATGCCGCCTCCCAATGTTCTTCTTTTGGACATTGCATAAATTGTGACAAAATATGGACAGAATAAGCCAAATCCGGCCTTGTGACCACCAGGTATATCAGACGACCAATCAATCGCCTATAACGTTCACCATCTGCGAACTCCTTCCCTTCTGCTAAAGCAAGTTTATGGTTTTGCACCATTGGAAAGTCTGCTAGCTTTGCTCCTAGTAACCCTGTCTCAGAAATAATATCTAAAGCATACTTACGTTGACACACATAGAAACCATGTTTGCTACGTGCCACTTCTAGCCCCAAAAAATATTTCACAGCGTCCAAATCTTTCATTTTAAAACATTTACACAAGTATGCTTTAAAACTCTCCAAAGCAAATGTATTATTTCCTGCAATTATCATATCATCTACATAAACCAAGACACTCAACTGCACTCCACCTTTTGAAAGAGTGAATAAAGAATAGTCGGAATACGACTGTTTAAATCCATATTTCTTCAAAGCTGTAGACAATTTTTCAAACCAACACCTAGGAGCTTGCTTCAATCCGTATAATGACTTCTTCATCTTGCAGACTTTATCTAAATTGCCTTTTTGAAATCCCGGTGGTACTTTCATATAAATATCCTCCTCTAAATCACCGTGCAAGAAAGCATTATGTACATCCATTTGTTGTACATCCCAATTTTTAATTGCTGCTACTGCTAAGAAAGTACGTACCGTAGACATTTTAGCCACTGACGCAAATGTTTCATTGTAATCAATCCCTTCTTCCTGATGATTACCAAACACCACAAGTCTTGCTTTTAATCTTAACAAATTACCGTCTTCATCTCTCTTTTCAGTGTAAACCCACTTGCTTCCAAGTGCTTTCTTTCCCGGCGGAAGATTCTCCAAGGTCCAAGTGCCTTGATCTTCGAGAGCCTTTATTTCATCAGCCATAGCTTCTCTCCAACCTTCATGTTTCATTGCTTCCTTGAAAGATCTCGGTATGCGTGCCTTTGTTACTGCAGCAATATAATTTCTATGTTTTTCGGAAAACCGATCATAATTAACAAAATATGTTATAGGATAGGGAGTACCTGAGGAGGATGAGGCTGCGGATGAAGATGTGACTTTATTTTTCCGAATGGTGTGTGTAACGCAATCCCGCAACTTTGTCGAGGGAAATTTCACTCTTTTCCCCCGTCCTAGTTCTTCTTCACCCGTATTTTCGCTCTCCATATCGTCCCCCCTATTTTCAACACTCGGTGTGGACTGAACACCTTGTGACCGCTGCTCGGGGCTGTTGTTATGTTGCTCGGGGCTGCTGTGATGTTGCAGCACAGAATAGGGCTCCATAGCCCTGCTGCAAGGCCTCCCAGCAAGCTGGGCAGACCACTCCGTGGCCTGGCTGCGGCTGGGACTGCATCCCCGCGGCCTAGCTGCGGAGTTTTCTATTTGGAGTTGTTGCGTGGCCTGCTGAGCAGAGGACACCACGGCCTGGTCGTGGCCAAGCTCCTGCTCCCGCGGCCTGGTCGTGGAACTTTTTGTCATGGCCAATGGATCCCCAGCTCGCACTTCCTCTTCATATATACCCACTAACTCTCCACCTTGCCACGCCTCAAACTCATTATCATCCCCAAAAAAATCCGCCATGGGCACACCTTCCGTACTACCTCCACTATCATGCACATCCTTAAACGGAAACACTTGTTCATGAAACCTCACATCACGAGACACAAAGTACTCCCTCGTCTCCAAATCAAATAATTGCCACCCTTTTTTTCCAAACGGATATCCAAGAAACACACATTTTCTACTTCGAGCCTCAAATTTATCTCCCTTACTTCGTTGATTATGCGCATAACACAAACAACCAAACACCTTAATAGCATCATAAGACGGAATTTTGCCAAACAACATTTCATATGGAGTTTTATTATGAAGAACCGAACTTGGAGTTCAATTAATCAAATAGCAAGCAGTCAAAGCACATTCTCCCCAATATTTAATAGGCAACTGATAAATCACATTTATATAGGATTTATAGGCACGTTTATGCTAAGTTTATAGTTGCTTTTTAGGTCTTTTAGTCGCTTTTTAGGTCGTAAATACATAAGTTGTTTGTTTTGTACACTATTACGCTCCGTTTGTGTTTTTCTTAATGTTTCAGGTGATTTTATAGTCATTTGGACGCTTTCGTAGTGTTTGGAGTTGATTCGGATGATATTTGGATGGAAGCCGATGAATTGAGTTTATTAATTGGAGATCTGATAAGTGACTTTTATGTCACTTTTAGGGTGTTTATTGAGTCGTATTCCGGCTTACTTTCCAATAATTTCACCCTTTTTATCCTTTATTTCTATTATTTTATTATTCTTGTCTTTTATTCTTTATTTTGAGTATTTTTGTAATTTTCTATAGTTTTTAGTTTATTTTCGTGTTTTATTTTATTTTTCTTTCTTTTAATGTTTGTAGTTTAAGTCGTTAGTTTATATTTTTAATAATTTCTCTTTTTATCTCGTTTTCTTATTTATTTTAGTTTCATATTTTATTTTATTTTATTTTATTTCATTTAATTTTATTATTTCTTTAGTTTTAGCATCTTATTTTATTTTATTTTATTTATCTTATTTTATTTTACTTTATTTTACTTTATTTTATTTATTTTATTTATTTTATTTTATTTTCCAATTCACCCTCGTGTTGTTTTTGGTTGTAGGCGTTCCGGGTTTCAAAGTCATGTTCGAGTTCGGAGGTCCAACGTTCGAGGTTCAATATACGTGTCTCAAGTTTTGAGTCATAAATGGAGTTTCGAACTCAAGTCAAACACTATTCACAATGCCCCTAACCGACCTAGCTGCTGTCAGCCTTATCCTTCACCACAACATAACCTATCCTCCACCACACACTCGATCTCCTCGTCCTCCCCTGCTCCCTGCTTTTCCTCATCACCAACAGCAACATCAATTACAACCAGCAGCCCCCTGCTCCAGTTAACTAAAATCAACCACCAGCGCCACCAATAGCAACCTCCCACAAACCACCACACATCACAACACCAACAGCAACAGCAGCGACAACAACCATCAACAACACCAACATCGCAACACTCCCCTGCTCCAACTCTCCTTTTCACGCAGCACCTCCAACCAGACCAGCTTCCACCTGCGACCACAGCCGCGCCAGCCACCCAGCCTAAACACCTCTGCCACCAGTCAATACCCACGCAATCCCACACACACACACACCAACAGCAACAGCCACCCCGCAACTCCAACCAAACCACCTCCAATTCTTCTCCATCAACCGTCGCAACCAATACACCAGCCACCGCCAAAACCACTATCAATCACCACCAAACCACTCACCAATTAAACCCCGCAACACCAATTAAACCACCAGCCCTTCACCCACAATTAACCACCCAAATATCCAACCCAATTACTCACCAATTACAGCCGCATTTCGCCCAACACCCAAACTCACAGAGCTGCTACTCGCGGCCGCGCAACCCTGTCAGAAAGCGCACAAAATGGAGTCCTAAATCAGATTCGAGGCAGAAGCTTTGCGCGACCTGTGTGCGTCTTCTGTGCGGGCGCGCAATCGTGGGTCAATCACGAGCTTTTCACGTGATTTTTAATGAGAATTGAACGGCTTTGATTGATGCTTGATTGATGACGATGAGGATTGACGGTGGTGATTATGATAATTGATGATGCGTGATGGTGATGATGGAAGAAACAGAGCAGCCGAATGAAAGAGAAGGGGAGATCGTGATTGCTGGGGGAATTTGGGGGAATTATGGGTTTTTAATTTCTTTTATTTTATTTTTATTTCCCTTTTTCTATTTCCCTTTTCTTTTCTTTTGTTTTATTTTATTTTCTTTATTTTGTTTTCTTTTATTTATTTTATTTTATTTAGCCTTGTATAAAAATACCCTTTTGGGGTTATTTTCTAACTTTTCACTCAACAATTAATTTTAGATTAGATTAGATTAGTTTAGCCTTTATTTTCTCTCTCTTAGGGTTAGGAGTAGTTTAGAGAGAGAAAGATGGGATTTTTCATGGAGTTTTTGGGATTTTGAAGAAGCAAATTTGTGGATTTTTCCTCTCATAAATTCAATGAGTTTTCCTAACTTTCTCTCACCTTTATTGCTTTCATTTATTATTGTTTTTGCTTATTTATTTGTTTATTTGAGTAGATTAATTAGTTTAGTTGTTGATTCTTGCTTTTATTATTATTTTACCTTGTTTTCCATATTTTTGTTCATTATGTTAGTTTAGGTTTTGTTCTAGGGAAATGGATGAAGGTTATGTTAATTAATTTAATGATTGATTGTGGTTAGTATGAAATTGTTTCTTGATTATTGTGTATGGATGATGCTTTTATGGATTAGAATCTTTCTAGCTAATTGATTCTATGCTTTTAATTGGTTTTTCAATCAATTGTGCGAAAGTGAGTTGTTTGAGAACCCTAAATTCCTCCATATCTTTGCTAGGCTAGTTGCACGAGAGTGAATTAGTCTAGTAGGATTATTAACATGTTTAATTGCGCGAGAGTGAGTTAAATGTGTAAATCGTCCTAATTGAGGTCATTTTCATCTAATTGTTTGATGTTGTTGAATGCATTGATGTAATTGGATTCCACTTTCCCTAGTTTTAGTTATTTGCTCTTAGTAGTGTTTAATTGAACCTCTCTTACCTCACAAGCTTTCCTAGTAGTCTAATTAGCATAGATTGATACACTTAGTCCTTTTGGGTTCGACCCTTTACTTACCCCTATACTCGTATTAGGGTAGTTTAGGTATTATAAATTGTTAATTTGATTAGGGTTAGTAGACTAACGACACCATATCTAACCTCGATCAAGATCCCATGTTTGTGGATGTTGATTTTGATTAATATGTGCATGAGACATGAATATATCATTCACAAGGGTCGTTATGTACTTTACGGAAATGAATTTGAGTTAGAAACGAAGAAAAACGAAGGTTTGTAAAGTTGCAAAACAGACCTTTGATCACTCTTTTGATCATAACTTGAGTTCTACAGATGAGATTTAAGTGTATCAAGTTGCATTGGAAACTAGACTTGAAGAGATTTCCAACAGTAGGTCACACGCCTATATACAACGTATAAACCAGAAGTTACAAGCCTGTGAAATTGACACAATGCCCAGTAGCCCCGAGCGAGAGCTCGCAAGGTAGCTCGCATAGGCCTTGAGCAATAGCAGCCCCGAGCGAGAGCTCACTCGACCAGGGAGCTATAGCTCCAGTTTACCCACGAAAACAGCAAGCAAGGGGCATCGTAGCACGTCTTTTGCTTGGCCCTCGATTCCATCGAGCATCTTCGTGCCACGTCATCTTCTATCGTTCAATCGTTTGACAACTTGTGTAATTTATATTTTACTTTTCTTTAATTATTTTTAGATTAGTTTTAGGATAATATAAATACTCCAAGGGATATTATTTTTTCCCTTATGCCTTTTTATACTTTTTATTTTACGTTCGTTTTAGCTTTCTCTTTAGCCCTAGTTTTTCATGGACAACTCCATGGATTCCTCCATGGATTTGTCCTTGAATTTGTTACTTTAATTTATAGAGGTAATATTATTTCTTTACTTTTGATTATGCTTTCTTTATTAGTTTTAGTTTTAATTATTTATTTCATGCTAGAGTAGTTTATTTCTAGGGTTTGGGAATCCATGTTTATACTATGAATCTTGATTGATGTTATTGATATTTTAATTATTGATTTCTCTAATTGATAGTGTTTTGTTGTTAATCTTGCAACCTGATCAATTGTTTGATTAATTCTTGTTAATAAGAGTTTGAATCGAAAGATCTTACTTTTAGAGGCTTACCTACAATTAGCAATTCTGATTATGTTAGCGACCGAACTGCATATGTTGAATTGAGAGCGTTAAGAACCGGCCGTAGGCTTAGAAATTGCTCTAGATAATTGATTGATTGAATTGTTATTGATATTTGATAGATTTAGAACTATAAACATGGTGAACCATAACCCTAGGTCTTTTTATTAATTATTTTATCCCTCTTTTAATTTAGACTATTTTCCTATCCCAATTTCGTGACATAGTTTAGTTTCTCTACACCTTGAAAGCTAGATTGAATAGCCATCTCTCTGTGGATTCGACCCTACTTACCCTACTACATTGTTAGTTGGTTTTGTTAGGAATTTATTTTTGACAGGTGTACGACAACCTATCAGCAACCCCCCTTGAAACCGCAAAGCACGAGCCACATTAAGAATATGTTGATGTTTTCTCTCAACTCTCCCATTTTGTTGAGGGGTACCCACACATGAAGACACAAAAATAATCCCATTGTCCACAAAATAATCTTGAAGATGATTAAACTCAGTACCATTATCACTTCTAACAACCTTGATAAGTCTATCAAATTGGCGTTTAATTAAAGCAATAAAATTGAGAAAAGTAGATTCAACCTCAGTTTTATTACGAATTAAATAAATCCAAACACCTCTAGAGTAATCATCAACAATCGTTAAAAAATACTTCGCCCCACACGACGAAGGCACTTTATAAGGACCCCACAAATCAATATGAACTAACTCAAACAAATTACTAGCATTAGTTTCACTAATTGGAAAACTATCCCTCGTTTGTTTTGCACGTGGGCATACATCACAAACATTTTTATTTTTCCTAACTAAATTACTCACAGGAGGGAGTAACTTCAAAACTCTTTCCGACGGATGACCCATGCGTTGATGCCAAAGATCCACCCCACAATCCACAGCTAGCACCTTCACTTGCGGCACACCACGAAAAAAATAAAGTCCATCTTGTCTTTCACCCACGCCAATCACCATCCTCTTCAACTGGTCCTGAATAACACAAATTTTGTTAGTGAATTGAATTATACATCGTTTTTCATCACTAAGTTGAGTGACTGAAATTAAATTGCAATTTAAGTGGGGAACAAATAAAACATTATCGAGCACCAAACCACCCTCTAAGGTGACCGAACCCAATTGATTTGCATTCACCGTTTGACCATCCGGCAAGCCAACCGGACAATCTTGTATAGTCTTGATATTTGTCATAATTGACAAATCATTAGTAACATGATTAGAAGCTCCTGTATCCACAATCCATAAGACGCTTGTATTACCTTCCAATCGTGACTTGGGTTTGCTCAAAATATCAATAATTTGTCGTGCTTGTTCCGACGATACTCCCGCAAGACCTTGTATAGAATCTGCCAAGGATGATGAAGCACCTCCTGCATTATGAGAAGCTCCACCTTGTACCGCATTCGCACGAGCAGCAGCCGGGGTAGTCCCTGAAGACGCATTGCCTCGCTCCCCCACGCTGCCCCTGCCACCCCCACGATTGTTGGAGCCTCCTCTTCCACGTCCTCTACCTATTTTCCGATTGTCATCTCAACCGGGCGGAAAACCGATAATTTGATAACATCCCTTCTTATCATGTCCCACACGATTACAATGAGTACAAAACGGACGATCTCCATCCCCCGAATCACTCCTTGTACGGGAATCCACCTTGAATGCCATAACATTTTCTTTCGGTTTAGCGTCTCGGAAACGAAGTCTCTCCGTATTAATGACTGTTTGGTAAGCACTATCAACCATGGGCAAAGGTGATTGTGCTAAAAATTGTGCTCGAATTGCTTCGTGCGGATCATCTAGACCCATCAAAAAATAATGTAGATAATCCTCTTCTCGAATTTCTGTAACTTGCCGAGCAATATTGCACTTGAAAGCGCCACAAGAACATTTTGGGACACGAGCATACTGCACCAATTCCTTCCAGATTTTTGACAACCGACCAAAGTAATCGGTCACAGATTCGGTAGAAGCCTGCTTGCACTCCCCTAATGACTGCTTAAGCTGACATATACGAGTACCACTTACAACACAATATCTCTGTTTGAGATGTATCCACAAGTCATGCGCAATGTCAAAATCCTCAATTTGAGAACGCAAAGCATCATCAAGCGTATTAGTAATCCACGACACAAGCATAGAGTTTACCGCAACCCAATGCTTCTTTTTCAACTCGTCACTAGGCTCTAAGATTGAACCATCAACAAAACCGAACTTGAATTTTGCAGTCATCGAACACAAATTGCTTTAGCCCATTCATCATAATTTGGCCCTTTCAATTTTACCGGAGTAATAACAACCCCCGGATGATCACTCGACCCTAGGTAATACTCTAGGTCCACCGGTGGTGGTGGTGGTGGGATTTGATCATCCTTTGTCATCTCTCGGCTCTGTGTGTGTATTTTTCAAAAAAAAAAAAAAATTCTTAACCTAAGCTCTTGATACCATGACAAATTCAACTGAATCTCTTGGCTTCCTCATTAACAACTCAAGAATATATATAGGTACACAAGATATTCCTAACCCTAACATAATTAGGAATAAGATAGAATATTAACATAAATAGGAAATCTAAAGACATAATACAATATTTCCTAATATTATCTTAACATATTCAATACGAAGTAATAAATGCTAAAAAAAAAAAAAGTAAATGTTTATAGTTCCAGCAGTTCAAATAAACAGTAGTATCTATAAGCTCTGTTCAATGGGTAAAAAAAAAAGCGCTCTGTTCAAATGAATAGTGCAATGATGTTATTACCCCTGCCTTTAATTAAAAAATACGTAGTAAAAAAAAATACTGTAAATGTAAATAAACCTTTCATTTTGGTTTTGAAGAATCTCATTCAATCTCTCTCCTCACTCTTCTTCTCCCATCTTTTCCACTCTCATCTCCTTCTCCATATTTTGCACGAGCTGTTCTTCAAGTGCAACCAAGAGGTAATCTTTCTTTTTGGCCTTTTCATTGATTGTTTTTGCTTACAATTTCATCAATATTCAATTTTGTGTTTAGTTTTGGTTGAGATGTTATTCTTGGATTAATTTAATCATTGTGATTTTGTCGTGTTATGTTGCGATTTTAATTCTGGAGTAAGTATTATTTAATCTGCCTCAATTAAAGTAAGCTTTATTAATTGACATTTTTTTTGGGTTTAGCTTAGTGGGTAATAGACATATTTGTGGATTAGCTGACTTTAATTTGAATTATTTCTCCTTCTGTTGCTAAATAGTCAGATTAACATGAATTACCCTATATGATGACTGTAATAATGAAGTAGTTCTTGGCATTGCCATGATAGCTATGGGCGATGAAAAGGGTCTTGACACAACGATGACTACTTACTGAATTAATTGACATATAGAAACCAAAACATCCAAAAATATAGGGAACAACACTAATAATGTTGTCTCTTTGAGGGTGTTTGATTATGCTAAAGTAATACAAATCATTATAATGTTTTCTTGATAAAACTCTAATAATGCGTGTTATTTCTTAGGTTATTCCTCTCTTTTAGATGAAGTTGTTAGAGCATTAATTTTGATGAATTTGCAGTGGATAAAACTTATGAATTCTGCACCCAACCTCAATAAAATTTTGGCTCTTGATTAAGCTAAATGACTAGCACGTCTAACCAATTTCATAGTACACTTAACTTATGATTGCAAATTATTAGATATATGCTATGCTGACCTGCAGAAGTCATCTGCCTCTGTGATGTGCATGTACACTTTGTACCGTGCTCTTGGGTGCTTGTACTAAGACAAATTACTATTCACTTAAAAGAAGCTACAACTTACCCATATACAATGTAAAAGGAAAGCCCAAAAAAATAATTTAAAATTAACTTGGTATACTATATTAATTCAAAGGTCTTTTTTAAACAAATTTGTTTTTTTTTTTCCCTGGGGTTTTTAACCGTTCTTTTTTTGTTTTTAAGTCTTCTTTTTGGGGTTCTTTTGTATTTTTGGGTTGCAATTGTGTTGTTGAAATTTGCGTGTTGTGGAATGGAAATTTGTGTGATTTGCCTAGGGGTGGAAACGAAACCTCTGCTTGTTGTTAACCCTACTTGGTATATTATATCTAATTTGTGAAGAGTTTTTGAGCTATGATGAGAAGTAAGGAAATTAGTTAAGGGCTCAAGTGAATACATTTGTTCGAGAGAAGCATTTTGATCATCCTTTTTTCCCCTAAATCTACAACGATTAATGCTACAGATTAAGAGAAGCTTTGTTTGCGGCACTTTCCTCTTTTGTTGCTTTTTGGTCTACTGGTTTTCAATAGCTACATCTCATCAACTCATTATGTATACTAAGCAGTTGGTTTTTTTAGGGAGTCCATTTTAAAGGCCTTTTCCCCATGATTTCCTCATTCTTGGTGTTTTTTTCCCACTTTTTCCTTATTGGTTACTTTACTGGTTTCTTTGTAGCTGATCTGCTACAATTCCAATTGTAATACCGTTATTCATTAGTCTGTTTTACTATAGGTAATAATAAGAGTATATAACTATATCAGCTACATTTGTATGTCTACAGCGTCGGTTACCAAAGATAATTCAATGTTGCTTTTCTTTTTAATTTGATAAAATTGTGTTTGTGCTTGTTCTTAGTATTATAATTACACTTATATATATATTGTTTTTCCTTATTGCTGATGCATTGGGACTGAGCTTGATTGCCTTTTTTACAGGCTGCTTTGGTGAATTATATGCAGTGCGACTTGGGAAGTGGAGGTTAGATGCTGAAATAGAAGACATTGCATACTAATTAAATCAATGGGTAATTCGTTTGTTTTTACTACGGTTAACTGTGTGTTAAGGATTTCAGTGATAAGTCCCTATGTTGGAGGTGGTTATGCTTGGTTCTGATTGCAAAGGCCAGTTTATAGTTGTTATAATTGTAGATAGTATCAATCTAATCAGTAAAATATTTTAGAATTTATCTTAGTTTGAGTAGCTTTTGCATGTTTACTTCCTTCACTGGGGAATGCAAAGCAAGATGTGGTATGTTGTTACCAGCAATATGCTTAGTAATTTTAAAAAGTAGTTGTTCCCTTCATTGCTTTAGGAGGGATAGTTAGATGTATAGTGTTTATATGTGCTTGTATATAGCTTGATTGGTGTTTGCTCTTTAGAAAGTTTATAGCTTCCAATAAACATTTGTTATATAGCTTATTTTGAATAGTTGTTGATATAGATAGCCAACAATCTAATCCGTCACCATGGAGACCTTACAGCAGTAAGCGTAGGCGCACAATTGTGTGGCTATCTTAGCTTGAGAGGTAGGTTTGGTCGTGTTGTTCTAATCTTAAGCAGTTATTGGCAATTCTAATGTTATTCTTTGGCTTCATTATCTTTCTTTCTTCCTCATTATTAAAGGACCAACTCAACCAAAAGCTTAAGCTAATGGTTGAGGCCCATGAATATGTTTTATACTCTATCACTCCCCCTCACACGAAAGACCCTTTGGGCTTGAAATGTGGATGCAACACGGGCCCACCTGGTGCGAATTAATTCCACTTTAAACGAGGGGTGGATGAGATTCGAACCTGTGACCTTTGTGTCACGCTGGCTCTGATACCATGAATAAGCTAATGGTTGAGGCCCATGAATATGTTTTATACTCTATCACTCATCATTCTTATAGTGATTGAAATTCTTGTTTGGTAGTGTCGTTCTAATCTTAAGCAGTTATTGGCAATCCATGTTAAATTTGCAATGATTGGTGGTAATTATCATAGCAAAGGATTGTAGTTAACTTTGATGGTTGCATTTGAGCTGTATAATTCTATTCATTTAGCAGCCTTTTGTTGTAGAACAACTGAAAAGAGTGAAATGCTTTCATTGATCATGGTTTAGTTAATGTCATAGAGATTATTATTATTGTGATTTTTTTCCTTTGTTTTTTTTTTTTTGCTTTTTACTTTCGTTTAATTACATACCATTTTTGTCTCGTCTTGCTTTTTTGACTGCAAAATGCAAAAATATTGAATTGATTTAGTGGGTTTTTTTGAATTGTTGAAATTTCATTATGTTCTTGGGTATTCAATTTTGGCTTTTTTTTTTTCATATGATTATTGTTTTAAGCTTGTTGTTTCTTTTTTATAAAACAGTTTGTTGAAATGTTAATAGATATTAGTGAAAGTTATACTCTTTTTTTTTACACGTGCAAGTTATACTGTTTCTTTGGGGGAGAATTGGCTTATGTTGGTTAATCATCCATTCATCCATTAATATGAACCCATGATCACATTTTTTGGCGCCATGGTGACTTGGTGAGCTCCAAGTGATTAGAACCCAAATTTTGATGGACGGTAAAACGTTAAGAAAAATCACTCGAGAAACAACAGCAATAACAAAATCATTCAAAAAATTACATTGATAACTTGGAAAATTGCAAATCTTGATAGATGATAAAATGTCAAAAAAAATCGCTCGAGAAGCAACACCGATAACAAAATCAATTGAGACATTGATAACTTGGGGAACCGTGCGGATCCACAACTAGTGTGCTAGAAAAATATCAACCAAAAAAAAACTACCCTTTTGCCGTTTTTAGCATGTGTTGCCAGATCATACAAGATTCCTACCTACCTACCTTACTTCATTATAATTAACTCTAACATACTGTATAGTACAATATTGTAATTGAAATTCCGTTGATCTGAATGATTAAAGGAGAGGATACTCCCAACAGCGTGTTGTTTGTGCTGAACCAGTTCCTTTTTATGGCTCGACTCTACTGGATTTGGTGAGCTCCCTTGAATATGATCGATCGTATTCTATCCTGGCAGTGGAAGACTGGAAGTCGTCTTTCTCCGATCCAATTTAGTCAAGTTATTCACTCTGAACCAACCCCGTGCATTCATTCTTAAGTCTCTAATGAGATAGAGATAGAGATAAATGATTTTATCGGTATGTATGTATGTATGTTCCACCCACCTTGGGAGCAAGTTTGACCTCCAAAAGTTCCTTTTCTTGGAATGGCTGCCTTGAATTCCCTGAGTAGACTCCAATATCTTAATTGCATATTCCAAATGATATGTGATCTTCATTTTGGTTGGAGAAATTATGAGTTAGGCCTTGTTTAGTTCAACTTATTTTTACTTATTTTAGAAAAAAAAAGTTCAGATGAGAGCATCGTTTTATGTGCGGTTTTTTATTGCTAAATTTCTTTAATTTTGTAATGAAAATAATTGTGAAAATTACATATTAATAAAGTACACATTATTACGAATCTAAAAAGATTCCACTTGATATATTTTTATCTTTTGGATTATTGTACACTTAAGGTCAAAGTTTGGTCAAATCAGACAATTTGACCAGATCAGATCACACCAGACCATACTAGACCAACTCAGATCAGCATAAATAAGGTGAACCAAACAAGGCCTTAGTTGAAAGAAAGGATAGCCCCTTCCACACTAGGTTAGTATTCCATCCTCCCTCTGTACGTGCATTTTGCAATTCTTGTGGGCGACTGACTCTCTGATTTAATTTAATTTTTTTAACTGATTTTGTGTTTCTGAACCCCCATACATCTTCTGTAATGCGTGCTTGCTCTTCACTCTTTGCATACCAACAATCTTTAAACATCATATATAACTACATTCTTAGATTACATTTTATCAACGCTCTAGCATGTCTTTTGTATCATTCTCTTGTTATATGGAGCCTTACTTGGTTCTTAACATGTACTTAAGTTTAATATTTAATGCTCTCCTACTCCTTTTATCTTCTTTGCTTACTTTTCTCCTCTACATTCCCTGATGCTATAGAAGGAGTACTGCACATTAAGTGGTGCGACCAATTTAATTTCCATCATCATAAGAGCATATATGTTGGATTGGAGCTGATGACCCTATTTTTCGCTTGTATGGTGTTTAATATTTTGTTTATATATGTTGTCGAATTGTTCCCTACTTGAGTCAGAAACACTACTGCCTCACTCTCAAAGCAAGCACCGTTGTTTGCATCAATCTTTGTTCCACCTTTGGTGGTAATAGGGAGGAGTAATCAGTTCTTCTCCCTAGTAGTCTTCCGGGTGACCATTCTCTTTTGTGGCCTTTTGGTCATTTTTGGTGCCTGAAACAAGGGGTAAGATACTATGTGATACCATGGAAGAGCAAGAAGCTCGAGATAAGAATGGTAGTTGTATCCCAATTTTATGATGGCTTCAGTTCTGTTGGGTGTTTTACATTGCTGCATTCCCGTTTTTGTTGTATGTATTGCTTTTATCATTTGTCATTTTAATGCTTAGGAGATGGTATATAATATCGATGTGCATGGCCACCACACTGTAGATAATGAGATATGATAATGAGTTTTCAATATGCAGTCCACCCATATACAATCTTACAGCCAAGAAGTAGAATTTCAACCAGATGCCGGTATCAATTAAGCTTTAGAGAAGCCTTTTTTTTAAAGAATTATGTAGTAAGTCCTTGATAGGAGCAATTGATCAGAAATAAGGCATTGTAGTTGTAGATCTTCGCTACCCTACTTCAATGTAATCTACGGTGGTGTTGTTGCTCTTCTTGACCTATAGTAATTTTTTCCTTGTTTGGAGGTGAATAATGGTTTAGGGTGTTTGGTGATGTCTTGATGTGTTATGAGGTCTGAAGTTGCTAACTGTGTCTTTGGCTGTGTGTAATGTCATATCATTGGTTGAGTGTTTTTTGTCAAATTTTAGAACATTGAAAGTGTTGTTGGTGCATATGCCCCCTGCTCATGTAGTCTTAATACTTTGAATATACACAAGGACTTGTGGGGCATGCCTAAATACATGGGTGATGCATTGCTTCAAACATTATAAGCGTAAATAATTGAATAGTAAGTCTGTGCTTACACAAGTGATGACTTTCTGGAACAAAATGATCGAACATACAATGAAAATTTTCTGTGTTTGCTATCTGACACTGATACAGTTTTCTAGCCTTAACAAGAAGTTTTCTTTTCAATTTTCAAGCACGATTTAGTAGGTATCTATTATCTTTGACATATAGAGTGGCAATGAGTGTTTCTCTATGATATACAAATTTTTTTTGGAAATCCTTAGCTTCTATTTTCTAGCATATGTTGGTAGGTATCTATTATTTTTTTGGAAGACACTTGCGATGAGTGGTTCTCTATGTTTCATAAACATTTTTAAGAAATCCTCATCCTTGATCAACATAATGTAGAGAATGAAATTTTGGGGTAACAAGTGTTTTGACTAGACCTGGTGGATCTGAAGAAACTCAGGCAGTGTAGCATACGATGATTTGCTGGAAGATTTGATGATTGTATTTCTGCAGTGTCACTAAGCTAGGTTTGGTACTAAATGTGGTGAAGAATTGAATGTAATAGAATTTTTGTCAACAGGAAGAAACATATAAAGCAACATTACCAATTACAGGATAAGGCCTTTAAAAACACTGAAAGTTGAGATGAGAGAAGAGGTTAACAGAACCATTGGCCTGTTGCTTTACATAAATTGACTAGAGTGCATATTTGAGAGAAGTGCCGTGATTGTACATATATAGTTGCTGCCTTATATCTATCTATAACCTATACAAAAGCCCCAAGTGCATTTAATTCCCAATTTACTGTTCCTTATGAACAGGGAATTGACATTTCTGCCTTCCCTTGCCCTTAGCACCCTTCCTTGATTGACCAGATTGACAGGGGTAGTTTGGTCTTTTTTGCTTTGCCATTTCAGATGTTCTCAATGGGCTGCCGCGTGGCCGTTTCCCCATTTTTGTTGGCATTCTTTTCACTCATCCTCTCTCCTTTCATTCAGTTTCTCTCTCCTCAAATGAATCCTTATTTGTTTGATTGTGATTGAGTTTTGATCATTAGGGTTTCAATTAATTGTGAAATTCGGGTTTATTTCTTAGTTGTGAGTAGGGGTGTCTGTTCGGTTTTTGGTTTGGATTTAGGTCAAATCCAATCCGATCCGAATTATAATTCGGTTTTCAATTTTTCAATTCGATCCGATCCGAATTACTCTCCCAATCCAATCCGATCCGAAAATCCGAATTATAATACATTAATTTTTAGCGTCTGTAGGGAATAGTTTCAAGCCTTTAAAATCCCACTAGCTTGAACCCCACTGTGATCATACACTAAAGTACGGTGGCGTCCAAAAGGGAAGAAGATAGAGCAAAAGAGTCGCCAACAAGTTTTTAAGGAACTTGTAAACCGTTCACGAGGTGAAGGTTACACCCCTTAACGATCCAAGAGATCGTCAACTCCATAAGGTCATGAACCAAATAAGGGTTCGGGGATGATGGTACAAATCCAACCTAAAAGAGATTGAACCTGCCCTAATAATAGGCCTCTACTTTATTCTGCTCGTATTCATGTGCGCTTTCTGACTAACATATAATCAATAGGATTAACCCTAAACCTGTTTAATCTATGTTGGTTGAATTTAATGCACAAATAAACTATTATTGGCGATCACTTGAATTTATAATCACAATTAACCCTAACAAGATTATTAATATCTTATTAAGCGTGGTTGCAAGTACCAATTCCCTTTAACATGCATAAAAGGTGATCAAGCAATAAATAATAAACAGCAATATCAAGCAACATAATCAATAATCATCATCATTAATAACAATAATATCAATCATAAATCATAATCAAAATCATGTTAAAGCAAAGCAAGATCCTAGGCATGATACTAACAAGATTAATAACAAACCCTAGCATGTCACTAAACAATAAAAATTAAACCTTTAGCCCTAACATGATACTAACATGAATAAATATTAGGAAGAATATAGGAAGCATCGTACTCTTAATCATACTTAATATTAAAGTTATTCTAGACATGATACTAGGAAGATCAAAACGCCCTAACATAACATTAAGAATCATAATAACAACCTAAGCATGATTTCTACATCATAAATCAATTAAAACCAATTAAAGTACTTACGTGGATGCCTCGTACCTCTTTCTAATAACAAAATACACACGTTAGTAACTTCAAGGAAAATAATAATCAAAGCAATTAAATTAAATAATTGAAATAGAGATTTGGGACCAAACCCTCAGAAATTAAACCTTTCACGTCTAGGGCGAAGGCAACTTCGAATATGGCTAGGTGTATCAAGATCTAATGAATGCGAAATTTTGTATTCGAAAGAGAATTTAAGAAAAGAGAGATGAATGATTAATGCTTGTTCATGAAAGTTGATGATTGTTGATGATCGTGATTGTTGATGAATATTGGTGAATGATTTGTGAATGAGGAAAGTTGATGAATGAAGAAGAGAATTGATGATTCTTGGTGAATCAAAACGGAGTTTTTGATATGATATTTATAGAGAAAATCATCCAAAAAAGATAATTTATCAAAACAGAGTCTGAAGACCACAAAAACACCTTGGCGCCAGCCCTGGCTCATTGGCGCCAGGACCAGTGGCTAGCGCCAGGCGCCAATGCTGGCGTCTGGCGCTAATCCTGATTCCAGGCGCCAAGGCCTGGGGTTGGACGCCAAACCGGATTTTAACGCGTTTTCGAAAATCTGATAATTTTACCGTACTGGAAGATAAAATAATATAATTTCAATCGAAAATGCTATTTGATCTGATTAAAACTCTAAAGAGTCCTAATTGAATTAAGAATGATAAAACCTTATAGAATGTTCTAGAAGACAAAAACCATTCCTAATTACATTAGGAATGATAAACTATATTAGGCCCTCCCCTAGATCATAGGGCCATGCTTAAAACTCAAACCGGGCCCAGTTTAGTAAATTGGCCATAAATTCCTCAATATTCATCGGAATTGGGCTTATAATATATCGTTGGAAAGGTCTTTGCAAGCCCCATCCAACTATACCACTATTGGACCCATATTATGGACCAACCAAACTGGATTGGATGTTTTCTTAAAAATAAAGTTTTCAAAAACAGAGAGAAGAGAAAATAAAACTTTCCGCAACACTAGACCTTTCCACACTTTCGTTTCATTCGATTATGATTCGACGTGAAAGGCACTCATCACTGGGTTTGGTTTTGGGGAGACACAAATGGGTGTCTACAGAAGCCCCCACTTTGACTGAGTTTGGAGAAACGCAAGTTTCGAAAACGAAAGCCAAAGTATCGATAGGGACGGAGAATGATTCAGAACGTTCTGCGATCCTAAATCAATCTTGTAACGCCGATACCTGCAAAACTAGCATTAGTTAAACAGATAGAAGAGTTAAGAAACGCGTATCTTGCACCGTCGAGCACACGTCTCTGAAAGTAACTAATTTGCTGCTGTATCCTGTTGTTTTGATGACCTTCTACAAGCTAGAGAATGCCATCCCGCTTGAAAACCGCTACGCCCGTAACTGCTTCCAATTAGAAGATTGCTTCGCCTGAAACTATCCTCCTCCACTATGATAATATTCCACGTCCAAGGGAATACTATTGAAGATTGCTTCTCTTGAAACAATCCTCATCCGCATTGATAATATTCCACATCCTAGGGAATACCATCGAAGATTATTTCTCTTGAAACAATCTCCATCCGTTTGTGACAACTCTCCACAATCTAGGGAACGCCACCTTGCTGTTTCGATGTTCACTCGTCTCTGAACAAAGAGCTTCTTTTTGATATGACTCTAATTTCCGCTGTGATAGTCTTCGAAAAGATCACTGCTTCTTAATGTTTGCTATGCCAGTACATCGGCGCTTTGTTGCTTGTGAACCAGTATGTCGGTGCTTTTGCTGTGATGACAATCCTCTTTTCTTTGGGAATAGTTGCCAACACAACTCTTGTATGATGTATGACAATCCGATTTAGGGAAAGTTGTCAATGCCACGTAACAATCCATCCTTGGAAATGTTGTCACGATGAAGCGACAATCCGTACCTCGGAAAATTTTCCAAAATCCAATTTTTGGAAAAGTTGCCAATGCTTCGTAACAATCTTTCATAAGAACTTTGCTACGATCAACAATCCACATCTTGGAATATAACTCTTGAAAGCAATCCACCTTGGAAACTTGCCAACGCTATGCGACAATCCTTTTGGGAAAATATTGCCACTATTGACAATCCGCGTCTTAGAACATTTGCAAAAAAGAGTCGACCGACAATCCACTTCGGAAAAATTTGCCACTTGCTAAAATGAATGACAATCCACGTTGAGGAACTTTTGCCGAAATTTATGATGAGTAGAGACCTACGACAATCCTTTGGGAAACTTTTGCCATTGGGAACTGGGTGTGTGATGATCCAATCTCGGAAAACTTGCCAACGAGCCATGAATGTATGACGATCCGAACTTGAAAAAACTTGCCAACAAAGAAGGAGCACGACAATCCACACTTGGAAACTTTGCCAGAGATGACAATCCAATCTTGGAAAAATTATCGTTGAAGAAGATGCACGACAATCCATTTTTGGAAATATTGTCAGTTGGGGATGACAATCCAATTTTTGGAAAACTTTGTCGTTTAATAAGAATGCGCGACAATCCATATTTGGAAATATTGTCGTTTAAGTGCTTGCTTTTGAACCGATTGTAATGAGCCAGTGTTTTAGGCGCTTAAGCTAAGTGAGACGATCTTTCGTCAGGTCGATCACTTATTGCAATTGTAATCAAACCGACTACTTAATCATGTCAAATTGCTTATAGGGGCTAGCTGGCGTACTAAGGAACCCGAAATTGCTGTATGAAGTCGAAATCACCTTTCTGAGAGGCTTCGAGCTCTGTCGTTGCTGAGATATCTCTGGCGCCAAGAATTGGAGTAGGGTCTTCCCTATTCTGCTGCACCTGTATTTATTTTTTACTATAGAACTTTGCCAATCTTTTTAACCATCTTAGGGTTGACCTAAGGTTTAGCATTGCTTGACTCATCGACTTGACACGACTCAAGGTATAAACTTGACTCGCTGATTGACTGACTCGAGGTTGACTCGAATCGAAGTGAAATGACATGTGTGACTCAAACCAAAGTGATATGACACGACATGACTCAATGTGTACATGACTCGTGTGTGCATTGTAATATGATCGTGCGACTCGAAAAATGCAAAAAAGCAAAAAAATTCCGTCAATTTTGTGGAGGGTACCGACTTTCTCCCGAAAAAGAAAGACGTGAAAAAGAAAATCAAAAGTTTGAAGATGCATGTTGAATGAGCTTAGTCAAATGTCATTTGATACTATCTCTCAAGGTGCAAGGATTAATCCATCCTAGGCTATCTCAAGTGTTGACTCAATGATGAAAGCATTTGGGTAACTTAGACACGGAGGCTAAGTACTTCATACTTCTATGTAATGACAATTATGAGTGATTTTGACGAAGCATGCTTCAGCGTTAAGATTTCATGACAAAGGATTCCTAAGGGAAGTATATTTGGTTATGTATGCGTGATGTGTGTGATAGTGACACTAAAGTTAGGCCGCAAGAGCTAAGTGTGTGGAAAAATATATTATTGAAAAGAGTCAAATGGTGGTGACTCTTAGGCTAGGTAAGCTAATGATGTAGGGATCAAGCCCCCAAGTCTAGCTCTAAATGAAAAGGGATGAGCATAGGGAATTCCTTGATATGATTATGGTGTAAGTGTGTGAATGTGAATATGAATGCATTTTTATTACGGCCGCACCTCGATGTGAGGTTGGCTACGTATCCGTTAGGAATCAGGCCGAACGTAGCTCTAGCCAAACCTCGCACAAGTGTGTGTATACCTCAAAAAGGTCTTTTAAGGGTTGTAACGTGGTTAGGCTAAAGGTTGAAGAAGAAGGGGACAAAGGCTCAAGACCCTAGATAAGCCCCCAAGGTGTGTAACCTCGCTTTTGAATATTTGTATTTTTATGCTTGAGGTTTTCTACTCTTTTTTTTTAGCTCTCTTTCATCTTTTGCTTTAGCATTTATTTTATCTTTATAAGTGTGGGCAATCCCGATCATGCGGTCTATCACTCACTTGGCATTCATGTTTCTCAGGCACGGTACCGAGCACTCGATAAGAGACGCAATCTGAGACGTGTTCTTATTGAAGATATATTCACATCAAAGACATTGGAACACTTACCCTTTTGTACACTTTTATTTATTTTTTTGTTATTGCTTATTTTTTTGCTATTGCTTTCTTTTGAATTTGCTCAAGCTTTCTTTAGAATTGCATAAGTTGCACGCCATCCCATCCCAAGGCTAGGTAGATGTGGGTTGAAAAAAAAAGAAAGGTCTATCGTTAGACGAGGCTCAAAGTGGTTTATGAAGAAAGGATGTATAATTGAAGGGTGAAATGAGATATGATGTGGCTACAAAGGGTGCCTCAAATCATTGGTATACCTTATGCTTAATTCGTTATTTTTTTTTTTTTTTTTTTTTTGAATGCAATGTAATGAAATGATCATATGCAAGGAAATAAATGCTCATTTTATTAAAGAGGGAAAAGAAAAGAAATATTACAAAATTAATCTAAAGTAAAAGAAAAGGAGCCTATGCTAGACTTATTGGGGAAAGGAAAAAATGAAAAAGAAATAGAAAAAGAGGTCATGAAATATTGTCATTGAAGCTCGCCTCTTGTCTTGTGTTGTTTGCTCCGACATCATCCAGTCTTCTCGCTAGCTAGAGGCAATGGGATCTTATTTGCTTCTATGAGATCTTGAATGAGATTTTGAAACCTGTAGCATTCATCGGTGGTATGACCGTTTCCTCGATGGTACTTGCAATAGGAATTTGGATTCCATCTCGAAGATCGATTTTCTGGTGTTGGATCCTCGGTAGGGCCAATAGGTTTGATTAATCCTCGATCATAGAGACGATCAAAAGCAGCATCGTAGGTCATTCCAATGGATGTGAACTCTCGCCTGGGTTTCCTTTTATATCCTTGATTGTCCACGGCTAAGACATCATTATGGTCAAAGGTACTAACATTATTGCTAGAGTGGGCGCTTTCGGAAGAAGAAGGATTGTCGCTCTTCTTTCCTTTCCAGCCACCGTGGTTGCTATTGTTAGTAGCTTTTTACTTTGCGAGGTCATCTTCGATCTCGATACCTATGTCATAGACGGCCTTGAAGGTATTCAAGTTGTGTTGATATTTTAAGTGCTTTGAATACTTTTCTTGGAGATTCTTGATAAACATCCTCATAGATTCTTTTTCGGTGGGGACCTTAATCATCTTGGCGGAAGTTTCTCTCCATTTATTAAAGAAAGAAGTAAAGCCTTCATTCTCTTTTTGTCTTAGCATCTCAAGTTGCCTATGATCGGTTTCAACTTGAATATTGCACTTGTACCTATCAACGAAAGCGTTTGCTATCGATTCCCAGGTAAAGGTTTTCTCCTTGTCAAGGGAGAAGAACCATTGTTGGCAAACAGTTTCAAGAGATAGTGGGAACAGAGAGGGGAAAACCTTCTTATCGATACCCTTAATGCTCATTATAGTTTCAAAAGCTCTTAGATGGAAGTAAGGGTTGTCTGTTGCCTTGAATTTAGGGATGTCATTGGCGTTGAACTTATGCGGAAGAAGTTCTTTGTCCAGCGAGACCCCTTGTGAAATCATGCCTTGAAATTTGTAGTCACTAGATAGCTTGCTCAAGCTTTCTTGCATGAGGTCCATCCGTTGTTGCTTCACAGGATCATCGATCTTGAGTGTGAGTAACTTCAGTGTTTCAGTCATGGTAGCCAATTGGTTCCTAAGCTCATTGACTTCTTCTTGAGTTGCCATTATCTTTTTAGCCTTCCTCTTTTGATGAATCGGTTTATCAAAAAGCGAGACTTGAATAAAGAAGTTGTCCTTGATTAATCGCCCTTCTCTCCTCGACCAAGTACTGTGGAAAAGGAATTTGGGGATATTTATTGTTAATTATTTGACTCAAACTCTATTTGACATGCAATGGATGGAGGAAATGAAGAAAAATTGGAATAGAATATGAAGAAGAAAGATGGAGGTGGAGGGATATAAAGAACTAGGAATAAAATGTACCCCCTAACTCAAATGACGGAAAAGACTGACTCATGCATGAACCTAAGACATGGCCATGGTGATGTGTACTCAAAGTGTGTGCTAAGACTAGTGAGTGTAGGTGACATGTTAAGACTCGTGTCATGACCATGTAGCTAGACTATGTGACCAAGACTCGATTAATGACTTGACGAGGTGTTATTGATAGCGAAAATTAACCGAGTTAATTAGTAAACTGGTTAATTAGACCTTAGGTGATGACTCGACAAATAATTCAAACTGTCGGCCAAGCGACAGAACTGGCGTCACAATATGGTGCTTGGCGCCAGACTTTTTAGTAAATGTCTGGCGCTACACACCATATAGTGGCGCTACAGCTCAGATTTTGGCACCAATATTGGAGCCTCGGTCTGGGACTATTTTCGATATTATTAGTCAACTGGGGTATGCCTAAAGTCGTACTAGGTCAATTCCGAATAAAGAAAATAGACTTTATTGACTCAAAATAATTAATTAATTAATTAATTAGGCAAAGTTCTTTAGGTCATTAATTATAATCTCAACACAAATCAACAAACGGTTAAGAGGAGCATAGGATATATATGCACAACAAATAATGCACAATTAGTCAAGTAGGCACAATATGATGCAATGAGTTCGCAACCTAACCATGGCTCTAGTTCTCTAAAGTTCGGGATATGGTTTAGTCAAACAGGGTCCATGGTTAATTGTTCAGATGCACCGCGTAGAAGCCTAACCGTGAAGGGTTAACGCGTGTGGATAGAACACCGCAAGTTTTTTAGAAAAACTCGCTTCCATGGTTTGGTGAATTCAACCTCTCAGATGTACCCTTTGTTGCCAGGAGCGTTCAATCGGGTAGATAGAGCATGAATTCCCAGAGGGTTATGTCCATATGTATAACACATATGGGTTTCAGAAAAGTAAGAAAAAAATTCAATCAGGAAGCAGGATCAAGCAAACAATACGAAAAACCGGTCGAAATTAGAACGCATATTTCTGGCTCGGTATTGGGGGAAATTGGCGCCAGCAAACAGAGACTGGCGCCAACTTTTAACTGTAGCGCCTGGCGCCAATACTGGCGTCTGGCGCTACGACTAAAATGTTGGCGCCAAGCTCTAGCCCCTGACGCTACTTCCCACATGCCTCAGCAGCTTTCTGTGCTCAATAAAATCATCCTGTTTCGCGCGGTGTTATTTCAGTCCTAGTTGTGAAAGACATTTCTCAAATTTCCTACGTGTAAAATCCTTATGTTTTTGACTCATTACGGATGGTTTTTCCAATGAGAACCTTTTTATGCATATGCCACAATGTTAATCAAAATTACGCACATGAAATACTTAGAACTTTTCGAGTCTCATCCGCTCATTCTAAATCATTGCCGAAACAAATTCAGGAATTAAAATAGAAATCCTCCCCAGTGGAGTCGCCAAAAACTATAGGGAATAGTTTCAAGCCTTTAAAATCCCACTAGCTTGAACCCTACTGTGATCATACACTAAAGTACGGTGGCGTCCAAAAGGGAAGAAGATAGAGCAAAAGAGTCGCCAACAAGTTTTTAAGGAACTTGTAAACCGTTCACGAGGTGAAGGTTACACCCCTTAACGATCCAAGAGATCGTCAACTCCATAAGGTCATGAACCAAATAAGGGTTCGGGGATGATGGTACAAATCCAACCTAAAAGAGATTGAACCTGCCCTAATAATAGGCCTCTACTTTATTCTGCTCGTATTCATGTGCGCTTTCTGACTAACATATAATCAATAGGATTAACCCTAAACCTGTTTAATCTATGTTGGTTGAATTTAATGCACAAATAAACTATTATTGGCGATCACTTGAATTTATAATCACAATTAACCCTAACAAGATTATTAATATCTTATTAAGCGTGGTTGCAAGTACCAATTCCCTTTAACATGCATAAAAGGTGATCAAGCAATAAATAATAAACAGCAATATCAAGCAACATAATCAATAATCATCATCATTAATAACAATAATATCAATCATAAATCATAATCAAAATCATGTTAAAGCAAAGCAAGATCCTAGGCATGATACTAACAAGATTAATAACAAACCCTAGCATGTCACTAAACAATAAAAATTAAACCTTTAGCCCTAACATGATACTAACATGAATAAATATTAGGAAGAATATAGGAAGCATCGTACTCTTAATCATACTTAATATTAAAGTTACCCTAGACATGATACTCGGAAGATCAAAACGCCCTAACATAACATTAGGAATCATAATAACAACCTAAGCATGATTTCTACATCATAAATCAATTAAAACCAATTAAAGTACTTACATGGATGCCTCGTACCTCTTTCTAATAACAAAATACACATGTTAGTAACTTCAAGGAAAATAATAATCAAAGCAATTAAATTAAATAATTGAAATAGAGATTTGGGACCAAACCCTCAGAAATTAAACCTTTCACGTCTAGGGCGAAGGCAACTTCGAATATAGCTAGGCGTATCAAGATCTAATGAATGCGGAATTTTGTATTCGAAAGAGAATTTAAGAAAAGAGAGATGAATGAAAGAGATGAATGATTAATGCTTGTTCATGAAAGTTGATGATTGTTGATGATCGTGATTGTTGATGAATATTGGTGAATGATTTGTGAATGAGGAGAGTTGATGAATGAAGAAGAGAATTGATGATTCTTGGTGAATCAAAACGGAGTTTTTGATACGATATTTATAGAGAAAATCATCCAAAAAAGATAATTTATCAAAACAGAGTCTGAAGACCACAAAAACACCTTGGCGCCAGCCCTGGCTCATTGGCGCCAGGACCAGTGGCTAGCGCCAGGCGCCAATGCTGGCGTCTGGCGCTAATCCTGATTCCAGGTGCCAAGGCCTGGGGTTGGACGCCAAACCGGATTTTAACGCGTTTTCGAAAATCTGATAATTTTACCGTACTGGAAGATAAAATAATATAATTTCAATCGAAAATGCTATTTGATCTGATTAAAACTCTGAAGAGTCCTATTTGAATTAAGAATGATAAAACCTTCTAGAATGTTCTAGAAGACAAAAACCATTCCTAATTACATTAGGAATGATAAACTATATTAGGCCCTCCCCTAGATCATAGGGTCGTACTTAAAACTCAAACCGGGCCCAGTTTAGTAAATTGGCCATAAATTCCTCAATATTCATCGGAATTGGGCTTATAATATATCGTTGGAAAGGTCTTTGCAAGCCCCATCCAACTATACCACTATTGGACCCATATTATGGACCAACCAAACTGGATTGGCTGTTTTCTTAAAAATAAAGTTTTCAAAAACAGAGAGAAGAGAAAATGAAACTTTCCACAACACTAGACCTTTCCACACTTTCGTTTCATTCGATTATGATTCGACGTGAAAGGCACTCATCACTGGGTTTGGTTTTGGGGAGACACAAATGGGTGTCTACAGCGTCCAATACGATAACTACAAAAAAAAAACCATAATAAAAATACCATTTGTCCAATCAAGCCTTAAAATTAATACAAGTCTTGAAAATAGTGATAATTATTCATCATCAAGTCAATATTAATTATTACTTAGCTAGAATAACTGCAAGACATCACCATTACAAGTTTACAACAACACTATGCACATAATATCAGCAACTAACTACATGGCATCACCAAATTTTAGCGTTCAATAGCAACACCGTAATTAAACAATAAGTCAACATATTAGTCGATGCTTAATTTTACAATTCGATTTTTGGTTTGGTTTGGATCCAATTAGGGTCAATCCAATCCAATCCGAAAATCCGAATTTTACAAAAATCTCAATCCAATCCAATCCGATTTAAAGTTTGGATCCGATCCAAATTGATAATTCGGTTTGGATTGAATTGGATTTCGGTTTTAATCCGAATTATGGACATCCCTAGTTGTGAGGATAGATCATTGAGAATTTAGGGTTTGTTCTTAGGAATTTGGGTGAAATTTTGAGAGAATTTTGTTGAGTGAAGAAGGATGGGGAGTACAGAAGGATTGGTGAAGCAACTTGGAGTGACAACGCCGATTTCTATGGCGGGACCTTCTGCTATTGATTTTCAGAAGACTCGGGAATTTGAGAAGTGTTTTTGGTTTGATTCTTGAATTTTTAGTATTAATTAGGGTTTCTTGTTTATTTAATTGTTTGTTGTTGATCGCTCGTTTTGGTTTTGTATGAAAGCGATGACGAGGCGGCGATGAGGGAAGCGATTTTGGCTCGCCTTAGAGGGGTATAAGAACTATATTGGTGTGTGTTGAAGTTATGTTCTTATTTCTAACATGAATTTTAGTTGATTTTGTCGAATTTGGGAATTTTGTCGGTTGATTGTTGATTATAATTGTCAATTAGTTGACATAATTGTATGAATGCCCTAGACTTGTTGAATTTGTAATATAAACGAGGTTGTTGTGATCATGTTGAGTGAGGCAATTTAAATCATTGCGTATGTATTTTTAGTCCGATGCGAATGGAAATATACTTAGATTATACTATTTGCATAGTAATAACATATAACTCAGACAATTAAGCACTCAACTGTCTTTTGAAGTACTTGAACATGAGATTGTGGTTGCATCTATAATCCTTATATTTTTGGATTTGAGTTGTTCTTTGATTTTGGAATTGTTTTTTCAATTTTGGAACCAAGGGAGTAGAAAATTTAGTTTTTGTAAAACAAACTAGGTATGTTTCTCTTGTAGCGAAGGAGAAGTTGGCTCAGCTTGTGTTTATTTATTTAATCTTCTGTGAATTCACGGTAACTTTTGTTAAGTGGCTGCAAATAATGGATGATTACAGAACAATATCAATTATTTGTTCATTGTTGTGTAGACAAGTCTGACAAATGCTTGAGCCATTTGAAGGCAAATTTTATATATGTACTGATATTTGTCACTGGATGCAGGAAGACCTGTGAAAGATAATTAAAGTGAATAAGCCTCTAAAGACACCATTTGGAAGGTTGTTGAAGTTAGCTGCCCATGCATTAGCAGAGGTATGCCTTCTTTCTTGCATTAACCACTTAGTTAAGTGTTTGTATCTATGCGAGTATGTGTATTTTCTATCCAGTCTTTCAGTGTTAAATGTTCAAATCCTTCACAATTTGTAGGGACAGAATAAGCCCGAACCGAAAGGGCTGTGGGAAGTCTCTTATGATCGTGCTTCCAACTGGAAGCCATGTGCTTTTTAAGACGTGTTTGATGTTCATTATTGGCGAAAATTCTATTAATTAGGAACTTTTCTTAGCTTTGTCCTCCTTGAGCAATAGTGATGTGATCACCCATAAGCTTATCACTGTGAAAAATGTCACTAAATCGATACTTTATGTGATTAGTCTGACTTTCTTCCGGGGAAATGGTTGTAATAAGAAGTATTTTAAGATAATTTAGTACTCTCTGCACTATTTTTTTTGGTTAATTCCAGTGTAGGTGCATGTGGGCTTTAAACAATATCCGTGGATTATGAGCTGCTGCTTTCTGTGTTTATGCTTTTCTCAATTTTGTAGGATTTTTGCTACTTTGTATTTTGATTGAACACAATCAATGCTCACGGGGCATCAAAATAAATATTCTGTTCTGAATATGTGTTTTTTTCCTTTCTAGAATTATGTACAAAATTGGGAGGATGAGTTTTGCTACATTTTAGCTGTCATTTTGAAGCAAAGTAAAGTAAAAAAATTCAGGCATGAGATTGATCCTGGGGCAAGGACAGCTGATTTCGACAGGTAAGCTGATTATGAAAATGATCATACTTCGTATTTTTGGTCTGCTAAATGCTTTGTTAGATTTCAGAGCAAAAGAGGAGATCGAGGAGGAGGAACGAGTTCAAGCTCTTCACCCTCTTATGGGGTGTGCTGCAGAATATCAACCTCAGAATGTGCAGCCTCACCGTTCAAATTAATTAAGAAATGGATTTGTGCATATTAAGTTATGTTTTTGCTATCTTAAAATTTCAAGCCTTTACCATGCCTTATTTATATCTATAAAAGTTTTGCTACTTTCATGAATTTGGGAATCTTGGATGACTAGGGTGATGGCACATAATATAAAATGAGAAAAACCTATTTTGTTAATAATTTTTTGATTTTTTACATAAGTGCTTTGAATTGGGGATAAAGGTACATGTAAGGGGGAAAAAAATGCCCAAAAGATGTAAAATTCTATTGTAGTTTGTGTGGTTAACTACGTTACAAAGTATTAGTTCTTGTTTGTTGTTTCTTAGTGATTTTTGCATTTGCTTATTTATGCTGGTTATAAGATATATGGCTTGTGTTACATTACAAATTACGCTAATCAACAGAGCTATAAGATAGTGGTAAGCTTGGCATGGTTGGCGGTGGGTTTTATTAGGGTAATTTGTGTGGTCTAGTCGTTATTTGGTTTTGTCACATGGTTTGTCTGGGTATGTCATATGTAATTTTCTTAAGGATGGTGCTATAGAGCTTGGTTATCTCGTGCCTTCAGTTTTATATGTATGGTACTTATTACATTTTGTGGGAAACTCTCTGCTCTAATCTGTTATTGATTTTAGAAATGTGTTTTTTTTGCCTCTATATGTAGGTGACTTTGACACAGAGATCTTCTTATTCTTCGTTTCTTGGTCCATTTCTTAGTGTTTGGCAACTGTGCTCTTTGAACAGTTATTTGCTATTTTGGCTGCGAATTAGTATTTAGATTCTATACAATGTTAGCTTATTATGATTTTGTCTTTGCAAAGCTTGTGTTTGTTATTTTGTGCTTTTATGTTTCGATGTGCGTGTTTGATGTAAAGCCTACTTTTCTTTTTGGAAAGAATTTTTTATTATTTACTTTTAATCCGCCAAAATCAACTACAAGTATCTTGGTTTTAATACTACTTTTAAATAGCCAAACTTTACAAAGTAATACTCAACCATTGGCAAAATTCAACTATTTTGTGTTATAATAAAATCTATTGAGGTATTGACCCCTTATCTCAAATTCTTGATCTGATACTAATAATATTGATACTCTAATATCAATTTGTTATAAATCTCATTAGTATCTTATTTATAATTTTGTAAAGTATTGACTTATAAATCTTAGTTTTATACAAAGTACTTGAATATATTATACTCCATGATTATGTAATATTAGTTTGGAATAAATCTGTATGCCACCTATACCTAAGAGTGGCTTGACTTTAAATTGCAGGCAGTTGGACCGTGGGAGTTTGGGTTAGCAAGCACCCGAGCAATTATGTGAGAGTCACCAGATGCGTGCAGTGGATTTATTTAGTTCATGTTTTGTTCTCTTCTTCTGTATGACAAAAGGCTAACACATACTACGATTACTAAAATTGTTAAAACCATTAAAGAGAGAGAGGGGGTGTAGAGAAGCATAAGAAGCCAGAGAAAGGGGAAAGGTGAGAGAATGAAGGAGTGAGAGGGGGATAAGGAAGAGAGAGAGAGAGAGAGAGAGAGAGAGAGAGAGAGAGAGAGAGAGAGATAGAGAGAGAGAAGGGTTATAGGTGATGGCTAAGATGATATAGAGAAATCGAGGTCCTCAAGGATACAAGGCAAAGAAGAGTCAAGAAAATTACAGCTCTTTTAGGAAACCGTTACAGAACATATCTTTTCAATGACATGACAGAAATATAAATTATTAAAAAGAGAATATCTTAATAACCATGACCATATAATTATAAGACAAATGAGAGGAGCGATAGAAAAAAGGAGTGACGAAGAGTGAGGGGGCAAGTAGGAAAACTGAATTGTCAAGACCACAATAGAAGAATGAATAGGAGAGAAGAATAAGAGTAAGAGGAGGTTAGAGAGGAGCTGATGATGAGGGAAGAAAAGGGTTAGAGGGAGATAGGGAAAATGTGACGGTAACAATGCGAGAGAAAGAGGGGAAAGAGAGAAGGAGCATTGTCAGTCTGAAATGTCACAAGCAAGTAGCAACGACAAGCTCCATTTTCTTTCTTTCGTTTTTTTTTAACAAAAGCTAATGAGCGTCCCCGGGGCGTTAGATAAGAGAATCAAAGTGGAAATATTAGAGTAAAACTTACATTAATTACACCGAACGACGCGTGATTTAATTTTGTTATGCATTCCTAAGTTAATACTATTTCAACCAATATAATTATTCCTTATCTAACGCCCTGTGGCGCTTGTTAGCAAGATATTTTTTTTTAGTTCATTTGATTGCTTATTTTTCACATATTATATGATTTTTTCTAATGTTAGTATTCTGATTTTTCCTTTTTAAAAGTATAATGTATACCTGTTTTGACTACTTGTCTTTAGTTCGCTTTTTCTCCTTTTTAATTGCTTTGATTTCTATGAATTTGCATTGAATGTGATTTATGTTCTCAGTTTAATTTGTTGGTGTTAATTTACAAGATTGATTTAATTTTTCTGTTTTTCTTTTTTTTTCTTTTTTTTCTTTTTTTTTTTGTGTTTATTCTGTTTTCTTTGTTTTGGTATTTATGAATTTGCATTGCTTGTATTTATATTCTCAATTTATTAATTATTGTTAATTTTTGGGATTGATTTTGTATTTATTCTTTTTTCTATTAGAATGAAACCCATATATTGACTTAAACCAGTGTCCTATTATCGACAACATTTTAATTGCTATTGCTGAATATTGTCCGAATTTGACAATCTTATTAATTGAAATGTGCCCTGAAATAGGTAATGACTGCATGCAAGCAATTCATTCGTTCTTGCCGTTTGTTAGAGACCCAAGTAGCATTGAGAATACTTAGGTGGTTCAAAGGAGGCACCAAGTTACAAAACCTGAGCAACCAAAGACAGAACCTCCGACTCCACCAGAGCAACCAAAGGTAGAACCGCAGAACCGCTGATTCCACCTCAGCAACCAAAGATAGAACCTCTTGCACCACCTCAGCAAGACAACAACCGTAGACAGAACCTCATCATGTAACTCCAATTTGATATTTTTATAGATTCTCTAAGTTATAGAAGATCTAAAAGGCAAAGAACTATGTCTTAAAGCTGCTGAGTTGCTCACAAGGCTTGGAAGAAGGGCTATATCTCCGTCAGATGCCTGCCAGGTCTATTCACTTCTTCACCAGCAAGTCTGGTAAAGTCTTAACAAATTTCTGTGTAAAAACTAGTGTGTTTTTATTTTGTTTTACCCTTAATCAACAATGTCTTCTGCTTGTCTTGTTCTCAATGTGTATAATCAACTCGCTGCTAAAGTTATGCAGCTAAGGCTCAAAAAGAAAATATGCAGAAGCTGAGAAACTTCTGGTTAGTTTCTTTGATATTTTTATATCTTTGACTTCAGTGTTGTATCCTCCCTCCCAAAAAAAATTTATGTATTTGAAATAAAAGGTAAGCAGTGACAATTTGGGTTTATTCGCAAGCTGTTACAAGTTTAGTTACATAACCTGATATGTGAGTAGGTGATATAGAATATAATATGGCATTTATATAGGATAAATCTCAAAATTATGCTATAATGAGGTCGATTATCCTGCTCTTTTTGCCCATATGTTTTTCTTTAATATAAACATAGTTGTCTGTCTTTATTTTGTAAGCTATAGAGTTTTTCTTAAAGACTTTGCTTTAACTAGAGCTGTCCATCTGTATTTTCGCCGGAGAGAAGCTGAAATCAATAAAGTGAATCAAGATGCAGGGGAGAGATTAGTAAAACTAAGAAATGATGTCAGTTCGAGCAGGTATACATTACATCATTTCTCTTTTATATTGTTCTTATTCTTACTTGAAGCAAAGTTGACTTAAAACCCTTCTGGACATTGTCACAAAGTAAGATAATTTATGTTTTACTTTTGTTTTATTACGTACATCATTTTATACCATAAGAATTTGTGATGTGAGTTGCTTTAGTAAATTGTTATTATCAAGTCATTGATCTCCGTTATAGAAATTAACATTATGCATATATTACGTCACTTATTAGCTAATATTAAATTTACAAAATGGCACTGGTTATCTATTTTGTAAATTTTGTCAGATATCCTTAATTATGAGTTGTATGCCATGTCGATGATGTGAGAATACTTGATGGATAATCAGACACCATTTAGATTAAAATTATTTGGTAAAAAAAATGATTCTCTACAACAAAATAAGGGATTTCAAAACAAAATAAAGGACACCACTTAGATTAAAATTATTTGGTAGTAGTTCGGACTTAACTAAATCTTCGATCCTTTGACATTGACATATGCATTATTAAAAGATACAAAATGAGAGTAGAAGCTTTATTATTTCTAAGAAAAGAAAATAGAAGCTTTAATTAAGAATAAGTGTATAATATATGATCCGATACAATATTATTAAATAATAAAAGTATCATCTTTATATATAAAAATTGTGGTCGAAGTAGTTTCTTAACACCAATACAAGAAACTAAGGTGGATTCTTATGTCCATAAGATCCATCAAGAAGACATTTTTGGTAGTTACTTAATTCTAATTCTAGGAGACATTTAGTTTAAACAAATACATCTATTTGGTGCAACAAAAGTAAAGCTAAGGTGTATGTATCTTATGCAATTATTGTAAATATTTCATATATACATAGTCTAAATAAATTAAATTACTCTAAACAAATGATATTTTTTTTTAATTTTATCTATCTAATTATTTGAAATGGAAATGCGAGGGCTAGCCAAGTGAAGATTTTGAAATTGAAATAGTTAATCGAATAGGACACGGATCATTAAAAAAAAAAAAAAAAACCTTGATATCTAGATTTTTAAAGAGTTGGTAGATTGTTGAAACTTGTAATTATATTGAAAATTACTCTATATAAAGGGTAATACCCTGTATTAGTTTATTGATCAAAGAAGCATATTTACATTACAAATACACATGTTGATGGGCTACATGGGTGGTTGCAAATGGTTAAATGCACCCAATCATACGCTCCTGGAAAAACACAATTTTACAATAAAAAAACATATAAGCTTATTACAACTCTTAAATAAATACTACTTATAGTTGTGCAAGAGAAACAGCTGCAAGCCTGGAACAGAAGAGGAGAGAAGATGATGGTGATATGCAATTGACTCAACTGATTAATTTTACAGAAAAATCATAGCAATGGATTCTCCAGTTGTGGCTACGAAAGATAACAAGCTATTTAAGGGAGTTGTTGCAGGCGGCGGAACCATGGTGCTCTCGTCATCTATGGTGTTTTACATGTTGTTTAAACTATAATTATGGCAGTTATTTGTAAAACCATTAAATATTACATGGTTTCTCGGAGATTAATTCAAGTTGGTAAACTATTCTAAATGTAGTTCTTGCCTTGGATTATATTGCAGTTGGGAATTATTTGTCATTGTTTTAATCGACTTTGATGGTCTTTTTTTAAGTTAAATGTATTTAAAATTGTATCGATTGATTAGTGCAGTAAGAACATTTCTGATGTTATTGCTTTGCTGATGTCATTTTACAATATTTTGTACTTTCTTTCTTTCTTTGCTGATATGATGGTAAAAGAATTAGAAGCATCAAGTTTATTAAAACCAAACATATCTTTTGTTTATAGGTATTAATAATATTGAGTATAAAAGTTTGCCTCTGATTTGGATGTATCATTCAGCTTTACGTGTCTAGAACAGTATTGTAGAAATGTTAAAATTGGGTATTGAAGTAAATGTCTATGCATTTTTTTCCCCCTTCATTTCCATTACAAAAATTGTTGCATTTTCATTTACCATGCCTACAATTATAAGTTCCAATTACCACCAAAAAATCTCACGATTACTAATCACACTTAAAACGAGTCGTTACACATTAAAAATTTAGTGATACCTTGGTACCACATACAACGCACGTGTTCATCAATCATGAGAAAGTGAACTGCTTAGAAGCACCTTAAAATTAAAACTCAAAACTATGGTAAAATCGTGTTAGTTTTATGGATACGTGTTTTTATTTTAATTTTATACGACCTTAGTACTATATAGTTTTAGAGAGGGGGATGGAAAGGAAGCATACGGAGAGGGAATGGGGAACAGGAGAGGGAAAAAGATAAAAAGATTAAGGGGAGAAAGTGAAAATGAGGAGAGAGAGAGAGAGAGAGAGAGAGAGAGAGAGAGAGAGAGAGAGAGAGAGAGCATCTTATTAGTATGTAATCAAGGAGTAGTAAATAATACTTTAGTTTTAAATTTTGTAAAACCATAAAAGTTAATTGTTAAAATAGAGAGAGAGTGAGTGAGAGGATAGGGAGGAAAGCAGGAGGAGGAGGAGAGAGCAAAAGACGAGGGAAGAAGAGAGGGAGAAAAAGAGGAAGATATAGTAGGAGAATGAAATGGAGAGAAAAGGAGTAGGAGAAAAAGATAGATAGAGAAAGAAGAGAATGGGAGAGAGAAAGAGAGTGAGAGGAACCTAATGAGAGGAAATCAAGAAAAAAAAAGGATTTAAAGAGGAGTAATGAAAGATAGAGATGACATGTCGAAAGAGAGAGAGAGGGGTTGAGAAAGAGATGGGCAAGAGAGAATGTGAGAGAAAAAAAAGGAGGAGAAGGTGATGAGAGAGAGAGAGGAGAGAGGGGAAAGGGGCCGGTAAAAGATAGAGAAAGAAAAAAGAGGGAAGGTTGGAGAGTAAGATAGAAAGAAGGAAAGAAAGAGAAATAGGGCCAGGTGAGAGAGAAAAGGTCAAAAGAGAAGAAATAGAGCGATAAAGAAAGAAAGTGGCCGAGAAAGAGATTGAGTGATAAAGAGGGAGAGAGATAGGACCCGTTCTCTTCACCTTAATTTTGTTTAACTGCAAAATTTTTTTTTTATTGAATTGAAATTATTTTTGCTGAACGTAAATTATTTTTACTAAACTTAAATTAGTTTTACTAAACTGAAATAATTTTTGCTGAACTGAAATTATTTTTACTGATTTTCTATAATAATTCTTCTTTAAGAAAACTGAATTTTACTTATTTTTACTGAACTGAAATTATTTTTAGGTTATTTTAGATTTTAACACTTGGAAAAAACACAAAAATGGTTTTTAACACCTCCATAAAAAAAAATTAATTTTAACACCACAAAAATCTTCAAAAATTTGATTTTACCACCACTCAATAGATTCTGTCCAAGAATCCGTTAAGTGGGTCCACACTGCCACGTGTTATAATAATATTGGATATTTAAAAAAAATTAAAAAAAAATGAAAAAGAAAAAATCTACGGCCACCCAAACACCACCACCACCAACACCGCATCCCCACCCCATACGCACGGCTTCAAGCCGCCGGTAACGTTACCCACCCCCTTCCCAGCCCAGACCACCGGAAACCACTCTCCTCCCAAGCAAAGGTGGGATTATTAGTTTCCATTTTTCCTATAATTAAAGCATAAGAAACTACAACTCAAATCTTTCCAACAATTTAGTAATTATACTTTTTTTTTTGTAATTATAATGAATTAAATGTCACCAATAATTGGGGGACCGCGCACTACTACAATATTAATAATCGAATTAAAACACATGATATCATCTAATATATAATTACAATATATTAGAAATTACCAAATTCGGGGATCACACACTAATTGTAGAAGAGACACAACCGCCACAAAGGAGATAAATGAGAGAAATTAGGAATGTGAAAATAAAGAAAGAAAAACAAGGAGGGGATTCAAGGAAGGATAAAGAGATGAAAAACACTTTAATTAAAAGGATTTTTGTGAAAAACTACCTTTTATATACAACTTTTTGTGAAAAACTACCTTTTAAAACAATTATTGTAAATGACTACCTCTTTTATAAAAAAATGTTGTAAATGACTACCACTTGCCGGAATCTGGCCGTTGACTCACTTTTCCGGCGTTGACCACCCACGTGCCGGTCACATGACCTTTAATTTTTTTTTCTTTTTTCCCATGCATGCACCACCAGCATTGCCGCCATCTTCACCACCGCCCCACCACCACAACACCTCAATCCACCTCAAAACTCCCTTACAACCGCCCTCACATATCCTAAAACCAACCCAACCCCACTTGAAACCGCCTCCACCCCGTCGAATCCAATACAAGCCCTTAATCACTCCGCAATTTCGCGACCCTCAAACAGCAACATCAATAATTTCCTCAATTGAGGAAAGGAAGGGAAGAGTCAGGGGGTCGAAGGAGGGTGGGTGGGATTTCAAGGGTGAGATGTGCGTGGGTGGGATGAAATTTGGCCGGAAATTGATAATTTATTTGAGGGGTGGCTGAAAATCAAGAATTGAGGGAAAGGGGAAGGGTTTCGAGGTGTTCGGGGGAAATGATGAGCAGTAAAGGGAGGTTTGCAAAGAAAGGGCTGCCGAAAATAATGGAAGTGGGGGTACTCCAACTCATGATAATAACTATTAGTCGCTTCAGCAACATCCGAAACACCACCTACAAAACAAATTCAAAAGAAAAATTAACGCTCAAATTCAACAACAAAAAATGCAAAAATTCAAAATTCAAAAAACAAAAATGAATAAAAGGCAAACTAGAGTTGACGCAATTGAGGACATAATCAGCACTGAGAGTATCAAGGTTGATGTTGGAAAGAGAGAGTGTGGGACCAGAAGAAGTACGAACTTGTTTGATTAGATTTGAGGAAGAAATTATGAATTCAAGCAGTTTTTGACGATCACGCCGATGCTCCAACATCAATGATGAATTTTCCTCCATTTTCTCAAGAAGGGGTGAGGAGGCTAGGGAAAAAGAGCGCTGCAGGGGGTGGGGGATGGCCGGAAATTGGAAAAGGGAGGCGGAGGGGCAACAAGCGTGGCAATCGGAATTGTGTAAGGGTAGTCGAAAACTGGACAAGGGAGGGGGAGGTGACGGCGAGGGGGTAGGGGTGGTCGAAAGCTAGAAAAGGGAGGAGTACGGGGTGGGGGTGGTCGAAAACGAGAAAAGACCGTCACGTAGGTGGTCAATGCCGGAAAAGTGAGTCAACAGCCAGATTCCGGCAAGTGGTAGTTATTTACAACATTTTTTTTAAAAGAGGTAGTCATTTACATCAATTTTTTTTAAAAGGTAGTTTTTCACAAAAAGTTGTATATAAAAGGTAGTTTTCACAAAAAATCCTAATTAAAAATAGACTATTTTTTTAAGATTATAATCAAAGAAAGGAACGAAAGGGGGTCGATCGAGAGAGAGAAAGGGGGAAAGGAAGAGACAGAATGGCCATGAAAGAAAGAAAGCGAGAGAGGGAGGTCGTAAGAAAGATGAAGATAGAGTGAAGCCGAAAAAGAAAGGGACCGAGGGGAAAAGAGAGAGAGAGAGAGCGAGAGGGGCCAACGGAAAAAGAACAAGTGTAACCTATATTTTTCAAAGATTTTTAGAGGATGGAACATGGATAGGAAAGAATATATAGGAAAGAAAAAATAAAGAAAGTGTGAGAGTTTGAGCCAATAAAGGAAGGATTAAGTGAGAGGGGATCAAGTACGACCTATAATTTTTAAAATCCATTTTAAAATTAGAAGAAGTAGGGGAAAAACCATGTTAAGGGGGAGATAAAGAGAAAGAGAGAGACCGGAAGATGTTTTAGGATAATAAAGAAAGGAAAAGATGAGAAACACTTCAAAAGACCATTCTTAGTGTTTAATTAAAGAAAAGACTTAGAAACTATGGAAGAGAGAAATGAAGAGGAATTAAGAATGTGAAGTGAAGAAATAAAAATTGCGAGGGGCTTTTGGAAAAGAGAAAGGATAGATGAAAAACTCTATAAATCGAGGACCATCTTTAGTATGTAATCAAGAATTAGGTAAATGGCCCGGTACATGTTGAAAAGGTTCTAAATATTGTAAAACCATATAAGTGTGAAAATGTAAAGGAAGATGGAAAAGGGAGAGGAGGAGAACTATGAAGAGGAGGGGGGGTATGGATTAACTACGTAAATTTTATTGTATCATTAGATAATGAAGGAGAGAGGGAACAAATGAGGGAAAGTGATAATGGTTATTTACAAGATCCTTTGCCTCTATACCTTTTTACAAATATTTGAAATTTTATTTCATTTTCCTTTTCCGAACAGTTAAGTTACAAAGTATCCAAAGAAATCTACAAGATGTCTTAAGCCCGTTCTCTTCACCTTAATTTTGCTGAACTAAAATCATTTTTACTGAACTGAAATTATTTTTGCTGAACTTAAATTAATTTTACTGAACTTAAATTAATTTTCCTGAACTGAAATTATTTTTGCTGAACTGAAATTATTTCTTACTGATTTTCAATTATAATTCTTCTTTAAGAAAACTGAATTTTACTGACCTGAACTTAATTTTACTGAACTGAAATTATTTTTACCGAACTGAAATTAATTTTACTAAACTGAACTTATTTTTACTGAACTGAAATTATTTTTACTTAATATTATTTTTTTAAGGTGAAGAGAACAGGGCCTTACTCTTAAAGTTAATTAAAATTTAAATAATCATAACTAGAAATGTTTCCTTTTTTTAAGTGATTTTTCTTTAACCTTTTTTTTTTAATAAACCATTGCTCTATAACAAAATTCCAAAATATAATAAAAAATTCTTTTACCCTTATTATTAATTATTAAATCATTATAACTATTAAAATGCTAATAGCCTTTTATAACTCTTTCAAACAATTTAACAACAATAATAGCAACAACTTTATTATTTCCATAATAAATATAGGTAATATAATTAAAGTATAAGAAACTACAACTTAACCCTTTCAATCACTTTATTAATACATAACACAATACACATTAATCAACACACCCATATATTACATTTATTTCTTAGCAAAACAATCTATTCCATTAGATTTCATCATTGATCAACGCTAACAACTATACCTAATTTCATTACCAATAAAACATTAGATATAATCTACGCATATAGCATTGACTAATTACACAATAATCACGAAGCATAGATCACCAAATTGAGGGACCGCAACATTCTCAGCAATACTCACATCATGTGCCTTCTGCGTGCCATCCAATGTAATAGTAAACAAATTCATCTTGCTACCCACTCTGGCCTCTATGCCTAAATCATTATTTACTATAGCTAAAGTGATCATTAGCCAAATTAAATTTAAGGCTTGCCACATATAATAATACGCTAACCAATCAGAGAAAAAAATCGGCAAACAAAACGCAACCAATTACATTAACACATAAATTACGACTAATTATACGCTAATCACCGAGACAAAATCACATTGGGGGACCGCGCGCTGGGCCAACAACTAGTATTGTAGACACCTAAAAATTTCTCCCTAAAACCAAACCCAATGATGAACAACCTTTCACCGCCATTATTGTCGGGTTGAGTATGTAATCTTTGGAGTGCTTAAATCCATGTTCACTCCCAATACATTTCATAAACCAATCAAATTCCTAGCCCATTTCACCAACCATAACTTATTTTCCTCTATTCATGCCTTTAAACCCAAAATAATTCATTTCGTGTCCATTAAAATAATTGATTTCGTGTCCTTTTTATAAAACGTTTAGACCAGTTTATTTTGGTCCATAATATGGGTCCAATGATTTAATATTTGGATGGGTTTGAAAAGATCTTCCAACGATACATTATAAGCCCAAATCCGAATTATATCGAATAAGTTATGGCCAAAATACTAAACTGAGTCTAAATCGAACCTAAGCCCACCTTACCTACGACCCAATGATCATGTGGAGGGTCCAAAGGCTTAAATCCCACTGCTAATCCAATTAGGATTAATTAGAATCTTCTATAAATTTCTAAAATATCTTAATTATCCTATTCAGAGATAAGATTAAAGCATTTGAAATTGAATAAAACTTTTCTTTTTGAAAGTCCTAATTCTACTTGAATTGAAAGACGTTCAAAGATAGTCAGATATTATTTTTGTGCCTCATATTTTTTTTTTATCTAAATCTAAGATGGTTGGATAGCTCTTGAAATTATCTTTCCAATGATATATTATAATATCAATTCTGAGCTATAACGAAAAAGATATGAGCGAAATACGAAACTCTATCCAAAACTGACACCGTCCCACTATTTCAGCCACATCTTTTGTTCTACAGAATATTTTAATCTGATTCTAATTGAGTTAGAAATTAAAATTCAAGAGCTTTCCAATGATATCTTATTTATCTTATTTCGATTTCTTGATAAAAAAGATATGATAAAAACAAAGATCGCAAAAATTGTTGTCGATCGAGTTTTATTCCGATTTCATTCGGATCTTATCTTAATTCTTCGACCCTTCTTTTTTCTATATGAATAGAGGTCATATCACCCCTTTTTCAATCATCAACAAGCTTGATCACCAAATCATTCTCTCTTCCTCTCTTCTATACAAAAAATCGTTCTCGCTCTCCCTACACCAAAAAATCATTCTTTCTCCCCTCTTTATTTAGCCCAAATTCTAGCCACCCTAATCTCTTATAATACATCCCTTAAGCACTCCAAGGAGTCCATACAACACCCGAAGTTCTATACTTAAACCATGGTGTGGAAGGTATAATTAACTGAGGGTTTGGACCAAATCAACTCTACAATTATTTAATTTCCATTTGATTTATAATTTTTTTTATTGAAGTTACTAACAATTTATTCATGATGTAGCAATTTAAAGGAACGCGCGGAATGTGAGTAATTAATTAATTTAATTAATTATTTTATTTTATATTGCTAGTATCATGATTAGGTTAATTTATATTTGATTTGACTAACGCTATTATTGTTAAATTGCTTCCAATATTAATGTCTATTATATTATTATTATTTATGATCACCATATTGCATGTTAAAGGGAATATGTAATTGAATATAACGCCTAATAAGATAATTTGGACAACCGGTTTAGGTTCCTTTAATCTTATTATTAAATCAAAGTGGCCTGGTCACAAATATTTTAGAATAATGTGTGCTTTAATATTAAACCAATTAGTTTGGAGCAAATTGAATTTTTGTTTGCCTTTGAGATCGCAGGAATACTTTTCACAATAAGAATCGAGTAGAGGCCAATACGGGCGAACGTGACTCCATGACTCACTTCGTACCATCATCCCCGATCCTCATGTCGTGGTCCCGAACCATATGGAGTTAGTAATCTCATGGATTATGAATGGGGTGTAACCTTCACGGGTCAATCGTTGTTGCCTATCGTTGTCCCTTAATCGTGGTTGCCTTAAATGATCCGTGAACGGTGTACAAGTTCCTTAAAAACTTGTTGGTGGCTCCCTACTTTCCTTGTCCCTAATCGTGTCCCTAATCGTAATGTCAATTCCCACTTCCTATGAGTGCCAAGCATATTCACAACATGCTTTAACGCAGGCGCACTTCAAACGACACCTACAATTTAGCGACTCCACCGGGGAGGATTCTTGGTTATTTATCGATTTGAGTGATCGGTATTTAATTAAGATGAGTGGATGAGACTTGAAAGATTCTTGAATTGTATTCCTGCGATTTAATTGGCATTGTCACATATGCATATGCATTTTAGGTTACCTATTTTTCCACAATAGTATGTGTTCTACGTATGTGGCTAGCCCGGGGGATTTAAGCTCTATCAACCCAAAAACGCTCATGGCAATAAGGGTTCATCCGAGTTTTTAAATCCACCCAAACCATGGAGTCGAGTTCGATTTCATCACGAACTCGCGGAGCCGCCCGTTGGCATACACCCTCAAGGGAGGCTGCCTTGCTAACACGTCCAAACTCTTAACCATGGTACCCTTTGACACCCAAATAAGCTTGACCATAGTGGAACATAGATCTTGACTTTAGGTTGTGAACTTCATTGCATCATTCGTGACAATGTGCATATGTGTGCATATTTTTATTTTTTTTTCTTATCTAATCCTCCTTTTTTTATTAGAGTCGAATCATAGTTTTTTTTTTTTTTTTTTTTTTTTTTTTTTTTTTTTTTTTAATTTTGAGTCAACCCGGATTTTTATTCCCGTATCCTGCACAAGAGTCAATTTGTTTTGGTCATAGCTGGATTTCTAGAAAGAATTACGTGTAGAGCAACCTATGGATCTGTAGCCCCAAGTTTTAACTTTCATTTGGCGTTGATTTCGTCCCAATCAGAATCACAGATAAAAAGTTATAACCGATATACTACAGCCTGTCCAGTTTAGGTGTCTTTTTAGCGTCAACTTTCTTTCTTCTTAATTTTTTTTATATATTTTCGTGTCAAGTTAGTCTTAGCCAAGTCCTTTGATCCGTGTCAACTCGTATAACATAGTATTATATATTTTTATTTATTTATTTATTTCTTTATTCCCATGAGTCCTAACTCTTCTAGAATTCCACTCGTCTTCCTAGTTTCTTGTGATTATTGTGCTAACCTTTGTCTTTTGTTATGGTTGATTTAATTTACGACTACCGATTGTTAATGGACCGTTTTCATCTAGTAAATAGCATAAACATAAAAAATTGATGTCTATCGAGTTTTATTCCGATTTCATTCGGATCTTATCCTAATTCTTCGACCCTTCTTTTTTCTCTATAATTAGAGGTCATATCACCCTTTTTTCAATCATCAACAAGCTTGATCACCAAATCATTCTCTCTTCCTCTCTTCTACAAAAAAAAAAAAAAAAAAAAAAAAAAAAAAAATCATTCTCTCTCTCCCTACACCAAAAAATCATTCTTTCTCCCCTCTTTATTTAGCCTAAATTCTAGCCACCCTATTCTCTTATAATACATCCCTTAAGCACTCTAAGGAGTCCATACAACACCCGAAGTTCTATACTTAAACCAAGGCGTGGAAGGTATAATTAACTGAGGGTTTGGACCAAATCAACTCTACATTTATTTAATTTCCATTTGATTTATAATTTTTTATTGAAGTTACTAACAATTTATTCATGATGTAGCAATTTAAAGGAAAGCGCGGAATGTGAGTAATTAATTAATTTAATTACTTAGTTTATTTTATATTGCTAGTATCATGATTAGGTTAATTTGTATTTAATTTGACTCACGCTATTATTGTTAAATTGCTTCCAATATTAATGTCTATTCTATTATTTTTATTTATGATCACCATATTGCATGTTAAAGGGAATATGTAATTGAATATAACGCCTAATAAGATAATTTGGACAACCGGTTTAGGTTCCTTTAATCTTATCATTAAATCAAAGTGGTCACAAATATTTTAAAATAACGTGTGCATTAATATTCAACCAATTAGTTTGGAGCAAATTGAATTTTTATTTGCATGCCTTTGAGATCGCAGGAATACTTTTCACAGTAAGAATCGAGTAGAGGCCAATACGGGCGAACGTGACTCCATGACTCACTTCGTACCATCATCCCCGATCCTCCTTTCGTGGTTGCGAACCATATGGAGTTAGTAATCTCATGATTTACGAATGGGGTGTAACCTTCGCGGGTCAATCGTTGTTGCCTCTCGTTGTCCCTTAATCGTGGTTGCCTTAAATGATCCGTGAATGGTTTACAAGTTCCTTAAAAACTTGTTGGCGGCTCCCTACTTTCCTTGTCCCTAATCGTGTCCCTAATCATAATGTCAATTCCCACTTCCTATGAGTGCCAAGCATATTCACAACATGCTTTAACGTACTTTAAACGAATCCTACAAGTATATACAAGTTTAGTTCAACCAAAAATAAAAGTCAAATCAAATTAAACTGTCTCCCCGGCAACGGCGCCAAAATTTGATAGGTTATCGAACACTTGTCAAAAATAAATTCCTAACAAATCTAGCTAACAATGTAATAGGTAAGTAGGGTCGAATCCACAAAGAGATAGTATTCAATCTAACCTCTAAAAATTGGAGAAACTAAACAAGTCACGAAATTCGGATAGAAAAGTAGTCTAAATTAAAAAAAGATTAAAACAATTAATAAAAAGACTTACACTACTAAAATTCGGCCAATTTGCGACCGTTTTTCTGCGAACCTCATGAAAACGCGACTGTTTTGAAAGCGGTCGCAGATTTGCGACCGTTTTTTAGTTAAAAAACGGTCGCAAAGGTATTTAGATATTTTTTTTAAAAAAAATATGTGTTAAAAAAATTCAAAATAGAAATAATGCTGTTGCGACTGTTAGTGGCAGTCGTAAATTCCCACAATTGCGATCGTTTGAGAGGCGGTCGCAAAATTACGACCGCTAATGCCGGTCGCAAAAGATCTATTTTTTCTTAAAAAAAGGGTACTATAACAGAGGAGCATACCCTAACCCTGATCAGTTTCGTCCGCTTCTCTTCCCCTTTCTCTCCTCACGCCTCTCTCCTCTTCCCCTCTCTCTTTCCTCTTCTTCTTTCCCTGATCTGTTTCCCCTTCTCTTTCCTCTTCTCCCCAATCTCTTTCCTCTTCTCCTTTTCCTTTATTCTCTTCTTCTCCTCCATCCGTTCTCTTTTACACCAGAGCTAGCACGCCTTTGCCGATTCTTCACTGACCAATTAACAAAGTTTAATAAATTCAACGAGCAACAAACGAAGTATGGTGTTAATGGTCAAATTCGACCATAAAAATTCCAGATCTGGAGTTTTTGTGGTCGAATTCGACCATATGAACCATTAGAGAAAAAACTATTTATAAAGGTATGTTGAATTTTTGTTTAATTTATTGTTCGAATTTGTGGATTTAATTGTCGAATTTAGGTTCGAATTTGTGGGTTTAATTGTCGAAATTAGGTTCGAATTTTTTTGTTGAATTTAGGTTCGAATTTGTGGGTTTAATTGTCGAATTTACGTTCGAATTTTTGTTGAATTTAGGTTTGGATTTGTGGGTTTATTGTAGAATTTAGGTTCAATTTATGCGGGTTTATTTCGTTTTTATTTGATTATTTTCACTAAAAATCAGGGTTTAATTATTGTGTTCGAATTTTTTTTGTTCGAATTTCTGGGTTTCATTGTTGTGTTCGAATTTTTTTGTTCGAATTTCTGGGTTTTATTGTTGTGTTCGAATTTTTTCGTTCGAATTTCTGGGTTAAGGGTGGGTGTGGGTGGTGGTGGGTATGGGGGGTTGAAGGTGGGCAAAAGTAATGGTGGGTAGAGGGAGGCGGCGGCTAGTGGTTGTTTAGGGTGGGCAGTGGTGGTGGTTTGGGTCGGATCTGCTTTGGGTGGATCTAGGTTACGGGTGGGTGGGTCTTTATTTTTGTTTTTTTAAATACTTTTAGCGACCGTCTGACGACCGCTAATTTCAAGATTTGTGACCGTTTCATAAGGCGGTTGCAATTTCTAATATTTGCGACTGTTTATTCAACGATCGTTGAAAATAGTTAAAACGATCGTTAAAAATCTGCGACCGTCAAACGGTCGTAATTTTGTTTTTTTGCGACCAAGAGAATAACGACCACCATGTTACGACCGTTGACGGTTGCAATTATGTTTTGCGACCATTTTTACTATTTTCTGCGACCGTTTGCGGCGGTCGCAATTTGGCTAATTTTTAGTAGTGTTAGGGTTATGTTTCACCTTGTATATAGTTCAAAATCTATCAAATATCAATAACAATTCAATCAATCAATTATCTAGAGCAATTGCTAAGCCTACGGTCAGGTCTTAACGCTCTCAATTCAACATATGTTTCTCATTCAACGCCACGTCATTACGCCACATCATCCACTTAACTTCTTATTACTTCATGTCACTGATTCAACGCCACGTGGGTCTTTGTTAAACGCAAGCCTGGGCAGCACCCGCAAACCAAGAGAGAGAGAGTCCACTTCACAAGTCCAAGGAGGTTCCATCTGAAAGAGTTATGTCTTCGTCGTGTGCAATTACTAGATATATAATTGGATCAAATTATGGAGATAATTAAGTCCGGACATTTGGGTTGTCGTTTTTCCATAGCTAGAGGTACTTACGATCTTTGGACTGGTAAAATAGGCCAAAGCCCAATTGGACGGATCCTATAAGGTCACGTAAAGGGGCTAGATCGAGCATTAGAGGACGAGACCCATCATGGGCCTCATCACTCTAGGTGGCCGGCCATATGGATTGGATTAGAGGGTTTTGGGCTTCGTGCCCTAGTCTAATTATAATGAGATTATAAATAGACTAGGTGCCTAGGTTTGCAAGTAAGCAGTTTACTGATCTTTTGATCAAACCCGAATTAGCAAACACGAAACCCAACCCCTCTCAAAGTCCTCTCTCTCACGGCTCTCTCCTCCTCCTCGGCGCCGGTGGTGTATCGTGGTGGTGGTGGTTCGTGCGGTGGTCGGTTGTCCGAAAAGGTGGTGATCGCGGTTTTCCTTAATCACTCGACCAATCTAGTATTGGTGGACGGCTCGCTCGAATCTCGTAGACTAAGAAGAGGAACAACATTTGGGGCTCTATTCTCTCCCTGATTTGCCTGTCGAATAGCTACGTGGAATTCACGCTTCAAATGTATGATTATGTGTCTTGTGTGTTATGCATGTGATTCTTGGGATTAGGTGCTTAATTTAATATGATTCATATTATTTCCGCTGCGTAGTACCTATAAACTCCTACACCATCCCAAAACCATATGGCAATAGGAGGAGTAGCCCCTTAGCCTTATAAAGTGTTTAACTCTCTCTTCTTCAACCAATGTAGGACACTTACATGTGTACTTGGGAAGTTTATTCTTCAACACTCCCCCTCACATGTAAGGTGCCTTTTAACATTGTCTCATGTGATTTTTCAAGCTAGAATGCTTCTTTACTCCCCCTCACATGGACCTCTTGGCCCAGTGAGCTTTAGCCATTTAAGGTCCCATATCTTGGACCAACATGCAACCTCTAATTCTAGAGCTAATAAGCATCTTACCACCAAACTATGTTGTTTCGGGGTTTTTTGTGTCTCTCGGGAGAGTTACAACTCAAAGACTGGATTCGGCAAGGATGCCTGTACCTGCAAAGCAAACGGAGCACCGAATGGTCGGTGGTCCACCTCCGAAGATTAAGTTAGTACAGATTTGGAGTAAAACGTGCGAAAAATAAGTTATCTGCTCGGATTCCAAGTTCAGGTGGTGTCTGTTTCTTGTGAGTGACAAATCCATAATGATTGGAACGTGTCCTAATAAATGAGGGAATGTCCCTATTTATAGGGACCTTCAGAAATGTGCCCTCCCTAGGGTTTGGTGACTTAGGGATTAAGGCACGCCGCTTTTAGGGGCCCCTTGGGATTTGGGCCTTGAAGGCCGCCATTCCCAGGGGGCAATATATGCTTGACGCGTGTCACCATCTGGAAGGTCCAAGCTGGCGCCCCTTCCAGTGACACGTGTTAGGCTCGGATTGGGCCACTTGGCAGGGTATAAAATACCCAAATCATTTGCCCCTCACAGGAGGTCATAGGCTTTCCACGTGCCGCCTGTGACAGGTGTCGGTTTATGAGTGGTTGGTTTTTTAACCATTTACCATGGGTGAATCTAAGGATTTTTACCCTAGATTCTTTACCCTTTCTATAAATAGGGGTTCACCACCCTTCATTTTTTCACACATTTGTGAATCATTTGAGAGAATCCAGAGCCTTTGACTTCTGAACTCTTAACTCATTCCTTGCAAGCATCCGACAGTCGTCTGCAAGTCCGTTTGTAAACAGACGGACAAGCTTCTTTCAACCGTCTCCTATTACTCATTAAAGGTAACCGCCTGCTTCTTTTTCTTTCTATTACTTTTTCCTTGCTTTGTTTTTTAAAATGGTTTCCCAAACGCACACGGCACGGCATAGGGTGGTGATCAGCCGGTCACCGGGGACGGCTGAATCTAGTACTAGCGGTGCCGATGGCTTGTTCAAGGACTCTGCTTTGCGAACTTCCCCGAATCCGACCGCTTCTGTGTCTGTGCAGGGCACCATGGCCAGAACCAAGAGAACTTTAAGAAAATATAATTCGGATGGTTCTTTCTACCATTTGGAAGGGTTTACCGTTTACTCAGACGGCTCCATTAGGGCGCCTGTTAATGAGTTATATGATAATCCCCCAAGCCCTTCTTCTGACCTTCCTCCAACTCCAACTTATTACCATTCCCCAACCTCTAGCGGTACTCCCAGCAATACAATATTGTGGGAGGCTGAAAATCAGTCTATGCCCGGGCCTTCTGAACAAGCATCGGAGGAGAGACTGGGGGAGGACCCTGCTGGCACCAGCCGGCAGTCCCCTAGCTCTGATATGGATTAGTGGGGAGAACGCGGTAAGATCGTTTGGGATGAACGTGGATTGTGATGTCTAGTTCCTATGACTAGCATACCCTATGTTTCAATCAACTTTTAGATATCTTGAAAAGTGCATACCTTGACTACTTGAGAAAGATTTTCATTCATTTGCATTGTAGTCTCTTTGTAAGTCCATTTCGCAAAGGTTTTGTTTTCTTTTTTTTTTTTCCTTTTCTTTTCTTTTTATGGTTTTGCCTCTTTGATGTTGGTGGAGAGTTGTGGGTAAACTCTTAGGATACCCTTACCGCGGTTGTTTTTTAAGATATCTAAGGTTGATTGAAACATAGGGTATGCTAGGCATAGGAACTAGACATCACAATCCACATTCATCCCAAACGATCTTACCGCGTTCTCCCCCACTCCTGCTTTGAATTCTCATGGGACCACACAAGTCCATATGGATTAGTTCCAAAGGCTTTGTAGTTCTCACCATTTTCTTCAATTTAAAAGATGAACGAACATGCTTGCCTTTCACACATGCATCACAAACTTTATTCTGTAGGAACTTGATAATAGGGAGTCCCATGACCAAGTTCCTTGACCTCAGTTTGTCCAGTAATGAAAAGCTAGCATGTCCAAAACGTTTATGCCATAGTAGGGGATCGTCTTCAACAACACTCAGACATGTGAGGTTGTTCCTTGGGATCAAGTTGAGGTCAACAATATATGTATTCCCGCTTCTTGTTCCTTCTAGAACAACCTTTCCTGATTTGTTGTTGATGATGTTGCAAGAATCAGAAGTAAAACTTACAGAGTTTCCCTTATCACAAAATTGTGATATATTGAGCAAATTGTGCATTAAGCCCTCGACCAGGAACACATTATCAATGGAATGAGATTTTGATTTTCCAATTTTTCCTTTTCCAATGATCTCGCCCTTCTTGTTATCCCCAAAGGTTACTGTTCCTCCAGGGTAGTCTTCTAGTGAGAGGAATTTTGATTTATCACCTGTCATATGCTTTGAACACCCGCTGTCGAGATACCACGAGTTGTTCCCCCTCACTAGAACCTGCAATAAAACTAAGCATTAGAATCAGGAACCCAGGTTTCTTTGGGTTCCTTTGACGTGGATGCAACATCAGTTTTCTTGACCCACACTTGTTTTACATTTCTTTTATCAGCTTCTTCTCTAATCCAACATTGACCATAGAGATGTCTAGTCTTACCACAAAAAGTACATATTTTCATGCTAGGAAGCTCAACATATTTCTTTTGTTTACCCTTTCTCTTGGTCATATAACCAAGACCTTCTGTTCTTTTTCCTTGAGCTTCAGCAATCCATTTAGGTATGACTTTTGGGTCAATACTCCTATCCTTTCTGGCATTTAGTTCATTTTCAAGTTGATCCTTTTGGTTTCTTAAAGTCGAAAGTTCATTTTTCAGATTTTCAAAATCAACATTAAATTTAAGAAATTGATCACTCGAGGAACTGCTAGAACTGATATCAGAATTCATGAGCTTATACTGAGTTAATTCAACATTCAGAAGAATACTTTCATTCTTGATTCTATCAGCTATCTCTTTTATGTGTTTATACTTAATATCCAACTCTTACAATTTGCTTTGGGACTTGGCATAAGCTGTTTCCAACCAAGTGCCATGTTCCTTGCAAACTTTGAGAGCCTTCTCACACTTATTCAGTTTCACACACTTATCTCTAAAGAATTCTTCTTCTTCTAGACACAAATCTATTAAGACATCTTTAGAAAGAGTTTTAAGCTGTTTAGGATCAAGAAATACCTCTTTGTGAATTTCCTCAAGGTAAGCTTTTTCATCATCTGATTTAGCCATCAGACACAGATTAGCTGTCTCCTCTTCTGGTTGGTCATCCTCATCTTCTTCACTGTCAGAATCACCCCAAGCTGCGATCATGGCTTTCCTCATATTTGACTTTTGAAAGTTTACTTTGCTGAATTTTTCTTTTCCTTGCTCCTTACCCTTTCCTTTTCCTTTATCATTTTCCCAGAGGGGACAATCCCTGATAAAGTGATCTGGGGATCCACACTTGTGGCAGCTGTAGTCAGGTTTGGTATTAGAGTTCTTTTTCCCGAAGTTCCTTGAGGTGCGACCTTTCTTGAATATCCTTTTGAACCTTCGTACAATCATGGCAGCCTCATCCTCGTCCACTTCCGAGTCTTCCTCCTCCTCTGCTTTCAGAGCCAACCCCTTGTTCCTCATGGTTTCAGTGTTGACTCCAAGGTGTAACTCATGAGTCATGAGAGAACCAGCAAGTTGCTCGATGTTGAACTTGGTGAAGTCCTTAGTTTCCTGTAGGGCTGTCACCTTAGCTCTCCATCTCTCGTCCCGTGGAAGACTTTTGAGAACCTTCCTAACCTGCTCATCTGTAGGAATCTGTCTACCAAGGGAAACCAGCTCATTTATGATGTTAGTAAAACGAGTTAGCATCTCCTGGATGGTTTCCTTAGGTTGCATCTTAAATCTTTCATACTTAGACATAAGTAGATTAATTTTGAGCGTTTAACCTCATTTGTTCCTTCATGAGTAATCCGCAGCAAATCCCATATTTCCTTAGCGTTCTTGCACCCCATAACACGATTGTGTTCATGAGGTCCAAGCCCGCAATGGAGCAATTTCACAGCCATAGCATTGATTTCCATCTTATCAAAATCCTCTTTATCATATTCAGACATGGGCTTAGAGATTACCTCATTCTGAGCGTTTGTCTTGGTGACTTCGAAATCACCAACTTCAATGACCCTCCAAACTTGGTAGTTCTCCGCCTTGATAAAGATCTCCATACGGTTCTTCCAGTAGGTATAGAACTTGCCGTTGAACATATGAGGTCTCTGAGTTCAGTATCCTTCCTCGAGCTTTTCGTGAGTATTCATTTTCTCCAGGACCTTTCTTCTTCAGGGTTTCCCGATTCTCTTAGAAGTTAGGTTCTGATACCAATTGTTGTTTCAATGAATACTACAAGAAGGGGGGGTTAAATTGTAGTATGAGAGTTTAGCCAAACTTTTTGCGGAATTAAAAACTAAGTAAGTGATGAGTCTATTTTATATATAGTTATATTCCCTGTCCCATGGTCATATTTGTGCTAATTTGAGCTCTGCGGAGCTATTTTTATTACTAATATACGTTTTCTAGTATTTTTGTAGAGTTGGTATTATTTTGTAGGAATTTGCAGAATTACGATAATTCCTGAGCTTATTGAGCCACTACAAAGATATTAGAGTCAGATCGTATTTTATGACTGTATTATAAGCCCAAGGCCGAGCTACATAAATTTAGTTTGGTGATTAAGGGCTCGATTAAATAAGCAAGCTACAAAGTTCATGTTACTAGTACGAACCAAACAAGTATCACGATATTTTACTAGATAAGCCAAGTAGTGAATAGAGAGGTTTGGGCCTAAAGCAAACAGAAGCCCAACCCCAAGAAAAGTCAGCTGCTGGGCGTGATTTCTGACGGGCCCGATCGGGCGGCCCAATGCCCGATCGAGCGAGCTTGTTGCTGCGAGATTGAGCTGATTTGATTCATCAGTGGGCTTCGTTGTTAAAAGCCCAATTAATGGCAGCCTATGAAGATTTCCGCAACTTATATATTTATAGTTTGTTAGGTTTTGTGGAGGAATTTGAGTGGGGTTAGGATTTATTTTTGTCTTCTTTATAAAAGGGGATATGATTAGTACGTAGGAGTTAAGTAGTTTTAGTTGTAGTTTTAGCTTCTAGATTTTATTCTTAACTTGTTTAGCTTTTTCTCTTTATCTAATTATATTTCTTATGGCTTTTAATTATGCTTTATTTAATTACTTTGTTTAGTTTATTTTTAATTATGTCTGAGTAGTTTACTTTCTAGGGTTTATGGGGATCTAATAAATAATATGAAGGGGTAATTTATGGTCGTTGATTGTTAATGCTTAATTGATTTCCTATTGATTGTTTTAATGCTATGCAATTAGTAAGCTAAAGGAACAGAAAGATAAAATGAAGGAACAAAAGTGCACGAGAGATTTTTACGTGGAAAACTCCTTGGCCCTAATCAAGGAGAAAAACCACGACCACTTGGGATTTTAGGAAAAGAATCTTCACTAGAATAGGGCAATAAATCCTATTATAAACTAAAGACTCTTACTTCAAGTTCCTCAACGAACTTGAAGCCCCGAGGAACAAGTCACCCAACTTGTTACTCCTTCTCTTCTCTTTCTCTCTTCTTACTTCTCTCTGCTCTTTATCTTATCTTTCTCTCTTCTTACTTCTCTCTGCTCTTTCTCTTCTCTTTCTCATCACTTCTCTTTCTCACAATACAAAAGTTCACTCAAACTTCCCCATTCCCCAAATTACAACTCGAAAGAAAGAAATAAAAACTCTAGTACAAGAACATTAAGAACACTCTAATTGACTTATGTGAAATTGGACTCTTAACTCAATTGGAAGCTTAAAACTTATGTGAGCAAGGGTGAGATTTTCCAACAGAAACTATGAGTTATTTATAGAGCAATAAACGCATTGGAAAACCTTCATTGTGCAGCAAATCCACTACGCCACTACTCATACCCATTAAGAAGATCATGTCCTTTGAATTAAGGAACCATGAACTCCTCAATGTGCAAAGCCATGACTGATGAAGATCATGGGAGAGTAGGCCGCAAGTTTTGGAAAACATGGGAGATTTTATTTTTAAAAATATTTTCCTAAAATCAGAAAAAGAAAATAAAATAAAATCTTTTAATTTAAGAAAAAAAGATAAACATTTAAATTGTAACAGTTTTCCTAAAAACTAGCATGCACAAAATTATATCCTAAGACCAATTCCACACAGATTTTTCGAGTGTAACTAATTTTCCCATACTTACATAAATCCTAAAATATAAAAATATATTTAGTCTTCATGTTCTCTGATGAAGCTTCAATTCCGAGGCTTCTATTCCTTAGAAGGAACTTCTCTTCTCTGGTGATGCTTCTTCTCTGAAGCTTCTGTTCCCTGAGGGAACCTTCTCTTCTCAAGTCTTCATTTCTGAAGCGCCAGTTCCTGTGAAGGAACTCTTCTTTTTGTGTAGCTTTGTTTCTAGCCTTCCTGTTCCTCATGGTATCTTTGCTTGACACTTAATTCTCCTAGTCTTTGCACTGATCACACACTTAAACAATCAAGCCTTTATTAGTAGGTAAGTAAGTGAGGTTGTGTCATCATCAAAATCATTAAGTCCAACAAGTTGTCCGTCCGGACAAACGAGCAGACGGGGGAGAAGGAAGTCACCCACCAAAGTTACAATCCCCGTTACGAGTGGCTCTCGGACGGGGTATACTTGGCCGCCTGCGGCCTTAGTACATAGATGCCGAGAGTTAGTCGGCCGCTTGATATTTTTAATGCTTTAGCTGTTTTCAATATTTGCTTGCAGATTTCTAACTCATGTTTCTTTGTGCAGACAAAGCTATGGAAAATCTCTCGGCCTCCAAGAAGCCGACAGTCTCTGCAGCTATGTACCGTTCGAACGTTCTCAAACGGTCGAACGAAGAACAAAAAACAGGCGGAACCCCCAAGGTAAATGTTTCACACTTGTCTTTTTTGAACAAGATTTTTCCTTAGTCCGCATGTTTTCTGACTAATCCTTGTTGGTGCAGGGTGGTTCCACTAAACCTTCTCCCTCCAAACCATCTGACCCTAAGCTACAGAAGTTAAGGGCCGGAGATGTGGGCGCTTCTGGCAAGTCTAAAAAGTACATTGCCCATAAACCAAAGAAGGGAGGCGACGACCCCCGTCTCGACGCTGGCAAAGATGCCAGCAAGCCGGATGCCCCAAGGGTATTGAAGAGTGGCAAGCCACTCACTTCTGCTGCCGGCTCAGCAGGGTACGGGAAGAAGCCCATCAGGGAGGACGAGGAGTAGCTGGAGGGTAAGAGCCACTTTCCCTTGATGCTTTTTTCATATATGTAGATCATTCGGCCTTCTCTTGATCTACGTAATCTTAATTTGTGCAGCTCCTACTCAGAGGCCGACTGTTGTCCAGATGGCCAGGGAGATGCTGCGTGTGGTGGATCCGGAGGACAAGGCGTCTGTTCGAGGGGTCGACACCTTGAGCTTGGATGGCATCTTAGGGAACCTCTTCAAGGTAAAGACTTTGTATAAATTCTTACAAATCAAATGTATATCCACCTGTTGCTAACCATTCGCCCCTTTTGACCGAATGCAGGCTATGCTGCACGTGCATGGGCTTAGAAAGCCCATCCAGGAGAAGTTCAAGGAGATAACGGCTGCTAATGACCGAGCCGCCTCTGCTTTAGATAGAGCTCAATTTGAAATTGCCCCGAATGAGTTATTGATCCTTGATATGATGTATTCCAAGGCGGATGCCAACCTGCAGGTGAAGCGGGACTTGGAGACGGCTCGGACGAAGATCAACGAGCTTAAGGCTGATGTTAAGGGACTTAAGGAGAAGCTTGAGTCCTTGGATGAGGCCAAGCAAGATGCTGAGAAGGCCAAGCAGTGGGTTTGCCGCCTGGAGCAGCGCCTGGCTAACCAAGAGAAGCAGCTCCGGGCCAAGTATCAGGCTCGTGCCTAGGCGGAGAAGGAGGCCCTCGTCAAACAAATGATGGAAGACAATGAAGCCATCATGCGGATGGCATGGGAAGCGGCTAAGCCAGGTGTTGACTATGATACTTGGAAGATCAAGTTTGATCAAGCCAGCAATGATTTCAACGCCCAGCTCCTACAGCAGGCTCAGGAGGAAGCGGCCAAGGCTGCTGCGGCTAAGGAGTCAGGCTCCTCGATAGAGTCCTCCGAGGGTGAGTAGGAGGAGGAGGATGAAGAAGATGATGAGCAGCCGGCGGGTGAAAACAAGGATGCGGCTGCTAACAATGAGAACCTCTCCCTTGCTACTTAAGCTTTTCATATATTTCTGCGGCTCAATGGCCAAGTATTTGATTTTCCGGCCTGCGTGCCGAGTACTTGTGTATCTTTACCGACCGAGGGGTCGGGTAATTCAACATCTCCTCCGGCTATGCCGGCTAACTCTAGCAGTCGTCCATTTTGGGCGGCTGCTTCTTTTATTGAAGCATTTCGTCGTTTGACCGGTTCTGTTTATTTTGGTGTTATGCTTTAAAAATTTTAAAGCTTTGATTTTTCTGCATGTATTTATCTTTGGCTAAGTATTTTTAACCTATATACCATGCGAATGTCCTTGCCCTTGGACAGATGGTTGGTTTCGGTTGAGTGTAGGGATGGCAATTTACTCCGGCTTCGATTCGAATCCAAACCGATCCGAAGAATAAACTCCGATCCAAATCCGATAACAAAAAAGTTCGAATCCGAGTCCGCAAAAAAAAGTCTGAATCCGAATAGGAGGTGGAGCGGACTTGGATCTTGTGTAGGGTCCGATCCGAATAATCCGAGTCCGATCCATTATAAGATAGGCCCTTTTTCTATTATTATACACAATATATATAAATATGTGGTCATAAAACCTAGCCACTTCATTTCCCCCAAATAGCCGCACCTTCCTTTTTCTTTGATTCTTCTCCAATGTAACCCTTTCTCTCTCTCTCCTAGTCTCCTCTCACCTCTCAACACCTCACTCTTTTTATTTGTAACTATAATCAGTGAATATCTAGCAAATAAATACATGCAGGAGAGAGTAGATCTTCACTTAATTATCAAACAAGATTGGTTGCTGAACTTCTATTGGAATGGTCTTGGTTTCTTTTTTTTTTTTTTTCCTTTTTTATATTAAACGAAAGTATAACTTCATAATATGAATTACTATGTCCAACACTCCACTGTAATACTTTGTTTCTAGGCATTTATTGTAAATTAACATGGATGAATATCAATTTTACATTATTTATTTGTTGTTTTATTTGTTCATGACGTGAAACAACTGGATTTGGATTCGGTGTTTTGAAAATTTGAAAGTCCGAAAATCCGGCGGACTCGGATTCGGAGTATAGTGATCCGGATCCGGATTCGAATTCGGATCCAAATCTGTGGTCCGTTTATAAATCGGATCGGATTCGGATCTTATTAAGTCCGATCCGAATCCGACCCGTTGCCATCCCTAGTTGAGTGGATTGATTGACTTAGAAATTATTAATACTTTAAAGAGTATGCATGGTTTCTAAGTCAATCAATCACTATGGTGATTGCTCCAAACCAAGTGACATACGGCCATGCAGAGCAGATGGTCTCTTCATTGCATCTGGCCAAAGGCCTCATGAAATATAGATAAGCCGCTAAGTTTTTTTACTTAGTTTTTTTGTTGATAAAAGAACTGTCCGCCTGCCTTGCCCCAGAGTAAGAATAGGCGGTAAGATAGCTTCTAATATGAAACGGTAGCCGTTTTGCGCCTGTGCTAGAACAATCGAAAAAATCAACGCTTTTTAGATTTCAATTTAGATTAGATCAAACGGCTGCGAGCTTTGCCTTAGCGCATTCGATAGGGCCGTTTGTTTTGTTCGTTGAGAAATGTGCCACCCAAATGGGAGATGCTTCTCCTCGACGAATTCGCTCGAATGGACGTCGCCGGTTATCTGACTCATGGTGGAGCAGACGGTCGTACTCATGTTGGAGCAGACAGTGGACGTTAGCCTCTTTTTAAATAATAATATCCTGCCATTGGCCTCTTTTGAAATTATGGATAGTCGTTAAGTGTTTATGACTTAAAAAAATTGAATAAGTAGGGACGACTGGTTTGGTGCAGTCGGCTCCTTCAGATGGGTTAAGGGCGTCTGTTGTTGGGGCAGACGCTCTTTAAAACAGTAATACCATCCGTACATGGCACAAATGGTGTTGTGATAAAAATAGATCTTGCCCCGCCTGTACATTGGACAAGCGGAGTTTTAAAAAGACAAATTTGGAAACGAAGGCTTATTCTCATTAACAAATCGGGAAATTTACAAAAATGCTTAGAAGTAGTACTTTTTTTAACTTTTCTACACTCCAAGTTCTAGACAGCTGCCTGCCGTTTGGTTCTTCCAGGTGGTAGGTGCCGTCTCTTACTTCTTCATAGGTAGGGGCCTTCCCAATTTGGGGTTAGCTTTCCCTGTTAATTCGCCATACCGATTGCCTCCATTTTCCGTAGCCCAAAATCCCCAACTTTCAAAGGGAGTTTGTGTACTCTTTTGTTGTAGACCCGAGTCATCCTCAAACGATAGATCTCATGGCGCAAGGCAGCATTGCCCCTGCGCTCTTGGAGTGAGTCCAATGCCAGCCGCATGGCCTCCCGATTTGCCTCTTCGTCATACAACATGATCCGAAGAGTCGGCTCATAGTGTTCAATTGGCAAGACGACCTTTGCACCATACACCATAAGAAATGGGGTTTCTCTTGTCGCTCCTTTAGCAGTTGTTCTGATGGCCCATAAGACGTGTGATGGTTCATCCTCCCATAGACTGCCAACTCTTTTTACTTTCTTTTTAATCCCGTCCGAGATTAACTTGTTGAAGGCTTCGACCCGGCTGTTTGCTTGGAGTCGGCCGACTGATGCAAACCACCAAGTATTTAGATGAGGCGTCTCAAACTAAGGACCATTGTCAAAAACCATAGACATAGGCACCCCAAAACGGGTGATGATATTCTTCCAGATGAAGGAGATGACGTCCTTTGTCTTGATGTTTTTTACTGCCTCTACCTCTACCCATTTGGTAAAGTAATCCACAGGCACTAAAATGTAGCGCTTGCCGCCTGGAGCGGTTGTATAAAGCCCCAGAATATCCATGCCCCATTTAGCAAAAGGTATTGGGTTGTGGATGGTCGTCAGATCGGTGGTCGGACGATGGATTAGCTTGCCAAATTTTTTACACTTGTCACATTTTTTTACCATCTCCATAGCATCAGACTCAAGTGTTGGCCAGAAATAGTGCCGCCTGGCCATGGCGGCCAAGGACATGCCACCTATATTGGAGGCACAGTATCCCGCATGCAATTCTTCAAGAACTTTCTTTCCCTTTTTTGGGGTAAAATACTTCAATAGGGGTTTCAGCTAGAAAACCTGCCTTGAAGAGCTCTCCTTATCTTATCTTGAAGTTTGCAGCTCGTTTTTTCAGCACGGCCGCCTCTTGAGGTTAATCAAGGAGGGTGCCTCTGTAAGATATGCCTGGATGCTGTCCATCCAGGTGAAGCTTCGGTCCAGTACTCTAATGGGATTTTCTTCAGTAATACTTCTTTTTTCCATAACTTCCCAGAAGACTGACCGAGGCGTTTCACAAGAGGCGGATGACGCCAGTTTGGTCAGAGCATCCGCCTGATTGTTGGAAGACCTGGGCACTTGACTTAAGTGAAAATTTTCAAGCGTCCCAGCTTCCTCTTTGACCGCTTGTAGATATTTAATCATGGTCGGATGAGTGGCCTCATAGGTTCCTTTGTATTGGTGCACGACCAACTGTGAATCTGAGCAGGCGTCAATTTTTGTTGCCCCTGCCGCCTTGCAATACCAGATGCCGGCTAGTAGGGCTTCATATTCGGCCTCATTATTTGAGACCTGGAACTCAAACCGCAGTGCATACTCGTACTTATCTCCTTAAGGAGATTGACATATAATCCCTGCACCGCAGCCGTTCGCATTGGAGCTCCTGTCCACATACACTTTCCAAACCTGATCAGTGTTTTCCAGCACCGCCGACCTTGTCAATTTGACAATAAAGTCGGCGAATGCTTGCCCCTTTATTGCCTTCCTTGGTTCGTAAGTGATTTTCAATCCCTGCATTTCAATCGCCCATTTGAGCATTCATCCAGAATACTCCAAGGTTGTTAGTGGCCGCTTGATCGGTTGGTCCGTATAGATCACTACCGCATGCGCCAAGAAGTAAGGTTTTAACTTTTTGACAGCCATGTAAAGGGCGAGACCAAAATTTACAATGATGGGGTACCGAAGCTCTGCGTTTCTAAGAACATGGCTGATGAAATAGACCGAGAGCTGGATGCCGTCTCTTTCAGCTAAGTGAACAGCGCTGAGGGCATGATCTGAAACGGCTAGATACATGTAGAGCATCTCTTTTGGTAGAGGGCTAACCAGCCTTGGCAGAGAGTGCAGACGTGCTTTCAACTTTTGGAAGGCCGCCTCAGCATTATCCCCCCATTCAAAGTTAATCTTCTTCCTGATCGCCTAGAAGAAGTAGAGATACTTGTCGCCTGACCGACTGAGGAATCTCCCCAGAGCCTCCAGGCAACCTGTTAGCTTTTGAACTTCTTTGACAGTGCGAGGCGACTGCATGTCGATTACCGCCTGAATTTTTTCAGGGTTGGCCTCTATCCCCCGTTGGTCAATCAGGAATCCGAGAAACTTCCCAGACTCAACACCAAAGACACACTTTTTTTTTATTGAGCATGACTTTATGCCGCTTGAGTGTGGCAAATGTTTCTCGGAGATCAGCAAGGTGATCCGCCTACTGCTTGGATTTGACTATCAAGTCATCAATATACGCCTCTACGTTCCTCCCAATCTGATTAATGAAGACTGTATTAATCATCCGTTGAAAAGTAGCAGGCGCATTCTTCAAGCCAAACGACATCACATTGTAATAGAATAACCCCTGATCAGTAACGAATGTCGTCTTTTAATTTCTTGATCCTTTTTCCACAGGGGAATCTTATGGAAGCCTGAGTAGACATTCATAAAACTCATCAGGGCATGTCCGGCTGTAAATTGACCAGACTGTCGATCTTTGAAAGTGGATAACTATCCTTCGGATACGCTCTATTCAAGTCAGTGTAGTCAACACACATACGCCAGGTACCATTCGGCTTCTTTACAAGCAAAACATTTTCAACCCAATCAGGGAAGTTACATGGCCGAATAAACCTAGCGTCTAACAGCTTTTTTACTTCGGGGGCTGCCACCTGACTTCTCTCCTCGCCATGGTTTCTTTTCTTTTGCCGAATGGGCTTCGTTTTAGGATCCACGGCGAGTTTGTGGACAGCAAGATCCGGGCTGATGCCTGGCATCTCTTCCACTTCAAAGACAAAAATGTCTTTGAATTCTTACAGCAGTTGGAGCAGGCTTGCCCCCAAATTAGCAAAAGCAACCGTCCCAACCTTAACAGTCCACTCTGGCCGACTGTCGTCCAGAGGGATATCAATGTGTTCTCCGGTAGGCTCGGGACGGAGGTCGTCTGACTGTTCTCCGGTCAGTGATTGCTATTGCTTTTCTTTTTTGACCACCACTAGCTGATCAGTCTTACTTTTCTTGGCGGCTAGTGGGGCCGGGAGCTCGTCCTTGATTGTATCAAGGTCTAATTGTTCTACGCCCAGGCCAGCTACAGCAGCCGCGGGCTTCACGTCCGAGAGATAACACTCTCAGGCCGTCTTCTGGTCCCTGTTTAGGGAACCAATAGTTCCATCATCCTTATCATACTTGACTAGCATGAGGGCGGGGATGATGACGGCCTTGCACTCGTTAAGAGTGGGTCGGCCAAGAATAAGGTTGTAGGCGGTCAGCTCTTCAACCACCAAAAAACGGATGGGCATGTGCCGACCGCTTCCTCTCTCTCCCAGGCGGACATGTAAATCAATCCGTCCGACTGAGTGCACAAGTCCTCCCCCAAATTGAACGAGGGTATGAGAGACCTTCATCATGCTATCCGATCTGTATTTGAGATTGGATAGACATTTGAGGCTGATGAGGTCTGAGGAGCTTCCTCTCTCAATAAGTATTCGACCAACCAGTTGGTTGGCCACTTTGCAATCGATGACCACAAGGTCATCATGCAACCGATGGACTTTGCCTTTGTCCTCTTCGGTTATGATGACTTCGGGGAAGGCGGATGTGCTTGCCGCCTGTCCCTCTTCAACAGGATTGACCATCTTTCTCAGATGGTTCTTGTTGCCCCGGATGGTCGGGCCACCTCTGGCGAATCCGCCTGCAATTGTATAGACCGGATCCTCATCGGTCTCAGTACTAACAATAAGCTGGGGAGTCTTCTTGCTGGGCTGCCCCGGATTCGCCTTGGAAGTCACTTTGGACTTCACATCGGACTTCAGCTGTCCTTTCTCGGCTAGACAGTCAAGCGTTCGCTTGAGACTGAAGCAGTCGTTAGTGTCATGGCCGACATCCTCATGGTAGTGGCAGTGTTTGTTTTTGTTCCGATTTTAAGCGGAACCTTTCATAAGAGTCGGCTTCTCCAAATTCAGCCGATCCTTTATCTCCATGAGGATAGAGCAACTGTCCTTGTGGAACTCGTACTTGGGAACGTACGACTTCTACTTTTTTTCTTCTTCTGGCCGGCTTATCAGAGTTATCAACTGCCCAGATCTGTTTTTTCTTTTTGCTCTCTTTAGGCTTTGGAGTTGGCTGAGCAGGCCGACTCTCTTTTTGTCAGTCAGACTTCTTTGAGTCCGACTGCTTGTTGGAGGAGCAGAGCTCGGTCGCCTGTATGTAGGCTTCCGCCTCCCTCAGAGCTCCTTGGAGGGTAAAGATTTGCTTGCGGACGAGTTCATACTTGAAAGTTGACCTGACCTTTAGACCCTTAAAAAAGTCTGTAAAGGCGACCTCGTCAGACAGCCCTTGGGTCTAGATTCTCACCAGATTGAACCGCCTAACATAGGAGCGCAACCCTTCTCTATCCCCCTGCTATACATTGCCCAAATAAAGGCTCGTTTTCTTTGCAGGGATGTTCATAGAAAAGTTTGAAGCAAACAAGAACGCGAGCGTCTTGAAGCTATTGATGAAACCAGCCGGCAGATTGCCAAGCCACTGTTGGGCTATGCCCTTTAGGGTAGCTGGGAAACAGCGACACCATGCAGCATGAGGTGGGTGTATGCCAGAAGGTGGTCCTCAGGGTAGGAGGTCCCATCATAGGTTCTAACCAACACATTTTTAACCTTGGCCGGTTGTTCGACTTTGGCTATTTGATTGGAGAAAGCCGAAGGCTGGTCCCCAAGGTTTTGTAGCCGAAGTAGCCAATCCATATGTTGGTAATTATATGCCGCCTGTCCCCCGAAGAGGGAGGGCTGGATATAGGGTAAGGCAGGCGGTCGGTACGGTGGCTGTGCCATGTACTGAGCCGAGTTGATTACATGGGGTCCCGACTGGATGAGGGTGCCACTAGACGGGGTCCCATGTACAGATTGCGAATACCTCATAGAGGTATTCTGGAAGCTATCATTATATGTCGACGTGCATGCCTACTCTGACAACAGTTGGGTCTTCTTTTGCTCGATGTAATGTCGAGCATCAGAAAAGGTCTTCTGGCTACCATCCGATTGTATATGTCGGATGGATTTTCTTGCCATCGTTTCTGGGAATTGAAACGAAGTCTTGAGGGGTCGATCTGGGATCGAGCCTTCTCCTTTGGAGCGGGGTGAGAAGTCGGCTGACGGTCCCTGACCGACTTCTGCTTTCTAGACTGAGCTGGTTTCTTGGCCGACTACTCCTTTCTTGGAGTGGTCGACCGCTTGGTGATTAAGTCTTTGATTTCACCCTTGAAGCTGCTCATGAATTTCATGAGCTCATCTCGGGTGACCGGGGCTATTCTTCCCGCCTGGGTTGGATCAGCCGACTGCCTTGAGGGCTTGATTGAGTGTCCTGGGGGCCTACATACTTTGATGCCTCGTACCTCTTTCTAATAACAAAATACACGCGTTAGTAAACTTCAATGAAATATTAAATCAAAGAATTAAATTACAGAATCAAATTAAATAAAGTTTAGGAAATTTTGTAAATTACCACCCAAAAAGGGGTCCTAATTTGAAATTACCACCCAATAAAAAATTTATTTTAAATTACCACCCATTAAAAATAATATTCTTTCGGATTACCACCTTTTTTTGTTTTCCAATTGAATTTCCGACTGTGGGTCCCACCTTATTAACTTCCCTCCTTTTTTCTTTTCTTTTCTTCGACCTAACGTTCTGACTATTGCATTAAACTCCATACTCTTCATCTCTCCTCAATTCCTTCTGTTAATCTAACCAAAAATCATCATTTTTTTCCCTCTTTCTTCCTTTAATTCTCTGTCAAGTTCTCACTACCCATATAGGATTAAATCAAAACCTTAATCTACTTTTTTCTGGAAATTGAATGCTTTGGTTGTACTGAATCATTCATATCATTCAATCGCAAAACACAGGACATAAGACACAATTATTCAACATAATAAACAATCATTCAATAAATTTGAACAACATCAACTTCAATTAGCATAATTCTAACAACATCGCACAATTAATTGCAAACAAATACCCTAATTGCGAAAAACCCCAAATTTAATTAGCTCAGGAACCCTAATTCCTAAATTAAGGAACAAAACCTAAATTACAAAGTACTTGAATCATACCTTAGCTGCAAATTGAGAGTATGCACTTCAGTAGATAACTTCTTCTAACAGTAGCAGTTGAAATTTGAGGTAGACAATTTATAAAGAACATAATTCGGGGAGAGAGAGAGTCAAAAGAGTCAAATTAGCCGTTTATAGCCGTTATGTGGGGCCCTCAAACAGAATTTCCACCGGGAAACAAAAAAAAGTGGTAATCTGAAAGAATTTTATTTTTAATGGGTGGTAATTTAAAATAAATTTTTTAATGGGTGGTAATTTCAAAACAGGACCCCTTTTTGGGTGGTAATTTACAAATTTTCCTAAAGTTTAAACTAGATTTGGACCAAACCCTCAGAAAATATTAAACCTTGCACGTCTAGGGCGAAGGCAACTTCGAAATTGGCTAGGTGTTTCTAAATCTTGTGTATGCAGAATTGTGTTTGCAAAAGGTTGGTTTAGAAAGAGAGAGAAAGAATATCAAGTAAGCCTTGATGAGAGTTGATGAATAAAAACGGAGGTCGAGGACCCTATTTATAAGGAAAATAGTCCGAAAATTGACAGAATTTGATAAGGAATAAAACTACATGTTGTCGCCAGAAATTCACGCGACTCTGTCGCGAGGCGACAAGGTCTGTCGCCAAGCAACAGACTTGTCGTTTGGCGACAGCCTGACTTTCACTCGCTTTCCACGTGGAATCCGATCTTTAACCAAATTTGATCTATGGAATCCGTACAGAAGATAAAACGTATAATTAACAATAATAATAATATTTTATTCCAAATAAAAATCCATCTTAAAATAATTAATAATCCTAACTCTATTAGAATTTAAAAGAACCTTCTAGAGATTTCTAGAAAATTATAATTAATCCTAATAATTTCAGGAATAATAATTAACATTGGGCCCTCCTAGATCATTGGGCCGTATGTAAATAACGAACCGGACCCAATTTAGTATTTTGGCCATAACTTCCTCAATATTCATCGGAATTGGGCTTATAATGTATCGTTGGAAAGGTCTTTTCGAGCCCCATCCAATTACACTATTTTCGGACCCTTATCATGGACCAAACTAAACTGGATTTGCTATTTTTAATAAAATAGAGTTGTTTTCAAAAACAGAAAGAAGAGAATTTTTAATAAAACTAAACCGCAACACTTGACCTTCCACACTTTCACCTCATTCGATTATGGTTCGACGTGAAAGGCATTCATCACTAGGTTTGGTTTTGGGGAGACACAAATGGGTGTCTACAGAAGCCCCCACTTTGACTGAGTTTGGAGAAACCTAGGTTTCGAAAACAAAAGTCAAAGTAGCGATAGGGACGGAGAATGATTCAGAACGTTCTGCGATCCCAAATCATTCTTATAACGCCGATACCTGTAAAATAATGTTAGTTAAATAGATAAAGAGAGTTAAGAAACGCATATCTTGCACCGTCGAGCACACATCTCTGAAGTAACCATTTTTGTTGTTGCATTTTTGTTTTGACGACCTTCTACAAGCTAGAGAATTCCATCTTTGAAGGTAACATTGCGTCGTCATCTTCAACATTTCTTGGTGACAATCCTCTACAGTATCTCGAGAACATCGTCGAAAATAACTGTACGTCGTCATCTTCAGGGTTGTGGCAGTACATCGCCACGGCAGTGCGTCGCCGCTATAGACAATCTCTTCTTTACGTTGGGATATCGTCGAAGATTACTATACGTATTGATCTTTATCACTGCTCTTGTACCAATACGTCGGTGCTTCTACTGTTTTGTGAACCATTATTTCGGTGCCTTGCTATGAGCCAATATTTAGGCGCTTTAAGCTAAGTGAGACGATATTTTATCAGGTCGATCACTTAATGTGATTGTAATCGAACCGATTACTAAAATCATGTCAATTTGCTTAGAAGAGCTAACTGGCGTACCAAGGAACCCAAACTGCTACACTAGGTCCACATAAACATAATATGAGGCCCCATATGTTGCCGCCGCTCCAGCGCCAGCTAGAAACAACTGTCGCCAGCATTTGCGTCTGTCGCCTTGCGAAAAATCTGTCGTTTGGCGACAGAATCGGGTTTTTAAATACCCGTTCTTTCTTCTTCATTTCGCTGCTGCTCTGTTCGTATTCATTCTCAAAAATTTCGAATCACTTGTTCTTGCTCAATTCTTGCCCGAATTCGCTCAAACTTGTTGCAAATCAAAGCTTTTCTCATCTACTTTCCCGATCTATGTAAGTTTTGCTCAAACTCACTCCGATTTTTGATGAATTGCTCATTCTTGTTCACAAATTTTCGAAAAATTTGAATATGTTTATGCTTAATTTGCTTTGTTTGTTGAATTTTATGTCTTGAATTCACTTGATTATGTTTGTATATTGCCTTGGGAGTATTTTGAGACTTGTTTGACTCAATTTGGTGAAGAAATGAACAATTGACCATTGTGGACCTCTTAAGGTCGTGAAAAACAATGTGACTCGTTCTTTGTGTTTTTGCCGTCTTTTTTTGTACAATTTGTCACAATATTAGCTATATTATTGCAAGAAGTTGTTTGTTTGCTTGAAAATTCTAATTATGCTCAGATTGAATCTTTGCTCTGTTTTAGTACTACGTACTCTGTTTTTTGCGAACATAGTATCATGCGGCTAGGCGAACCTTAGATACTAGAGCCTTAAATTTAATTACTTTTACATCATTTAGCATGGATAAACGACGTGGTTCTGGTTCTCGATCGAGAGATCTGCGCCGGGAGGACGAGCCTGCCAGCGAGAGCGAGGATGCTCCGTCTACGTCTAGACTAGGACCTTTTCCAGAGTGGGACGAGCGCACTCTGGTTCACGCACCTGTGCACCATTTGTCGAAGCGAGTCCGACGCGGTCTTGAGAGTGGGAGGACCTGTAGTCACGGCTCGGGTAACTCCACTATTGGCACACTCTACAACACCTTCATCAGTAGAGATGAGGGCTTGCGGCAGCTTTGGGAGTCATGTGGGCTGACTCCTCTTCTTCAGGCCACCTGGGCCATGCTTTTATACGATGGGGGTAACCTCGTCGTTCGAGCTTTGGTGGAGTTCTTTTGGGACACCACCAACACCTTCCACTTCCCCTGGGGTGAGAAGACAGTCACTCCAGCTGACTTTAGTCTCATCACGCGGCTAGAGTTTCAGTCTGCTCCTCTGCCATTCGATAGCGGTATCACGGTCCACTCACCGATCGTTTTGGAATTGTTGGGTCCGATCGCCATTCGGGCCCGAGCTGAGGCTCAGTCGGGACAGCTGAGCTCCCGATGCATTCGTCGCGGCACACAAGTTGCGGCTTTCGAGGATGATGCTACCACTCGCGAACAGCGGGTGCGCATCTTTGTACTTATTCTGTTGTCAAGGACATTTTCCCCTGATAGGGGTAGTAGAGTACTTCTTTACTACCTGTCCGCTGTTTGCGACCTTCACCTGGTCGGGACATATGACCGGGCCAGTCTGGCCTACGCGGACTTTTTGCTGGGCTTGCGACGTTCTTGTCGTCACAGGGCCTTGTCTGGAGAGGTCGCACTTTCCAGCTTCTGGAGGGTCGCAGAGGTACATCTCTTTCCTCCTTTAAGATTTAGCTCTAGACTTAGCGTAAACTTTTGCTGATTTTTGCCATTTATGTAGATCTGGTTCTACAAGTATTTCCCCTCACTCGCGCCTGCGAGAACTTCACCCCGTGTGCTTCCTGTTGCTGCTAGTTGGGAAGGTCGCTGAGGTCCACCCGAGGCACTTCGTCTTCGAGAGATGATCCTCTCGGTAGGTTTTCGCGAACACTGCTCTTTAATCATCATCTTTTGGTTAGCTTTTATCTTACATAGTTGTTTTATAGGAGCCTGGTCCGGTCTATCGACCTTGGGCCAACTTTGCTGTACCTGTGCTAGCTGCACAGTACACTGCTGAGCGTCGGTATTTTCTGGGGACATATGACGCAGTGGTCTACCTAGGAGAGAGGGTAGCTATTCAGCATTCCTCAGAGGTTTTCATTGTTCCTGCTCCTCCACCTCGGCACATGTTTCATGATGCATTACAGCGGGACCGAGCGAGTGGATCGTCTCGGGGTACTCCTTGGAGGTCTTACATTCTCCTCGAGCAGAGCTACGAGGATGATCTGCTGCCGTTGCTAGCGCCGGCTCCTATTCTTTCTGAGGAGGCAGCGGTATGCTTTTTACTTTGTTTCATTTGCTTTCCACTAGGTAGCCCCCAAGTGACTTTTAACCTTTTGTTTTCACCCCTATCAGGCCGGTCCAAGGGAGTTTATTCCCCCGAGGATGTCCATACGCTACCACGGCATGTACAGGCCGATTGAGGAGCTGATTCCGCCAGCTCCGGAGGAGGAGCAGTTCGTGGAGCGCTCCATTCCCCGTCACCATATTCGGGTGAGCATATTTACATATTTTTGCTTTTGTATTTGACCACATATTGTTACTAACTTTGTCGTTTTGACAGTTTTCTCGCGAGGTGGTGACAGCTATGGCGAGGTGCATAGACGCCTTTCGCAGCCAGCTCGTGAGGTTGCGGAACCGTGCTACCTGTCGTAGCAACGATGCCGAGGAGGTATTACTCTTTGCTTTAGCATTATTTCTTTGTTTTATCTTTACTTGCTTTCTGATTTGATTCATTCTTGCAAGAACAGCCTATTCCTTCTCCACGCACACGGTCTAGACCCGAGCCTAGGAGGGAGATTACTAGGTCCGACTCGAGGCTTCATCGTACTACTTCGAGAGGTCGGGGTGGTCGTTCTGAGGCCGCCCCTACAGAGGATTCAGCCTCATGTCCTGAGAAGGTTCCAGTTGGGCCGACCAGCCGAGGAGGGATGGCAGGGGCTCCTTTCATGGGTGGTGGGACGTACGAGGCTGGCTCGTCATCGCAGCAACCCTTGCAGCCTCAGCCGCCGTCTATCGGATATCAGGGTGAGCCGGGTTGAGCTGGCCCTGAGTTGCGGTTTCCGACGGTTGGCGGATCGGGAGATGGTGAGGGACATACTCTACAGAGTACGACTTTCTTCGATACTTTCAAAATTCCTTATCATTTACGGCCTCCCGCACCATAGTTGTACCTGTGTTTATTATTTATTTTGACTTTGTAGGACTTTGTCTAATTTGTATTATATAACTCATGTATTAGACACTTCTATATATGCAATTTATTTTTATTAAACTCATTTTATATTTTGCATTTTATTTTTTCATTTTATTTTATGTGCATGTGAGTGTGTGAAAAAATTGTGATCTTTGCGCAAAAATTTTCCGTCATTTTTATTATTAATGGAGGGTACCGACTTTCTCCCCCAAAAAAAGAAAAAAAAAATAAAATGAAGTAAAAAATGCTTTGACTAAAAATAAGCCTAAAATTAATTAAGCTTAATTTAATCAAGAGAAAAAAGGATAAAGATGAAACGATATGGGTTTGATAGGCAAAATCAAAGTCGAATTTGAGTTAGGAAAAACACGGTTTACGAAGCGTGTGGCTGTCGCTGGATAAAATAAACTGGCGCCACGCGTTTAATTCTGTCGCCACGCGACAGACTCTGTCGCCACGCGACAGACTTGTCGCTTGGCGACAGAATTGATTTACCGAATCCTTTCAGAAATCGAATTCTGGTGAGAAAAAACTTATAAATAGCCCTTAGATCTGACGTTTTCTGCATAATTCGAACAGATTAATAATTTAAAAAAATTAACCATTAATCATGTCTTTAATTAAGAAAAACTTTTGTGATTTCACACGTGAGTGGTGTCGTTCTTTAACCACTAAAGAGAGAAAAGAGCTTCGCATGGGGGGTATTTATGGCATAAAGGGGGTAGATCTTGACATAAATTTTATTCATACCGCCTTAGAATGTTGGGATGCTAATTCTCACTGTTTTAAATTATTCTATGATGAAATTTGCCCTTTACCGGAAGAATTTGGAGCCATTCTAGGCTTCCCTTCCTTAAATCTTGCGGTAATGCCTAGGATAAGTGAGTGCTATTATAAAGATTATGTGCGTTTCTTTGATCTTAGGGGTAAAGATCTAAAAAACATAGTGCATGGTAATACTATTTATTTAAAAGAATTTGCACGTTTTTATTTTAATAGACCACGCTCCGAGTCTTTTCATGTTTATAGAAGAAGAGCCTTCCTCTTTTGCATGCTTAGCCAATATCTCCTTACTAGTGGTAAAAATAATGAGGGCCAAGCAATAATTATATGTGTCTTAGAACAAATTGAATCAGGGAGAAACCCAATGCCATTAATTGTTGGAGAGACTATGCCGGGTCTTGATGAATTGAAAAAGAATCCAAAAGCACCCCTTCGAGGTTCTCCAATTTTATTACAGGTAGAAAAATAATATTTTTTATTACAAAAATTAAAAAAAATATTTTTGTATTGTAATACTAATCAAATTCATTTTTACAGATATGGCTTATGGAGATATTAGGATTAATTAGTCCTCCTGATGATATTGACAAATACACTCCCAACTGTTTTGTTCGGCGAAAGAAACGCTTTTCTTTAAAGATGGGTCGCCGTGAGTGGGGCAAGGTGTTTGCTGCTGGTGACTTTTCCATAAACTGGGTCGTCCCTTGGTGGAAGATTGAGAAGATGATTGGTTGTAACAACCAACCCTTTTGTCGTCTCCCTAGTTTATCGAAATTAACCTTTTCTTATCCCTGTAGAGTGAAGAGACAATATGGCATTACACAAACCATCCCTACGGGAGATCTTCGCCGTCCTTATGAATTCCCTGTTTCACAAGAATTTGAGCGCTTTGATAAGTATTGGTGTGCTAGGCCTTTATGGGAAGTGATTACCCATAAGGTTCCACCCTCTTTGTCCAATAGTGTGAAGCAATGGCTTGATGGAAGATCTCAAAAGGACCAAGTCAAAGGTGAGAAGTCCAATGTGAAGACTCGTCTGGGAGACAAGAAAGCTCCTGTTAAGGAACGCCTAGGTGGAAGAAACGAGTTTCAGACTCCTCTTATGCCTAAAAAGAAGAGTTTTAACAAAGAAAAAGGGAAAACAAAAGTTGACTCTACAGAAAAGAAAGTTTGGGTGGAGAAGAAGCATGGGGTTTTAGCGGAGGGAGAGACTACCTACACCAAAGTAGAATGTAGATCTTCTAATGGGTGCCTCCTAGCAAAGGTGATAGATGAGGAAGAAGAAGATGCGAACAAAAATTGGAAAAGAATTAAGAAAGAAAAGAAAGATTAGAGCATTGCTTTTCTTTTGATTTATTAGACGATTTAAATTTGTTTTAAGTTAATTTCTTTAAGCTTTATTTCATCAATAATGTAATTCTTTATTAATTAATGCAATTTCAGCTTTTTATTTAAATTAACTTTACATTTAAAGCAATGAAAACAATTAAAGATATTTATTTTCGGGAGATTTCTTCGAGTACGGAAGTCGAAAAAATTTCCAGAATGCACCAAATTTGCCCAAATGCTCGCAAAAAACTAGCGCTGCTGGTTTCTGTTATGTCGCCGGAGTATTCCTTTTGTCGCCTAGCGACAACACTGTCGTCTGGCGACAGAGTCTTTTTTCTGGCGTCAGACTTGTTTCTTTGCAGTCATAATTATTTCGATTCTGGGATGCGAGAATTTGAAAAATTAAAGTGGCCGCACCCTTTAAAGGGTTGTCTACGTATCCTTTATTAGGGAATCAGGCCAAACGTAGCTCTCTTGAGTGTTTTACTCAAGTAATTATGGGTATTACTTCTTAAGTTGGTCAAGATTTGTCATATTTGAAAATTCGTTGCCATCCATGTCAGTTAATTTGGCCGCGCCTCCTGACAGGATTGTCTTGACAATGTATGGTCCGGACCAATTAGGCCTGAACTTGCCTCTTGGGTCCAAAACATTTTTCCTTAGTGCTTTTAATACCAAGTCCCCAACCTTGATATTTCTAGTCTTAACCTTTTTGTTGAAGTGTCTAGCTATATGAGTTTGATAGCATTGGGTATGATGTAGAACTTCTAGTCGCTTTTCATCGAGTAGAATTAGCTCTTCATACCGTGCTCTAGTCCATTCCACTTCATTGAGTTTGCTTTCTAATGCGATGCGTAGAGAAGGTATTTCTAACTCCACAGGTTGTACGGCATCCATTCCATACACCAAGGTGAATGGTGTATTCCCTGTTGATGTTCGGATTGACGAGCGATAACCCCACCATGCAAAGTGGAGTTTGTCAGGCCAATCTTTGTAATTCTCTGTCATTTTCTCGATGATAGTCTTTAGGTTCTTGTTAGCGGCCTCAACTGCTCCATTTGCTTGAGGCCTATAAGGGGAAGAATGGTGATGTTGAATACCATACTTTTGTAGCAATTCTTTACATTCGGCTTGAAAGTGAGTTCCATTGTCACTTATCATTTCATGTGGGACTCCATATTGAAAAATTATGTTTCTTTTGATAAAGAGTGCTACATGTTTTGCAGTGAGTTTGGCATATGATTGTGCTTCAACCCACTTTGTGAAGTAATCTATTGCGACTAAAATGTATTCATGACCTCCTGTCCCAGGAGGTGTAATTTTTCCAATTATGTCAATTCCCCATGTTGAGAAGGGCCATGGTGAAGTGTATGTGTAGAGGAGAGATGGAGGAACATGTTGCAAATTTGCGTAGATTTGGCATTTGGGACATCTCTTTACATATTGATGACAGTCCCTATTCATGGTAGTCCAATAGTATCCTTCTCTCATTATCTTTTGGACTAGCATTTTGCCATTAACATGTGTTCCACATATTCCTTCATGGACGACTCTCATAGCTCTTTGAGCATCCTTTTTACCTACACTTAATAAAGCTTGACCTTTAAGTACCCTTTTGTGTAACTCAAACCAAACGGTTAGTTTAGTCACATATAAGCTATGCACAAGCAAATAATGCACAAGTAGTCAAGTAGTCACAATATGATGCAATGAGTTTGCAACCTAACCATGGCTCTAGTTCTCTAAAGTTCAAGGATATGGGTTAAGTAAAAAAGGGTCCATAGTTATGAGTCCGGATGCATCGCGCGGAAGCCTAACCTTGAAGGGTTGGCGCGTATGGATGGGACCCCGTAAGTTAAAAAACTTGCTTCCACGGTTTGGTGGATTCACTAACTGGCATGTACCCGACGTTGCCAGGAGCGTTCGATTAGGTAGATGGAGTGTGAACCCCTAGAGGGTTATGGCCATATTTAGAACACATATGGGTTTCAGAAAAGTGAGAAAAACTCAATCAGGAAGTAGAATCGAGCCAACAATACTAGAAATGGTCAAAACAAGAAGGCAGAGTTCTGGCTCATTATTGGAAGAACTTGGTGCCAGACTACAGGAACTGTCGCCGCAAAAGAACCTCTTTCGCCAAGCGACAGATTTGTCGCCAGGCGACAGAAGCTCTTTACAGGCCACGGTCTCTGTTTTCTAGACGCTAGTTCCTACATGCCTTGGCAGGTATCTGTGTTCATAGAATTTTCCAGATTTCGCAGTATTATTTCGATTCTAGTTGTGAAAGATATTTCTCAAATTTCCTACGTGTAAAATCCTATGTTTTGGACTCATTTCAGATGGTCTATCCAATGAGGACCTTTTTTATGCATATGAAAATAATGTTAATCAAAATTACGCACATGAAATACTTAGAATTTTTCGAGTCTCATCCGCTCATTCTAAATCATTGCCAAAATAAATTTTAGGAATTAAAATAGAAATCCTCCCCAGTGGAGTCGCCAAAAAACTCTAGGGAATATTTCAAGCACTATGATCCCAAGCTTGAACCCCACTGTGATCATACACTTAAGTACGGTGGCGTTCCAAAGGGAAGAAAGCTAGAGCAAAAGAGTCGCCAACAAGTTTTAGGAACTTGTAAACCCAAAACGATCCAGGAGATCGTCAACTCCATAAGGTCTTGAACCAAATAGGGTTCGGGGATGAGGGTACGAATCCAATCTACAAAAGAGAGGACCCGCCCTATAGAATAGGCCTCTACTTTGTTCTGCTCGTATTCATGTGCGCTTTCTGACTAACATGCAAACATTATTTAAATCCTAAACCTGTTTATCTATGTTGGTTGAATATTAATGCACAAATAATACTATTATTGGCGATCACTTGAATTAAAATCATATTAGCCTAAACAAAATTATTAATTATCTTATTAAGCGTGATTTCAAATACAAATTCCCTTTAACAAGCATAAAAGGTGTGATCAAGCAATAACAATAAATATAAGTAATATCACGCAACATAAAATAAGAATAATAATAATTATTATGTTAAGGCATAATAAAGCTTGAATATAATAGCAAGATCTTAGGCATGATACTAACAAGATTAATAACAAATCCTAGCATGTCACTAAACATTAAAGATCAAAGCTTTAAACCTAACATGGTATTAACATGATATTAGAAAGAACAAGAGGCACCCTAAATATGATACTAGAAAGCAATAAATAACATCCTAACATGATACTAGGAATTAATAAATAATAAACATGCTTTCTACATTGTGAATAAAATAGGGAGTAAGCTAGTCTACTTACTTTGAAGCCTCGTACCTCTTTCTAATAACAAAATACACAAGTTAGTAAACTTCAATGAAATATTAAAGATTAAAGAATTAAATTAGAATCAAATTAAATAAAGTTTAGACTAGATTTGGACCAAACTCTCAGAAAATATTAAACCTTGCACGTCTAGGACGAAGGCAACTTCGAACTTGGCTAGGTGATTCTAAATCTTGTGTATGCGGAATTGTGTTTAAAAGGGTGGTTTAGAAAGAGAGAGAGAAAGAATTGATGAGAGTTGATTGTAGATGAAAGTTGATGAATAAAAACGGAGGTCGAGGACCCTATTTATAAGAAAACAGTCCGGAAAATCATAGAATTTGATAAGGAATAAAACTTCACGCTGTCGCCAACAAACCGACCTTGTCACAAGAAATTCATCTTGTCGCCAGGCGACAGGGTCTGTCGCCAGGCGACAGACTTGTCGTTTGGCGACAAAGACAGTTTTTACGGATTTTGTTTTTATCATATCTTTTGATCCAGAAATCCAAATAAGTCATATAATATGTCGTTGGAAAGCTCTTGAAGTATACTTTTTAACCCAATTAGAATAAGATTAAAATATTTTTTAGATAAAAATATATGTCCGAAATAGTGGAAGGGTATCAGTTTTGGATAGAGTTTTGTATTTCTTTCATATCTTTTTCGTTATAGCTCGGAATCAATATTATAATATATCATTGGAAAGATAATTTCAAGATCTATCCAACCATATAAAATTTGGATTATTAATATGAGGCAAAAAAAATTTTTTGACTGTCTTTTAACATCTCTAAATTCAAATAGAATTAGGACTTTAAAAACGGAAAGTTTTATTCAAATTCAAACTCTATGATCTTATCTTTTCAAAAAAGAATAATTAAGATATTTTAGAATCTTATATAATATTCTAATCAATCCTAATTAGTTTAGGAATAGGATTAAACTTTTGGACCCTCCTCATGATCATTGGGTCGTAGGTAAAATCCGGTTTGGGCCCAGTTTAGTATTTTGGCCATAACTTCCTCGTTATTCATCGGAATTGGGCTTATATTATATCGTTGGAAAGGTCTTTTCAAACCCATCCAACTACACTATTATTAGACCCTTATCATGGACCAAACTAAACTGGATTGAACATTTTTATAAAATAGAGTGGGTTTTCGAAAACAGAAAGAAGAGATTTTTTAATAAAACTAAACCGTAACACTTGACCTTTCACACCTTCACTTCATTCGATTATGGTTCGACGCAAAAGGTATTCATCACTGGGTTTGGTTTTGGGGAGACACAAATGGGTGTCTACAGAAGCCCCCACTTTAACAGAGTTTGGAGAAACGCATGTTTTGAAAACAAAAGTCAAAGTAGCGATAGGGACGGAGAATGGTTCAGAACGTTCTGCGATCCCAAATCATTCTTGTAACGCCGATACCTATAAAACAATGTTAGTTAAACAGATAAAAGAGTTAAGAAACGCGTATCTTGCACCGTCGAGCACACGTCTCTGGAAGTAACCGTTTTGATTGCATTTTGTTTTGACGACCTTCTACAAACTAGAGAACGCCATCTTGCTGTTGTTGATGTTCACTCGTCTCTAAACAATGGAGCCTTTTTTTAGGATTGTTCACTCTTCTCTAAACAATGGAGCTTTCTTGAGGAATGTTCACTCGTCTCTGAACAATGGAGCTTGATGATGAGATGTCCACGCGTCTCTGAACAAAAGAGCTTTGATAGGATCCACGCGTCTCTGAACAAAAGAGCTTTGTGATGAGTGGCATTTATGCCACTCTTTTATCCTTTTTCTCTAAGGATTTTCCCCTCGTTTGCACTTGTTTGGCCCTCTTTCTAAGCATTTTTACTTAGCTTTGCTTTCTCTTTTCTTTCTCCTTTATCCTCCCATTTCTTAGTCTTCCCGCTTTTTTCTTATTGTGCTTTTCATGCTTATGCTTTGTAGGAACCATCGAGATTTTCAAGAGGAGGAAGCTAAGCTCAAAGGAAGCTAGAGGAAGCATGATTCAGAAGAGGTTCGGCCGAACCTCCTGATGGTGTGGCCGAACCAAGGTGTGGCCGAACCTGCTCAGTGGTTCGGCCGAACTTCGAGGCAGGGGCAAGATGAAAATTGGCATTTTTGCAGGAGTGGCCGAACCACAGGAGTTCGACCAGACCAGGATCAGGGAGGTTCGACCAAACCTACCCATGCTTCGGCCAAACCTACCCTGTAGTCCGGCCGAACCTTCCCATTTGTTCGGCCGGACCTCTCCTTTTGTCAGCTGACTCTGTACGGACTATATAAGTCCCTTTTTTAGAACTTTTTAGGGGAGATTAACTTAGTTTTAATTTTCTACATTTTTTAGCTTAATCTTGAGAGAGAAACTTCATTAGTAGTGAGAGAAAGTGTGGATTTCCATTGATGAACTTGGATATTGAAGAAGGAGCTTGATTGAATCTTTGTAAATCTTCATCTTCAATTAATGAGCAATCTCTTACTCTCTTTATTTACTTTTGTATCTAGTTTTGTTTGCTTATTTTGATTTTCCTTCTTTGCTTATTGATCATGTTGATGCTTATTGATTTGATGATTGATATTGTCTTCAATATGATTTGTGAGTAGTCACCTAGCCAAGGGTGTGGGGATGGTGTAGTTGTTAATTGATTCATGCTTATGATGTTGGGGTTATGTTAATGAAGATTAAAGTCTTTGTATGCTTGATATTCTTTGGTCTTTCTTGCAAGTGCACATTGTTAGTTGATCAAAGATGAATCTTTACTAACAAGTAACGGAAGTTGACTTAGTTGAGATTCATTACTATCGATAATTCTTTGTTTGCACCTTCTAATATATGGTTCTAATGCGGAAACATAGAGGCTATGTTAGGAGAAATCGATTAACCCCGGAAGGCGGTTAGATCGAGCTTTATTTCGATATTCTTGCATGCTTAGTTTACCATTGCTTTGCTTCTGTGTTATTGCATGATCAAGTGACGTCTACATCTACCCACTTCCCTTGGTGTTTAGTTATATTGATCTTTAATCATTCTTAATCCTTAGTTTAATCTCTTAGTTATTCATACTTCTTGTCCCGAGATAGCTTAAAGTTTTAAGTAGTGAATGCGGTGTTTATGCATGTCTCCTTGTGGTTCGACCCCTCTATTTACCCTATACACGTATTAGGTTGGTAGAGCGTTATAAATTAATTTGACTTAGGTGTAGTCGCTCAACGACACGATTATTGCCTTGTCAAATTGGCGCCGTTGCCGGGGAGACGGTTTCCATTGCTATTTCATTGCTTGTTTGAGACTATCTCACCTTTATTTGTTAGTGTTTGTTACTTTTGTTACTTGTCAGTGCTTACGTTCTTCTTAGCTTCGTTGTATGAACAGAGGATGAACCCGCTCAAGATCCTTAATTCCCATCGATCCAGAGCTAGAGAGGTCTTTGTCCCTACTTCGAAGAGAAGCAAGAGCAAGGAGTAGAAATTCCCGCACTCCAACGAGAGGAGTAAGAGAATTAGAAGATACTCCACCCTCTTCGCCTTTAAGTGAAGAATTAGATAGCCCTAAATCATCTTCGAATTCAGAAATCAACCCTTTCTCAACCTATAAGTTTGAAAGTAAAGAAGGTTCTAAAATGGGAGAGAATACGCCTTTGAGTCGTCTTGGGGCCCCCGAAGCTTTTAGAGCGCAAAGTGGGATCCTAACTCCTACTAGTCAAGCCAACAATTTCGAGATCAAGCCTAATTTGATTGCCTTGATTGAGAGGAAACAATTCTCGGGTGGAAAGTTTGAGAGTCCTCATGAGCACCTAAAAGAGTTTGAGAAATATTGTGACACAATAAAGGCCAATGGAGTGACTCAAGAATATATTCGCCTCAAAATGTTTCCATTTTCGCTAATTAGGAGAGGTCTAGAATGGCTAGAGAAGGAGGTGCCCCCTAATTCTCTCACGACATGGGACCAAGTGACTACGGCTTTCTTGAGGAGGTTTTATAACCATAGGAAGACCGCCGAGGCTCGGTCTTTGATTCAAGGTTTTTGCCAAAAGAGTGGTGAGTCTCTAAGTGCGGCATGGGAACGATACAAAGAGCTTCAACGTCAATGCCCACACCATGGGATACCTAAGTATCAACTCATTCACACTTTCTATGGAGGTCTCACACCTCAAGGAAGAACAAGCCTAGACGCCGCGGCCGGTGGTCCAATTATGAACAAAGGAGAGCATGAAGTGGAGTGTATTATAGAGGAAGCCGCAAAGCACTATGATGATTGGTACGAAGGAGAAAGGGATGCTACTTCTAGCAAGGGCGTTTATGCATTGGAGCAAGCCAACGCAATCAACAACCTTTCTACCCAAATCTCCAAAATGACCAAGCAAATGGATGAATTGATGAAATAAAGGTCCAACCCTCATGGTAATACCTCCCCTTCAACCAAGGGAGGCAATGGTATGGATACTTCCTCCCCCTCTTCTTACAATACAATGCCCCAAGGATGCATGTTTTGTTCTAATTGTGAAACCTATGATCATGATACCTCTCATTGTGTCTATGCTTGTGAAGTTCAACCCCCTTCCCATGAACATGATAGTAATATGGAAAATGTCAATGCTATGAATTTTTCTCCTAGAATGGGAAATGTAGGAAACTTGAGGCCAAACTCCAATCAAATGGGGAATTGGAATCAAGGTGGAAACCGTGGTTGGAACCAAAATGGTGGTGGTTATGATAACCAATACCATGGTGGGGGAGGCCCTTCCAATTTCAATGGAAGAGGCTACTCTAACCAAAGAGGATATGGTAATCAAAACCAACAACCTAATTCCCGATACCATGACCATCAAAATCAAAATTTTGGTGACCAAGGTAACATGGGAAATAATCAACAAGGCAATGTTCCTAACCAAGGCACGGGAGGCAATAGGGGCCAATTTGTTCCTAACTATGCCCAAACTAATAGGCCTCCGGGTTTCCATCAACCTCAACTTCCTCCACCTCAACAACCTCTTCAACTTGAAGCCCCTCCAATAGATCCCGTGATGGCTAAATTAGATGCTCTTTTAAAAATGCGTGAGGAGGATCAAAAGAAACATGAAGAGGCTCAAAAACGAACCAATGCTCATATGAAAATGCTTGAGACTCAAATTGCTCAACTTGCATCTAATTCATCCCCTTCTTCTTCTTCTCCTTCTTCTTCTCACATCCCAAGTCAAGGAGTCAACCCAAAACCTTTGTATGTCGTGACAACAAGGAGTGGGAAGGTAGTAGGGAGTGACTTTTTAATTGAGGAAGAACCCCAAGAAGAGGTGGAGTTAGAGAATGAGGGTGAAAAACCCAATGAGCCATTGAGTGTTGAAAAGTAAAAACATGTTGAGGTGCTCAAGGAAAAAGAAGCCACCCCCTTGCCCCTAAATCGCCAACCTAGAGAGGAGAAGCTACCCTTTCCACAACGATTTGTGAGAGCTAAACTTGATGCCCAATTTGGGAAGTTTTTGGAAGTCATTAAGAATTTGCATATCTCCGTCCCTTTTGTTGATGCTATGAAGCAAATGCCCCACTATTCCAAATTTTTGAAAGATCTTTTGAGTGGGAGAAGGGAGTGTGAGACGGTGAGTTTAACCGCCAATTGTAGTGCAATTCTTTCCAACAAACTACCTACCAAATTGAAAGATCCGGGTAACTTTTCCATCCCTTGCTCTATCAATGGCATTGAATTTGATAAAGCCTTGTGTGACTTAGGAGCAAGTGTGAGTCTCATGCCCTATTCCGTCTACCAAAAGCTTAGTGTAGGAACCCTCTCTCCCACTAACATTACTCTCCAACTAGCGGACCGTTCCGTTAAGTTCCCCATGGGCAAAGTTGAGGACATTCCCCTTAGGGTAGGAAAGTTCACATTCCCCGTGGATTTCTATGTGCTAGAGATGGATGAGGATGAGAGGATTCCTATAATTTTGGGTAGGCCACTTCTAGCCACTTCTAGAGCTATCATCGATGTGAAGGAGGGGAAGATATCCTTGAAAATTGACAATGATTCTATTGAGTTTGATTTGAACAATGTCATGCAACAACCCTCCTCAAGTGGTGAATGTTTTAGGGTAGATATTCTTGATACGGTTCTTGATGAATTTTCTTGCTCCCACTTGCATGCCACTAATGATCCCCTTGAAAGTGTTTTGTTGAATGAATCAAAGATAGGTACTCACAAAGAAGACATACAATTCTATGAGGATTTGCTTAAGGAAAGCAAGGAGTGCAAGGGCGCGAGCATGGAAGAAGAGGCTCCTTACATTCATGACCTCTTTCAAGTTGAAGAAAGAGAAGAGAGCCCCAATGGTAAGGGAGCACCAAAGGTAGACTTGAAACCTCTACCTTTGGGCTTGAGGTATGCATTTCTTGGTCCCAATGAGTCTTTCCCCATGATTGTAAATTCTAACCTAACGGAGGAGCAAACCTCCCTCTTGATCAATGTTTTGAGAAATCACAAAAAAGCTTTGGGTTATACCATTGATGATATCAAGGGTATAAGTCCATCTTTATGTATGCACAAAATCGATCTAGAGGGAGATGCCAAACCCGTCAGGCAAAGGCAAAGAAAGCTTAACCCTTCCATGCAAGAGGTTGTGCGGAAGGAAGTGGCTAAGCTTCTTGATGCGAGAATTATTTACCCAATTGCTCATAGTGATTGGGTATCTCCCGTGCAAGTTGTGCCTAAGAAAGGGGGCATGACGGTAGTAAAAAATGATCATGATCAACAAGTACCCACTAGACTTGTTACCGGTTGGCGCATGTGTATTGACTATCGCCAACTTAACACAAGTACATGCAAAGATCATTTTCCACTACCGTTCATTGATCAAATGTTGGAAAGGCTTACAAAGCATTCCTTCTATTGTTTCCTTGATGGTTACTCGGGATTTTTCCAAATCCCAATTGACCCTAAGGATCAAGAGAAGACAACTTTCACATGCCCCTACGGTACTTATGCGTATCGTAGGATGCCTTTCGGGCTTTGTAATGCCCCCGTAACATTCCAACGTTGCATGATGTCCATTTTTAGTGATATGATTGAGGATGAGATATAAGTCTTCATGGATGACTTCTCCGTTGGAGGAGCCACCTATGAAGATTGTCTATCTAATTTATCTCGTTGCTTAGAAAGGTGTGAGAGGGCTAACCTCGTGTTGAATTGGGAAAAGTGCCACTTTATGGTCGAAAGTGGGATTGTTCTTGGGCACAAAATTTCCCATGCCGGCATTGAGGTTGATAGAGCCAAGGTTGAGGTCATCGAAAAACTTCCTCCCCCCCACCAACGTGAGGGAAGTGAGGTCTTTTCTTGGCCATGCCGGGTTCTATCGGCGCTTTATTAAAGATTTTTCAATGATCGCTAAGCCTCTCACATCCCTATTGCAACAAGATAAGGAGTTTGTGTTTGATGATGCTTGTCAAAAGTTATTTTGTAGGTTGAAAGAAGCCCTTTGCACCGCTCCTATTGTCCAAGGTCCGGATTGGTCTCTTTCATTTGAGCTCATGTGCGATGCAAGCGACGAGGCCATTGGATCGGTTCTTGGACAACAAAAGAATGGGAAACTTCATGTCATACATTATTTGTCTAAAACTCTCAATGATGCCCAACGAAACTACACAACTACCGAGAAGGAGTTCCTAACGGTTATCCATTCATTCGAGAAGTTTAGAACCTACCTCATTGGTTCTAAGACAATTGTGTATACCGACCACTCGGCTCTCAAATATTTGATAGGGAAGAAGGAAGCTAAACCAAGGTTGTTGAGATGGGTTTTAGTCCTCCAAGACTTCGATTATGAGATGAGAGACAAGAAGGGAGCCGAGAATGTGGTGGCGGATCACCTCTCAAGGTTAGGCGGTGCAAGGTTTGAAGATGATGGCTTGCCAATAGAGGACGCTCTAAGAGATTATGTGCTTTATGTCCTTGAAGTGAAATCGGAGCCTTGGTATGCGGATATTGTGAATTACTTATCTTGTAGTGCCATACCACCAGATTTCACTTCACAACAACGTCGAAAACTCAAGCACGAGGCCAAGAGATACATTTGGGATGATCCCATTTTATTGAAAAGAGGGGTCGATGGTTTGTTGAGGAGATGCGTCCCCAACGACGAGGTTCAAAGTGTTCTCCATATGTGCCACTCTTCTCCTTGTGGTGGGAATATGAGTGCTCAAAAGACCGCCTCAAAGGTCCTTCAATCTATGCTCTTTTGGCCTTCTCTATTCAAGGATGCGTGGATATTTGTCAAAACTTGTGATAGATGTCAACGGATGGGGAATATTTCTAGAAGGGATGAAAAATGCCGCAAAATCCCATCCTTGAGCTTGAAGTTTTTGATGTGTGGGCTATAGACTTCATGGGCCCTTTCATTTCTTCACATGGGAACAAGTATATTTTGGTCGCCGTTGACTATGTGTCTAAGTGGGCGGAGGCCGTGGCTTCTCCAACGAATGACTCTAAGGTGGTGGTCAACCTTTTCAAAAAGGTGATCTTCCCGAGATTTGGTGTTCCAAGAGCAATAATTAGTGATGGGGGATCGCATTTCAAGCACCACACCTTCGTTCGACTACTTGATAAATATGGGGTTTCTCACAAGCGAGGGCTTGCATACCACCCTCAAACGAGTGGCCAAGCGGAGGTCACCAATAGAGAGCTCAAGGTGATTTTGGAGAAGACGGTTGCTAGGACAAGGAAGGATTGGTCCTCCAAACTTATTGATTCACTATGGGCTTATAGGACCGCCTTCAAAACTCCAATAGGGACCACTCCCTACAAGCTTGTCTATGGGAAAAATTGTCATTTGCCCGTGGAGATGGAGCATCGAACGCATTGGGCAATCAAGCAAATCAACTTTAATCTCCATAGTGCGGGTGAGCAAAGGCTTCTAGAGCTACATGAGTTAGAGGAGTTGAGGATGAATGCCTACGATAGCGCAAGCATGTATAAGGCGCGGACTAAGGCTTGGCACGATGCTCAAATTGTCAAGAAGGAATTCGTCAAAGGCCAAAAAGTCCTCCTATTCAACTCCCGCTTGAAGCTTTTCCCGGGCAAACTTAGGTCAAGATGGAGTGGGCCGTACATTGTCACGGAAGTGTTTCCCTATGGAGCCTACGAAATTTCCCAAGACGGCCACTCCTCTTTCAAAGTCAACGGTCACCGTCTTAAGCCCTATCATGAAGGATTCCCAAGTGATGAACCAGTTTCTGTGACACTTCTTGATGTGCATCGTTAATTCGACCCTCCTTGATCAACTCAAGGAACGTCGAGCTAACGACGTTAACCAAAAGCGCTTCCGGGAGGCAACCCGAGTTTCTAACCCTTTTATACTTTTTCTTCTCATGTTGCTTCTATTTTTCCATCTACGACTTTGGATTGTTTGGATTTTTGGGTTTTGATTGTGCTTGGGTTTTAGATATACTTTGCATCTAGCATGATTGTAATGTGTTTAGATGTGTGTTAACGGACTATTTTTACTTGCGTGATTCTTTATGGAAGTTTGGCCGAACCACTTCATGTTCGGCCACTGCAGCAATTTCAAGGATTTATGGCAACATTCTGCCAAAAACAAAAATATTGAATTCTGGCAGAAGGTTCGACCGAACCCCTGGGAGGTTCGACCGAACTTATACTGTAGTGCGGCCGAACTTTCCTGGGTTCGGTCACTCCTTAATTTTTAGAAATTTCCAGCAACTTTCTGCCAGAATTTGAAAATTTGCAGTTCCAGCATAGGTTCGACCGAACCCCAGGATGGTTCGACCGAACTTAACTTGTAGTGCGGCCGAACTTCTTTGGGTTCGGTCACTCCTCTCTTTTTGCGATTTTGCTGGAACTTTCTGCCCGGATTTCAAAATGTAGAGTTTTGGCAATGGTTCGACCGAACAAAAGGGGAGTTCGGCCGAACTTTTACTGTGGTTCGACCGAACATACCCTCGGTTCGGCCGAACCTATCTTCAGATTCGAAAAAAAATGCTGCCATGTTTTCTATTTTGCTGCTTTTTCGTGACTATAACTCCCATATTCGTCACCTACCCCATTCTTCTCCTTCTCACTCTAAACCTCCATTGCACCTCCATTTACAACCTCAAATCTCCATCAAAATCACTCCAATCTTCACCCTTTCTCATTTATTTTCCATCCTTTACTCAACTTTTGCAATCTCTACAAAAAATTCCTCACCAAACAAACCCATCTTTCCATTTTCCCCAATTTCAAGGGTTTAAGTGTTTCGGTGTTTTTGGGTTTTTACTTCCTTCCAATCAATTGTGGTATGTTTGTTCTAGCTTTTGCAAGTTTATTTCTTTAATTTCTTATAGTTTTACCATGTTTTACATATTTAAGTGTGAATTATGGTATTCTTGAAATTATTAGTAATGACTTGTTTATTTCATGTGGTTCTTTGGATTGACTTGTTGCAATTGATTGGTTGTTCATAGTAGAACATGTTCTTATGATGATTATGCATGTTTACCTTGGTTTTATTTTGATCTCAATGTATTTGAGTGTTGATTTCATACTAGGGTAATCATGTTACCATTTTATGATTGAGAAATGCATGAGTTGGATGTTATTGGAGATTGTTATTCATGGTTTTGGCTTGATTTTGATGGTTTGATGAATGGATATCATGAAAATTAGGGGACATCATGCCAAATTTCACCTAGACCTTGTTAGGACTAATTTAGGAATGACATAGGAATCCTTATTCAAACCTTGGTCCAAATGTATTCATGCATGCCTTGAATTGTATACTCTCAAGCATACACTTTTACCTTGGTTAAGTACTTGGCTTCTTATGTCATTTCCTATCAATTTGTTCTAATGATATGCTCTTGGTGAATTTGTAGAATCAAGATGTTCGGCAAGGGAAAAGGAAAGTCAAAGAGGAAGAGGGTGGGAGAATCCTCAGCAACGCAATTCCCACCTCCTCCCAGCATCAACGATCATGGCATTATTGCTCCGGACGAGCAATTTTGGCCTATATATGCATCACTCATCAAGTGTCCGATTAGGTCCACAAGGTTCTTTTGCCCTCAAACTTTGAGGAAGCTGGGAATATTGGATGAGGTGACTAGGTTGGCTCAAAACTTTGGTTGGGGCGACTTCATCCACCTCCACGCTCACACTTACGAGCGTGTGACTTTGGAATTCCTTGCCTCCCTCCGCAAGGAAGTTTTTGAGCCGGAAGATGTCGATAAGGATCCTCAACTCATTATACACTTCAGGATGTTCAACGAGGATCACTCTCTAACGGAGAGTGATCTAAATGAGATCTTCTTTTGGCACGCCACTAGCCTTGATCACCCGTCTGAAATGACCTCCTCCCATCGCATTCCTTACAACGAGCAAGAGTGGTGGAGGAGCATCACAAACAAGGATAGATTCCAAACTAATACCTCAAAGGTCAACAACATCATCCATTTAGCCTTGAGGTATTTTGTACGGCTTCTACAATACGCCGTGTTCTTCAAAGCCAACCTCGGCTCCATGGTAAAAGACGAGGTTGCTTGCCTATTCTTGGCCGACAATCCTCAACGGATAAAATTTCAATGCTCAAACACCTTTATCCAACGGCTCTTGGATACTAGGGACAACCGTCTAGGTGATGAGATATTTATGGGTGGCATGATTACTATCATTGCTCTCTCTTTGAAGGGTGGAGCATACAAGGACCAAATTGAATTGCTCCCACCCGTGCACCAAAACCGAGAAGAGCTCACCGACGAGTTCCCTCCCTATGCTCTATCCATAAGCGCCCTCCGTCACAGCCGCTTCCTCAATTTCACTACTAGCAAGCGCCGTTTTATCCTCCTGGTCGATAGGGAGATCGAATGGTGTGTCCTCCCGGACCCCGACCTCACTACGGTGGACCACTCCACTCCTCTCAAATGGAAGATCCCTCAGCAAATCATCCCCAATGAGCTGAGGCGAACTAGAGCCCGGGGTGGAGCTCCTCAACCTCCACCGGTCCTCCATCAAGAGCAAATCAATCCCCCCCTTAGCGGGGGAGGTGAGGCATCTTCTTCTTCTTCCTTTCCTCCTTTTGATTTCAATGCCCTTCGTAGTACCCTCGATGATATTCGTCGAGACAATAAAGCTTCCATTGAGCAATGGGGGTACTACGCGAGGGCAAATTATGACAATCTTGTGCAAGCGGGCATTCAAGCGCCCTATGTGAACTACCCCTACCACCCTCCTCAAGAGGGTCCGGTCAATCATTGGGGACCCTATGACCCTCAACACCCCACCCCCCCTTGCTACGCCTATTGGGAAGGTCTCATCGACCCTACCCAACGCGTTGGCACCCCCCCATACGACCCCTATCGTCCGGGTGGGTGTGATCCGGCTTATGACCCGGCATCCGCATCCACCCCCGCTCCTTTTGATGGTGGTTGGGGTGCCCAAGGGTGGCCCTATGAGCACTTTAACCAACCCTTCCACCCTTTCATGGACACTCCCGGGTTTGATCCTAACAACCCCCCTCAACCTAGGGGGCGAGGAGATGATAACCAGTGATGCTGTGGGAACTTTTCCCTCCCCCCCCCCCCCCCCCCGATCTTCTCACTTGTCACTTTTGCTCGGGACGAGCAAAGGAATAGTGTGGGGGAGGATGTCCTTTTGGTTGGTTGAAGTGTACATAGGAAGGTAGAGTGGTAGGGTAGTTGCTTGCACATAAGGAGGATAGTGAGGATAGTGGCTTTGTGGTATTGATGTGGCGTTGTGGCGGTGGTGATGATGTTGGTGATGTTGTGATGGTGATGTGATGAGATGGTGATGTTTTATGATTATTGATGTGATGATGATGATGATGTTTTATGGTTATTTTTGCTGATTTCTGATGATTTTCTTTGATGATCCCCGAGTCTTTGTAGGTGGAGATGCTCCCGAAAAAACAAATCCAAATTTCCCGAAACTCCAAATCCCCTTAATCCAAACTTTGTAGATAGCTTTTTATTAATTTTTCTTCTTTTTGTTTGTTTCTTTAGTCTTTTTGTTTGTTTTCTAACCTTTTCTTGTTTTGTTGTAGTTTCTTTTGTTTGGCTCACCTTTATTGAAGCTTGAAGCGGAGATGTAGGACGTTAAGGAGCAACACTAGCTCCCTTGGTGAGATTGGATATATTACCTTGTCTTATATTTCAAGCGGCATTCGGTGAGACCTTTCCTCTCTTTCTTTTTCTTTTTCTTTGAGTGCTTAGTTTAGGTCTAGTTTAGGAAGAGTTGAATGGTTCGAGGTTGATTGATTTTGGTTCCAAGGAACCTGGGATCGTTGATGTTGATATCAACGATCACTTGTATGTCGATTGGGATTTATTTGATTTACATGCCTCGATTATGAACCTTTTTAATTTCTTCCTCCCTTTTGTGTGTTTTTCTTGTTCTCTTTTGTGTAACGAGCATGACTATGACAAGTTGAAACATTTTTGATGTGGATTTGCTCATTCATTTGGATTCAAGAATTTATGTGCCTTTTTGATGACATGGCTTTGAATGCTTACCTTCCTAGTTGATGAGGGTTTACACGGTTTAAGAATGCTTAAGGTTGAATTAGACACATTATAAGCTAAGGTAGCCCGGTTTAGAACTCTTGATGACGTTTGAACCCCCTAGTTCACGGGAAAGTGGTAAGATGGTGTTGCTCTCCGTAGTGAATAGGATTCCCTTGGTTGGTATTTGCTTATTTTATCCCGTGTGAGCGTCATTTGTTCTAGCCTTCATCACTCTTGTGAGCGGCGTTTTGGATCCTTAACTATGCATGTCTTAATCTTTGTGTTGGTATTTAGCTCCCGAGATCGTGACCAAACAACTTTAAAGGAGGAAGAGGGCATTTCTTCTCATTTTTCTTTGTTTTCTTTGTGTTTTGTTACAAATTTGGTTTTCATTTTTACATCCACCCACTTGCTAACCAATTTGGGCCTCATTCCCCTTTCTTGATCTAGCCATATTACAAACCTATTGGCCTATGTTCTACCAACCCTTGTAGTTAGTAAAGCATTGGTTTTTGAGGTTCGAATTCGAGAGTGTTGGTTTTAGGGCAAGAAAGTTGTGAATATTGGTTCAAGTGAGATTTTGAAAGTTGTTCATGAAAGGAAATATTTGCAAAAAATTTGTGAGGAAGGATGCAACGTATGAAGTTCAAAATATAAAAAAAAATAAATAAATAAATAAAAATAAAAAGGGGAAGGAAAAGGAAGAGGAAATGATGAGAGAAATGAAGTAATGTTATGAAATTTTGTATTGAAGGTTGTAATTTGAATTTAGGTTCAATTCTTAGGTGGTTCTTGAGAGATGGCCACTCTTTTGCTTCACTTAGGATTTGCCACCAAAAATTTTCAAATTAATTCCCAACCTTAACCCTTAGCCATGACATTACAACCCAAGTTAAGACCCTTGGACTTGGAGAAGTGCGGTCAAAGAACGGTGGAGGGAGATAGATTTCAACCCTATGGAAAGAGTGTGCATAGTTGAGATGTCGGGATAACCTCATGACTCCACAATAAATTTCTTTTTCCGGTTCCCTCGAGGAACCATGAGGAGCTAACTTGGGGATGATTTGAAGCTAGTGGAGAGAACGCGAACCGTCTTGGTTGGAGCTAGGGCAGAGGATGAAATCATTAGTTCTCTACGCTTAGCTTAGGTTTGTCTCCCTCAACCATGAGCATCTTAGAACGTGTTCCCCCTCTTTGAGTTGAGAAAAGTAAGCATTATTTGATTCATGTCCCTATGTTAGAGTCCATTTGGAGCATTTCCCATCGTGAAACTTGATTGATTTTCTTAACCCTTGTCATATTATGCTTGTTGTGTGTGTTGTCTTTTTGTTTTAGTATTCCTTTCTTGAGGACAAGCAAAAGGCAAGTGTGGGGGATTTTGATGAGTGGCATTTATGCCACTCTTTTATCCTTTTTCTCTAAGGATTCTCCCCTCGTTTGCACTTGTTTGGCCCTCTTTCTAAGCATTTTTACTTAGCTTTGCTTTCTCTTTTCTTTCTCCTTTATCCTCCCTTTTCTTAGTCTTCCCGCTTTGTTCTTATTGTGCTTTTCATGCTTATGCTTTGTAGGAACCATCGAGATTTTCAAGAGGAGGAAGCTAAGCTCAAAGGAAGCTAGAGGAAGCATGATTCAGAAGAGGTTCAGCCGAACCTCCTGATGGTGTGGCCGAACCAAGGTGTGGTCGAACCTGCTTAGTGGTTCGGCCGAACTTCGAGGCAGGGGCAAGATTAAAATTGGCATTTTTGCAGGAGTGGCTGAACCACAGGAGTTCGACCAGACCAGGATCAGGGAGGTTCGACCGAACCTACCCATGGTTCGGCCGAACCTACCCTGTAGTCCGGCCGAACCTTCCCATTTGTTCGGTCAGACCTCTCCTTTTGTCAGCTGACTCTATACGGACTATATAAGTCCCTTTTTTAGAACGTTTTAGGGGAGATTAACTTAGTTTTAATTTTCTACATTTTTTAGCTTAATCTAGAGAGAGAAACTTCATTAGTAGAGAGAGAAAGTGTGGATTTCCATTGATGAACTTGGATATTGAAGAAGGAGCTTGATTGAATCTTTGTAAATCTTCATCTTCAATTAATGAGCAATCTCTTACTCTCTTTCTTTACTTTTGTATCTAGTTTTGTTTGCTTATTTTGATTTTCCTTCTTTGCTTATTGATCATGTCGATGCTTATTGATTTGATGATTGATATTGTCTTCAATATGATTTGTGAGTAGTCACCTAGCCAAGGGTGTGGGGATGGTGTAGTTGTTAATTGATTCATGCTTATGATGTTGGGGTTATGTTAATGGTGATTAAAGTCTTTGTATGCTTGATATTCTTTGGTCTTTCTTGCAAGTGCACATTGTTAGTTGATCAAAGATGAATCTTTACTAACAAGTAACGGAAGTTGACTTAGTTGAGATTCATTACTATCGATAATTCTTTGTTTGCACCTTCTAATATATGGTTCTAATGCGGAAACATAGAGGCTATGTTAGGAGAAATCGATTAACCCCGGAAGGCGGTTAGATCGAGCTTTATTTCGATATTCTTGCATGCTTAGTTTACCATTGCTTTGCTTCTGTGTTATTGCATGATCAAGTGACGTCTACATCTACCCACTTCCCTTGGTGTTTAGTTATATTGATCTTTAATCATTCTTAATCCTTAGTTTAATCTCTTAGTTATTCATACTTCTTGTCCCGAGATAGCTTAAAGTTTTAAGTAGTGAATGCGGTGTTTATGCATGTCTCCTTGTGGTTCGACCCCTCTATTTACCCTATACACGTATTAGGTTGGTAGAGCGTTATAAATTAATTTGACTTAGGTGTAGTCGCTCAACGACACGATTATTGCCTTGTCACTTTGATAGGATGCCCACGCGTCTCTGAGCAAAAGAGCTTGATGATATGTCCACGCGTCTCTGAACAAAAGAGCTTGATGATATGTCCACCCGTCTCTCAACAAAAGAGCTTGATGATATGTCCACGCGTCTCTGAACAAAAGAGCTTGATGATATGTCCACGCATCTCTGAACAAACGAGCTTTGAATGATATGTCCACGCGTCTCTGAACAAAAGAGCTTGATGATATGTCCACGCGTCTCTGAACAAAAGAGCTTTGAATGATATGTCCACGCGTCTCTGAACAAAAGTGCTTGATGATATGTCCACGCGTCTTTGAACAAAAGAGCTTTAAATAACATGTCCACGCGTCTCTGAACAAAAGAGCTTTAAATAACATGTCCACGCGTCTCTGAACAAAAGAGCTTTGAGATCGTTCGATTGGCTGCGAACAGGAGCTTTGTTGAATGGTTGTATTCCTGTAAAAATCAAAAGAATTGCCAAAATAGACTTTGCTATTGTTTTTCTTAGGGTTGACCTAAGGCTTGATGACTGACTTGAGGTTGACTCAATGTGACTGACTGGCTTGAGGTTGACCCAAGGTGAATTGACACGTGTAACTCATGACTCGTGTGACTTAATGTGTTTTGACACATGTGTTAGACTCAACTCGATGTGATATGACACGACATGACTCAATGTACATGACTCGTGTGTGATGTGCGACTCGAAAATGCAAAAAAGCAAAAATTTTCCGTCATTTTTGTGGAGGGTACCGACTTTCTCCCGAAAAAGAAAGACGCGAAAAAAGAATCGAAGTGTTTGATGGTGCATGTTGAATGAGCTTAAACACATATATTCATTTGATACTATCTCTCAAGGTGCAAGGATTAATCCAACCTATTTGAAAGTATTTAGGTAACTTAGGCATGGAGGCTAAGCACTTCATACTTTACGATGCAATGATGATTATGAATGATGAGTGATGTGTGATTTTGACAAAGCATGCTTCAACGTTGTGTTAAGACTTCATGACAAAGGGTTCCTACTGGGAAGGACTATTTGGTCATGTATCTGTGCAGTGTGTGAAAGTGACACTAAAGTTAAGCTGCAAAGGCTAACGGTGTGGAAAATATATTATTTAATAAGAGTCAAATAATGATGACTCTTAGGCTAGGTAGGCTAATGATGTGAGGATCAAGCCCCCAAGTCTAGCTCTAAGTAAATAGGGATGAGCATCGGAGATCCCTTGATATGATCACGGTGTGGGTGTGTGAATGTGAAAATGAATGCATTTTATTACGGTCGCACCTCAATGTGAGGTTGCCTACGTATCCGTTAGGAATCAGGTCAAACGTAGCTCTAGCCGAACCTCGCACAAGTGTATGTATACCTCAAAAAGGTCTTTTAAGGTTGTAACGTGGTTAGGCTAAAGGTTGAAGAAGAAGGGGATAAAGGCTCAAGACCCTAGATAAGCCCCCAAGGTGTGCAACCTTGCTTTTTGAATCTTTATATTTTTATGCTTGAGCTTTTCTCACTTTTTTTTTTTTTTTGTTTATTTTTTTTCTTTTTTTCTCTCTCTTTTGCTTATTTTTTGCTTTCTCTATGTTTTTTTGCTTTTGCATTTTTATTTTGATAAGTGTGGGCAATCCCGATTATGCGGTATATCACTCACTTGGCATTCATGTTTCTTAGGCACGGTACCGAGCACTCGATAAGAAACGCAACCTGAGACATGTTCTTATCAAAGATATTTTTATATCCAAGACATAAGAACACTTTCCCTTTTGTACACTTTTATTATTTATTATATTTTTATTTTATTCTTTTGAGATCACTCAAGCTTTTGTATTTAGAACTTGCATAAGTTGCACACCATCCCTATCCCAAGGTTAGGTAGATGTGGGTTAAAAAAAATGAAAGGTCTATCGTTAGACGAGGCTCAAAGTGTTTTATCAAAAAGGATTGTATATTTGAAGTATAAAAGGTGAAAATAATAAGATATGGCTACAAGAGGTGCCTCAAATTATTGGTATACCTTGTGCTTAATTCGGCGATTTTTTTATTTTTTTATTTTTTTTTAATGTAACGCAATGATCATATGCAAGAAAACAAAATGCTCATTTTATTAAGGGGAAAATAAAAAAAAAAAAACCTACAAAATAAATCTAAGGAAAACAAAGGGTGCCTATGCTAGACTTGTTGGGGAAAGGGATGAAAAAAGAAATAGAAAAAGAGGTCATGAAATCTTGTCGTTGAAGCTCGCCTCTTGTCTTGTGCCTTATCATCACTCGGTCTTCTTGCCGACTGGAGGTACAGAAAACTTGTTATTATCAATCAAATATTGGATGACATCTTTCAGCTTCCAATAGTTCTCAGTAGTATGACCCCTACCTTGGTGATTCTTGCAATGTGCGTTGGGATTCCAGCTAGCCGTCCTCCTTTCGACAGGTGGATCCCCTAACGGTCCAATGGGAGTTATAAGACCTTTTTCATGTAAATGGTCAAATGCGGTGTCATAACTTATACCAATAGGTGTGAAGTTTCTTATTCGCCCTCGTTTGTTCATGGCAAGGATCTCATCCAAGTCAAATGTGCTAACGTTGTTTGAGTGGGTAGTTTTGGAAGAAGAAGGATTGTCGTTCTTCTTTCCTTTCCAGCCACTGTTATTATTAGTACTTGTTCTTGGCCTTCCTGTTTCCAAGAGGAATATGAAGGTGATTTGAATCAACGAGGTTTTCCATGGTCCGTTTTGCCCGTGGCTTAGGAGCATTGAATTCTTCATTGAATCCTTGGTGAGAATTTTGTTCGATAACCATTATCCGACTTGTTAATCCTTCTACCACATTCAAGAGCATGGCAATGACATCTTGCAGTTTTCGAGCGTCTTCTTTTAGACTTGAGAAATTTTCCTCGGTATTATCTAAGAAAACCCCTTCATCTTCCTCAATCATGGTCACTTCATCAATAGAAGTTATATAGGTTATATCGATCATGGGCTCACCTACAGGTGTGATAAGGAGTGAAGGATCGAAGGATGTTTGATCTTCTGTGATGGTTAGAATCTCGGAAGTTTTATTGTTATCAATCAGGTCCTGAATAGCTTCTTTGAGTTTCCAACACTCCTCAGTGCCGTGACCCTTTCCTTGATGATATTCGCAGTGTTTACTAGGATCCCACTTAGGTGGCCTGGCTTTGGGAACTGGATCCTTGATAGTTCCTATGGGCATGACTAGTCCTTTGTGGTGTAGCCTTTCGAAAGTTGTTTCACAACTCATACCAAGTGGAGTGAACACTCTTTTTGACCTTTGGATTCGCTGTTTAGAGGTGTTCGTAGCATGTACTTCGTTAATGGGAGAGGAAGAAGAAGGATGGTCGTTCTTCTTTCCTCTCGCACTATTATCTTTCAGAAGTGTATGTGTAGAGGAGAGATGGAGGAACATGTTGCAAATTTGCGTAGATTTGGCATTTGGGACATCTCTTTACATATTGATGACAGTCCCTATTCATGGTAGTCCAATAGTATCCTTCTCTCATTATCTTTTGGACTAGCATTTTGCCATTAACATGTGTTCCACATATTCCTTCATGGACGACTCTCATAGCTCTTTGAGCATCCTTTTTACCTACACTTAATAAAGCTCGACCTTTAAGTACCCTTTTGTGTAACTCAAACCAAACGGTTAGTTTAGTCACATATAAGCTATGCACAAGCAAATAATGCACAAGTAGTCAAGTAGTCACAATATGATGCAATGAGTTTGCAACCTAACCATGGCTCTAGTTCTCTAAAGTTCAAGGATATGGGTTAAGTCAAAAAGGGTCCATGGTTATGAGTCCGGATGCATCGCGCGGAAGCCTAACCTTGAAGGGTTGGCGCGTATGGATGGGACCCCGCAAGTTAAAAAACTTGCTTCCACGGTTTGGTGGATTCACTAACTCGCATGTACCCGACGTTGCCAGGAGCGTTCGATTGGGTAGATGGAGCGTGAACCCCTAGAGGTTTATGGCCATATGTAGAACACATATGGGTTTCAGAAAAGTGAGAAAAACTCAATCAGGAAGTAGAATCGAGCCAACAATACTAGAAATGGTCAAAACAAGAAGGCAGAGTTCTGGCTCAGTATTGGAAGAACTTGGCGCCAGATTACAGGAACTATCGCCGCAAAAGAACCTCTTTCGCCAAGCGACAGATTTGTCGCCAGGAGACAGAAGCTCTTTACAGGCCACGGTCTCTGTTTTCTAGATGCTAGTTTCTACATGCCTTGGCAGGTATCTGTGTTCATAGAATTTTCCAGATTTCGCAGTATTATTTCGATTCTAGTTGTGAAAGATATTTCTCAAATTTCCTACGTGTAAAATCCTATGTTTTGGACTCATTTCGGATGGTCTATCCAATGAGGACCTTTTTTATGCATATGAAAATAATGTTAATCAAAATTACGCACATGAAATACTTAGAATTTTTCGAGTCTCATCCGCTCATTCTAAATCATTGCCAAAATAAATTTTAGGAATTAAAATAGAAATCCTCCCCAGTGGAGTCGCCAAAAAACTCTAGGGAATATTTCAAGCACTATGATCCCAAGCTTGAACCCCACTGTGATCATACACTTAAGTACGGTGGCGTTCCAAAGGGAAGAAAGCTAGAGCAAAAGAGTCGCCAACAAGTTTTAGGAACTTGTAAACTCAAAACGATCCAGGAGATCGTCAAATCCATAAGGTCTTGAACCAAATAGGGTTCGGGGATGAGGGTACGAATCCAATCTACAAAAGAGAGGACCCGCCCTATAGAATAGGCCTCTACTTTGTTCTGCTCGTATTCATGTGCGCTTTCTGACTAACATGCAAACATTATTTAAATCCTAAACCTGTTTATCTATGTTGGTTGAATATTAATGCACAAATAATACTATTATTGGCGATCACTTGAATTAAAATCATATTAGCCTAAACAAAATTATTAATTATCTTATTAAGCGTGATTTCAAATACAAATTCCCTTTAACAAGCATAAAAGGTGTGATCAAGCAATAACAATAAATATAAATAATATCAAACAACATAAAATAAGAATAATAATTATTATTATGTTAAGGCATAATAAAGCTTGAATATAATAGCAAGATCTTAGGCATGATACTAACAAGATTGATAACAAATCCTAGCATGTCACTAAACATTAAAGATCAAAGCTTTAAACCTAACATGGTATTAACATGATATTAGAAAGAACAAGAGGCACCCTAAACATGATACTAGAAAGCAATAAATAACATCCTAACATGATACTAGGAATTAATAAATAATAAACATGCTTTCTACATTGTGAATAAAATAGGGAGTAAGCTAGTCTACTTACTTTGAAGCCTCGTACCTCTTTCTAATAACAAAATACACAAGTTAGTAAACTTCAATGAAATATTAAAGATTAAAGAATTAAATTAGAATCAAATTAAATAAAGTTTAGACTAGATTTGGACCAAACTCTCAGAAAATATTAAATCTTGCACGTCTAGGACGAAGGCAACTTCGAACTTGGCTAGGTGATTCTAAATCTTGTGTATGCGGAATTGTGTTTAAAAGGGTGGTTTAGAAAGAGAGAGAGAAAGAATTGATGAGAGTTGATTGTAGATGAAAGTTGATGAATAAAAACGGAGGTCGAGGACCCTATTTATAAGAAAACAGTCCGGAAAATCATAGAATTTGATAAGGAATAAAACTTCACGCTGTCGCCAACGAACCGACCTTGTCGCCAGAAATTCATCTTGTCGCCAGGCGACAGACTTGTCGTTTGGCGACAAAGACAGTTTTTGTGGATTTTGTTTTTATCATATCTTTTGATCCAGAAGTCCAAATAAGTCATATAATATGTCGTTGGAAAGCTCTTGAAGTCTAATTTCCAAACCAATTAGATAAAAAGATATGGCCGAAATAGTGGAAGGGTGTCAGTTTTGGATAGAGTTTCGTATTTCTTTCATATCTTTTTCGTTATAGCTCGGAATCAATATTATAATATATCATTGGAAAGATAATTTCAAGATCTATCCAACCATATAAAATTTGGATTAATAATATGAGGCATGAAAATAATATCTGACTGTATTTAAACATCTTTAAATTCAAATAGAATTAGGACTTTAAAAAAGGAAAGTTTTATTCAAATTCAAACTCTATGATCTTATCTTTTCAAAAAAGGATAATTAAGATATTTTAGAATCTTATAGAATATTCTAATCAATCCTAATTAGTTTAGGAATAGGATTAAACTTTTGGACCCTCCTCATGATCATTGGGTCGTAGGTAAAATCCGGTTTGGGCCCAGTTTAGTATTTTGGCCATAACTTCCTCGTTATTCATTGGAATTAGGCTTATAATATATCGTGGGAAAGGTCTTTTCAATCCCCATCCAACTACACTATTATTAGACCATTATCATGGAACAAACTAGACTGGATTAGACATTTTTATAAAATAGAGTGGGTTTTCGAAAACAGAAAGAAGAGATTTTTTAATAAAACTAAACCGCAACACTTGACCTTTCACACCTTCACTTCATTCGATTATGGTTCGACGCGAAAGTTATTCATCACTGGGTTTGGTTTTGGGGAGACACAAATGGGTGTCTACAGTTCTTTCATCTTTGCTTAGTGTAAGTCCGATTTTCACTTCTCTTTTAGCGGTTGGATCCTTTGAGATATCAACCGTTTCCGTGTCTTCAATTATTGGTGTTTTATTTTCAAGTGTTTCCATTGCTTTAATAATTTATTTGTCATTTTCATCATTATTTAAGCAATGCTCGTCATCTTTGGTTAAATAATAACACCAAGAATAAGGGGAAGAAGACATATTATTAAATTCGGAGATCATTACATCGAATAAAGAAATGTCCGTTGGGACTTGACTATTAAATATCCTAGGAGTAGAAATAGAAGATGGAGGTGCTACAACTAGAGATTTGGAAGACTCGATAGGGGAAGACTCTGACTCGGACTCTGACTAAGACGATTCTTCAAACATTGGCCCTTGTCCTGTAGTTACGGAGATCTTTCTTCCATTTGAAGTGGTCACCTTTACTGTCTTGCGCCATCCTCGCTCTTGATCTTCTATTGGAGTAATGAACTTTGATGGATCAAAGTTTTCACTTTGTAGGACCGTTTGAATGAGTGAAGAATTGTCTTCCACGTATCTTGGCTCATTCTTTTCTCGCCCAAAGAGGAGTCCCATGACATTAAAATCAAAGCAAGGGGGTGCTTTCTTCTTATGGTTAGGAGTTGGGATCTCATCTAGAAAGTAACAGTCTAAGAATATTTCGAACCCTAGTTGTCTTATGCCATTTACGACAAAGGGTTCAGGAAATTCATAACATGGATAATCCTCTCCTTCTCTTATGAATTGTCCATTTAAGGTGAGAGGGTATTGATCCATTGGTATTACTTTCTTTTGTGTGCGAGCGTTCCTACGTGCTTTTGACTTTTCCTGGGCTCGCTTAAGGTTTTTGAGAGTTGGTTCAAAACCAAGTTCAAAAGTGTCCAACTTAGGGAGGCCAGGTAATTCCATGTGCTTAGCTATCTCTTTCTTCTTTCCTAGAGTCATTCAAGGGAAGTGTCCTTGCTTCTTAAGATAGCATTAGTAACCATGTTTGAGTGGAGGTCATAGTGAAGAGGAGTCCTTTCATCTTCCTCTATTAAGGAGACCTCTTCGTTAAAGCCCCACAAGTCTTCATCATGCTCTACATTGATTAGTGGGTTTTCCACTGTTTTAATTCTCATAGGTGAGGCATCGATCGTAATCGGTATTCCTCTAATTATGGCTTTCACTTGTTGATGAAGAGATGAAGGGACGACCTTTAGGTCATGAAGCCAAGGGCGTCCCAATAGTAGGTTGAAGGATGCTTTAATGTCCACTACTTGGAATGTGGTAGCATGCTCGATTGCTCCCGCCGTTATGTTCATGGTAATTGTACCCAATGCTTGACGACGTGAGGTATCATAGGCTCTTATTCCTTATGTTGATAGGGATAAATCCTCATCTATTATGCCTAACATCCTTGCAGTTCTAAGTGGGAAAACATTAATTGCCGATCCATTATCTACAAGGGTCATAAGGACATTCATCCTTTTACAGATCACTGTGAGGTTAAGAGCCTTGTTGTGCTTGTCACCTTCCGGCGGTAAATCCTTGTCCGAAAAAGTGATCAAGTTGATAGGACTTGGGAGATCACTCTTGAGGAAATTGGCTAATCCCTCAGGAGTGGTGTCCGAATCTATGCCTACCTTAGCCAAAGCATCCATAACTACAACTCTATGTTCTCGGGATGTGGCTAAGAGTTTCCATACATTCATTTCGACCTTGGTCTTTTTTAATTGCTTGACAACATCGTTGTCTTCTATGATTGGTATGGGAACTTGTTGAATAGTAGGCGTAGGTTGTGTTGTAATGGGAGGTTGCATTCTCCCGGACCTTGTGAGGACATCTATGGGTGAATCTTCTTTGTCCCAAATGTCACTTACTGGATATATTCTTGATAGAGGAGTTTCTTCGATATCTTTGAGGTAGACATCCTCATCGTCACTGTCCTATACTCCATTAATTATGGCATCCTGTGGGAGTTGGACTAGTTTCTTTTCATCAATCAGTCGTTGAATTAACTCTTTGAACTTGAAACAGTTCTCTATTGTATGTCCCCCTGATTGATGATATGAACAGTAATACCTATCTGTCCTTTTAAGTGATTCAAATGGTCTCGGTTTGAGAGGTTGGATTTTACCATTCTCGGAGAGCATTTTAAACATGTTGGCGTAAGAGGTCCCAATTGGAGTGTATATCCTATTATTCCTTTTGGGAGTGTCAATTACTTGTAGGGAGAAGGGTTTCTTCTCCTTTGGTGGAGGTCTATTTCTGAGCAACTCATTTTGTTCTTTTAGAGCCTCCTTGGCCTGAAACAATAGCTTATTTGCTTCTGCCATAAGTAGTGTAAATGCGCATATGTCTTTCTTAGTCACAGGTTCTTGCCCATAAGAGTCACTAGCATCTTCGAAGATCTCCTCTTCTTCGATAGTCTCAATAGGCTCAATAAGACTCGATGGGTCTACTTGACTTTCTTCGTCGGAAATGGCCAAAGAATCCGACAATGGTGTAGTGTTGATGCTTGGCTTCTTACTTGCAGGGGGCAATGGAAGTTTGTTGCTATCAATTAGATCTTGGATGGCTTCCTTTAGCCTCCAACAATTTTCCATAGGATGGCCCCTACCTTGATGATACTTACAGTGTGCATTTGGATTCCAGCTAGCCGTTCTCTTTTCAACAGGTGGGTCCCCAAATGGTCCAATGGGAGTTATAAGACCTTTTGCGTGTAGGCGATCAAACGCGGTGTCATAACTCATACAGATAGGAGTATAGTTCTTCCTAAACGGTTTATTTTGTCCTTGGTTGTTATTCATAGGTAGGACTTCATTTAAATTAAAGGTGCCAACATTATTTGAGTGGGTGGTTTTGGAAGAAGAAGGATTGTCAATTTTCTTACCTTTCCAACCACTGTTGGAGTTATTGTTGGCAGCTTTTTGTTTAGCTAGGTCGTCTTCAATATTGATACCAATATCATAGACGGCCTTAAAGGTGTGTAAGTTACTTTGGTACCTAAGGTGCTTTGAATATTTTTTTTGGAGGTTCTTAATGAACATCCTTACAGATTCTTTTTCACTGGGCACCTCAACCATTTTTGCGGTAATTTCCCTCCATTTATTAAAGAAGGAAGTAAAGCCTTCATTTTCTTTTTGTTTTAATATTTCAAGTTCTCTATGATCAGTTTCAACTTGAATATTACACTTATATCTATCAATGAAAGCACTTACAATGGACTCCCAACTAGAGGTCTTCTCTTTATCAAGAGAAAAGTACCATTATTGACATACAGTTTCTAATGATAAAGAAAATACAGAATGAAATGCTTTTTTGTCTATTCCCTTAATATTCATTACAGTTTCGAAATCTCTTAAATGAAAATAAGGGTTGTCCATAGGCTTGAACGTCGGGATGTCGTTGGCATTGAACTTCTGCGGAAGAAGGTCCTTGTCCCCCGAGACCCCCTGTGAGTTAATCCCTTGGAACCTAAAGTCATTGGACAGCTTGCTCAAACTTTCCTGGATTAGGTCCATTTGTTGTTGTTTCACAGGGTCGTTGATTTGAAGAGTTAAACCCTTCAATATTTCAGCCAAGTTAGCTACCTCTCCCCTAACTTCATTAAGTTCTTCTTGACTTGCCATTATCTTCTTAGCTTTCCTTTTCCTACCAATTGGTTTGTCAAAAAGTGCTACTTGAACGAAAGTGTTGTCCTTGATTAGACGCCCTTCCTTTATTGTCCACGCGCTGTAAATTAAACCATACTCGTTTTAATGACCCGACTCTAATCGACTTTGATTTTATGGTTTAAAAAGCAAAAGAAAAAAGCAAAAATATGGTGCATATTTTGGGAATGGGTTCAATCAAGTGGTTGATTGGAGGATTAATATTCGACTTACCCCCCTAAAAAAATTGACGGAAAACATGCATTCAAGACTCTCTAAACATGGTCATGGTGTGACAAACATGTTATGTGTGTGCATTATAAGTGTGTGTGAGTGACATGCTTTGACTCTTGTGTATGACCATGGGACTTAAGTGCCTAGACTCAATTAAAGACTTGAACATGGTTTAAACCATTAATAAATCGGTGAACTGATTAGTAGACTTAATTAATTAGACTCGTCATGATGACTCGAGCAAGAAACTGGACTGTCGCTATAACAACAGGACTGTCGCCACTGTTAAAAGCCTGTCGCCAGACGACAGGGTTGTCTCCAGGCGACAGACAGCAAACAGAGGCGCCACAGCCCAGATTTTTGCGCCATTGCTAGAACATTAATCTGGACTGTTTCCAGTAATTTTACTCTAAAGGGACATGCCTAAAGTCGTACTAAGTCAAGTTGATTAATTTATTAGCCTTTAATTAGTCTAATTAATTAATTAATTTAGAAAAAGTCCTTTTTAGTCATTAGTCGATTTACTTAGTCTTAAACACAAGTCAAACAAACGGTTAGCACATATATAGTATGCACAAGCAAGAATGCACAAGTAGTTCACATAGTCACAATATGATGCAATGAGTTTGCAACCTAACCATGGCTCTAGTTCTCTAAAGTTCAAGGATATGGGTTAAGTCAAAGAGGGTCCATGGTTATGAGTCCGGATGCATCGCGCGGAAGCCTTACCTTTGGAAGGGTTGGCGCGTATGGATGGGACCCCGCAAGTTAAAAACTTGCTTCCACAGTTTGGTGGATTCACTAACTCGGATGTACCCGTCGTTGCCAGGAGCGTTCGATTGGGTAGATGGAGCGTGAACCCCCAGAGGGTTATGGCCATATGTAGAACACATATGGGTTTCAGAAAAGTGAGTAAACTCAATCAGGAAGTAGAATCGAGCCAACAGTACTAGAAATAGTCAAAACAAGAAGGCAGAGTTCTGGCTCGGTATTGGAAGAACTTGGCGCCAGACTACAGGAACTGTCGCCGCAAAAGAACCTTTGTCGCCAAGCGAAAGAACTGTCGCCTGGCGACAGAAGCTCTTTACAGCCGACGGTCACTGTTTTCTAGACGCTAGTTCCTACATGCCTTGGCAGGTATATGTGTTCTTAGAATTTTCCAAATTTCGCATTATTATTTCGATTCTAGTTGTGAAAGATATTTCTCAAATTTCCTACGTGTAAAATCCTATGTTTTTTACTCATTTCGGATGGTCTATCCAATGAGGACCTTTTTTATGCATATGACAATAATGTTAATCAAAATTACGCACATGAAATACTTAGAATTTTTCGAGTCTCATCCGCTCATTCTAAGTAATTGCCAAAATAAATTTTAGGAATTAAAATAGAAATCCTCCCCAGTGGAGTCGCCAAAAAACTGTAGGGAATATTTCAAGCACTATAACTCCAAGCTTGAACCCCACTGTGATCATACACTTAAGTATGGTGGCGTTCTAAAGGGAAGAAAGCTAGAGCAAAAGAGTCGCCAACAAGTTTTAGGAACTTGTAAACCAATCACGAGGTGAAGGTTACCCCCCCTTAAACGATCCAGGAGATCGTCAACTCCATAAGGTCTTGAACCAAATAGGGTTCGGGGATGAGGGTACGAATCCAATCTACAAAAGAAGGGATCCGCCCTATAAAATAGGCCTCTACTTTATTTTACTCGTATTCATGTGCGCTTTTTGACTAACATGCAAACATTAGATTTAGCCCTAAACCTGTTTATCTATGTTGGTTGAATATTAATGGACAAATAAATCTATTATTGGCGATCACTTGAATTAAAATCATATTAGCCTAAACCAAATTATTAATTATCTTATTAAGCGTGATTTCAAGTACAAATTCCCTTTAAACATGCATAAAAGGTGTGATCAAGCAATAATAATAAAATATAAATCAAGTAACATAATAATAATAATCAAAATCATGTTAATCATCATATTAAAATTAAAGCCTAATAATAATAGCAAGATCTTGGCATTAATACTAACAAGATTAATAACGAATCCTAGCATGTCACTAAACAATAAAAATCAAAGTTTTAGACCTAACATGGTACTAATATGATATTAGAAAAGAGTAAAAGGCACCCTGAACATGATACTAGAAAGCAATAAATAACATCCTTACATGTACTAGGAATTAATAAATAATAAACATGCATCCTACAAGAATAGAGCAATAAGATTACATACTTTGATGCCTCGTACCTCTTTCTAATAACAAAATACACGCGTTAGTAAACTTCAATGAAATATTAAATCAAAGAATTAAATTAAAGAATCAAATTAAATAAAGTTTAAACTAGATTTGGGCCAAACCCTCAGAAAATATTAAACCTTGCACGTCTAGGGCGAAGGCAACTTCAAACTTGGCTAGGTGTTTCTCGATCTTGTGTATGCGGAATTGTGTTTGCAAAAGGTTGGTTTAGAAAGAGAGAGAAAGAGTATCAAGTAAGCCTTGATGAGAGTTGATGAATAAAAACGGAGGTCAAGGACCCTATTTATAAGGAAAATAGTCCGAAAATTGACAGAACTTGATAAGGAATATAACTACACGTTGTCGCCAGAAATTCACTCTGTCGCCAGGCGACAGCCTGGCTTTCACGCGCTTTCCATGCGGAATCCGATCTTTAACCAAATTTGATCTACGGAATCCGTACAGAAGATAAAACGTATAATTAACAATAATAATAATAATAATAATAATAATAATAATAATAATAATAATAATAATAATAATAAAATAATAATATTTTATTCCAAATAAAAATCCATCTTAAAATAATTATTAATCCTAACTCTATTAGAATTTAAAAGAACATTCTAGAGATTTCTAAAAAATTATAATTAATCCTAATAATTTCAGGAATAATAATTAACATTGGGCCCTCCTCCAGATCATTGGGCCGTATGTAAATAACGAACCGGGCCCAGTTTAGTATTTTGGCCATAACTTCCTCAATATTAATCGGAATTGGGCTTATAATATATCGTTTATCATGGACCAAACTAAACTGGATTGACTATTTTTAATAAAATAGAGTTGTTTTCAAAAACAGAAAGAAGAGAATTTTTAATAAAACTAAACCGCAACACTTGACCTTCCACACTTTCACCTCATTCGATTATGGTTCGACGTGAAAGGCATTCATCACTGGGTTTGGTTTTGGGGAGACAAAAATGGTTGTCTACAGACGGCGCCAAATGTTTCGGGGTTTTTTGTGTCCCTCGGGAGAGTTACAACTTAAAAATTGGATTCAGCAAGGACGCGTGTACCTGCAAAGCAAACGGAGCACCGAATGGTCGGTGGTCCGCCTCCGCAGATTAAGTTAGTATGGATTCGGAGTAAAACGTACGGAAAATAAGTTATCTGCTCGGATTCCAAGCTCAAGTGGTGTCTGTTTCTTGTTAGTGACAGATCCGTAATGATTGGAATGGGTCCCAATAAATGAGGGAATGTCCCTATTTATAGGGACCTTGGGAAGTGTGCCCTCCTTAGGGTTTGATGACCTAGGGATTAGGGCACGCCATTTTTAGGGACCTCAGCTTGGACCTTTTTTTCTAAGAACGTCTATGCGCCCCGTAGATCCCTTTATTTCGACACGTCACTTAGGGTCTGTTCACATTTACTGAATTGAGCTCAAATGAATATTTTTATGAGAGATGAAAATTAGGAGCTGAACTTAACTAAACTGATTGGAGCTGAACTTAAATTAAGCTGGAGTGAATAGGCCTTTACTCAACTCCTCAATTTGCCGTGTCATTAGTTAATTGTTGACTGTATAGTTTTAAGCAAAACCCGGGCTACTAACTAGTTAATTAATTAATTAAAAGTACATTAAGAAGCACATACACTTTTCCTATATATATATATATATATATATATATATATATATATATATATATATATATATATATATATATATATATATATATATATATATATATAAAAAGAAAGAAAAAAAAAAGCAACACATACACTTATTAATTGCTGATTGTATAATTTTAAACATCCAAAAAAAATTCACATGCACCTTCTCAAAAAGAAATTTTGCTTTGAAATTCCCCCCTTTTTTTTTGAGAAAATCCTTGTTCATATGCCATATGAATAGTGCTGTCAAATTTCAAACCGAAATCGTTTAACTTCCCAAAACGAATCGACCCAAATGAGAACCGAACCGATTAAAAACCGTTTTTTTGAAACCGAAAACCGACCCAAACCGTATGTGAATGAACCCGAAACCGAACCGATCCGAATAATGTTAAACCGTATAAGAACCGAACCTGTTAATGAACCGAACCAGTTCTAAACCGAACTGAAATCAAACCGAACCGAAAAAGAACTGAACTGTTTCTAACCCAAAATCGCTTTCAACCCGAAACCGTTTAAACCGGAATAAAAACCGTTTACACCAAACCGTTAACAACCCGCAACCCGTTTACACTGAACGGTATATAAAACAAACCTTTTATAAACCGAACCGCTTGCAAACCGAATCGTTTATGAACCGGATTGCTTATAAACGAATCGACTACAAACTGCTTACTATAAAGAGAATATTAAAATCAAGTAAAAAAGTGTTTTAAATGAAATTTAATTATGCACACATGTTTACTACCGATCGAGCATTAAAGAACCGAACTAGTTATAAAGTGAACCAAAAAAGAAGTTACTAGTTATAAAATGAACCGCAAAAGAACCGAACCAGTTATAAACTGAACCAAAAAAGAACCGAACTGTTTCTAACCCGAAACCGTTCCCAACCCAAAACTGTTTGAACCGGGATAAAAACCGTTTACACCGAACCGTTAACAAACCGCAACCCGTCTGCACCGAACCGCTTACTACCCAAACTGGTTACAACCCGAACCGAATTCAAACCGTTCAAGAATAAACTGAAACCGAATCGAACCGATAACTATTTAAACCGAACTAAAACCGACCCGCAAAACATTTAAACTGATTTCAAACCGACCCGATTTAATACCGAACCGATTTCAAACCGAACCGAACCCGAACTGTCAAACCTTTTTGACAGTGCTACATATGAAAGACCTGTGTTCATAAAAGGGTATGCACGTCATTTCGCCAGCTTTACTAAGGGTAAAGTCGGCATAGTGGAATATGGGTGTTAACTTCAGACTAGCGGCGTTAACTTACCAATTGAAATGCAAAAATGGCGTTGAAGAACAACACTCCATAATCATCTTTCCCTTGTTCAATTCCTTCTCTTCTCCTCTCTTTCACTCTCCTGTGTACCCTTTTTGTTCAAAATTGATCGAATTTATCTTAAACCCTTATTTCTCGTTCGCTTTTCCTGAAACCAACCACCACCTTCATCTACAATCAATCTTGACCTCCATTGTTGATTCCCAAGATCTTCTGCTGCAATTCTCACTCTTCTTTCTGTAAAATTCTTCCATTGTTAAAGAAATTTTGCTTTGAAATCCCCCCTTTTTTTTGTTGGAAAGGAAGGAGGAACTGTTGGTAATAGCTGATCTAGCATTCATGCCACGTCAGCTCAAGTTTGTTATAACAATCCAATTCTGTTGTAACAGAATTTGGAAGCTTCTAGTTTTATTCTATCATTATAAATAGGCTTAGCTGATGTAAGATCATTATTCACAAAAATATCTTCAATAAAATCTCTCTGCTTAACCTTAGACTGTTCTTCATTTTCTCTCAATATTTTCCAGATTTTGTTTTCTTTGCTTAGAATTTTATCATGGTATCAGAGCAGGATCTTTTGATCTTGGCTCGTTTTCTCTGATTTTTCCGCATTTCTTCCTGATTTCTATTTTTTTTATTCTGAAATCATTTGTTTGATCTCTGGATTTCTTGATTGATTTCTGGATTTTTCATTCGATTGTTGTGCGTTTCTTTTGACGATCGATTGCTCCGATTCTCTTGATCTCTGCTTCAATTTTCTGACCATAATTTTTGTGGTTTTTAATTGATTTTGATCTGATTACTGGATACTGTTCGATTGGTTACTGTTCTAGCTGGTTATTGCGCATTATTTCTGACCTAGTTTCTTTGGAGATTCAACAATGGCGACTGGAAATTCTGATCCTCAGAGGAATTTTGGAACTCTTCCTAATCAAGATCCTTCAAGGGCTTATTACATACATCCATCTGATGCTAACACAGCTCAACTAGTTTCGTTCAAGTTCAATGGTGTTGGTTATACTAGCTGGAAACGATCAATGATGTTGACTCTTTCAGCGAAGAATAAGATCGGATTTGTGAATGGAAGCATTCCAATGCATGTTGTTGGCACTGTTGAATATCATGCCTGGGGAAGGTGCAATGATCTGGTATGTGCCTTACTTCTGTTTAATTTGGATGAGATGATAGCTAAATCTGTCATGTTTTTGAGAACTGCTTCTGAAATTTGGAATGATTTAGAAGAAAGGTTTGGTTATGCTTCTATGGCACAAGTATATTCTCTTGAACAACAGTTAATTGATATGAATCAAGGAGATAAATCTGTGACTGAATTTTTTACTGAGATTAAGACAATTTGGGATGCCATTGAGGAAGCTCATCAACTTCCATATTGTACTTGTAACAACTGCACTTGTAATTTGACTAAGAAAATCTATCAGAGGCAACAAGAGAAAATGGTTCAGCAATTTATGATGAAGTTGAATGATAAGTATGCAACTATCCGAGGAAACTTATTAATGATGCAGACTTTGCCTAAGGTTACTGAGGCCTTTAGGTTGTTTGCTCAGGAGGAGAGGCACAAGGAGTTGTCTAATATGGCTAATAATTCTGATTCATTGGCTTTAGCTGCTAAGAAAATTGGTAGCAGTTTTCAGAAATTTGGTGGTAATTTTCAGAATCAAAACAACCTGTCTAGGTCTGATTCATACAAAGCTCCTAGTTCTTTTTCAAGTTATTCTGGTGCAGGGTATAAAAGACAATCTAAGGGAGGTGCAAATTACTTCTGTACTCACTGTCAAATACCTGGTCACAGTATTGATAGGTGTTTTAAACTACATGGCTTTCCTCCTGGTTTTAAAGGCTTCAAAGACAACAAGATTGCTGCTATGTCTTTTGGAGAAAGCTCTTCAATAGCTAATCATGCTGAGTCGATTGCTACTGGTGGTTCTCTTCAGCCTTCACAGTATCAACAGTTTATGTCTATTTTGTCAAAACAGCATGAAGATGCTCAGTGTGCAGAAACAAGCTCAGCACAGCAGGGAAACCTAGCCATGATGGCAGGTAATCTTTGTTTACTTTCTCAGACTAATCTGAAATGGTTGCTTGACGGTGGTGCTTCTGATCATTTTTGCTACGGTTTGACTCAATTTTCTACATATAAACTAGTAGAAAATGATAACAGTTTCATCACAATTCCTGATGGTAGAAAAATTGCTATAAAACATATTAGTTCTATAGTATTGAATGACTCTATTACACTGCAGAATGTGTTACATGTTCCTGATTTCAAGTATAACTTGATATCAGTTCATAAACTCTGTAGAGACATGAACTATGAGTTACATTTCACTTCTGATAAGTGTTTTCTTTCATGTCAGAAAGGGAATTTGATTCCTCTTGGTAGTGTGAGATCTGGTTTGTACAATGTGGGTGATAAGAAGGTGATATAGTCAAGTCTTTCTCAGAATGTCAGCTCAAGATCTGCTTGTTTTTCAGCTGTTGAGGATGCAAAGCTTTGGCATCTTAGGTTAGGGCATTTGCCCTTTAGTCAAATAAAGCTAATTAGACCTGAATGTGATGTTACTGCTTGTATGCAGAACACCTTTTGTCAAGTCTGTCCTCTTGCTAAACAGACTAGGTCTAGTTTTCCTATAAGTTCAATAAAAACTTCTGCAGCCTTTGAGTTTATCCATATTGATGTATGGGGTCCACATGCTGTAAAAACATCATCTGGTTGTAATCAATTTCTGACTATTGTGGATGATTATTCAAGATTTACTTGGATTCATTTGTTGAGAAATAAAAATGATTCTGTTCAGATTATGAAAGACTTTCTGAAAATGGTTTTGACACAGTTTGGAGTTATGGTTAAATGTGTCAGGTCAGATAATGACAGGGAATTATGTGAGGGTGAAATGAAAAAGTTATATACAAGTCTTGGAGTTTTGATTCAGACTAGTTGTAGTGATACACCCCAGCGAAATGGGGTTGTTGAGAGGAAACATAAACACCTCTTGGAGACTGCAAGGGCATTGTACATACAGTCAAAAATACCAGAGAGATTTTGGGGTGATTGTGTGTTAAGTGCAGCTTATTTGATCAATAGAATGCCCCTTAAAGCAATAAATTCTGATACACCCTATTTCAGATTGCATCTTAAAGTTCCTGATGTTTCTCACTTAAGGACTTTTGGGTGTCTTTGCTATGTGTCAACTAGTAAAGTTGGGAGACATAAGTTGGATAATAGAGCTAAACCATGTGTTTTCATTGGGTATTCCAGTTCTAAAAAGGGATACAAAGTCATGGAGTTAGACACTTATAAGATTCAAGTTTCTAGGGATGTTTCATTTCATGAGAAGCATTTTCCCTTTCATCTTTACAGAAAACATACTTTGCCCACCTCTAACTATTCTGATGCAATTTATTTACCTGCTATCACCTCTACTCAAACACAACAGTTTGATGATTTTGATTTTTCTTCTCTAGCTTCTGTTTTCCCTTCTCATACTCCTATCACTTCTTCTCATTCTTCTTCTTCTATTTCTTCTTCTTCTCAGTCTTCTTCTCCATCTATTCCTTACAATTCTTCTCCAGATTCTCAGTCTATTCCTGAGATTCCTGGAATTTTGGAAAATACTAATGTTCATGTTCCTGATAATGTCAGGACATCTTCTAGACCTCATAAAACACCTTCATATTTATATGCTTATGAGTGTTACTTTGCTGCAAATAAACCAGAACACCCTTATTCTGCTCATTGGTGTGGTTTGGTTTCTTATGATTCTTTTCCTTCACCTTATAAAGCTTTCCTGTCACAAACTTGTGACATCAAAGAGCCACTCAATTTTGCAGAAGCTTCTCTCAGTCCTCAATGGGTTGAAGCTATGCAAAAAGAGATAAAAGCCTTGGAACAGAACAATACTTGGATTTTGGTTGATTTACCCAAAGGAAAAAAGGCAATTGGGTGTAAATGGGTGTTCAAGGTCAAGTTAAAAGCTGATGGTACCTTAGAGAGATGCAAGGCAAGGTTGTTTGCAAAAGGTTTCAATTAGAAATATGGGATTGATTATGAAGAAACTTTCAGTCCAGTTGTGAAGATGAGCACAGTTAGATGTTTGATTGCTCTAGCTGCTAGTAACAATTGGTCTTTGTTCCAATTGGATGTAAATAATGAATTCTTGCATGGAGATTTGAAGGAGGAAGTTTATATGAGAATTCCTAAAGGTGTGGATAATACAGGGAACAAAGTGTGCAGACTTATCAAGTCTATTTATGGCCTAAAACAGGCATCTAGACAATGGCATGAAAAACTGGTTTCTGTTTTGGGAACTCAAGGTTTTATCAAGTGTCAACATGACTACAGCCTGTTCATATGCAAGGAAAATGGTTTAATCTGTGTTGCAGCTGTGTATGTAGATGATATTATACTTACAGGCAATAATACTCAGAAAATAGAAGAGTTGAAGGCTTATCTGCATCATGAATTCAGCATCAAGGATTTGGGGAGATTGAATTATTTCTTGGGGATTGAAGTAGGGTACACTTCTGAGGGAATAATTCTCAGTCAAAAGAAGTTTACAAGGGAATTATTACAAGATTGTGGTTTTGATCTTAGCAAGAAAATTGTGACTCCTCTACCTCAGAACATTAAGCTCCCATCAGATGAAGGAGATATATATAAGAATGCTGAACACTACAGGTCATTGGTTGGGAAGTTGAACTTCCTTACACATACCAGACCAGACTTGTCTTATTCTGTTCAGACACTTAGTCAGTTTCTATAGACTCCAAGATTGCCTCACTTGCAAGCTTTGCATCATACACTGAGATACCTTGCATACACAGTTGGGCAGGGCATCATGCTTAGAGCTTCAGACTCTCTGACCTTGCAGGATTTCTTTGATGCAGATTGGGCTTCATGTTCAGATTCCAGGAGATCTATCACAGGATATATAATGTTGCTGGGTGGTTCTCCTATCTCATGGAAGTCTAAGAAACAAGGTACAACATCAAAGTCTTCATCTGAGTCATAATACAGGGCTATGGCCTCAGCATCTTCTGAAGTTACATGGTTAGTGAATTTGCTGGAAGATTTGGGAGTTAAAAATTTGAAGCATGTCACTCTTCATTGTGACAATCAATCTGCTCTACACATTGCAAGGAACCCTGTGTTTCACGAGAGAACCAAACATATAGAGATAGATTGCCATTTCACTAGAGATAAGGTTATGGAAGGGCTCATTCAACTGGCTTATCTTCCCACTCAGTATTAGCTTGCAGATGTATTTACTAAGCCTATTTCTTCAGCTCAGTTTCAGCTTCTATTTTCCAAGATGGGACTGTATCCAGATCCCACCTTGAGGGGGGCTGTTGGTAATAGCTGATATGGCATTCATGCCACGTCAGCTCAAGTTTGTTATAACAATCCAATTCTGTTGTAACAGAATTTGGAAGCTTCTAGTTTTATTCTATCATTATAAATAGGCTTAGCTGATGTAAGATCATTATTCACAAAAATATCGAGCTTCCCCCAGTTAATAAGACATATTGACGTATAACGTTAATATGATGGCATTTTCGTTATTATTGAGGTATCTTGCAATATTTTATTGTTTATTGGGTTTGTTGGTGACATGGCAGATTAACTGGGACGTTAGTCGAACGTTAACGCTGAATTTTAGCCCCCCGTTTTGTCTGAAACTTAGGAATCACAAGATCCTGTCATTGAGGAATCAGAAGTCTAAAGCTGGAGAAGACCATCTCTCCCTCTTTCATCTGTTCTCTATTTTTATCACTGAGAGACTGATTTACGAATTTGATGATTGGAGTCCTCAACCCAGCTCGAAGTGTGGGATTCTGGTGTTTTCAAGAGAAAGCGTAAGGTAAATTATATGTTGTAAACCCTAGTTTTCGCAAATTGGTTTGAATTTTGCAATTGTTGAGGTCGATTATTGCAATTGGTCGGTGAAGATTTGCGTGTTCTTCCTTTATCACAATTATGTTAGTGTGTAAAACTTTGTTGATTTGTTGACTGTATTCTGAATTACGCGACTGTGGAATTTGAGTAGAGAAAAGTAAAGTAATGTACTAGTTATTATGAATTTCGCCTCAATGTTTCGGGTGAATTGTTGTTATTGGTTTTTAGAAGTTTTGATATGGAACAATTCTTCCTGTTGTTGTAGTTGTTGATGTGAAAAAGAGTACTGATTTAAGTGAATTCTGCTTATGGTCTAAATGTTGGAATGTGGCTTTGGTATGAGTAAAGCAAAGTAGTATAATAGCTAATTTGAATGTGGGCGTGAATGTATGGTGTTGTTGGGGGGGATTTATGTATTTCTTGATGTTGTTGTTGATATGTAGTAAAAGTGAGGTTTAATGTAAGGGATTTTCTGCTGAATATCTAAATGTTTTACAATCCTTACTGTTGTTGTTGCTCTTTAGATATGGAACAATCCTTCCTGCTCTTTGCTATGCTATTACAGTGGCCTCAAAACCCAACAGCCTGTTAAAAAATTAAAAATGAAAAAGAAAACCAAATAGTGGCTTTGTTGATTTTATTTTTGATGGCTGTATTCTGAAGTTCCTGATGTCTGTGGCAGAAGTTGTGAAGCTGCAAATGGATTGTGAATTTGAATCTGGTGAAATGGGTGATCCTGATGGATTATCATATACTGATGATGGTGGGCCAGTGATAACTTCTGGTGGTTTGGCTGATGATGCCCCCTCTCTGAACTGCATGTCATTGAAGGTTCCTAACTCTGCCGACAGACTAGCTGCTTTGTCTCCAATTAAAACCATTGAAACTGTGGAGACCATTGTCTCAACAAACCAGGTTAGCATGTACAGTTATGTTGAATCACCTAGATGGGAGATGGTTTTCAAATCCTTTGAAGATGTAGAAAGCTACTACAAAGAGTATGCTGAGCAGAAAGGTTTTGGGGTTACACGAGTTTCATCATCATTTTCAAAGAAGGATAAGGAGGAGCGTAGAGGGGCTACATGGAAGTGTGAGTGTTGGGGTCCACCTGATATGAGGGCAAGGAGGGAGGCCAAGAAAAGGGCAAAGGCAATGGAATTATGTGGCACGGGAGGGGTGGTTAATGGTGAAATAGGGGAAGATATCATGCAGCGGTCGAAAAGGACCTCCAAGAAATGTGAGTGTGGTGCCATGTTATATGTCGGGGTTGACAATGATGGGTTGTGGGTTATAAGGAAATTGAAAAATGATCATGATAACCATAATCCTAAACCTAGTGATGCTAAGTTGGTGAAGGAATATCGAATGAAGAACTACACGTCGAATGTGAAGAAGAAACTTTTGAACTACTATGAAGAAGGTGTCCCTATAAGGCAAATTCATGGGTGTATGGCTACGGAGACCGGGGTTGATAACCTTCCTAATGTTAAGGACCTTGAGCATGAAGTGAGTAAGGAGAAGCGGTTGAAAATGGAAGGAGGAGATGCGGTTGCAATGATGGCATACTTTGACCGTATGCAAGAGGATAATCAGAATTTTTATCATGCTCACCGGTTAGATGACGAGGGGCGATTGAAGGACGTAATGTGGGTTGATGCTCGTAGTAGGGTGGCATACAAAGAATTTGGGGATGTGGTATGTTTTGATGCCACTTATCTAACTAATGAGTACCACCTACCTTTTGCCAACTTTGTAGGGGTCAACCACCACGGGCAATCCATATTGTTGGGCTGCGCTCTTGTGTCACATGAGGATTGCGACACATTTGGTTGGGTATTTAAGCAATGGCTTTCTTGTATGGGGAATAAGCAACCCGGGGCAATTTTGACCGACCAAGCTGCAGCAATGCGCAAGCCTTTAGCACAAGTGATGCCTAATGCTCGACATCGGTGGTGCATTTGGCACATAATGAAGAAGATCCCAGATAAGCTTGGAAAATGTGAACAGTAAGTTGTCTTGATTAAGCTGCTAAATTATGTAATTTATGTAGTGTAATTGTTGTTTTAACTTAAGCACTATATAAGTCATAAATGGGGTTGCTGAGTATATGTATTGGATAACTGGGTACAAATATAACATTATGTAGTGTACTTGTTATAAGTTATGCCATATGTAAGTGATTACTGGGTATATTAGTAATCTATGCTCTGTCTATGCTGTTATAACTTATGCCATATGCAAGTTATTATTGGATTTGCTGTGTATATAAAGTGAGAACTTGGTATATTATTTATAAGTGATAACTTTTGCAATATTAAACTTGTTCTGTATGTGATGTAATAATTGAAAATAATTGAATCCACTAACCTGAACAGATGGAATATTAAACTTGTTCTGTATGTGATGTAATAATTGAAAATAATTGAATCCACTAACCTGAACAGTTGGAATATTAAACTTGTTCTGTATGTGATGTAATAATTGAAAATAATTGAATCCACTAACCTGAACAGTTGGAATGTTTTGCCCTATAGATTCTGTTATAAAGTGCATCTAATAGAAATCATGTATTTGTTATTATTATGTCAAGTATTAAACTTGTACTTTATGAATTGCATCAGTTTGGTTTGATGTTTGTTTGGTTACATGATTAACTAATCTTCACCAGCTTTCAATGAGTATGCCAAGTAGTTAATTAGTTATGTAAATGTTTTAGTTATATGATGCTATAACTGTACTCAGTAACCATGACAGGTGAATGATTTGCACTTTAGTTATTCTCATGATTTGCATCTAATAGAAATCATGTATATCGCGTATTATTATGTCATAGGAGATAATTAGAGATAATTAATGCAGTCTGGTTTGATTTTTGTTTGGTTACATGATTTAATTTCTCAGCTGTCAATGAGTATGTCAAGTATTAGTTGTGTTAATGTTTCAGTTACCATGATTTTAAGAGTCCTCTTAAGGCTCTTGTATACGAGAGCTTCACAGTTGCTGAGTTTGAGCGTTGATGGTCTGAGTTAATCCAACAGTTCGGGCTAGAGGAGAACGAGTGGTTAGCTGATTTATTTGAGGAGAGGCACATGTGGGTCCTAGCCTTTATGAAAGAGCACTTTTGGGCCGGGATGAAGACAACACAAAGGGTTGAAAGCATAAATAATTTCTTTGACGGGTTTGTGAATAGGAAGACAAAGCTTTATGAATTCCCGGAGAAGTACAAAAGGGCAATGGGGAGGCATGTTAAAGCTGAAAATGAAGTCGATGCTCAGTGTGGAAAATATTTGAGGCAGCTTGTGAGTGGTTTTTATGTAGAAAAATTCTTCAGGGACATATACACTAACACCAAATTCCAAGAGATTCAAATAGAGTGTTGTAGACTTATGCATTGCTCTAGGAGAGAAGAGCGTGTCTTGGAAGGGAACTGGATTCAATACCTACTTGAAGATCGGGTGTGGATCATCCCAGAAGGAAAGAGCGAAGAGGAGATAACTGATAGGAGACGATTCTATTGTGTCCTATTCAACACAGCCACAAAGGATGTTTCTTGTGATTGCTGGAAGTTCGAAACCTTTGGTATTTTCTGCAGACATATCATTCGAGTTTATGATCAAAATTTGGTGTTTGACATTCCTTCTAAGTATGTACTTCATAGGTGGCGCAAAGATGTCCCTCGGAAGCATACCCGGGTTAAGGTGGCCTACCACGATCCTAGTGAAGAATATTCAGTTCAGATTTTTAGGAAATTGATGGTGGAATTTGAGCCCATATGTGAAGTTGCAGCTGCTGTTGATGACAAGGACACAATAGATCTTGTTTTACAATCTCTCCAATCACTTTCTGTGGATGTAAAAAAAGCAGAGATAAGTTCTTGGAAAACCAGCCTGATCTACCCATTCTGCCAAGAACCCTGCTGCCCCCATCTGAAATAAGTTCAAACAACCCTCAATCATGCCAAACCCCTACGTCAGTATCCAAGCCTGTTGGAGAACAGAACCCTGCATCTGGTACAGTGAAGGATCCTGTTTGTCGGAAGAAACCGCGGGGACGACCGAAGGGGTCTAGGCAAAAATCCCTTGCGGAGATGGGCTATAAAAAGAGTAATGCGAAAAAGGGTGTACATCTACAACAGCCAGCTGCAAAATTACCTGTAAGTGTTCATGTTTATTCGTTGTATTCTTATTTTCTCTGCCCTTATATGATGTAAACCTCTTGACAGGCTAAGAGAAAAAGAGCACAGGGCGGCGTTCAGATCCAAAACACAATCGAGAATTATTATGACTATGTTGTAGATGATGGTTACGTTGATGACTTTGTACAGCGTAATGGGGTGGACTGGGGCTCTGCTCCTTCTGAAACCTTTTAAGAAGAGTGTGGATGGTGGAAGAAGACATATGCAGCACCGTCTTTTGGGAGTTGACTGAGTCTGGTCTGGACATGTTGCAGGTGTTTATCATACTATGTACTCAATATAAAACATGTATTTGAATTAGAAACCGATATAACCCTGCCTGATCTTATATATTTTGTGGCGAATGTTATGTCTGTTAACAACGGTGTGTTATATCCATGTTAAACACACATACATTGTACAATTAGGTGCAAACAGTTATTGGTTCTTCTTCCCCCACATATTCCTTTGACTCTTTTATTGAATCCTCTCATTTTGCAAATGCATTTGACTATCCTACAATTCTTCTCCTCATTAACAGCTACAATGTTTGCATTTGTTCATGTGTGTGATCCAAAATCTAAATCTGTCCTTTTTCTCATACAAGTACTCGTAATATGTGTGTGAGTTTAAGTTGGACAATATTTGTTTTAGTAGGAAAATGTCCGGCGATGCGTATTGGTCAATCATACATATGATGAAATTGGGTAATTCCCTGTTACTTCTAAAACTCCTTAACTTGCTAGTTTTATGGTAATGGACTGTAAACATATTTGGTGAACTATACAAATCCTGTTAAACTTTTACAAATTTTTTGGTATGACCCAAATATTAAAGTACACTTTAAACCAGACCTACCTAGAGCACAAATCACGGCTTCCCGTACGGAGCCACAATGACTTTGTCGCCATTCTTGATTTCAGCTTCCCTGATAGTGTTAAGGGTGCACAACATGATATCCTCATGGTAGAAGACTAAGTCAGTTGGATGGCCTAATATGCTCCTTACACATATTTTTGGCCCAAATTGAAATTTGGCCTAATATGCTACTTAGATCAAAACCCACATATTTTTGGCCCAAATTGAAATTTGGCCTAATATGCTACTTAGATAAAAACCCACATATTTTTGGCCCAAATTGAAATTTGGCCTAATATGCTACTTAGATCAAAACCCACATATTTTTGGCCCAAATTGAAATTTGGATAGGTTGCATAACAACCCAACCCAATCCACGCTTTAAACCAATCCACACAGAGGCCATGATTAAATTAATAAACGTCATTACTAAACATAACATAACATAAACACCATAAATTGTTTTGTCAAAGCCATGCTTACAAGAAGCCACAAAAGACAACATCAAGGAGTTCAAATTTTTGACAGCCACATTATATTACAATGAAAGGTGTGGCATCTAATTGTCCAACACCAGTTAAAGATGAAGAGAATAATGCATGCTTAACTAGTTCATAAACAAAAACAGTGGTGTTGCAATTAGAAGTCGTTCTTGATCTGACCCCTTCAAAACCAGACCTACCCAGAGCACAAAATCACGGCTTCCCGTACGGAGCCACAATGACTTTGTCGCCATTCTTGATTTCAGCTTCCCTGATAGTGTTAAGGGTGCACAACATGATATCCTCATGGTAGAAGACTAAGTCAGTTGGATCCACATTAACCTTGTCTCCCCAAATGTGAAACAGACGGCACAACGAGGTGTCCAATTTGCCTTGAACGCGAAGCTTAATCTTCCTGCGGTGTCCTGTGTTCTTGAGGTAGAATCTCTTGAATCTTGTGCAAGTGCTCACCACTCCTTCCTGCATACATTACGTTTAGTGACCCATGTCAAAAATTTACAAACTAAAAATGTGATCATTAGTAATGATCTCAAGTGCAACCACTACTCTAGAGCTCAAAAGAGAGTGTAACCATTTTTTAATACAAACATCTTTTTTTAGTTGTATAATGGCGTTTGATTTGATTTGCATGGGTCAAATGTTGTGACAAAGTACACTGCATGAGTCCAAAAATAATGGGGTTGTTATAATAGGTCGACATTAATAATGTAGAAGATATGATTTGGGCTGGGCTAAGACAAGTTTATACGTTTGCAATAAATAGTCCACCCAATAAAGAAATTATTATTAGGGTCAATTATTGGGTCAATTAAATTAGGTCTTTAAACAACTAATGAAAATGTACCACACCACAAAATAAGTAACACATAATTTAGCATTATACCTCATAATAAATAATTAAGCATTACATCTCATAATAAATATATTTCATAGAAACACTTCACATGAAATAACTCATAATGACATATATATTATGCAATCTCATAAGACACACTTGACATAACAACTCATTTTTACTTCCAAAATGACCAGAACATAATGACTCAAACTACAACACCCATTTGAATACATGATTAGGTTTATTAATTTCATTGAAACTATACAGTGATTGAAGATGTCAAAATTTGTTTTTCTGTAATATTATTATTGAAACTAATCTGTTACATTAGTGCAACCAATTCTGAAACTAATCAGGTACATTAATGATAAAAATTCGGTACAGTCAGATACATTATAATAAAATTTTTAAGTTTTTAAATTAAGTTTTTAAATTAATTTTGCCTAAACTAATCAGGTACATTGTTGAAACCAATCTTATTAGGGTTGACAATAAGCATATTTAGTTAAATCAAATGAGGCAAATCTTTTTTATCACATGAAATATACAACAAACTTACCTATGATTGTAGAAAGTTTATTACTTATTTATTTCACACAACATCAGTGATTATTGTTTATTTTTTAATCATCTTTTAATTTTGTTGTTTTTCCTTTTCTATTTTCTAAATACAACAAACTTGATTTAAAAATTAAATTGTTGAACTACATTAGACAACATTATCATACTCAATACTTGCACAAATATACAACGTATTCTACGTTAATAAGTAGAGGATTGCTTTATCGCATCAACACATTTAATTATTGGTTTTGAATTGCTATAACTCATCAACACATTCACAATTTTTCGCCCTTATCTCATCAACACATTCACAAATATTAATAAGTAGAGGATTGCTTTATCTCATCAACACATTCACAAGTATACTACGTAATCAATTTATCAATATTAATGTTGTCTTACATATCACATATAACATGCAAAAGTCTAAGTAAACATTTCCATTCCATAAATCAACTGTGACACACGACTATTAGGGTCAACTCATGCCATTATCTTATACTATCAACTCATGCCATTATCTTATACTATCAACTCATGCAAAGAACGTTAAAATAAGACAACTTGTAACACAAAATCATGGTTAAATTATGTACCTCTCCTTGTACGTAAAGTACAGTACCGGTTTCAACACCCACAACCTTTAGATATTCAGTTGCTGGTACGTAAGTAGCGCCAAGGTAAAGCTTGATCTGATTAGTATTGACATCAATCCGAGATGCATAGTCCTTGTAGATGGCTTCGAAGGTTTCATCCGTCCTTATGTTGTACATAACACCCACATCACCGAGAGTGTAGCTCCTCACGATGATTGACAGCACCACAGCCTGCCCATCTTCAGCTGGTATAACCTCGTCCATGTCGACATCAGGCTTCTCAACCTGTTCACCACCTCCAACAACGTTGACAGCTGGTTGAGGAGGAAGCTGACGAGGTGGCACCTGCTCTACAGTTTGAGGCGGTGGGTCAACTTTAGGGCCTTCACTCCTTTCCACCTTAGGGAACTCGACGACACGAAAAGGTGCACCTCTCGGTGGCTCTACACAAGTCACTTTCACAGGCTCTACACCAGACACATCAGATGGCCCCGACACATGACTCGAACCCGCTCCCGCCGAGCCCATTTGAGTGGGTAGTACTCGTGGTTGTTCAATACGGAATGGAGGAATGGACATGTTGGCAATAATTTCAGCTATCAGAGCGTTACGACGCTTGGTTCTTGAATTCTCTTTTCTGGGTTTGGTTGAATGATGGCTACCCGATCCACTTCGACCACCACCTCCATTGGATCCATCATCTCCTCCGTTACCATTACAGCCGTTGGTTGTTGCCATATTTCTGATATTTTTTTTTATATTTTTTGTTTCTGTTAGGGTTTTGAACTAAGTTGCAAGTTGTAATGGGGGTAAGGGTATTTATACTGAGAGAAAGCAAATCAAATTGGTGACGTGGAAGATTCTCATTTTTCACATTGGTTGTTCATGTCTTTTTGTCATAAAATATATTTATTCTACTTATTTTGCCTAAGTAGATTTGATAATCCTTGTTTAATACAATGTAATTACCATATAAATTATGACGCGTCAGTAGTCTATCCTTGTTTAATATATTATTTGATATATTATTACCATACATTATTTGATAATTCTTGTTTAATACAATGTAATTACTATATATTATTTGACCTTTCAGTAACGGTCAAATAATATATAGTACATATCATCCTTTGTTTTCAATACCGGTTTAATAAAAATTTATAAATATAAAATTTAAAAAAAAAAAAACTGAGTTTAATACATTAAAGGTTTACTTTAAATACAAATTCAATTTTCACTGAAAATTAAGACGGACCTCATTATACTAAATTTAACAACGCGTTACATGTGACTCGTTCATGCACATTCTTAATATTAAGGGTAAACCTTAGTTATATACCTACTTTCATTTTTAAAAGAAGTATATATATATTCCTCAAAGTAATACATGAAGTGATTTATTTAAAGTTATAAAAATATTATTTAAGAAAGGAAAATACTTAGTATTTCATTATGGACCTTTCTTGAAGCACTTCGTAATTTTATTTTTTGTTATTTGGGATAATACTATACAATTGTACAACCTTTTTATTTAATAAAAAAAAAAATATTCCCTAAATATAATCACTAAAATGTGTGATAGAAGACAATTTTATTCTTAATTCCGCATAAATATATGTAATGATCCACTTAGTGTTCAATAATGCTAAATTATCATCAGCGTAGTGCAAACCTTGAGCTTATACGATTTTTTTTTTTTTTTTGAAAGATTGAGCTTATACGATTTTAGAAAGACAGCAAATAATAATTGCTATGGGTATAGGCTATACAATTTTAGACAGTAGGGAAGCTGATGTTTTACTGCACCGCTCCAATGTGTTTACCATACCAATGTATGCAGCAACTGCAGGGTACGCATGCTCCATAGATTAAGGATGTCCAACCAAGATAAGTCATGGATTTTGACTTTGCTTTTTAACCTACCATGTATTGTCCACCTTGAAGTTTATCCAAAGTTGTGAAATGCAGATTCATTGGAGGCATAACCAACGTGAACTAAACCGACGGCATTACCTTTTCCATCATTAGCATTGTCTTACTTGTACTGACATAATATCAACCATAATCTTCGAAATTTTTCATAAGAAACTTAGCACTGCATAGAAGGTAAAAAGAGGTTTTGTTTGAAAAGGTTTGAATAATAGGTAAATATATCATACGGAAGGATTTCCTCGTTATAATCATACACTTGACTTAAAAATGTAAAAATGTGAATAAGTTGTTTTCAACGAAATTTATTATAATTCTTTTTAAAGAGATCATTTTTCTAATTATTTTTCAAATCAATTATTTAGAAAAATTTTTGAAGCCATGTACTCACATTCTATACTCTTTTGGTCGACACCTACAATTTAATTTTTGTGTTGTTTTGTAACATAACCGGTTAAAAAAAAATTAATTTTGACACACTGAGAATTAATTTTGTTATTCATATATGATTAACACATTGGATTGGATTTTTTTTTACATTATTTAGATTTAGATAAGTCACATGCATGTGGTCTAAACTCGAATTAAAAACTAATTAATTTCGGTTATCACACTATAAATTTAACTTATTTAGAAATGTTTTTTGGTTGAAAGAGTTATTTCATAACAAGCTTGGCATTCCATTTTGTGAGTCATCCAATGAATTTTACTGACCCTAGTCATAATTGCTTTTTACCCGAGTTTCGATAACGAAGATTCCTCAATGCTCAGAAGATCTTCTTGCAGCAGGTCTTTTCCTTCATGCAGACATACATCGGGTTTATCATTTTAATTTGGATACAGTAAGAGGACAAACGACCATTTGCCCTTCTTAGTTTTAGTTTACATTACATTTCGTCCCAACTATTATCATGTTATACGTATTTACCAAAAAATAAATTAATAAAAATAAATTGTTATACGTACTTTCACATTACATTTAAATTGATTGTTATTAATTTAAATAAAATGAATATTCATTATTTTTAGTTGGATTAAATATTAATTGATATGACATTTGAAGTCCTCCCTGGTGTTTGCTCATTCGTTTTTTTTGTGCAATATATATTAGGATCTCGTACGTCGAAATTAATATCAAATCCTTAATGCGTATGAAGTTTTATTTTATTTTATTTTTTGCTTAGGTTTTTTCTAATTTTGACTTACTTGTTGTAACTGAGCAACTGAACTTACTTGTTGGTAAGATATAAATGCCAAATCATGCTCTTAAACCGGTTAAAGGAGTCAAATGCTGTCAAATTCGTCTAGCACAACACTTTAAGCTCTTGTACTCTAGTAATTACATTGAATGGTCACATCCACATGGGGTAGATGTGTTGGAACAACAAAACACAACTCCACCAAGCTATGACACCACAATAAATGCTTGTATGTACTATGTTATTTATTTTAGTTCAGTGCTTTGTCCTTTCCTAACTATATCTTATCATGACTTTTCCTTGAACAGTGTACAGGGTTTATTAAAAATGGAGAAAATGGACGGTTAAGATTTAAGGGTTAAGGGAATGGTGAATATGTAGGGTTTAGCAATTGTGGTTATGTTAGGGTTTAGGGTTTAGGGTTTAGGGTTATGGGTTTTAGGGTTATAAAAGGGTTTAGGGTTTACGGTTTGAGGGTTAGCAAATGCAATGAGAGTATAATTACAAGTTATTATTAATGTATTAACCGGATTTGGACGTCCACTAGGAGTTTAATGATAGGATATCATTCACTGATTTATCGGATTAGCACGTCCAATAGGAGTATAATTAGAGGATATCGTTACATGTTTAACCAGAGTAGCACGTCCAACAAGAGTATAGGTATAGGATAATATATTAATGTATTAACCGGATTTGGACGTCCACTAGGAGTTCAATGATAGGATATTATTAAGAGATTCACCGGATTAGCACGTCTTTGAGTTGATAATTATATTTATTTGGTTTGCAAAACTTGAAATTATTTAATTACAATTTTATATTTATTAGGGTTGACTTGAAATTTATAATTACCGTCTTATCTTTATTTGGTTTTGTATTTATTTGGTTTTTTTAACACTTAAACTTTCTAAGTGCATATTTATATATTTATATATTCATATATTTATTTGGTTTGTAACAGTTGAATTAATTAAAATTTTAAGAAAAGGAAAGGTTATTTCTTCAAATTATTTTCAAAATATGAATTCCATGACTAAGTATCACTTTATTTTTCACCATTGTATACCATTGTTTTACAATTTGTACTACTGTGTAATACTAATTTAATTTTCACCTGTTACTTTACGCTCTTTGCCATGTGTCGTGTAAGACGAAAAAAAGGTACAGTTGGACAGTCTTCTAGATTCGAATTTGTATTGATAACTAAACCTTTTTCATTACTCCCAATCTCTCTTCTATCTCTTCTCAATTATCTTACCTCCCTCAACCCATTCCCTAATTCTCAAACAATAATGGAGAACCCTGGAAACCCAAAACTCGTTTCATCTAAGAAGCAGTGTGTTCGTCGTGAATCTATTACTCTTCACCCATTCGAACCAATCATGTATTTTCAACCACTTACTCCAACAACCAACCCCGAGCTTGAGTTTAACAAAATTACTTACTACAAAAACTAGAAAGACCTTGATGAAGGGAAAAAAATAGAAGATGATGTTATCCGGGCCGAGCTTTGTATGAATGATATACATCGGTTCGCAGATACCTCTGTCATGAGGATGATGAAGCTACCGGGTGGTGAGCAGAAACCAGCCTACCTACCACTCCTTTCTAACATCCAAGGGTACATGAAGCACCGTGGAGTGCAGATGTTTGTTGAATGGATGTTTAAGAACCATTCTTTTGAAGAAGATGAGGTTGTTCCAAAAGATATTGCACCTATATTTGACCTTGTTCCTACTTTTGATGCGGAATCGACGGTCACTTATGCTCTCCCTCTGCGGGAAAAGCATGTATTCATTGGGGCTAAAACCAATGCAACTCATGTTATGAAAATTGCAGCACCAATGACGGCAATTCAACTAACTGTATTCTCTGGAGTCACCAACAAAAACGGTACTCCCTCCGTTTCATAATGATGTTCCTGTTTCGTAAATCGATGCAAATTTTGACCCAACTTTGACCGCAAATATCTTTAATCTCACACTAGCAAAAATTATAAAAGTTAGATATTAATAATCTACTCACTAAGACGAATCAAACTAGATCCCACATGACTATATTTATTCTTATAGATTAAGAGAAATTTAGAAGATTCTCTCTTTCTTAAAAAAGTCAAAAAGTCAAAACAAGAACATCATTGTGGAACGGAGGGAGTATACATTACCATCGTTTGACCGTTTGTGGTGACTTGCCTGGTGACACCAAGCAGCCGGTGTTAAAGGAAGGGTCTTTCGTGGTGTACTGGAATGCGAAGGATGTCCTTAGGCCTTCATTCCTTGAGAATTTCCGTATACTGTATGAGAAATACAAACCGATGTTGGTCAGAATAACTGAAGCTCGACCACGACACCTTCAAGTATGGGAGTTGATTCTAAAGTTGCCTGATGCATATCAATTTGAGTCAACCGGTCATTCTACCGTTGGAGGGGTTGTTCTGCTTTGGAACAAGCTTGCGGAGCCAAATTTCAGGTCGAGGAGGTGTTGCTTGACTGGCAACGTGCTGAACGTCGAAATTGTGGTAATTGCCATAATCTAGCTAATTATAAATTAATTTTTTCCTTTTATACACTAATTACTCTAATATTATTTTTTTATTATTATTATGATAACTGTTATGTATCACATAATTATAAATCATTGCAATTGTGGTCTAAATGCATTTAGCGTTATTGTATGTTTGGTAATGATAAATTTATAATTGATAGGTAAAATTGTTGTTCAATAAGACGATTAGTACTACTTTATTCAGGTGTGCACGTCCAATTACTAACTAATATAATTTCTTAATGCTAATCTGTACATTACCTAAAATCGAGTTGTTAATTATACCATTAATTTGAATTAAGCATTTTGTAGAATCGATTTGTTCATTATCCCATTATCTTGTAATTATCCCTGACATTTTTAATTAACTTTTTATTTATAAAATCGACTTTCTGTTTATAAATATTATTAAATAAATAATATTATTTATGATTGATTATACATATAGTAATCGAAAAGTTCAATCGAAAAGTTCAATTAGGGCTTACGTGAACGATTTAAATAACTAATCATTCATTTTGAATCCAAATTAGGGCTTACGTGAACAGTTTTATTTACTTTCTTGTACTACTCTAACTAATCATTCATTTTGGATTTATTACCACTGACTCAATCTGTGTAATTTTGTAACTGTACCATGTCATCAGCCGGGTCCCGCAATTAATCCTCCGGTTTGGTGCATCCCAGAGAGTGATAGAGAAGGTCGCCCAGAGGATGAGAGTGATGATGATTACGATTACGTTGGAGCTTGGCTATCAAATTCTGGTCTGGATGATGACCCTTTTATCCATGATGAGGGCTGGTGCTAATGTATTGAAGTTGAGGTCTGGTGCCTAATCAGTGGGAAGTAAAATCTGTTATTTTAAACATGAACTTTTCCTTGTTGTTATGTGCAAATGAAATTTGTGTCTCGCGCTTTGTTGTGGACTGGTTACTGCCAATGTTGCTTGTTGTGTATTTCCTACTTGGGTATTTATCCCACGTGTGAACTCATCTTATGGGGTTATTATGCGTAATTATGGTCTCTTGTTATGAGATTGTGATGCACATGTTATGCTTAATTGAAGTCTTTGTTATTAGATTGTAATGCATGTTATGCTTAATTACGGTTTTGGTTAAGTATATGGGTTGTTATTTTCAATTGTTAAAATAAGTGGTTCACAAATTGTTTCATAAAAAAAGGACAAAATGGTTTCTTTAAACTATATATTGTGAAAAAATTTCAATGACAATCAGTAGCTATAACCAAACATATTAAATTATTTAATTGACTTTAAAATAATTTAAATGGCTACAATAAAAGTTATCATATTAATTTATTTAGTTGACTTTAAAATAATTTAAATGGCTGGCTGCAATAAAAGTTATCATATTAAATTTATTTAGTTGACTTTAAAATAATTTAATCATTTTAATAAAAAAAACAATTATATGACATCATTAAAAATTTAAACGTTAAAATGAATGTGATTAACCTACTTAATCTTGAATGTCATATGATTGGTTTTTCTTAACAATAATTTATCTTATTTCTCAAAGTTTATCATTCCTTTCTCTGATTTATTTAATTTAAATTTTTTTTTATTAGTATGCAAAAAGTATGAACTTAGTATGAACTTAGTAACACACACTCCCTATTGTCCTAGAATAAACTATTGTCACATGTTAGGTTTTCATGGCCTGGAGAATCCATTTACCTTATATTTTTTGCAACTACTTTCATAAATGGAAATGTTCAATTTAATCTTTTAAAAACTGAAAAAGTGTATTGGTTTTGAAAAACAATAACAATCATTATGAATACACCAGTTTTTTAAAAAAAGCTAAGTCAATCTTAATACTTCGTATTACAATAACCAAATTCCATTTACCCTATTATTAAAATCCATTGCCATAATAAAAAAAAAAAAAAAAAAAAAAAAAAAACACCAAAAAATATATCAAATAATCTCATTAAATTTCTTATAACTATATACATACTATAAAATAGATATACTTATTAAATATTATGACTATATATATGGACAAAAATCAAGTACTATGCATGCCACACAATATTAGTACTGGGATAAGACTTTTGTTTCCCGAAACTAATCCTATACTTTTGGCACGCCTCTAACTAAGGACCAGACAAGTTTTGTTTTATTACTCCATCCTCCTGAGTTGTTCCTCTGGTCAAACATAATGTCACCACAACTTGTAGTGTGAAATTGGTGTAAATTGGTGCTTGTAAAGTATACTTTACCCGCCATTGGTTCCAAAATTTTTTGTAACCTTTACCCGCCATTGGTTCCAAATATTTAACAAAGCCCGCCAAAACCATAATATGGTTATCTCTTCCAGTTCTATATATATATAATGGTGCAATATACTTGCATTGAGAAGCTTTGCTTGCATCAAACCATGGCCAAAAATAAATTGTTAATCCCAGTCACTATGATTAAGCCAATTCACAAAAAAGCCTCTTCGCAAGAATTACTACTCAGACCTATGACACAAATTATGAAAACAAAGGGTTTAAAAATGGTCCGACCTTGTACTCCTAAATCATCGTATGGGAAGGCTAGAAGGCGTCAAAAAGGTGTGCTTGGGGTTATTATAAGCCCGATCCTTTCTTCTGATGAGAAGGTTACGATTTCATTACTTGACGCAGCTAGCGCGGCACAAATAGTGGCTGGTCATACTAAGCTAGAAGGAGACCTAGTCATCATCACTCCCTCTAATAAGGTCAGTCTTGCACACTTGCCGGACTTATCAGACCTTGCTTTATTACCAAGGTATGCAAAATATTTTCTAAGGTGGCTAATCAGTAGCCAAGGTGGGAAGGAAGGTTCTGGTTTCGAACATGTCCTAGCAAGGGAGGTGGTGGAGGTGGTTGATCCACCTTCAGAAATACCACCAACCATCGAATGTTGTGATTTGTCACTAGGTGATCATCTGATAAACATTCCTAGCTACAGAAATTACTTCAAAATCTTCAATCTTCAACATCCAATGTATGTGTCAAACATACATTTGCGTAATACCACCAACACCTCCAACATTTTAGATGGAAGAACAATGGAGGTGAAAATTCAAGTTTCTGTGAATGAAGAAGGGGGCTTTTGGAGTGAATTGGGCACAATGGGGTTACGGTACGTGGTATGGAATTGTCGTGATATGGGAAGGGACACATTCCTTCCATTACTGAGGTCACTAATGGAGATGCATATGCCGCATTTCATGATCTTAACTGAAACAAGAGTTTCAATTCATATGCCCGCCTCATTTGTGCATATTTGCACCCTTTTGCTGTGCACGGAATCTCAAGGAACGACTATGAGGGGGGTTATGTAATGCTTGCCTTTTCCAAGCATATGAAAATGAAGCTGATAAGCTCATTTCCTAATGAATACTCTTGGGCTCAAAATTAATGAAGTGTAAAAGCAAATGTAATATGCTACAAAGTTATTAAGGGTTGATTTCTTAGTCAGTCATTATGTTCTGGTCATTTTGGAAGTAATTATGAGTTGTTATGAAGTAATTATGAGTTGTTATGTCAAGTATGTCTTATGAGATTGCATAATATATATGTCATTATGAGTTATTTCATGTGAAGTGTTTCTATGAAATATATTTATTATGAGATGTAATGCTTAATTATTTATTATGAGATGTAATGCTAAATTATGTGTTACTTGATTTCATAATCAGTCATTATGTTCATAGAAACAGCCCATTATTTTTGGACTCATGCATGCATCATTTTTATTGGTCTTTTATAACAAACCCCACAGCCCATTATGTTCATAGGGGGGTAATGGACTTTTTTATTAGCTGTTTAAAGAGCTAATAATAATTTCTTTATTGGGTGGACTGCAAACGTATAAAGTTGTCTTAGCCCAGCCCAAATTATATCTTGTACTTCATTTGTCTTAGCCCAGCCCAAATTATATCTTGTACATCATTTGTTTGTGGATTGTTATCCATTATATTAATGTCGGCCTTTTATAACAAACCCCACACCATCTAGTGTAGACTCTTATCCATTATTAATGTCGGCCTAGCCTATTATAACAAGCCCATTATTTTTGGACTCATGCATTGTACATTGTTACAACATTTGACCCATGCAAATCAAATCATACGCCATTATACAACTTAAAAAAGATTTTTGTAATTGAAAAAATTAAAAAATGGTTACACTCTGTTATGAGCTCCAGAGCAGTGGTTGCACTTGAGATCATTACTAATGATCACATTTTTAGTATTGTCTCCAAACGCTAATCCATTACCGAATACCTTATGCATTTCGTAGAACATATCATCAACGTTGTCAACCTGACCACGAATTAAAATTTGATTACATAACGACTTAATAAAAAAAAACTCATATCCTAACAACATTTCATACAAACTTACCCGCTTCTTCTGGATCACTTTCAAAGTTGAGTTCCACGAAGTAGAATGCACCACATATATGTCATTGGAATGGCCAGTTTTTACTAAAACACAAAGCGCAGGAGAGGCCATCAATGACTGACCTTCAACCTAATCATTTAACGGATTCAGTAAAGTACCAAAAATTACCACACCAATCACCAATTTCATATAGTTCAAAGATAGTTTTAAAGGTACCTCCGATAAAATGGCCAAGTACGAACACCATTCAGTACGTAAAAACGCAGCAACCGACTCTCTTGACATAGATTCTGCACCAATACCACCTGAAAACAGCACTACCTCACCCTGGTTTTGGTAGCATTTTCTAAGATGTTATTGTTTATCAAATCACAATTTCAAGGAGTAACACTATCACAGTTTTAAGGTGACGAAAATACCTCCGCCAGTGACGAAAATACTAATGGACCCGTTCCCGAACCATATTCCATAGCATGAATCAACCTCAAAATCTTTTGCATAAATGAAAGACAATAAAGAATGTTAGCCATGTTATTCTCAGTATCATTCAGGATATCATGCACTTACTAACCCTTGAAGTAAATGATTGTAGCATGTAGACACCATCAACCGATATCCACCTACAAAATCACATTCACCAGAGTAAATACTTTCAATCACAAAAATAAATTTAAGGCAATAGATGTCACTTCAAATACCTCTTCAACATATCAATCTTGAACGATGACACATCATAACTTTTCATCACAGCCATATTCTCTTCACCAGGCAAACTGCTTGCTTTTTCCCGTTTACATTCATCCCTATATATACAATCACTATGAGTACTCAAATTTTGAACATTCGTTCTCCTAGGACGCTTGGTTTTTGAGGTGGTTTTTCGTGTTCCAGTACTCCTATAACAAACACTAGTAGTTGCACCGATCTGAAACTGTGACATCATAAATTAGAAAACTTGAATCAATCATCTACACACTTGAAATAATATACTGAAAATACAATAATCCCAGACCCCTTTACCTTTTTAAACCCCTCGGGCCCATTTGTATCCCTTGCTTCAATAGGATGAAATTCACCATAAGCAACATCCAAAGTCTACAAACCAAAATACATCCATCACACTTGTTGTAACATTTAAATAAATACAAATACAACTTCTTACCCCAAGCTTTCCAAAATCACCACCGTTTGGGAAACGATCTTCTGCAACAGCCATACGTATCTCTTCCATTTTCCAAACCTCCAACCGGGGGAAATAACCCCAATGCACAGCATGTCTATCTAGCCGATCCAAATACATAACCTGTATCACAAAAGTTGTCATACCACCTAAATCAAACCCAATGTTAAACAAACATAACAAACCATACTTCATATAAATCACATACCACAATATATATTAGGCAACCTGCACATCCACTAGCATAGCCACATGAGTAAAAACGACGCGCAAACATTGCAACACTATCCATGAGCTTCTTCAAAACTAGGCTACACCAGTCATATTCAGCAGCCTTTGCAGCACACGTTAATGACGGCACTAAGTCAGCAGCCAGTTTAGATGATTGATTGGGACATAACAACATCTCCAGCGCCAACAACAAGAATACAGTCTTGAACTCTTCCGCTTGATCTTCCTCCCATCGTCCCTCAACCAGGGCAATCAATTCAGCATTAAATTGAATACCCTTAAATATGTACTCACGACCAATTCTATTTGACTTAGTTTTCCAGGTTTTACCATACCTATCCATAATACTTTTCACCCTTTCCAACTTTTCTCTATCCAATGTTTGATATGTGGGAACAGGAAGTCCCCCATTGGGAATACCAAGGACCCAATGCACCTGATTTTGAGAAAGCCTGAACACTCTACCATCTCTACTAGTAAGAGTGTTGTTGAAGGGATCTATGCGAGTCATCAACCAATACGCCAACTGCCGTGGAAGGTTAATCTCTCCAATTTTTAACAGACCATCAAACCCCATTTCACAAACCCAAGCCTTTCGTTGCTCGTCTAACTTTTGGCATATTCTACCAAACGACTCTACGCGACAACTAGTATTAGCTGGCTGAATAATGAACAATAACAACAAAAACGTATCAATGTAAATTTTACCATTACTCCTAAAAAATGACTCCACCCCCTACAACTATAAAAATGCAGCTGAAGGACTTACCCTACAAGTTGCCTTCACATGTCTTTGCAACACTTCACCTTTCCTTTTCACTCCACCACCATAAGTTAAAGATTCATCCTACAACAACAAAGGACCTCTACATAAGCCCCATTACTCTATTAAGGTGCAATTACCAAATACAAATTGTTTCAATTACCTTGAATATTTCAGGAGATAGCTTCTTCAAGGTATGACCTGCTCCTATCCCATCCTAAATTTAACGAGAATAATATATTAATTACACAATTGCTAAACAGACTATAGGGGGAACTTGACTACTCCATGTTTCAGGTTTTGTATCATACTTGTACCTCATCATCATTTCGACTGCTGCACATTTTTCGCTTATGTTTCCCTCCCTCCATTTATTCCACCTGTCAGTTCAATTCTCATTCACAATTTGTTCAATTTCAATTCAATGTACAATTTCAATTTCAGTTCAGTTTGTAAGCAATTTCATCATTACTAATCCAAGTAACAATTCAATCCAATGTACACTTCAAATCATAATTAAATGAAGCCAATAGGATAATTATACTAACAACTTCATCATTGCAACCAATAGGATAGTTAGAATCACAATTAATGAAGATCTCAAATTCAAAATTACTAGTTTCAGGCGAGAATCACACTTACCAATGAAATTAATCGACTATAACGACTGAACTTCACAACCCTAGCTGTACAGTGGCCGCAACATACCGGAGCAGCATGCATTCAATAATAGGAATCCCTCCACCGTGCCCCTACCACCCGCCGCTATCACCCACTTCAATAATTGTTCATCGTTCCCTCAGATCCCCTCATTACTGTGTCATCGATTTGTACAAACAAGTTCAACAATGAAAAGTCGAATTGACAAGAAAATATTAGACATTACTCTGTTTTTGGAAGACGAACTCCGTTTGTACAATTCCGTTATATGAAACACCCAATAAACCCGTACCAGTTAACGTTAGTTAAACAGCAGTTACTCGCCTTTTCACGCTTGACGTTTTTACCCTTACTAATGGAGACGAATTGACGTTTACACCCTCATATAAACGTCCCTCGTTTATCAGACATATTAACCAGGATTTTCACAAAAATATCTTCAATAAAATCTCTCTGCTTAACCTTAGACTGTTCTTCATTTTCTCTCAATATTTTCTGTTTTCTTTGCTTAGAATTTTTATCAGGAACAGTGAGAGATTGTCTCTGTCAAAATCTCTCTCAACCACAACAATGGCGAAAACCCTTTCCGATTCTGAAAAAATGAAGTTGTTTCAATCTTATGCAACTTTAACCACAACTTTTGAATCGAAGAAGAAAGAGCTTCTGAAATCATTAATGGGGGATCAAGAACAAATCACTGATTTGATCGTGTATACAAAAGAAGGGTTACAGGCTGCTAAATGCTTGAGGGATCAAGGCCTGTGGAAGGAGAAGCATTTGCTATATCCAGCTAAGGTCAATCGCAATTATTTTATGAGGCAAAAGAGGAAAATAGTTGGTTTTCCGGCTGTGAATTTAACGCCGATATACTTGCCCTTGCCTGAGGACGAACCAATTCTTTCCGACAAGGTTGCTGAACTGACTGAGGTATGTTTGATTCTCGAATTCCATTATTGATTTATGGATTTTATATTAATTATTGATTCAAGAATTCCATTATTGTCAGCAAATTTAGGGTTTTGTGTATCCCATTTCTTTTTATTTTCTTTCATCTTCATTACTTCCTTTTTTAAGTTCTTGCTATATGTTGTCCTAATTTAATTATGTTTACTCAAAGTCAGTTAATCTCTGTCTTCTACTGCATAGTCTTGGTGTTTGTTTGAGGAATTTCTTGGCTTTCTTATGCTGGGTTTAGCTGTGATGTCCGATTTGCGGTCTCGGTTATTAGTGGTCAGTTTGTGTTCGAGTCATGGGTAAGGGTTGCAGGGGATGTTGATTTAGGATTTAGGTGTCTAAGTTTAGCTGTGATGTCCGACTTGCGGTCTCGGTTATTCGTGGTCAGTTTGTGTTCGAGTCATGGGTAAGGGTTGCAGGGGATGTTGATTTAGGATTTAGGTGTCTAAGTTTAGCTGTGATGTCCGACTTGTGGTCTCGGTTATTAGTGGTCAGTTTGTGTTCGAGTCATGGGTAAGGGTTGCAGGGGATGTTGATTTAGGGTTTAGGTGTCTAAGTCTAGGATCGAAGGGGGTCTTTGTGAGTAACTCTTGGGCGAATGCAACCTGTTTCTTGACTGTTCATGGGCAGGTTTTATCCATCTCTAGCTTTAAATCTTACCAAGATGCTAGAGATGGTTCTGTTGACTCCAGTTTGTCTAAGGTTCTGGAATTGATCAGTTATTGTGTAGGGGGCCTTGAGGTTTTTACCTTTCTGTTTTACCTTACCTTGGGACCTTTAAGAATGGAAGAGACAAGAGGGAATCGAAAGGTCAAGGATTCCCCCATCTCTTTGTCCGTTAAGGTTTAGGGTGTGTGGTAAGTGAAGTTATAAGTACTTTTGGTTGAAGATTGCTTTGTCTATTTTTGTTAAATTGAGAGTTGGCGAAGACTTAACTTTGCTCAAGTCTCGTTTTAGTTTAGCAATGATGATTATTTTCATTGTTTTGAAAATTATATATCCGAAGAAGGCTGTCCATAGCACTCCAACGCTTTCAAGCCTCTTCTTTCTCTAGAAGAGACTTTGGATACCCATTCATGTGTGGGTAAGTTTTCTGGCGTACCTGGTAGTTTCATTGTGGAACGTGCTTAAGTGGTATATTTCATAATGTGCCAGGTCATATTTTTCCCGACAATTGAATAATAATAAAATTGCAATCAGTTTACAGATTTGGGGCTTAAATAAAAACCATTAAAAATAGCTGAGCAAACAATTTGGGGTAAACATAAATACAATTCCATTTTCCTCTTTTATTGTTTATCTAATTACAATAGTTTTGTCTATGTATTAAATAAAAACCATTAAAAATAGCTGAGCAAACAATTTGGGGTAAACATAAACACAATTCCATTTTCCTCTTTTATTGTTTATCTAATTACAATAGTTTTGTCTATGTAAACCATTAACCAAGTTCATGACAGCAAACCTACAAGTAATTTACTTTAGACAATTGAGACATCACTTTAGACTAAAAGCATGCAAAATTTTCATAAAAGTAGTTTAATCCCACACCTGGGACGCTTACTCATCATGTGCCACTCTAGTAGCCATGTCTAATTTACACAGGTGGAAATAATTACCCTTGCTAAGTACCATGACTGACTCCAATAATAATAATACACGTCTTTAGCCAAAATTGTGTCCTGCTACATATCTTAAAATTGTCCTCTAAATTTCATTTTTGCTTTCATTAACGAACAAGCATATTAACATGAACAAGTAGTCATACTTATAGCTCTAGTTTGAGGCCTAGCCAGTCAAGAGAAATTGAATTACGGATCAGTTCAAACACTACAAAGAGACAAACTCTACAAGGCGCTTAAACTAAAAGATTGGAGCTAAAGCTGAAATTTAATAACCATGATAGCATCAGCACTTGGTAGTTAAATTATCAAGAAAAATTTACCCTTTCAAAAATTCTTGGTGTAATTGAAATTTAATAACCCTCCAATATGATGTAAGTGACTCGGATTGGAAGAAAATCGATATATTGAGAAATGATGAGAGCAACACATCATGAGAAAAACAAAAGTAGAGGAACGGTGTAGAATTTAGGAGAATTAGGGAAGAAACCTAATCTATATAAGTTTGAAAACAGAATAGTAGTGAGAACCAGGAAGACTCTTTTTCTTTTTCTATTTTTTTTGTTTTTCATTTGTTTTTACACAATTAATTGTTCATTTACGAGACCCATTTATTCTTAACCATTGTTGTATGTTTGTTTAAATCAGTAAAAATTATAAGAACCCCTTAAAACAACGGATGGAGAAGGAACCATTGTTAATTAAGTGTTGGATTTTCAACCTTTTGTAGTAGTGTAAAGAAAACTGTGCATAGTTAGTGAAAAAGTTGCACACCAATCCATCTCATCAGAAAGAGTGAGAGAGATATGTCAAATTGAAATTTGTTATCTGATTGTTTTATACTCCATATTTTGGTTGCTAAATTATTTCATTCAAGTTTCTAAAGAGTCTTAATTTGCACTAATAAAATGATCTTTCTCTTATTGCAGGTGCAAAGGTTACAACAGAAAAGCATGGAGCTTGAAAGGGTAATTAACTTGTATAATTAGTTAGATAGTTTTTAATTTTAAAAATTGCACAATTAATTTGATCTGTACGTTTATTGCAGTCGATAATAGAGATGAAGAATCTGAATGCAACTCTCCTGAAAAGAGTAAATTTTCTATTCTGAACAATTAAATTATTTTATATATTTTAACAATTTAAAAGAAAAATATGCAACATTAAGTGTTAATTTTTTTTTTTTTTTTTTTTTTGTTTTAATATATTTAAGCTAAGGGAGGCACTTCGAGTTCAGGACACTTTGGCCGACGAGATCGGCATCCGTGATGCTGAGCTGGACGAGCTGGTAAGTAAAAACCTATATCCTTTTGACTATTTAAATCTGTTTAGGGGAAAGAGTAAGTAGCGACTCACTGCGTATAAAATTAGTTGCATCTTATTTAATGTTATGAACTGACTTCGGGGCTGTGATTAATATGATTAAGCTGGACTAAATAAGGAAAAATGGACTAGTATTGATAATGATATGGAATAATACAAGAGAAGAAGATAATACAACTCTAATAATACACAACATAACATCAAACTTTCATCATTCATCATCCTATGTGATCTTCTCTTCCTTAGGTCTATATATAAGGATAACCTAGTTAACAACTCTAGAACCTTCTAGTATCTAAATATTAAAACTTCCTAAAATACCCTTAGTCTACTAATATTGATGCATAACAATACCCGTTGCCCAAACTTCCACCTTGTCCTCAAGGTGGGTTGTAATTGGCTCTACATTCACAGCCGAGCCAAGAATGGGATTTGATGTCCATGAAAGGCCTCCACAATTTCACTTCCTCTTGTAGTGTAGCTATGGGGAAGTAAACTTGCAACAGTTGCAAGTAACAAGAGGTTGTCAGTGTGTTCTGGTTGGATGAAGAAGTTGTAAGTGCAATTTGACTTTGAAAGTGGGTTAGGGTGATGGTACAATAAGGTGTTCAGTTGATTAATGGGGAGAGTGCTTTGTAAAATTGGGTTTGTGAAGTGTATCGAATGGGAAAAAGTAGACATGGGTTTGGAACAATGGGTTAGAGCATTGGATTGTAAATTTTGTGGGCTTCCTGGTTGAATTGGAATATTGGGTGTTGAAAATGGATGGGTGACAAGATGAAAGGGTGAAAATGGAAATTAAAAGATATTGGATGGGGCTGATTTATGAGATATGTGGGACGGTTGGGTAAATTGGGCCGAGATTGAATCAGCCCAGATATACTAGTTGCCACATCATAATGGATAATTTTGGGCTTTACCAATAACGTTGTATCATCTTTATGCTCGTGCCTAGTAAGTGAAGTTTGTGAAAATTCTGCTTCTCCTAACTTCCAATTTCAAAATTAAAGGCACGTGGCTGATGTGGGTCCAGGGAACTAAAATTATCTTTTATGCCACCTTTTGAAGGTTTTACAAGTTCGCTGAGAACACCTCCACCGTAGCCACTACCTGCAGCCAACAAGCCTCCTTTCGGGTCACCTTCTAAAACAAACAGTCCAATCACTGATTTTCACACCGGCGAATTATCCACCATGTTCCCTGCTATATCCAACACCTACACCGCGTGTATAACCGCCTGCAAAGTCACCATATCCTTCCTCAACCAAAGTCCTATCACTGCCTCCCTTGAGCTTGCCACCTCCATCGAAAACGCTGGGCCCACCACCCGATCCACAACCAGCTCCACCTTCTTGGCCCAAAATTAGGTTAATTTCGCTTCCATTAACCCTGTTACAAATGGTCTCCTGGGTGGACCTTCAAACTCGCCTCTGCCTATGTTGTCGTTGGCGACGAAACAGAAAAGTTTCACCACTTCGTTATTTTCCTTTGTCATCCTCTGATCTTAATGGAAGCTTCTTACTTATGTCTTCTCTTTCCACCCCATCAACTACCATCTCATGTTCTTCTAGTATCTAAATTATTAAAACATCCTAAAATACCCTTAGCCTACTGATATTGATGCATAACATGTGATTTCTAAAAATTTCATATAAGTTGCAACAATGTTTTATTTCTTTATTTGGAAATTCTTTGTCCCTATCTTTCTTTCTCCATTAAACGCTCAGCAAAAATTTTTGTCTTGGAATCAGTTTTGAGAAGTTTATTGCAACTTATTTGACACGGAGGAAGTATTAATCTGCTTATTATAGACAAACAAGCTCAAGCTGATGACTGATGAGCGAGACAAATTTAAGGCACAAGTTGAAGAGCTGTTGACAAATGAGGATGAACTTAAACTTACTTTTCAATCTATTGAGGATAAGGTAAAATTCATGGTTTCTTGGCACTTTCATAACTCCATGTGTTATACTTGATAGCTACTAAAACTCTAAGCTTATAACTATAGCTTTTCCACACTAAGATCCATTTACTTGCAGGTTTCGACAGAACAACATGAAGCAGATTATCTTTCAAGGAGAGTAGCCAAACTGGAAGAGGATATGCATGATGTAAGTTGTGTGTGTGCCATTTTTTTTTCATGGTGCAATATTAGTTAATCCGTTCTCTCATTGCATATAAGTTTATCTAAATTTAAACTGTTAATCTGTTATAGTCTAATTTATTTTAAACTGGCTCATGGTGTTATAGCCTTATATGCATAAAAAGGTATCTAGTGGGTCTGTAGTGGTTTATATTAAAGACTTAAAAGGGAAAAATACTTAAATGGAAAATTCTAGGTAGGTTCTGACGATACTTTGTACTCCATTAAGCAGGTGATAGGAAAGATTTGCAAGGAGAATGAGAAACAAGCAAGTTGAGAAGGATGTGTACCTTTCATTTTTGTGAAGCTGTAAATCCTGTTTGTCCCTTTTGAAAGCTGAGAAGATGTAAATCCTGTTTGTCCCTTTTGAAGCTGAGAAGTTGTAAATTCTGTTTGTGCCTATTATTTCTTAGAGAAGCAAGTTGAGAAGTTGCAATCTCCGTCTGCACATTTCTAGTTTGCCTTGACTGCAGCAACACCCAGAAGAGTCTAGTGTGGTACAGTTAACAAACAGAAATTTTGGAAACTGATGTGATGTGAAATAGGGGTGCAGTTTCAGAAACTTGTTTTCATGACTATTGACTTGATGTCGAATCATCACCATATGTTCAAATTAACAGATATCAGAACTCTTTACATTACGAACAAATCATTGTCTTAATATGCAAATGCAGTCAAGTTTTTAATAGACATTTGGCTATCAGCGTACGCATACATATGTCAAAATAGAAGGGTTCAGATTTCTGTATGCATAAAATGTGTACATGTTTGTTTGACTTGCTGGTAGGGCGATCCAGAGTAAGGGGCTTGTAATTGAAGCTGAGACCTCAACGATATCATGGAGGTTTGGATGCTCAAGGGCCAAGTTCCACGTGTTGTAGTTCTTACAGACATTAGGATTTGTGATTGTAATCTCCTTTATTAGTTTTATAGTCTCCTTTATTAGTTTTGTAAAAGTCTTAAATTTAGATTATACGATCCAAGTGTAAAAGTGTCATTTGGAGTGAATACCAACTTCCCTATTAGGCTATTAGCTTATATATAGAGATTATTCATAATGTTTAGAATAAGGGCTTCTTTGGTGCACCTTATTTTTGCTTATCTTAACTTATATGATCTGATCTGAATGTCAAATTTGACCAAACTTTGACCTTATATATACGATAATCTATGCGGAAAAAATATATCAAGTGGGGTCTTGTTAGATTCGTGATAATGTGTACTTTATTAATATATGATTTTCATTACGAAATTAAAGATATTTAGCGATAAAAAACTGCACATAGAACGATGATCTGATTTGTACTTATATTTTCTGTTCTAAACTTATTTTTTCTGAAATAAGTAAAACTAAGGTGAACTAAACATGGTCTATTTTATATGTACGTATGTGTACAGATAAGGCATAAGGATGTCATCGAAGATTATCAACGCACCCCACTTCCCCACCTAAATAAGTCTCGAGATAGGAAATAGAAAGAACACAACTAGTTCCTAATTTCTTTCTCTTATTAAATATTCTTTTTAACTCAATTCAATTCAATTCAATCCTAATTTCCTTCTCTAATAAAATATTCTTTTCAGCTTAATTCAATTCAATTCAGTTTGGTTCGGTTCAATTCAATTCAGCTTAGCTGTTTTCATCCGAAGCAAACATGCCCTTAATTACTCTATAAATCATTCCAAATCATGATGAATTTTAATTATTAACAAGGTCTAGTTTAGTAATGTTAAAACCCGTGCAAATGTGTGATGCAACACCATACTTATAAACCAATATTTGACTATAATAATTTAATTTCTTACACTTATAATCTAATATCTGATAATTATAATCTAATTTGTGACAATTACAATCTATTATATGATAAATATAATCTAATATGTGATAATTATAATCTAATTTTTGAAAATTAAAACCTAATACCTTGACACGTATAATCTAATATTTGATAACTATAATCTACTCGTAATATTTAACCATTATTATCAAAATTCTGTTACTTTTAATCTAATATCTTATATTTATAACTTAATATCTGACCATTATTATGAATATTATCTAATTTATGACAATTAAAATTTTTTATTTTTTTTTTTCTGTTTGTATGACCGGATTCACGTGAGTCCGTTCTACACAATACTTTCACTTTAATGTCAATCATTAAAAAATGAAGAGTATTTGCAATTAATGGTTATAATCTAGTATCCTCAAACCAAACATAAACATTGTTTCAGCTAATTTTTCTCAAACTTAAAAATTTAAAATTTCAAATCTCTACTACATTTATATGGTTATGTAACACTTTCTTGTTTTCATGAAACTTTAACTACACTTATATACTTATAACCCGAAACGCTCGAATCAAATCTCGTACGATTTGCATCACTTTATTGTTTTCATTACTAACTTTATTTTGGTGTTTCTCCCGCTTCACCCTTTACACTAATTTGGATTCGGGGTTCTTCCACCAAGTGCAGCCTTATTACCACTTCACCAACAGTCAATTCAATTGATTCTATTACTAACTTTAATTGTACATAAACCCAAATATCTCGAATCAAATCTCGTCTACATCATTATTAACCGCGACACCATCTATCCATCTTGTACGGACTATAATTGTTTTCATACTTGTATTTAAAAAAAAGGAGGGCACAATAAAGAAAGGAAGAAAGAGAAAAAGGGTGTAAAGATCCAAAAATCCGACAGGTCAATAAAATGTTGCACTCATGTGGGTGGGGGTTAGTTCAACAACGTAGTGCCACGTACGTGGTTCCCACCTTCATATGCCTTCTTATGTGCCATATCTTGGTTGGCCGACACCAATCATAATAAAATTCCTATTTTTTTTTTTTTTTTTTTTTTTTTGTTTTCACATATTCTAAATAAAATTAAAACACAAAATTAAAAAAAATAAAAATAAAAACCCAGAAATTTACAATTTTTTTTTGTTTTTATTTTTTTCACCCAAAAACCTTAGTTAAATCATATTTCCTTCAAAAAAAAAAAAAACCTTAGTTAAATCATATCAGATTCTCAACACTGTTAATATTTCAATTTTTTTTTTTTGACAAGATCTAGGTTGATATAACCTATTTCATCAACGCTAATCTTTTCCACTTCGATTAATTTTCATTGATTTTCCCCAATTCAATTCCAATTTTAATTTTTCTCAATTGGAAAGATTTAGGGTTTTTGCCGCTTTTTCAATTTGAAATTTTGTCAATTGATCGCCTTGAGTTTGAGTACTAGATCGCCGATTACAGCGATTTGGTACTCCGGCGAACGGCGGACGTCTTGATTCTCTTGTTGAATGTGCTCGAAGTTTAGTTTTTGATTCTGGGGAAGATTAATGCATAATAAAATGGGCCCACCTCTTCGCAGGTTTGAAATTTTTCTGGGAAATTTCTGGGCTTTTTTTGTAGTGATTAATCGGCTATTTTTGTTGATCTTATTCGTTTGATTATGTTTTTAGTGGGGTTTCGAAACGATCGAATTATAGCGCAAGGCTTGTAATGACTACTATTCTAGGTGTTGTTTTTGGGTTCTTCATTGGAGTTTCATTTCCTTCAGTTTCTGATAAGGTACATTGATTTATTTTGTAATTAATTTTTCAGTTTTCCATGATTTGGGTTCCAAATAAATGAAAAATGTTACTAGCATTTAGTTTAATTTAATAATTTCGATCGGAATTTTGAATTATGCTGTTTTTTTTAAAAAAAAAAAAATTTAATAAGTTATGATTGAGCTATGATTTGGGTTTCAGATTAAATTATCTTCAAGACTTATTTCCTCTTTTGATGGAATTTCTAAAAGTTCCGCGAAGTCTCTTGAAGATCTTGCATCATTGACAATCCCTAAGGTATGTCATTAATCGTTTTTCGTGTTTCGAATCGCGTGTTTTTTTTCATTGTTTTCTTACCTTTGCTAGCTATCTTAGAAACTTGAATAAATTCTATTGATGGTTTTTACCAATTGCCACTACTTATTTTATTTTATTTTTTAGATATTTTACAATGCTTTAAATGAACTTCCTATTTTGCCTTTGACCCTTTGTTGTGTTGAAATAAGGGATTTCCAGAATTCCAGTTGGTCCTAATCTGAAATTCAATAATATGATAATGTTTTTATATTGTTGTGTGCCTTATATTTGGGTTGCTTGGGTGTTTGTTAAGTTATCATAGTTTCAAACATATTAATTTAGGCTGGCATTGTTTAAATTTCTGCATCATATTAATACACGAAATGCCTGACTAGAAGCTTTTGTTGTCCAATTATATGCTGTATCATGATTGCATAACTACATGAAAATATCATATCTTTATTTTTAATCAACAAGAAGAATGTATATAGTCTGCATTAAGGTTTTTTGAGAGTTCTGTTTTTCGACCCACCATCATTTATAGCAAAAAACTGTTACTCTCTTCATTGATTTATGTTTGTACTAGTTTCTTTTGCATAGTTTAAATGTAATATTGTAATTTAATATCCTTCAAAATTCTTGTAAAATTGCATTTTTGACAAATAGAAATAAAAGATGAATCTACAAGATTCCATATGACTATATTTTGAGGTAATGAAAACTTTTGAAGTGTTAGATTCCATTTCCATTGGAATCTCTCAAAATTCCAAATGAGACAAACAAAAGAAAACTGAGGGTCGAGGGAGTACATTTTCCCAGTATATAAATAGAATCAAATTTTGATAACAAAAACAATCAGGACTTATGTTTCAAATTTTTATTGCAATTTTTTTAGCTTTATTCTTATTGCAGTGCTATTGTATATGGAGACCATGGCAGTTGATCAACATATTATCTTCACTTTTCTGCCCTTTATTGTAGCTTTGCCTATGTCATAGACAGTATTTGTTATGACTTTTGATGGATAAAGTTGTAGAGTTGATTTTTTAATTTTTTAATTTTATAGTAAGAGCTTTTATCGAAGGAGTTCCAGATCTGTTGTAGACTTGTAGCCTCACCAAATATCATATCGTGCCTGAATTAAAGTATGATTGTTATTGTTGTGAAACTTGCTTTATTCTTTGGCTGGTAACATTTTACTGGTATTCTTTCAGATATATGTACCGACCAATCCGCGTGGTGCTGAGATGTTACCTCCAGGAATTGTAGTAGGAGAAAGTGATTTTTTTCTTCGAAGACTGTGGGGTGAACCGAGTGAGGTATACTTCTGTTGACTCAACAAATACCTATATTAGTGCTGTTGAGTGTTTCTAAGTATCTGACTGATACTCCCTCAATTCTGAGGCTGAAACATTGCATAAGTTCATAATAAAGGAACCTTGCTAAATTCCCATATATTTTTCATTGAATTAAATTTCTCTGTCTGAGGGCAAAGCTGCAGAAAACCTTGAGACAGAAAAGCAATTGAAATCTAAATAAGTTGATTTAACTTCTCAGGATCTCAATTTTTTTTCAAATAGTTCTCAAAGTCTGTTATCTACTTATTTTGCATTAATGACCTGGTCTCATTGATGTAATGTATACTTTATCTAAAGGAAAAAAGGCAGACTGTTGGTTTGAAGGATGTTCTTGCAATTTCTGTGTGCACTTTTCACTCAAATTGTTTCTTAGTGTCTGGACTGTCATTTTTTTTTTTTGCTCTTTACTAATAGCATACAAACTTATGCATTAGGAATTGTTGTTATGTCTTAATTTGATAACAACCCCCCCCCCCCCCCCACCCCCACCCCCCACCCTTTTCTCTTTTTTTGAGATATGTTGATTGATTTTGAAGAAAATATTGAAACTACCCTTTCCTTTCCCTTCGTTTTTGCAAAAAAACTTCTCTTTTTTCATTATTGTATCGCTTTTACCTGCAGGATTTGAAAAAGAAGCCAAAATACTTGGTAACTTTCACTGTTGGATTAGCTCAGAGGGACAACATTAATAAAGCTGTAAAGAAGGTATTGAAATGTTAGCTTCTTCTAGAATACCACTGAAAGTATAAAATTATATTCAAGGACATGATATGAGTTTGACACTGTGTTGCAGTTCTCTGACGATTTCCAAATTTTGCTCTTCCACTATGATGGCAAAGTTACTGAATGGGATGAGTTTGAATGGTCCAAAAAAGCTATCCATGTCAGTGCTCCAAAGCAAACAAAATGGTTTGAATCCTTCTTACAACTCTTGCTATGTATAGCTAATAGCCTAGTTCTGTAGAAACGGATAATGGTAAATGTTGTTCCTATAACACAATCCATGGAGTGATAGAAGTATAAATGATGTTTATATATGGAGTACTAGTTTTGTCAATTTTTTTGTGAATACAACAGCCCATTTAGTCAATCTGATTTCTCTCACAAATGCTTCAGCTGTATGAAATCTATTTGAAACAATGCTGAAAGCTGATAAGAGTTGATACTTTTAGATTCATGCATGGTTAAAATGACTAAGTAGTCCTGAATTTTGATTGCCTTGAGTGCACACTTTGTAACATGATTAGAACAATGAAGTAAATTTTCTCCCCATTATATATTCTGTTTTACTCTTGGTTTTGGCGCTCCTTTTTGTATCATATTTCCATTTTCCTTGATCTTAATTTGTATTCTGTTCCATAAAAAATAAGCTTTGTTGAGCTTGTGACATGCAAGGCATGATTTTTGTAAAGACTTGGGGATCAATGGTTCTTATCCATCTAATTTGTCAGGACTTATCTCCAAATTGGCAGGCATTTCTGACCTTTTTCTTTTTCCAATGGTTTTCGGGAATATTTGTTAGCATTAGGTGCAAAGAATATGTAATTTCTGTTGTAAGCTTGTAACATAGTGATGTAATATGATTTAGACATACAGCTTATTGTGCTGCTTATATTTGACGTGGTCACCTTGTTCTGTCTCTCACTTAAATAATCTGCAGGTGGTATGCGAAGAGATTTCTCCACCCTGATGTTGTTGCTGCTTATGACTATATCTTTATCTGGGATGAAGATCTTGGTGTTGAACATTTCAATGCTGAGAAGTAAGTTGAAAATTTTCAATTGATTTGGTTTTATTATGATTTTAATTTCTAAGACAACTTTTTCTTGTTCAATTTTTTATTAGGTATATTCAATTGGTGAAGAAGTATGGCTTGGAGATTTCTCAACCTGGTCTTGAGCCTAATAATGGTTTGACATGGGAGATGACTAAGAGGAGAGGGGATAGAGAAGTTCACAAGTATGCCTTCTATTTTAAGTTATGCAGTTGACATCAGTAATCCTTTTCCTCTCATGTGACCAAATTGTTTTTTTTTTGCACTAGGGATACTGAGGAGAAACCAGGCTGGTGCTCCAACCCACACTTGCCTCCTTGTGCTGCGTATGTTCTTCTGTTCCTTGCGCGCTTATGACATTTGACAAAATAGTGGGAAAAGGAGGCTGAAGTAAAATAGAAAGATAAAAATTAAAAAAAAAAAAGAAAAAAAAAAGAAAAAAAAAAAAAGAAAAGAAATAATCCTTGTATCATGTTATGGGTTGTTTTTTAGGACCTTAATAGCTTGATTTAATGCTGGGTCACATAATTTGAAGCAAAACTGGGGTCACTCTACTTTTATTAACATGCACATACTTCAGTATTCATTGCATGTTTAATAGCTGCTTGATTGATATCTAATGCAAATGAATCTCTGTTTTGCTGATTAATTGCAGTTACTTTTCATGATTGGCAATGTTATGGATCTCTGAAAATTGAATATTGTGTGAATAAAATAATCCGAAGCATATCTAGTTAAAGAAATCACTCAAAGCCTATTACTTATCTCATGAAAGATTAAAGGGATTAGTAAACCATTCCCACACATTCTTTCTCTTCCTATTTAACTGTATTTTTGCTCTGGGAATGCTGCAGATTTGTGGAAATCATGGCCCCTGTTTTTTCTCGGGATGCTTGGCGCTGTGTGTGGCATATGATTCAGGTATTTGGTTTACGTTTTACATTTTTTTTTTTTTTTTTTTATTATTGCAAATTATTATCTATGGTTTTAATGTGCATAATCCTGTATGAATATTTATGCGAAGAATCTAAGTTTTTGTGTTATGTTTCACAGTTGAAGTTCGATGTTGGAGTATTTTGATGTTCTTATATCTCTAATTGATTGTCATTCTTATCATGCTTTCAGAATGATTTGGTACATGGGTGGGGACTGGATTTTGCTCTGAGAAGATGTGTAGAAGTAAGTCTTTCGTTTCTGATTGTCATATCATTTTCATTTTCACTACCTATTCGGAGAGTTATATTGTAATACTTGCTTTTTCTTCTGTCTAGTATGTAATTAGTGTGTCACTGACTCACTTTCAAGGTAATTCCTTGCTTGTGTTTTGACTTGGGCAGCTAAGTATAGCGTTAATTCTTTCTATAGCTGAATTCTGATCATTTTTATAAATTTTTTTTTTTTTATTTTTTATTGGTGATTCTCGACAATAATGCCAGATAATTTTTTTTTTAAGTAGGCCCTATTAGTTTGAGCTCTTTATAAATGATATTTATCTTGATAATTTTTATGATTTTTTTTTCTTTTTTGTGGAATTGGCCAAGTGGCCCTATCATTATTCTGGCTAAAAGTTTTTATGATCTGCATCTTTCATTTCGAATAATGTACTCCATTCTTAACTTTTTTGTTGTTTGTTCTGTAGCCTGCGCATGAGAAAATTGGTGTTGTAGATCAGCAATGGATAGTTCATCAAGTAATTCCTTCTCTTGGGAACCAGGTAAATAAATCTTTAAATAGCATATTTAAAATCTGAAGTGCTACTCCCCTCTCTTTTCTCTCTCTCTCCCTCTCTTTTTCCAAAAAATTACACTCAATTGCGAGGGGGAAAATGAGTTATCAGGTAGAGGCAAAGTTATCTATCAAGTATTCGAGGTCACTTGGGACCTGAGGTGGTTCTTAGTACTTACAGACTGTATATAAAATTGTATCCATTGAAGTCTATCTGTACCCTTGTACTATCAGTTAGTAGAGATAGGGCGTCCTATAATGGTTTAAGATGATGTCTTGGTTCTGAGTATTTTTTGTGTATTTGGAAATCATCGTGTCCTGCAGAAACAATTTTATAGCTTTTAAAGATTAACAGATTGTTTTGCATTTTTTTTTTTTTTTAAAATGTTAGAAATGTAATCTTATTTGATGAAAAGGCTGTACACAATTATGAGATTTAACTTGATTTTTACATTTTCAAAACTTGTATAAGTAACGGTGAATTTGTAGTGGCTTTGAACATGTAAAGTCTTCGTAGGTTTTTGAGGTCCTAAAAGTGAAACTTCACATACAAGTGTTTTTTAGAGTAATATTTATAATTTATAATAATAAAGCATGAGTGGCTTTAAATCTTTGGAGACGGTGCTTCCCTATTAAATTGTTAACGATCTCCCTTCATTTGCAGTGTGTTCTTAATCTCACAAACTCGTATATTTACTTTCATCCCACATACATGCTATTCTGCAGCTTTCTTTGAATTCAATGTTTTATCATTTTGTGATTCTTTTTAAGTAGTGCATCTATCCATTTTCAGGGTCAGGCTGAGAATGGCAAGGCTCCATGGCAAGGGGTAGGGACTTGTACTTCAATATCTTTAATCTGCTTGTGAATTTCTCTCTTCTTCTGTTTCTTTTTGCTCACATTGATCATGTAGACATGTTTGCTCACATATGTTGTGTAGCAGATGTAATGTTAATCTTTTAACTACTACAGTCATGCTATACTTTGACTGCTTTTTCCCTAGAAGTTCCAAACTGATTTCTTTTGTTCATCTATGATCTTATATCAAGGTCCGTGAGAGATGCAAGAAAGAGTGGTCTCTGTTCCAAAATCGACTTGCAAATGCTGACAAGGAATACCTTGCACAACTCGGGAAGGGCTAATGACTATTCTTTATGTGTAGCGTAGCCGCATGCTAATGCTGATCACTTTTGATCTCTCTACCAGCATCGTGATTGGAAGATTAGTTCAGTTCTTACTAATGATGTGCTTTCTGGTTTGGTAATGGGTATTCCTTTGGCCTCTAAGGATATAGGGAAGAAATAACTACACATTGTGCATAGAATACTACATTAATGCTAGGTAACCTGTGTAGATTATTATTCTTCCCCACCTTTGCGTCCAATATTGCTGTTATATTGGATTTACCCTAGTGATTGTGTTGCAGATATGCGTAGATTTTAGGGGTCATCCTTGTATTAAATTGTTGTACAAATTTTGAACAGCTGAGGCAAACTGTTAGATGAGACTTAGTCCCCATTCCTTTGTTTTTGCGGAGGCGAGGGATTGTTCATCCTTCTGGATTTCTTTGGGTAGCTTCGTGTTAGAAACATGGTTGATGAATTCTTTCTGCCACATCAACCGATTTTTCTATCTTAATTCCAGTTCTCTTTCTCTTCACTGTCTCTATATATCTGGTCCAGGTTTTTTTTTTATCCAACTTTTACAGATTTTCATAATCTTTGTTTTACTTTGCTGTGAGAATTACTTATAAGCATTAGTGCATTACAAGTAATTAATTCTCTAACATTGTTGCATTTGGACTTGACATATGTGCGATCCTGTAGGCTGTAGCATGCATATTTGGCAAACTTAGATGTTTCTTGATTGGGATGCATTAAAAAACTTAAAAAATAATCTAATTTGTCAAAAAAAAAAAAAACAGTAATTTGTAAATTGTGGAAATAGAGGGCTGCATACATATGCATTCTCAAAATACTCCGTATGATTTAAACCTTAAATAATCTCTTTATTTTGACCATTTTGAGATCTTTCGGATTTGGAACGTTAACCACCGTGTAATAAGTGTAAAGCAAGCGACTTTGTCTAAAGCCCTTTTTTTTTTTTTTTTTTTTTCACCAATCCAACCACTATTTTTTACAAACTTGCTCAACACCATGCATAAATAGAAAATTGGTTTAAAACCATATTTTGATCTTGTTGGTAAAAGGCAATAGGTCTTAGCTACAACAAGGGCAAGCCCAAAACACGCGGCCCAAATCAAATAACCTAAACAACATGTCCGCGATCCGCCCAAATCAACACCACGCTCTATAAAATGAACATTTAGTATTTAGTTAAAAAATATGAACATGGAAAAAAAATGAACATTTAATAACAAAATGAACACGTAAAAAATGAACATTTAATACTAAAAAGTGAACATGTTATAAGAAAATGAACATTTATTAAAAATGAACATGATTATCATATAATCATAAATTTGGTAGACCATGACCTTAAAAATGAACATTTAGTTAAAAAAAAAAAAAAAAAAAAAAAAAAAAAAAAAAAAAAAAAAAAAATCAGTGATAAAAAATGAACACTTAGTAATAAAAAGTGAACATGCCAAAAAAAGAAATGAACATTTAGTATATTAGAAATGAACCGTCATATAACACTTTAAAAAATGAACATTTAGTATGAAAAAATGAACACTTATAAAATTGAACATGTAACAAAACGTTATGAACATTTAGGATATTAAAAATGAACATGATTTTCATAAAGTTTCAAATTCATTTTAGATAATTATTAATGAAAAATAAAGATAAAATAAATTAGTAAAATATGTTCATTTTTTATGTATTTAATATTCATTTTCGGTGTACTAAATGCTCATTTTGTAAAAGATGTTCATTTTTAAATTCTTGTGTGTTCATTTTTTATAATAGAAATTATATCAAGATTGATTGTAATTATTTAAACTCTAAAAAATTGAATATACACCTTAAATCTAATCTTTTTTTTTTTTTTTTACAGCTAGAGAAAAGGGAGACTAATCCCTAAACTTAGTGAAACTAACAGAAATACAATGAAAATAAGGAAATAAGGTACAATGTCATCAATTTTCTTTTTTATCATCCTATCCCCTTGTATGCTAGTGTGATCACTTTGCATCCACTTGAGAATTCTCCTGTCTGCAACCTCAATATCCAAGTGCCAAAGCTGTAATCTTTGTGCTTCTTCTAGACCTCTGAGAATCACACTCAGAAGTTCAGCTTCACGGTTCTACTGTTGCTGCTGATCTTCCCCCCGTTTGAAGGTGACACCATCAGATTTCAAGAGCCATTCCCATCTTCTTTTCTTTCCACTCCTTCGGTTGTGAGATATACCTAATGTGATAGTGCTGCAAGAACCAGCCCCTGTAACCAATTGGATACTGTCTATGTGCTGTGTACTCTTATCTAAATTAGTAACCTTCTCTTTGTCATGCTCATATTCGAACCCAGGAGAACCTGACTCAGAGTTCTCAGAGTCTATAATAGCTTCAGATTTTGAGTTCTGAAATCTGGAGTAATGAAAGCTCATTTTTCTTTCCAAGGAAATGGTAGCAGACCTTGAATTCAGATTAATGTTCCTGAAAATTTTGTTGTTTCTGATTTCCCAGATACAATCAAGCACAACAAGTAAAAGATTGTATTCCTCATTCCACTTTCTTTTCTTGTCGTTTAGCATCCTCATCTAATTATAAATCCACTCAGCTAGGGGAATGTCTGCTTGATTGGCAAAATTGAGACCTAGCCTGCACCCTTTCCACAAATGACTTGCAAAACTACATTCCCTAAACAAGTGTTCAATTGTTTCTAAGTGACTGCTGCTGGGTGAATCATCAATAGAACATAATCTGCAGTTGTAGTCATCTCCTAAACCTCTCTTTTTCCTTTCACAGCCCACAGGAAGAGCACCCTTCATGATTTTCCACATAAAGATTTTTTGTTTCGGGTTTCCTTTAGCGTTCCAGAATTCCTTCCAATTAATATTTTGCTTCACATGACTATTTGTGTTCCTGTCATTTTGATGTTTTTTTGCAAGAGAAATCTGTAGCCACTTCTTACCGAGTACTTCCCACTTCTATCACCTTTCCATGTAATCAAGTCCTCATATCCCTCAATCATAGGCTTGATAATACAGATTTTCTTAACAGAAACATCAGAAAACCAATTATTACAAGCATCCAGGTCCCAATTCCCATCATCCTTTCTAAGCTTAGCTACACTACTATTGTCAGAGCATCCTTGGTATCTCCATTTCGGGGTTGCACCATAGACCCAGGGATGGTGAATTTTTGCGAGGAACCCATCACCTATGGCACAAGAACAACCTTTTTTTAACACTTGTAATCCCCATTTGATACCATTCCAACCCCACGAGCCTAAGCTTTTCCTACTCCAAGACTCTTCAAAAAGAGTTTGCCGGTCAACACCATATTTAGCTCTAAAGACTTGGCTGATTAAAGAGTCCCTGTCATATACTATGCGCCATCCTTGCTTGGCCAGAAGCGCTTGGTTGAAAAACCAAGCATCAAGGATGCCAACACCACCCTTGTCCTTACTCTGAGTGAGGTGAGCCCACCCTTTCTAATGAACACCTTTACCACTCTTGTTGCCAAGCCACCAAAATCTAGCAACAATGCTATTAATGCGTTATAAGATGATAGCAGGGCACTTAAAAACCAAAAGCACATAAGTTCCTAGATTGGAAAGCACTGATTTTATCAGTGTTAGTCTACCAGCATAAGATAGAAAAATCGAGTTCCGAGCTGTCAGCCTTTCCTTCACCTTATCCACCAACTTACCAAAAATTTGCTGTTTTGAGGAACCAAAATCAGCAGGTATCCCCAAATAAGTATCAAACTTATTGCTTCTTGAGATTCCAAGATCTTCACTATGTTTTTTTATCTCCTCCTCACTAGTATTCAGGCTTGCCAATAAGACCGATTTTTCTTTGCTTATAACCTGGCTAGAGGCCCTGCAATAAACTTCAAGGACCTGTTTTAAAGTAGCCACATTTTTCTCATTCCCTTGTAAAAAGAAAGCTGAGTCATCAGCAAAAAAAACAAGTGGCTGATTTTAGGAGCTTTATTTGCCACATTAATACCAACAATACCACCTCTGCATTCTTCATTTCTAATGAGCCCCGAGAGACATTCCATGCGCAAAATGAAAAGGTACGGGGAGAGGGGGTCTCCTTGTCGAAGACCACAATTTGGAGAAAATTTTTCCCTTGGGGAGCCATTAATAATTATAGAAAAGGAAACCGTGGTTACACAATTCATTATTTTTTTCACCATCAAATCTGGCAGACCAAACTTTATAAGGACATGTTCCAAAAATTCTCATTTGATCCTATCGTAAGCTTTGCTCATGTCAGTCTTTATAGCCAACTTCCTTCTCAAACCTTTTTTTTATTTTCCTTATATTTTTTAGGAGTTCGTGAGCTAGCTAGATATTATTAGAGATTGCTCTCCCCGGGATAAAGGCATTTTGAAAATGACTAACTAGACCGCTTATCACTCTCCTTAGCCTATTTGTGATACATTTAGAAATGATTTTATAAACCACATTGCAAAGTCCAATAGGCCTTAGCTTATCCATGGTTTCCGGATTTTCACATTTAGGAATTAAGGCAATATTAGTGCAATTTAGTTCCTTTAAAATATTACCTGTTCTAAGGCAAGAAAGCACAACATCTGTCACATCTTCCTGTACCCAGCCCAATTTTTTTGATAGAAACCAGCAGGAACACCATCCGGACCCGGAGCTTTCCAAGGCTTCGTGGCAAAAAGAGCGTCTTCTACCTTAAATCTAATCTTGATTCATCATAGAGAAAATAATTATTGATTTGTAACATGATTAGAAATCAAAAGAAAAAAAAAAGAGAGATAGAGAGGAGAGAGAAAATGACTACAAATTAAGCAATACAATTGATATTCATTAACAATCAAGCAATTTGTGATATTCGTCACAAATTCATAATAATTTCAAATAATCAAACAATAAATCATCATGCATGATCAACAAAATCATACAAAATACAATTACAAATTGATAAAATCTAACCTCCATTGTTTTCTTTGACCTTCAATTTTTTCTCTCCTCCATATTTTTCTTTCCTCTTTGATAAAGTCAATTAATTGAATCTGAAACTCATAGATTTAGAAAGAAACGAGTAAACCCATCAAAACACAAATTACTAATTAAAAAATTTATATAAATAAAGAAGAAAACTTTAAAGATTGAAGGGAAGTGAGGTAAAGAGGAGAGAGAAAATTTTAAATTGAGAAGAAAACTGAAGAGAAAGAAAAATAATAGAGCTAAGGAAGAAGAAGAAAGAGAATTAAAATATAAGGAAGAAAAAAGCGTATGTTCATTTTAATGTACTATATGTTCACATTTAATGTTGTTGCAGCTAGTTTGGCTGCACTAGAACGCAGCCAAGAATTTGCGGGTAAGAGGTTTTAGCAGGGTGTGCGTGAGTGTGTTTTGAGGGGAGGGTTAAGGCGAGGCTGCGCTGGAATGGCTGGTGGCCAACTATGAGGAGGATAAAGAATGAGGTAGAAGGGGGATTTTGTAAAAATCGGGTGGGTAACAAGGTGGGTTTTGTGAAAAAAAATATCCATAATTTTTAGTGGTGGAATTGCTTGGGTAAGGTTTTGAAATTGGTTTTATAGTTCCAAATTAAGTTTAGAATTAGCAAATAAATAAATAAATGTAATGTTTCATTTGGCGTTTAAAGAAGTGAATCGCTAAATACCGCCAACGTTTTTTTTATCAAATCGCCAACAAAAGAGATGAAGGGACAAAATCACCCTTACTTATCCACATTTGGCTTTCTCTCTCCTAAGTCCATCAAGACTCAAACTCATCCATCAACCACCACAAAATTAAAGCAACCACCCACACCACCACAAGTCCACGACCACCACCACCCACCACCGACGCCCACGCCCACGACCACCAAGAGATACCAGATTATTTTTTATATGTCGCCCAACAAACGCAGTCAACAAACGATGACCCACCACCTTCCCTTGTCGGCAGGAAGGTGGTTTTTTTTTTAATTTCCGGTGACCAACACAACCGACACACAAATCAGGTCAATCGACATGGTAATCGGCGTTCAAAACCGGTTACTGTGCCGGTTGACTAGTTTTGGACGCCAGTAACCACGGTCAACCGGAGGCCAAAAACCGGTCAACCTGCACGGTAACCTTGTTTTGGACCCCGGTTACCGGTGACGTTCACCGGTTTTGACTGCTGATTGATGACCCCAGAATAAATTAAAAAAAGTAACCCCTTCCCCACCGTTCCATTAATACCTCTCCGTTGTATTCGCCGGTCGCCGCTGCCTTTTACTCGCTGACCCCTACACTGTCACAAAGCCATAACCATGCATGTCGTCGCTACCCTACATTGTCACGCCGCTGCTACCCTTCATTGTTGTGCTGCTACTGCCCTTCACCTCCACCCAATATGGTTGTACAGTAGTTTTTCTGAACAATGGTTGTATGGTAGTTGGTGACAGCAATGGTGGATTGGTAGTTGTGGATGGTCAAAGAGAGGAAAAAAAAAAAGAAAAAAAAAAGAGTAAGGGTATTATTGTCCTTTTACATCAAATGTTGGCGATTTTGATAAATATTATTGGCGGTGTTGAACACCCCTCTTTAAGAAACAGCGCAATTGACACGTAAAACAAGACAATTACATTTTTTTGTCGATTTTGACCTCAATTTGGTTTTTCAAGAACTAAAATTATCTTATACCTTACTTGAACAATTTCTGCGGATAAAAAAAAAATAATGAAACGCATTCGTGCAAATGAGAGATTTACATTTTTTTTTTAAAAAAAAAAAATTCTAAATGTGAGCTAAATTTGGTTCCATAATGGAACATTTTCTAACACGTAAATTGATTTTAAAAAAGGACAATGGCCTCACTAACGATTATTGAGTAAATATAACAGAATTCGTTAACGGCAGGATGACAACAAGAATATTGTATGGTTAATAATTAAACCCAAGGTTACAATGTGTAACTTAAAAAGGCACAACTTGGTAAAATCAATATTAGAGGGTTATAATGAAGAATTTCCCGAATTTCTTTGTTTGGGTTTTTTTATTTTTATTTTTTTTTTACATTTAAACAATTCTAATTTGTCGTAAAAACTAAAAATGTACTTGTAAACCAAGTACAATTTTAATAAGGAAAATGTTATATGTAGCTCTATCCATTAAATACACACTAAAAAATTGTATAAATTTAGAAAATTATAAAAATATAAACACTAATTACACTGATTTACACATGTTTTTATCATAAATTCCTAATTTTATACGGAGTAAAATTTTCAAGAGTATATATACGGACTTCGGGCTTCTTAGAGCATTACCCATGAATTAATTGTAGGTAGTGCTACTACTCACTCGATACCATAATAAATGACAAAATCAAATTAGACATACGTACATGACTACATGTCAATATGAATTTGACAACTAATCCGAAGTAGATACCGTAATGGAAACATTTATTTGGTTCAGGGGTAATCGACTAAAATAAGGGTAATGTTATATGCAGTCCTACGGGTTGTATATAAGCATTTAATATATTTCTTTTTTAAGTATTAAGTTGAAAATCTATTGACAATTCACGAGTAAATCGATGTAATAAATTATATATTTATAGCCTATTTCTCCACTTTTAGTCTCTTATATGCAGCCCTTAGGGCTGTATATATCTTTTTCCTTTTCAAAATAGTGCTTTTTAAAGATAGTAAATGACCAAAAAAAATTATACATAATTACATCCTCACTTTTTAGAAATTTGAGATAATTCTTATTAATACGGAGTAATTTCTAGACAATTATATTTAAAATGTTTATTTACATATTTGCCCTCAAATTTAGGCCCTGTTCTTTTGAGCTTCTGGCAGAGCAGAGCAGATTTCGACATTATTATTAAATGTTAAAATTATTATTATTATTATTATTATTATTATTATTATTATTATTATTATTATTATTATTATTATTATTATTATTATTATTATCATTATTATTATTATTAAGTGCATACCATTGATTTAGGTGAGTGAAAACACATATAAAAGCAAACATCCTGAAGTGCCAAGAATGAATTGGCAACCCCTTCAATATGCCCTATAACAATCGGGGTTGTCTGACTTCGTTCCTGGTCATGTTGTGTCGACGGCGGCTCAGCGGAAGCGGGACAAGTATGGGGCGCGTTGCAGGGCTATTGGATATGGTTTTCTTCCTTTCTCCTTTTCTTCGTTGGGGGAATTAGAGAAGGATGTTATTGCGTTGCTGAAGCGGGTTCAGGCGTTCGCTAAGACTCAGGATATTGGTGCTCGTGCGGCTGCTCACATCTTCAGCAGGATCGGGTTCGCAATAGCTAGAGGGGTGGGGGCCCAGATTGTATCTCGGCTCCCCACCAATTTCTTGTAAATTGATTGACTTTTTAGGTTTTTTATATTAATAATAATAATAATAATAATAATAATAATAATAATAATAATTTTAAACACATCAATTATTATCATCAATATAATATTAATTATTATTACTACTAATTATTTATTATTATTATTATTGTTATTATTAATTATTAGTTGAAAGCAGAGCAGATTTCTTTTGAGCGGAGCAGAACAGCTCTAAAGAACGGAGTCTTAGAATATATTTAGGGATAGAGGTAATAGTAAAGATGTATAGTCAAATTTAGAATATAAATAGTGAGAAATGTCAAGACATGACAATATTCTCAAACAAGGTTAATTGAATCTAAGCAAGCACTATTATCTTTTCCTTAAGGAGTGATGCTACACATATAATGGTTGTATGTCGTAGCCCACTTACAATACCATTATATGTATGTCACGTTAAAATAGAGGAAAAAAATACAGAGGAAAAGGGAAAAAATAGGGAAGCAAGATAGGGAAGGTGGGCCTCAAAATACAAACCAATCAAATGCTGCCAACAACGGTTGTATGTGGGCCACTACATACAACTATTGTATGTGACTATGTGTAGCCTTAAGGCCTGTTCTGATACAATTATTTTCATTTCAGTGCAATTCTAATAAGTTCAGTTCAGTTCAGCTCCTAATTTTCTTCTCTTATAAATATTCAGTTCAGATCAGTTCCTAATTTCCTTCTCTTATAAAATATTCAATTCAGTTCAGTTCAGTTCACTTAATCTCTAATAAGTTCAGTTCACTTCACTTCGATCAATCAAAATAGGCCTTAGTATAGAAAATCTAAAGCAAGCATTATGTTGAAGTGTAGGGAATCTAGGCATCTTCCTTGTTTCTCATTGGAACGAGTATTCTACGATAAATGATAATTTGTACTTTAGTCAGTTTAGTGCATATAAACATCGTAGATTGTGAAACACTAATGAACAACTAATTATGTCAACAATATTGTACCAGTGCACTACTGTTGTATAGTCATACTTCGTACTCCGTATTAAGTTATTAACGGAGTAATCAAATCGTTACTAGCTTGCTACCAGCCTAAAACTGTACTGGTCTACTAATCTTCAAAAATTGGCTATGCTCACTTCATTTTGTTTGATATGATTTGAATATTTCTAATTAATTTAATTTTATTTTACAATTTAACTAAATTATAACCTTATTTGCACATTATTCCTTTAAACAAATTAAAAATTAAAAAATAAAATCAAATGAGATGTTAGATTTAATTTGTATTCATGTGTAGTTTTCGAACATAAAATATTTAATATTTAGCAAATTTCAAGCCTCTATATAGAGATTCAAGTCCATTTAAAAACTGATCTTGAATTGGATCGATAAGCTATTTAAAATTATGCATAAAAATCCGTGAAAATAATTAATTATTTGATTTTATATCCATTCATTTATTAGAAAGATGTGTATAATATGAGTTATTTTATACGAAGTATTAGTTTAGGTCATAACCAAGAATTGGCATTAAACAGTTAGGCCCTGTTCTTTTGGACTTATTTTAAGTTCAATTCAGTTCAACTTAGTTTAGCTTAGTTCATTTTCTACTTCATTTCAATTTAGTTTAGCTCAAAAGAATAAGGCATTAGTCTTACTTCTTTTGCCTGTTTCCATCTTATTATAAAAAATAAAAATTAAATATGAAAACAAATATGTTAAAATCGGTTCAAACCATGTTTGGACGGACACTATAGGTATGGTCGTACATGGTCCCAACATAAATGATCCAATCTCTTGATCTCCATTTTCAAATTTCTGGTTTTCACTTAGGTTCTAGCTAGACCAATAAATATGTGAATGTAGTGGGAATATAATGGTGCCTAATTACTTATAACTCTTAGGAAAATTTGATTTATATAATCCAACCTTTGACGTATTTATTTTTAATAATCCAACCTTTTGATTATTACACAATAATTCAAGCTTTAGGGGGTGTCTTAGATTATCAGGCTAAGGTGACCTGCGACTTGTTTCTCAGGTAATTTTTTTTTTCATTTCATTGGAAGGAATGAGCTGATGGGAATTATGGAGGAGAAGGAAGGAGGTGGGGTGCTCGGCAATTGGATGGACCGATTGTGGGTGGTCGGATTTTGGAGGGGAGGGTGGTGTCGTGCGTGGTGGTGGTCGGATTTTGGAGGGGAAAGAGTGGTGGTGGTCGATTTTTGGAGGGGAAGCGGTGGTGGTGTTGTCATGGAGGTTTGAAGGGAAGAACGAGGGGAAAAATAGGGGATTTTTTTTAATTTAATTTTTGCAAAATAAAAATTAAAAATACTTATTAGACTAATGACAATCCGACACGTGGAAGGTGACTTGCACTTTTAGGTTAAGTGACCTGCTAGGCCCGATAATCTAAGACACCCCCCAAAACTTGGATTATTGTAGAATAATCAAAAAGTTAGATTATTAAAAATAAATACGTTCAAAGGTTGGATTATTTTAATCAAATTTTCCTAACTCTTTTAACCCGGACTTCTGTTCTCCATTATATCAAAATTAAAGTTACTCCTTTTCATAATGGTCAATCAGATTAGTTTATTCAAGTTTATTCTACCTTAGGTGTATGATCTAACGAATGAAAATATTGGATGAGACGAGTCATGAGTTATCCGGTGTTTAGTGAAAAGAAACTCAGTACCCAAATTTTGAGCCTTATTGTCCAAATATATGAGACCCAAAATGGAATAAAACTGATTGCCCAAGTTGATTCCATTATTGGCTCAATCAGATGCAGCAAAAATCATAGGTTATGCATCACAGCTACTACCAAGAATATGATATTATTACTTGTCTGAAGGCTTTTGGTGTTTAACTCAAGAAAATACCGGAGAAAACGGCTTAGCCTTTGTATTGATATTAATCACATAAATATACACAATACAATAGGAAATCTAATTAGCCGTATTAGCCTAAAACTCCTAATAAAATAAACTTAACATAAATACAATATTAACATAAATAAACCAAACCAGCTCTAATATTTGGTGAGAAGCTTACGTGTTGCTTTACATCAAAGGAAGTCAGCTCCATCAAGTTGTCACAAGAGCTTAACACTTTGATTTTAGGTATTGATGGATAATTGTGATGCTGAAAGAAATTATATGAACTTAGGCCTTGTTTGATTCACCTTAATTTTGCTGAACTGAAATTATTTTTATTGAACTGAACTTATTTTTACTGAACTTAACTTAATTTTACTGAACTGAAATTATTTTTACTGAACTTAAATTATTTTTGCTGAACTGAAATTATTTTTACTGATTTTCTATTATAATTCTTTTTTAAGAAAACTGAATTTTACTGAACTGAACTTATTTTTACTGAACTGAAATTAATTTTACTGAACTGAACTTATTTTTACTGAACTGAAATTATTTTTACTTAATATTATTTTTTTTAAGGTGAATCAAACAGGGCCTTAATCCTCGAAATTTCAAATTTTTAGAAGAAATAAGAACTTAAGAAGTAAAAAAAAAACTTAGGTAAATGTGATTAATTGATTATTATGGACAAAAATTAGCTATCTTAGGATATGAAAACTAATTGTTTCGGTAAATTAAATCTTACTAAACTAGATTAGTCTCCGTGTGATGCACAGTTTTAAAATAATAAGCTAAATAAATTATAGACTTTTTAGCTCATGTTGAGAGAAAACAACTGCTTTTTCTATAATACTTTCTAATTAAATATGAAAATACAATTTCTAAAAATCTGTTTTTTTTTCATATTTTTTTAAAATTCAATTAAACTATAGTATTAACTATTTTTAACAACTACTTGTAAATAATAAAATAGCGTAATATGCGTAGAAAACTTAAATTTTAAAATTCAATTTGAATTTATTTTCAAAACAATGTTAAATAGGGTAGCTCAAAAGGGGAAAAAAAATATGACATCATCCTTACATTTTGGCGGGAAAAAATTAAATAAGAGAGTGACACGTAAGCAGTGATGATGTCAGCGATTGTTACTTTAGTACTCCTTCCGTTTTTAAATACTTGCTCCACTTTTCTTTTTCTGGACGTTTTTAAATACTTGCTCCATTTCCTCTTTTGGAAAGCTTTTACAATATTTAATTCATTTCTCACACTTAGTGGACCCAATATAATACTCTATCTCCTCTTATTCTTCCACTACTTTTGTTTTTTTTACAACTTTTTATTTTCTCAACTACTCCACTACCTTCATATTTTATTACTTTATCTAATTTCTCCTAAAACTCCGCACATAGAGAAATGGAGCAAGTATTTAAAAACGGAGGGAGTAATATTTATAGATAAATACAAAGTATATTCAACATATTGTACCCAAAAAAAAAAAAGTATATTCAACATAGCCACAATATGTACATCTTTGTGTTAATGTGAAGTTAAATTAAAATATTGATTCTAATAAAATAATACCAAGTACACAAGTAGCTTAGATAGATCTAATTAAAATTACGTATAACACATTAAAAATTGTTCATGGCATAAGATCTGTATCATCGTTATATTTGTAGACACATCGTGCCTAGTTACTCTTAATTAATTTAACAATCATTAATACACATTTTGTAGAAGAGAGCTATTTTGATAAAGTCCATAGAATAAGATGAAAAAACAAGGAACAAGTGCACAAATGTGAGATATAATGAAGTGTAAGACTAAAATGACATAATGGAAACCAACGTGGAGAGAGAAAACGAAGAAATAATTGACCAAATAAATGATCACCCTATAATAATAAATAATCCCTTAATAATAGTGATAATACAAACAAATTCACACACTCATCTTTTTAACTGCTTCCCTTCGTCCATATTTTGGGCACTAGCATAGCATACTTGGCTACTTGCATAGTTGCATACTCTACTCACTTTCACTGTCCTACATCACTCTTTGATTCTCTCTCCTCACATTGGGTCCCACATTACCACCTCGATATCTCCCCACTCCCCCTTCACCACTCACCACCACCTGTTGTCCACCCTAAAAATAAAAAAAATTAAATATACAAAATAAGGGAGCTGATAGACTTAGTCTATGTGTAGCCCCACGTAGACAACCAATAATATTGCAACACATCAGCTTGCTAAAAAATTGATAAAAAGAAAGTTGAGCGGGAAAATTAAGTTGTAAAAGTTTGTGTTGTGAGTGTCCCGCCTAAGGAGAGAAGAGCGCTAAAAGTGATGATCTTATCCCGCCATTTTCATAAAAAAAAAAATAATAATAAAAAAAATTACTTCTTCTTGAAGGTAGTTAAGTAGTTTTAGAAACCATTTGTATGGCAATGACAAACAACGGTGAAAAAAGTCATTGATTTGAAGATGAAGAGTTTCATTTGATAGCTGACATTTGAAACCATTTTTTGGCGACATCGAAACCAATTCACCAACAATCACATACCCACTCTTTCTTCTCAAATGTTTTCAACTACTATAGTTACAGAGAACTCATCTTCTAAAAGATCTACAGTAATTAACTTATCTAATTCACAAACTCTTATCTAAATTTAGAAACTCGTTTCAAGTTGAAAATCAAATATTATACAAGATACAACCACTGCTAAGAATTTTAGGAACATAATTGACCAACAAATATCATAACAATTTGTGATATTTATGTCCATAAACAACCACAACTAAGAATTTTATATGAATTTTGTTTATAAAACATTCTTTTTTAAACTAATATAATACAAATAATACTAAAACAATCAGTTTTGATACTAAAATAATACAAATGATGAATTACAAAATATTTTCAAAACAATTTCAATACTATAACAATACATTTGGTCTCCATCGTCTTTGTCGCTCTCTCACCCGTGCCTTTTATTTCACCCACCATTGTTTCAGACCATCTTGTGGACTACATTGCTCTTTGATTTCACCTAACACCGTTCATACTCTAAACCATTGTCTCTCATTGAATCGACCATCGGCCCTTTATTTCCTCTCAACCACCTTACTCACCTTAAAGCCACCTTCGTCGACCCTTGCCTTAAAGCAACCGTCGTCCTCCATAGTTTCTTCTCGCAAATCCTCCAACATTATTCACGGCCAAAAGTACAATTAAATTCAAATTAAGAATTCAAAATTCAAAGTTTTTCATTTGCAAAACTTACAGCGAAAATTTTGAAAATATTGAAGTGGGACCAAGTGGGCCAACTGTTCCAACCAATAAAAACCCTTGTCTATGTGGGGTACACATAGACTATGTCTATGTGTACCCTTTTCGACAAAATAACTATACGTCTATACTCCCTCTTCTCAGTACGCACTTCGTGTTTTTTAAAGGCATCACTTTGACTTTTGCACTATTTATATATCATGTTGATATAATTTTTCACCTCTATAAAATAAATAAATGTTATTATATACTAATATAATATATATTACGTAGTATTAGATTAGTCATAATATTGAATTTCATAATACTATAATTTTTCTACAGTTTTTACTAAAAGACAATTAAAGATATTAATGGTCAAAGTTACTACCTTCGTTTTTAAATATGTATTAACAAATTTGCCTGTCAAAATTATACATTAAAAAAAGGGAGAATATTTGAAGTTAAAGTTGGGATCAAGAAGAGTTTTAAGAGGATAAATAAAATAAATGTTAGTGAGGTAGATAATGTAACAAAAAATTATAATAAAAGATAGTAGGTTATTATTTTATTGAAAAGTAAAGCGGTGTGAAAGGGGGGTGAAGATCATTGAAGGAATGAGAAATGATACTCGTAGTAAATTAAGATTATGGATCATAAGTGGGTATATATATATGTACTCCGTATTAAATTTTAAAGGTTTTATTAAAAAGGAAGTACTTCCTCCGTTTCTTTTTAGTTGACACGAAACTTTAGTCACGTTTGTCAATGCAGTTATTCAATCATTAATATCTTTAGTTATCGATAAAGATTAATTATGAAAAGTTGATATCTTGTAAGTATATAACGTAAAAAATCTAGCAAGATCTCACATGACTATATTTTTCATTATGTATAAAGCACAAAACACGGTCAAAGGAAGGTGTGTGAATAGTGCTAAAGTCAAAACGTGTCAACTAAATAAAAACGAATGTAGTATTTCGCAATAATTGCAGGTATTTTACAAAATTTAAAGAATTTATACGGTGGAAAATTGTAGACTAGATGGGAAATTTTATTATACGTAGTATTTTCATTGTTCAATAAATCTGCAAAGTTTTACTCAAATTCCTCTCATATTTTTAGTTTAAGTGTTATGAACACAATTTTATGTTCAAACAAAGGAAATATAAAGTATTTTTAGCAAAGTTTTCAAAATCGGGATTCTGCTTTGAATCAGAAGGGCTCTCAAAATTGAATCATAAAATCAAATTGTAGAATTTTAAGATTTTGCATAATCAAAATGCCATACCTTAATTTAATTAGATAAATTCAAATTATGTGTTTGAAACCAGATTGTTGAAAAAATAAAAAAAATAGTTGTTTGCCCGTTAATAACCAATAATTAAAAATTTAAATATTTATAAATAATTTTGTAGGCAAAAGTATGTAAAATCGGACGTTATAAATGGTTTGAAGTAAATAACACCGAAAAAACCCTACTCATTTTTTTGCTTTCCTCCCGTTAAAAATAATAAAATAATATTGTCATCGTAAAGCCGTTATACAGTTAAACAAGTTGTAACGCACTTATTTTTTTCAAGTTCTTAAAAATTGTCATAAAAATATTTCCAAATTGAGTTAAAAAAATTCTCAAGCTGTTTTTTTTAGAGATTTCCCAATTCAAAGACCGATAGACACGTTGTAGAGTTTGTACTCCCATAACTCATAAGATACTCTCTAATAGCTTTAAGCCCTTAAAACTTTTTTTACTCCAAAATAGTCTACCATTATTGTTATGCAGGTAGAAATGCATAATAAGGGACATTCATATAATTACATTTATGTACGAGAGTGGTATTATTGGATAATCAAATAATACCACTAAACATACGATGGTACTATATATGCATATAGTGGTATTATATATGTAGAATTTGTTATATACACGAATACACCCTGGTGTACCGTACACTTAATTGACCTAAAGTTAGGGGCCGTTTGGTTCGCACGAGGGAATCGGAATGGAATGAACAAAGGGAAAGGAGAAGAATGGAATGAAAATACCCTATTTTTACTTTGTTGTTTGTTTTTAAAACAAAGGGAATTAATCCCACCACCACAACCACCACACAACCACACATTTCATTAATTTTTCATCTTTCTCAGCCATCAAACCCCTCGTCGGCCCTCTCCCGCCCCTCGCCGACACTCCCCCTCCCCTCACCGCCCTTCGCAAGACCTCCCCCTCCCCTCGTCGCCAACTGACAACCAAAATAAACTGCACCAACTGCTCCCAAAACCGCACCAAGAACGCCTTGAAACTGACCCAATAATGCAGTCTGAAAATAGCAGCCTGAAGACCCCGAAAGAGCAATCTTAAAATACTCTAAAACTGCAAGTTAATACTCTGAAATAACGCTGGGAAATCAAACCTGAAACAGCCTGAAACCTGACCCGAAACCACCCGAAACCTAACCCGCCGAAGGAACTGCAGAGCCTGGAAACCGCCGTAATATCTGCTAGAATAGTCGCCTGAAATGGACGTGGAACCAGCCTAAAATTCGCCCTGAAACAGCCTAAAAACCCACCTGAAACTGCTTGAAATCTGACACAAGAGCAACTGACCAACAACCTTACACTTGAACTGACCTATCGCCGGCAGCTTTGCCGAAAAATTGACGTGGGAGGGCCAGGCGACAGTTTTCGGGGTTGAGGGAGATCGGGGCTAGGGTTTTGCGGGGCTAGGGGTGTTTTTTACGGGGGAGGGGAGGGCGGCGAGGCTCGGGGGGAGATCGGCGGTGGTCGAGGGAGGGGCGGCGGTGGTTATGGTAGGGGTGGCGGTAGTCTGGGCTGGTTTTCCGGTGGTGTTGGTAGGTGTGAAGGTGGTGATGTGGTGTTGTGAAGGTGGGTAGGGAATGGAAATAGGGGGTGGGGAATGAAGTTGGAAGGATTAGGGGTTATGGTGAAGGTAAAGGGAATGAATAAATGTGCTAAACAAACATCAACAAGGGAATCGGCCAGTTGATTCTCATTCCCTTTCCTGATTACCCCTAACCAAACGACCCCTTAGTGTTTCCTCTTCATTTGATGATTAAAAAATAAATAATCATAAAAATGAGAACAAAATACTCATGAGTGTGGTTGTATATAAGGCCCATTTCACTTCACCTTATTTTTGCCGAACTGAAGTTATTTTTACTGAACTAAAATTAATTTTACTTAATATTTTTTTTAAGGTGAAGTGAACAGGGTCTAAGGCCCCATTCACTTCACCTTATTTTTGCTGAACTGAAATTATTTTTACTGAACTTAAATTAATTTTACTGAATTGAAATTATTTTTGTTGAACTGAAATTATTTTTACTAATTTTTTATTACCCGTATAATTCTTCTTTAAGAAAACTGAATTTTACTGAACTGAACTTATTTTTACTGCATTGAAATTATTTTTACTGAACTAAAATTAATTTTACAGAACTGAAATTATTTTTACTTAATATTATTTTTTGTAAGGTGAAGTGAACGGGGCCTAAGTTTTACTAAATTTATGCATAAATAGTACTATTGAAGATTCAATGGTACTATGTAAGCTTACAATGGAACAATTAGCATGTTGTTCCCCATCACATGAGACAATTTGATCGGAAAATAAGTGGGGTCCACACCTATAAACTTTTTCTCTTTCTAATAATCTCATATCTTCTCTTTACCATGTGTTTTTGGAATATTTTAATCATTGTTCAGAGCTTTTTTGGTGCAGCAGGCCACACGATGTGGCCTGCTGCCAAGTTAGTAAAAATAACGGATTCTGACGCGCGCATAACGAGGTTACTGTTCACGCGCATAACAGGGTTATTGGTTTTGTCAGGGTTACTTGTATTTTTCAGGGGTTACTTGTATTTTTTTTTCAAGATTTACTTGTAATTTTTTTTTAGGGGTTACTTGTATTTTTTTTTTCAGGAGTTACTTGTATTTTTTTTTTTTCAATAGTTACTTGTATTTTTTTTTTTTCAGGGGTTACTTGTATTTTTTTTCAGGAGTTACTTGTATTTTTTTTTTCCAGGGGTTAATTGTATGGATTATTTATTCAAGGGTTACTTGTATTTTCAGGGGTTACTTGTTTTTTTTTTTCAGGAGTTACTTACTGTAGACACCCATTTGTGTCTCCCCAAAACCAAACCCAGTGATGAGTGCCTTTCACGTCGAATCATAATCGAATGAAACGAAAGTGTAGAAAGGTCTAGTGTTGCGGAAAGTTTTATTTCTTTTCTTTTCTTTTCTCTTCTCTTCTCTCTGTTTTTGAAAACTTTATTTTAAGAAAACAGCCAATCCAGTTTGGTTGGTCCATGATATGGGTCCAATAGTGGTGTAGTTGGATGGGGCTTGCAAAGACCTTTCCAACGATATATTATAAGCCCAGTTCCGATGAATATTGAGGAATTTATGGCCAATTTACTAAACTGGGCCCGGTTTGAGTTTTAAGTACGGCCCAATGATCTAGGGGAGGGCCTAATATGATTTATCATTCCTAATGTAATTAGGAATGGTTTTAGTCTTCTAGAACATTCTAGAAGGTCTTATCATTCTTAATTCAATTAGGATTCTTCAGAGTTTTAATCAGATCAAATAGCATTTTCGACTGAAATTATATTATTTTATCTTCCAGTACGGGAAATTTATCAGATTTTCGAAAACGCGTTGAAATCCAAATTGGCGTCCAACCCCAGGCCTTGGCGCCTGGAATCAGGATTGGCGCCAGACGCCAGCCATTGGCGCCTGGCGCTAGCCACTGGTCCTGGCGCCAATGAGCCAGGGCTGGCGCCAAGGTGGTTTTGTGATCTTCAGACTCTGTTTTGATAAATTATCTTTTTTGGATGGTTTTCTCTATAAATATCGTATCAAAACTCCGTTTTCATTCATCATCTATCATCAACAATCACTTTATGATTCATCAATTCTCTTTATTCTCTTCATTCATCAACTCTCTTCATTCATCAATTTTCAATAACATTAATTCTTTAGCATTCTTTTTTTTATACCTTACTTTTTTCACACAAAATTCCGCATTCACAAGATCTAGAAACACCTAGCCATATTCGAAGTTGCCTTCGCCCTAGACGTGAAAGGTTTTAATTTCTGAGGGTTTGGTCCCAAATCTCTATTTCAATTATTTAATTTAATTGTTTTGATTATTATTTTTCCTTGAAGTTACTAACGTGTGTATTTTGTTATTAGAAAGAGGTACGAGGCATCCAAGTAAGTACTTTAATGGTTTAATTAATTTATGATGTAGATATCATGCTTAGATTGTTATTTATGATTCCTAGTATCATGTCTAGGGTAATTTTAATATTAAGTATGATTAAAAGTACGATGCTTCCTATGTTCTTCCTAATATTTATGATTATGATTGTTATGATTGATTATTATTATTTATTATGTTGCTTGATATGCATATTATTTTATATTGTTATTGCTTGATCACCTTTTATGCATGTTTAAAGGGAATTGGTATTTGCAATCGCGCTTAATAAGATAATTAATAATCTTGTTAGGTTAATTGTGATTATAAATTCAAGTGATCACCTATAATAGTTTATTTGTGCATTAAATTCAACCAACATAGATTAAACAGGTTTAGGGTTAAACCTATTGATTGTATGTTAGTCAGAAAGCGCACATGAATACGAGCAGAATAAAGTAGAGGCCTATTATTAGGGCAGGTTCAATCTCTTTTAGGTTGGATTTGTACCATCATCCCCGAACCCTATTTTGGTTCATGACCTTATGGAGTTGGCGATCTCTTGGATCGTTAAGGGGTGTAAACTTCACCTCGTGAACGGTTTACAAGTTCCTTAAAAACTTGTTGGCGACTCTTTTGCTCTATCTTCTTCCCTTTTGGACGCCACCGTACTTTAGTGTATGATCACAGTGGGGTTCAAGCTAGTGGGATTTTAAAGGCTTGAAATTATTCCCTACACTTACATTTTTTTTCAAGGGTATTTTTTTAGGGGTTACTTGTATGAGTTAATTCAAGGGTTACTTGTATGAGTTACTTATTCAAGGGTTACTTATATGAGTTACTTCAAAGGTTACTTGTATGAGTTACTTATTCAATGGTTACTTGTTACTTATTCAAGGGTTGCTTGTAGGTTGGTTTCAAAAAAAAAAAAAAAAGGTTGCTTGTAGGCCCCATACCAAACCAGTAAACCCTACAAGTAACCCCCGACCAAAACCAGTAACACCCTACAAGTAACCCCCGACCAAAACCAGTATCACCCTACAAGTAACCCCTAACCAAACCAGTAACATCCTACAAGTAACCCTAGACCAAAACCAGTAACACCCTACAAGTAACCCCTGACCAAACCAGTAACACCCTACAAGTAACCTAACCCCTGACCAAAACTAGTAACACCCTACAAGTAACCCCTGACCAAAACCCTACAAGTAACCCCTGACCAAACCAATAACACTCTACAAGTAACCCCTGACCAAACTAGTAACACCCTACAATTTTTGACGTAGAATGTTCGATTTGAGATTCCACGAAGAAAAGGAGCTCAAATTTCTTTGGTTCTCATCGATTTCACTACTTCAAATGTTGTTCATGATCTTAGGGATAATTAATCACAAATTGTCACAACAATTTGACACCCAATTTCTACAATTTCGGGCTTTAATTGTAGCAATTTAGCAAAGAGGAGAGAGAAAATGGGTAGAGTAGAGATATGGTTGTTGGTGATGTGTGGTTTGGTTTGAAGAAGAAGCTAAGAAAAAAGGAGAGAGAAAATGGGTGGAGTAGAGATATGGTTTTTGATGATGTGTGATTTGGCTTGAAGAAGAAGCTAAGAAAAAAGAAGAGAGAAGAGTTGTGGTATTTTAAAAAAAATAAAAAATAAAAATTGTGGCTGGCCACACCGTGTGGCCAGCCACATACAAAAATTTGTGATCATTGTTATGTACTCCCTCCATCCCCTAGCTAATACAAAGCCTTATTTACTTTTTGGGTAAACCAAAATAAAATGTCTCTTTCTATTTAAATATTATATTTTTCTTCATTATTACCCTTTTTGGATGATTTACAAAAATAAAGTTACTTTAAAACTCATATAAACTTTTTGCGTCGGAATGAAACTTATTTACAAAACTATTGTCCATGTATGCTCGGATAAGTTTAGCTTTGTTTTTTAATTAATTATTTTTTTTCAATGTAAAGGTATCGGTAAGCCGGTAAGTAGCGGTTTTGCCCTTTATAAATTGCTACTCCGTATCTTTACTAAACACAAACCGCAACTTTAAGTAGCGGTTTTAGACTATAAGGTCTATAACCGGTTGTCTCTAAAGAAAAATTATCCAAAATGTATAACCGAGCCCAAGTGGACTATATTTTCGTAATTAAGTTTCATTCCAACGCAAAACCGTAAATAAGTATTTTAAAAGCTATATTTTTTGTAAATCATCCACCCTCTTTTTAATGCGTTATCATTTTTTTCTTCCCTTACTTTTTTTTGTACATTTAATATCAATTTCCAACACTTTCTCTTTCTATTTTTACAATTATTCCCAATTACCTTTTCTTTCTCTCTAACCCTTGACAGGGTAAAGTCGTATCCCCAAATCAAAAGTAATTCCTAAATCCTCTAACTAATGTAGATAGGAAAGTAGGGTCGAATCCACAAAGAAATGAGTCTTTCTATTCCTAATTAACTAATGTAATCTAGATTATGAAGTAACCAATATATAAATTTGAATATGAAACTAAACTACGAAGATTAAGAATAGGGAGAAAACAATGAATAAAAGGATCTAGGGCATAGGTTCACCGATAAATAATATTCCAGGGTAGAACATAATAATCAATCATCAATGCATACATTAATCAGATCATAAAGGGCTTTCGCTACGTATTATAATCACACAATTAATTTACCGGTATTAAATCTCATCTTTCGAATATCGACTTAACCATTTATAAATTAACCTGCCTATTGAAACTAGACCTAAACATCAATTCTCATCTGTCGAATCTCGAATCAATATTGTCAAACTCATGCATAAAAGATCAGGCCTAATCTAGTCACAGAGCATTAAACCAATCAATAGGAAATTAATCTAGCATTGACAATCAACAACAATAAATTACCCCTTCATATTATTTATGGATCCCCACAAACCCTAGAAATAAAACTACTCACACATAATAAAAACTAAACTAATCAAAACAATAGAATAAGACATGATTAAAGGAATAGAATAAACAACTAAGATTAAGAGAAGAGAAATCGTTACCAAATAAATCTGGAATTAAGAATAGATTAAGAACAAAAGTATAAGAGAGAGAAACTAATCTAAAAGCTAAGTAGAGAGAGAAAATCTAAGAAAAATAATTAAGAGAGTAAAGAAGAGAGTACTAAACTTGTTTTACGGAGAAGTATTTATACTCCGTAATAATCCTAAACTAAAACAAACTTAAACGACGAAATTAACTCCTAATAATAACACGCGCCCGATCGGGCGAGGCATCGCCCGATCGGGCGCGCCTTTTTGCTCATCAGGTACGAATCTCGCGCCCGACCGGGCGCGTCACCGGGCGCCGACCTTTGCTTCTCTCGCCCGGTCGGGCACGCCTCCGGGCGCCAGCCTTTTTGGTCGAGCGGCTCTCTTGGGCCACTATCTGGACTACGATTGGGCTCCAATTCTTCGGGCCAATCTTGGTTTCCTCTTCGGGTCTTGAATACTTGGTCCAAATGCCCCGGTATCACACATACCGAGCCCTTAATCACCGGTTCGATGGCTCTAACCGGTCCTGGGCTATAAAAAATGGTCGTGCTTCTTCAGTGCTCGTGATTGCTCCATAATATCTCGGGAAAATGCTCCAAAAGTGCAAATCCCTGCAAAAGTCAACCAAAACTACGAAAACAGTAGAAAACACCAATTAGTAATAAAAGTGGCTCTAAAGAGCCAAAAACACTACTAATTATGACCAAGGGACGGGGGTAAAATACTATATAAAATAGACACATCGATCAACCCTACATGCATATATATACTTTTAATTATTAGTTGTTTTAAATAATTTACAATTTTTTTAATTCCCGCTCAAAAATTAAAAGAGACTTTGTATTAGGGAACGGAGGGAGTATTTACAAATATATAACATTCCTCCCTGAAAAATGCCTCCTGGGTCTATAGACTTTGTAATACTTGCTTCATTTTTATTTAGGGCTTGTTTGGTTCACCTTATTTTTGCTTATCTGAATTTATCTGATCTGGTCTGATATGATCTAATTGTCTGATTTTACCAAACTTTGATCTTAAGTGTACGATGATGATGATCTATAAGGAAAAAATATATCAATTGGAGTCTAGTTAGCTTAGATTCGTAATAATGTGTATTTTATTAATATGTAATTTTCATAATTTTTTCATTACAAAATTAAAGATACTTAGCAATAAAAAACTGCATAAAACGATCATCTGATCTGAACTTATTTTTTCTGAATTAAGTAAAAATAAGGTGAACTAAACAAAACCTTAGTTGACACGTTTAATTTAGGCACACATATTCAGAAGAGGAAAGAAAATGAGAGAAAATGATAAAACAAGTGGAGTACACTAAAAACATAAGGTATAAAAATTACAAAAAAAGGAAACGTGTCAACTAAAAATAAACTTTCTAGCAGATTATGTGCTTCTTAAAAAAATAATAATACAATTGGCCAAATTGGTAAATAAAAAAGACCTCTAGCAACAATTTGGTAAATAAAATAACTCCGTCGACAATTTGGTTAAAAAACAAAAAAGAACTACTAACCTCATACGACAATTTGGTAAAAAAAAATTCCGACAAACTACTCGCAAATGCTTAATTTAGTTTGTTTTTCGTGGTTTTCTTACTTAAATCTCCAACCCCATCTCTGGAGTTAACAATTTGAAGAAAAATTATTGTTTAAATATTAATTTTCACGTAATTTTCTACCTCTTATAATCGAAATTTTAAAAAATTGGAGTAGGAAATAAATTTGATATTGAGATATAGCAAAATAAAAGGAGATGACGTATTAATTTAAATTTTAAAATAGGAAAAATAATTTTAAAAGTACAATATGAATTTGTGTGCCAACACCTTTAAGCTCTAGTAATATGGAGTTGCGGGTGAGTGATTTAATAGACCATGATGCTATGTCATGGTGTGAGGATATAATTATGGACAATTTTAATGCATCTAATCAAGCGTTAATTTTGTCAATCCCATTGTCCTGTCGAACAACAAATTACATTATGTTTTGGTAGCCGAATAAGAATGGGGAGTACTCCGTGAGATCTGGGTACTTGTTAGGGAAGCAGAGCCTTACTTCAAGGCAATTTTAGCCAAATACGGATGTTTGGAGGCTTGTGTGGGGTCTCAAGGGGCCACGAAAACTTTCTCATTTTTTGTGAAAAGCGTGCAAGGGCTTCCTCGCTGTGAGGGAGAGACTGCACTATCGCCATTTGATCGATAATATGAATTATTCGATTTGTGGGAATGGAGATGAATTCGTGATTATGCTACCGTTGAGTGCAATGTTGCAGGGAAATTGGGTTGCTAGCAGTTTTTCCCAACTTATTGCACAAGCTCCATCTTCTAGTTTTGCTGACAGACTGGTTTGGGTGGCTTCTCAGGTTAATAATGATGAGTTGAAATCCTTTGCAACTCTACATGGGTCGCTTGGTGGTGTAGGAACTTGGTTGTCTTTGAAAATGCAAGTTTTTGCCTTGTTAGTATTGCTGCAAACTTGTAAAAATTTGTTGCTGATCATGGTGAGTATGTGAAGAGAGTATTTATGGGGCAAGGGGTGCCTGTGATGCAATCTGGAACATCTTGGATGCGGCCTGCTAAGGGAATGGTGAAGGTCAGCTGTGATGCTCATGTGGGAAGGGTGACTGGACTTGGGGTCGTGATTAAGGATGCTATAGGGAGGGTCTTTAGTTGTTGCTGTGAGACAGGAGAAGGCTGGATGGGCAGCAGACATTGCTAGCTGCTGCTTGTCGTTTCGGGCTTCAGGTGGCCAATAGGCTTGGCTTCTCCTCGCTGGTACTTGAGAGTGATGCGTCTAATGTGGTGCAGGGCGTGAAGAAATCTGCTGCCAGCTTTACTCTCTTTTCTTTATTGATTGATGATATTTGTAGTATCTCTCGATTTTTGCATTGCTTGCTTTTCTATTACTCATGTTAAACGTGCGGGTAATATTCTATCACACAATGTTGTTAGATGGGATTCAGAAGGTTGTAATGAACTTGTTTGCTTAGGTTACGTCCTTTTCCCCAAAGCCTTTTAACTTTGGCTGAAATTGACATCTATTAATAATATTATCCACAAGTGTCTTAAAAAAAAAAAGGAAATTTGAAGACTTTGTCAGAAAAAAAAATGAAATATTTTAGTCTAAATGTCGCTCGAGATTATTTTTTTACCAAATTGAATTAACTTTTTTTAATATTGTCGCCAAATTTATTTAATTACTAAATTGTCGCCGGAGTTATTTGATTACAAAATTGTTGCTAGGAGTCTTTTTTATTTACCAATTTGGTCAATTGGCCTAATACAATTTTCACCCAAAAAAAAAAATTTCTAATTGTGATATGTTGCAAGTGTTGTAAATTTTCGATTTTGGTGTATTTCGAGTGTTGTAAATCTTACAAAAAATCCATTTTAAAGCAAACACATATAAAAAAATGGAATAAGTACTCTTCTAGTGTTTTCCCCAAAACATAATTTTTATTTTATTAGAAGTTGTGTTCAATTTTCCAGCAAAATCAATAATAACTATATACTAAAAGGCACATCAGCAATGACACGTATCATCTCATGGTATGTCTTAAGTATTTTCTTAAAAAAAAATAATTTAATGGGAAATTTATTTAAAGATATTATTTGTAAAATTTAAATATTATATAAATAACAATGATATTTACCTTTATATATATATATATATATATATATATATATATATATATATATATATATATATATATATATATATATATATATATATATATATATATATATATATATATTGACATTCAATTAACTAATATAAACATAATTTTTACTCTAAGAGTATAATTTGAGATTGACAAAAGTTAATGACTAAAATCTAGATATAATACAATATATGTTCACTGATAAGGATATAGATGTAGATTTTTTCTTAATCCTCTTTTTTTTTTTTTTTTTTTTTTTTTTTTTTTTTTTATAATTTTTTTATATTCTTCTTTCTATGGTTTTTTTAGGATTTTTTTTTATATATTTTTTTATTCCTATAATAAATTTTAATCTTTATTATAGATTTTCTTATCTGGTTTAAACATTAGAATGTCAATTAAGCATGATATTCCATGTATCATTATGTCAAATACTTTGTTTTTGTCAATGATAAATTTAGACAATTTATGTATTATATTCTATCAATTAAATTTATGTATTATATAACATTATTTTATAACAAAATATACGGAATAATAATAATTGTGCATGACACGAGACCTAATATATATATATATATATATATATATATATATATATATATATATATATATATATATATATATATATATATATATATATATATATATATATATATATATATATATATATATATATATATATATATATATATATATATATATATATATATATATATATATATATATATAAGGGAGGGATCCGGTAAGAATCCCTCCTTATATAAGAACCTAGTATATATAAGAACCAATCTAATCCGTAGGATTAGATTGTAATAGACGCTCCAGATTAAAGGAATGTTAGTAATGGCATTATAGTAAATATGAAAACAGACCACCACCATATATAAACCCCAAATTTTCTCTCTCCTCAAACATAACCCACACTTCATAAAGTTTCTACTTACTACCTCACTCTCTCTCCTAAAACCCCCAAATTCTCTCCAAAAATCACGAAATTCTGATTTGATTTTTGTGATTTTTCTGATTTTAGCATGATTTCAAGTCGATTTTTTATTTTTCTCATTTGATTTTCATTAATTTTCGGCGATTTTAGTGTTCAAATTTCAGTGATTTTAGGGATGGAATTTTCAGCGGAGTTAGGGTTCGAATTTTAGCAATTTTAGTGTTCGAATTTCAGCGATATTAGGTAATTTCAGCACTACTTGATTATTTCTTGTTTGTTTTTTTTTGCTGCGATTCTTTTTGGTTTTTTTGGCATCATTTTAGTAGTATTTCGATTATATTGCTACCTCTGTATTCAATCTTTTATTGAATAGTCTATGTTTTCAGTTTTTTTGATGACTTATTGTATGTCTATTATGTTTTGCAACTAATTATGTAATTTCGGAATTTCTAAATGAATTAATTGACTTTTGTGAATTGTAAATTAGCTTAGGATGTTCTAAACTCTTTCTCATAATGTTCTAAACTCTTTTTCATTATGTTCTAAGTTAGTGATACCTCTTATTGCGTTCTTAATTGTTAGTGATATCATTTTTCATTGATCTATTGGGTGGTTGGTTGGCCTTTAGATGGATGAATTAGTGTTTTCCTTAGATTGATTGATTGACATATATTATCTTTGAGGGAAAACTTGGGGACTGAGGAGAAAGAGAGAGGGAAGGAGGGGTGGGAGGATTATGCTGGCTAGCTGGGCATTATTAATGAGTTCAAAGGCTTAAAATAGGTGGATGAACTTATAGTCTTATACCATGCTTATGAGTTATGAATTTATGATGTTGCAAACTTAACTGTCTCAAGATGAATTGTAGATGCCTGGCAAGTTAGGATGGTTTTGTATACATGATGGGGGCAATTTAACTTGATACAATGTGGCCATATCAATGCCAATGTAGCTTTCTAGTATGATAATTATCGATTTTAAAGTTGAAGTAGCTGCTGTCAAAATTAGTGGAGTATTGGGTGGGGGCCCTTTGGTTTGAGAAATTGTAAAATGTGAAGGGAGGAATGTATGTAGAATTTGAGTTTCTAAATGTGATTGTTTTCCGCCCCTTCTAAGGGGGAGTGGTGATCAATAATATACGTCTAAAACCTATTAGCTCAAGTGGTAGAGCACTATGTAAATGCATAGAAGATGTAGGTTCGAATCCTACATAGGTTATCTTTATAAATAACTAAAAAAAACTTAAAAAGTAAACCTTATTATTTCTACTTATAGCCTAATTTAGAACAAATGTAATAATTTAGAACATAATGTAGAACATTGGAAATAATTTTAGAACTTATAGAAAAAACTTAGAACATAAGAAAAAACTTATAACACGGGATAAAAGTTTAGAGTGCATTAAAAATTAGAATATAGGTTAAATAATTTAGAAAACATAGGGAAAAAATTAGAACATAAAAAGAAAAATATTTAGAACATAAGAAATTAAAAGGCTCATAACACATAAGAAATTAAAAGGCTTAGAACATAGGAAAGATAATTTAGAACATGAGAGAAAATTTTAGAACATAGGCAAAGAAATTAAAAAATGGGAAAAAAAATTTAGAACATAGGCAAAGGTTTAGAACGTAGGAAAAATAGTTTCATTTAGAACATGAGAGAAAATTTTAGAACATAGGCAAAAAAATTTAGAACATAAAAAAAGGTTTAGAACATAAGAAAGATAGTTTCGAACATGAGAGAAAATTTTAGAAAATTTAGAACATAGGCAAAAAATTTTAGAACATAAGAAAAGGTTTAGAACATAGAAAGATAGTTTAGAGCATAAGAGAAAATTTCACAAGAAAAATTTTAGAACATAAGAAAAGGTTTAGAACATAGAAAGATACTTTAGAACACAAGAAAAAAATTAGAACATAGGGTAAATAATTTAGAACACTAGAAAACTAATTTAGAACATAAGGAGATTACTTTTACTGATTTAGAACATAGGAAAAATAATTAGATCATAGACAAAAGAATTTAGAAACATAGGAAAATAAACTTTAGAACATAGGTAGAAAAAATTTAGAAAAAAAAAAAAAAAAACTTTAGAACATAAATAGACTAAATTTAGAACATAGGAAAAAAAAACTTTAGAACATAAATGGACTAAATTTAGAACATAGGATTAGCCAAAAAAAAAAATTAGAACATACTTCGTATATGATTATACGAATCTATTTTATATTCTCAGTCATGGTTATTGTATCTAGCAATTTCTAGTTAACTTTACTACTTATAAATCATAAAAATCATTGATAGAAACATGAAAGACAACAAGGTCAAGGAAATTTAGAAAATTCTGAAAAATATCAGCAAAAAATAACAATTTATTATTATTACTAAAGAAGAAAAAGGCAATTTAGAACATAGGAAAACTCTCAAAACATAGATTTAGAACATTAGGGAATTTTTTTTTTAGAAAATATTCTGAACATTTTTTAGAAAATTGAAAAAAAGCTTAGAACATAGGGTTGAATTACAGTACATTATTTAATCGTTGGGCATGCTAAAACCTATTAGCTCAAGTGGTAGAGCACTATGCAAATGCATAAAGATGTAGGTTCGATTCCTACATAGGTTATCAGCGTCATGCGATAATTCCACCGAAAGTTAAAATTTTTGGTTGGCGTGTTCTTCACAATGGGGTGCCTGTTCGGAGCTATTTAGCTAAACGGGGTATATGTAGTGATGATATTTGTCAAGTTTGTGGTGATGCTCTTGATTCTCTTATGTTAGACATGGTCTTACAATTGTTGTTGAGGCAGGCTTGTAGAATATTGAACTTGAAACTGATTTGCTGAAGCTGTACTCCCACCTGCAGAACAACATCAGAGAAATTTCGCCCTTTGGTCTGAATGTGAACGATATTTTGTGCATTGCTAATTCTTGTTCTTCTTTTTCTGTCAGCCATGTTGGGAGGGAAGGGAATAGGGTGGCACATAAGCTTGCCCAATCTAGTAATGAGTTTGATTGTACGAGAGTCTGGATTCAGGAGCTCCCTGCGAGTTTCATGTCTGCTGTTCTTTTTGATGCTCCTGTTGTGAGCTAATAAAATTCTGTTATGTTCTCCTGTCAAAAAATAAAAAAGAACCATAAAAAAAAAATATATAGGACTAAGTTATACGAACAAAAAATACTTATCGAAACTATGTTAAAACGAAACTCTTTAAAGTTAAACATACACTTGTCTCCACATTACACAAAAAAATCGAACAATCAAACAATCGAACTAATAAATAATCGAACAAAATATATATAAATCGAATAGAAACTCGCCAAAAACAAAATCGAATAGAAAAATACCCAAAAATCGCCAAAAATCGCAAACGTATTGACGAACACTTGAATTAATGAAGAATTCAGACAAAATTCGTGAGTTCCAAGCAGATTTGAATGAATAATTTGATGAATCTTTCTTTGAAAGCTTTGAATGAATTTGGGGAGAGAACTTTAGAGTGAGAAAAAAGTTGTACCGGTTTTTAGAGAGAGAAAGAGCTGACAAACTTTTCTAAAATTTCTATTATACAATAAAAGGTTCATTAATTTACAATAGTGCCATTATTTTGATCCGGGTAAATGTTGAGCGTTAGATCTTGATTGATCCAATGACTGAAAATGGCCTTTATATATAATGGGTTCTTATATAGAGGAGGGTTCTTATATGAGCCTTCTTATATGAGCCTTCCTCTATATATATATATATATATATATATATATATATATATAAAGGAAAGATTATCATTAGCATATTAGCTTATATATATATTAAGGAAAGATTATCATTAGCATATTAGCTTATAAGGTTGAACACAATAAACTACAGAAAATATGAAAATTAATTTAACTACTTTACAAAATAACACATAGAAAAAAATGTCTAACTATTGCAAATTTTATGAAATGAAGGAAAGGGAGTAATAAGTTACGGAGTATTATGAAATGAAGGAAAGGGAGTAATAGGCCTTGTTTGGCAAATGACTGTTGGTGGTTGACTGGTTCACTTGGTTTGTTTGATTAGCTGGAATGTTTGGCTGTTTATAATGGCTTTTGAAATTGGCTGTGTTAAGCTGACTGTTTATAAAAGTGTTTGGTAAAATAATTGTTAGTTGTTAGCTGTTTATTACATAATTTGTGGGCCAACAAGCCAAAAGCCAACAAAAAGCTACTCAAAGCAGCATTTTCATTTTGACTTAAAAACCAGTTTTTTCGCTCACTAAAAAGCCAATTACCAAACACATTTTTTGGTTGTTTGACCACCTAAAAAAGCCAAAAGCTAATAAAAAAAGCCATTAAAAAGCCAATTACCAAACATGACCATAAACTAATAATTTCCCAACATACTTCCGTAATTTAAAATAAAAAAACTGTAAAAGTCCCCACATTCTCCTGTATTCCTAGAGTGTAGCAGTATACAGTAAAAGAATCTTATTTTAATCCACTTCGCCCACTTGTGTAGTCACTCTCACAGTCTCACCTCCATTTAACTCAACTCCCTCTCTATTTCCCCACTTCCCCTCACTCTCTCCTCCTCTCTGAAAAAAACAGAGCATCACCAATGGACCGCTTCACCATTTTCTCTCTCCTCCTCCTCCTCCTCCTTCCATTCTTCTCTCTTTCAGGTACATTCTTCTTCTTCCTCCAATTAACCCCATTTTCATCATTTTTAGATCTAATTACTCATTATTTGTTTGTTTATTTGTGCAACAGAAGGAGGAACCATTGGAGTAAACTACGGCAGAATAGCAAACGACTTACCTTCCGCTTCTAAAGTCGTCAACCTCCTCAAATCCAACAGCATTGATCGTATCAAAGTCTACGACTCCGACCCTGCCGTCCTCCGTGCACTCGCCAACTCTAACATTAAGGTCACTATCGACCTCCCTAACGAGCAGCTCCGCTCTGCCGCTACTCGTACCTCATACGCCAGCGTGTGGGTTCTTCGCAACGTAGTGGCGTACTACCCGCATACCCTCATTGAGGGCATTGCCGTCGGTAATGAGGTCTTCGTCGACCCGCAAAACACCACCACTTACCTCGTACCCGCCATGAAAAACATCCATTCAGCGCTTGTCAAATACGGGTTGGACTCCAAAATCAAGGTTTCTTCTCCTATTGCGTTGAGCGCATTGGGAAATTCTTACCCTTCTTCAGCCGGGTCGTTCCGGCCCGAATTGGTTGACCCGGTTTTTAAACCGATGTTGGAGTTTCTCCGCAAAACTGGGTCTGCTTTAATGGTGAATGCTTACCCCATTTTTGCTTATCAAGGTAACAGTGACGTCATCTCGTTGGATTACGCGCTTTTTAGGGAGAACCCAGGTGTGGTGGATGCCGGAAACGGGTTTCGTTACTTTAACCTTTTCGACGCTCAAATTGACGCTGTTTTCGCGGCAATGTCGGCGCTTAAATACGACGATATCCCCATTGTTGTGACGGAAACTGGCTGGCCGTCGAAAGGTGATCCGATGGAAATCGGCGCTTCCGTCGAAAACGCCGCCGCTTATAACGGTAACTTAGTTCGCCGGATTCTGACCGGCGGTGGAACTCCGTTGAGACCCAAGGCGGAGCTGACGGTGTTCTTGTTTGCTTTGTTTAACGAGAATAAGAAACCCGGGCCGACATCGGAGAGAAACTACGGGCTATTCTACCCATCCCAGAAGAAGGTTTATAACATTCCGCTGACATTGGAAGAGGTGAAGAGCTGGAAAGATGTCAAAGGGAGTTCGCCGGCGGCGGCGGTGGGGACGCCGGCGGTGAGTCCGGCGACCGGGAATGGTGGTGGGACAGGGAGAGTGACGGTGAAGGAGACGTGGTGCGTTGCGAATGGGGAGATGAGTGAAGCGAAGTTGCAGGCAGCTTTGGATTACGCTTGTGGTGAAGGACAAGCTGATTGTCATCCGATTCAACCTGGTTCTCCATGTTTTGATCCTAATACTCTTGAAGCTCATGCGTCTTATGCTTTTAATAGTTTTTATCAGAAGAATGGTCGGAAATTTGGTTCTTGTGACTTTGAAGGGGCTGCCTTTGTTGTGTCTAAACCACCAAGTACGTTTTCTCTCTACTCAATTCTATATTTGTTTCATATTTTTATGTTTTACATGTCCAAGATTTGAGATTAAATCCTGTTTACATTCTCAAATGAATCAAGTAGTCTAGTATAGTTTGTCGTAAGATTAGAAATTAAATCCGGTGTACATTATATAGAGATGGACCAATTAACAGTATATATTGAACTAATTTAAGTTTAGAGAGCCTAAAATCAAGCTTAAAGTGAGAAAACAGACGCTAATGTTGACTGTTATCTCATCTGATGTTAAAGATGAACGTCTTTTTAAAGGGTAAAGTTGATGTTATTCAATTTTGTTTTTAATCAACGAATGGTCTTGGTCTGGCAGTCTGGCTATAAATCAAGTTGGCATTTGTTTATCTAATTTGATTAGACAACATTTTTTACGTATTTCAATTGTTCTGTGATGATAAAATGATTGTTTTTTGAGGGGAAAAATGATTGAGTACTTAATACTCCGTACTTAGGACGTAAGTTTATTTATTGGGGATCGGAAGATACTCTGTATTTGATGATTTAGTGTGTAATTTACTTCATCTAAACCTAGATGATTTAGAGTGTAATTTTTCCTGCTTTCGAGTTAGAAAAAATTAATGTATTAAGAGTTAATGATAGCTTAGAGACACATTCAATTGTCCAATGCATAGATTTTGCGACAATATATTGTCACATAGTCATAAAAAACACATTGTATTTGGAACAAATAGAATTAGACAAGAAAACAATTCATCACATATATCAATTAACACTAGACTTGAACCTGATTTAAAGTTGCCTCGATTCGACCCTACCCTATCCCGAACTCAATAACTCATCACCATATACAACCCACAACTGAATACGACCCCGATTAGATCAACTCAATCGGAACAACCCCAACACATGAATAGTCCATATGACTCGTGTAAAATCTGTTACAATAACACAAACTTGCTAAGAGAAGTGGTCCTATAGAGTTGTCAAGTGTTGACGTCGATTATTAATGCTGTCACTGTTTTAAAACTAGGGTAAAAACTAAAAAAAATGAAGGGTGATGATGTTAGTATAATGGTGACCTCGTGCTCTGGCAATCTGCATTTGAGACCGTAGATTTTGCTATCTTTTTAATGTTGGTTGTACTTGTATATGAACGCAAATGCGTGCAAATGTGCGGCATTGGACCCAGTTAGCCATGTGGTAGATGTTGTATAAAAAAGGTTTTCATTGCTGCTGGAATTTGTCACTGAGAATCGACAATTTAGTCAAATTTTCTGCAGTTGTTAACACTAACGATCAAATTTTAGTGCCACATTATTACTTTTATGATAAAAGTGTTCATTTTTTTAAGTTTATCTCTTTTTGTTTTTATTTTGGTAACATGTGATTAACATATTGTAATGTTTGTTCTTGCATATTCTCGACCAATGTTGGAAGCATTGAAATTTGAGTCGTCTTTATTCAAAGTGTCTTGCAACGTTAGATACTTTTGGAACTTTGGATCTCATACTTGTTTTGTCTTAATAAACTTGATTATTTTATAATCACTATAGAAAATCTTCTCCCTCTTCAATCATGAGAGTTTGGTAAAAAATCACGAGAGTTTGTATAAAAATAGCTTGTGGTGAATAGTGTACATAACGATGATATATTAAGTAATTGTGGCTAGAGTTAAGGCCTGTTCTGATAAATTGAGCTGAGTTGAGCTGAATTGGGCTAAACTAAATTGTTTCTAACAGAGTTGGAATTGAACTGATTTGAAATTATTTAGTAATTGTGGCTAAGAGTTGGGGCATGTTTTGATTTACTGAGCTGAAGTGAGCTAAATTGAATTGTTATGAGAGAATTGGAATTGAATTGATCTGAAATTAAGCTGATCTTATAGAGTACCTATCTTCATCCTCATCATTTTACTCTTGAGAGTTATTGTATTAAGTCGGTAACACTAACCCGAGATCTTAAACTAACCTAATAAAAAAAAATGTACTAAAAGTTATTAGAATCCTACACGACCCTACTAATCTCTATGAAATGAAGAAGGGAGTACCAAAATTTAATTATTGTGTAACAGACTAACATAGTACACTTACTATTCCTTTTTTTAATGAATGAAATTTATGAAGTAATTTTTATTCTAGTATTCTGATAAAACCAAACTTGTACAAATTGTGCAGGATATGGAAAATGCGACTTTCCAACGGGATATTAATGTGAAAGGATGACGTTACGAAGCGTGTGAGAATAGTAGTTGAGTTATAATTATGTAAGCTACAGTACAATTATTATTATTATTATATAGTCGTTTAGTTAAATTTGGGGGGTGTTGTTTTTGTATTTACTTGAATAGTTTGGGAGGGGGCAGTTAATTAACATTAATTGGAGAACTACTAGTAGTAGTAGAAAGCATGTTAAAGTAGTTTTGTATCATTGGTATGTAATTAACTATGAACCAACTCTAACTTGCTTTTTTACGGAGTATTATATAGAATTGATGCATCTATTTATTATGAAGTACTGTAATATTCAGTTGGTTGTTGGCTTTTAAAGAGCCGTTTTATTTTAATCATTTTATGCTTGTTCTCTAGTTTTGTTATTACAGATTTACAGTAATTCCAGATTTATTTCAAAAATTGTTCAGTTTTATCGAAGTTAATTGAGGTCCTAGGAAATTGCCTGGCTTAGGGGTGTTAACAAAGTAAATAAACCTATCTAATCTAGTTTACAAACTAAAAACAACAAAGTTCAGCTCGAGAAGCTTGTAAACATACTCTTTTTTATTTTATATATTTATTTATTTAACGACTAATGAATTATTGGTTGGTTGCTTATTACACTATACCCTCAGTTTTATAATATTAATTTCATATGGAATCAATCTTATAAAATAAGAAAAGAAGAATAACATTAAAGTACAAAATAATCCATAATTAATTTACCTTATTCAATTTTTTTTATTTTTTTATTTTTCTTTTGGGAAAGTATAAGTCATAAACTCATAATGCATTATTCAAGGAAGAGACTATATCATCAATTCGCAACCAATTAATTCTAAAAAAATTAAGTTAAAATGGGAATATATTCAATGTGGATAGATATTTTTAAAACACTCAAAATAATATACGAGACTAAGATTATGAAACGGAAGGAATATTAAAGACTATTTTTTTTTTTTTTTGACAAGACTATTTAAAGACTTGTTTGATCTTGTGCTTAGAGATGACAATGGATCGGATTCGGATCGGGTGGAGCTTCACCCGCATCCATCCATTACTCTAATCGCTCCATCCACATCCATCCATCATCCGCTTCACCCATCATCCATATCCATGCGTCCATCATCCGCGGATGAAACGGGTGGAGTGGATGACTAATGGATGAGTATTAAAGTTGAAAAAAACTCACATAACTTTAATTTTCGGTTATTTGTACAATAGTTTTATTAATTTTATTAATTAAAAAGGAAACAATAACAATATATTGTTTGAAAAATTAATTTGCAACAAAAAAATATATATAATTTTCTTTCACATTTCAGATTTTATTATTAAAATTCTTAGATTAAAAAATTAATATATGTTAAACGGGTGGGTGGATGATTAGCGGGTGAAAAAAGTATCATCCATATCCGATCCGATCCATCATCCGCTTCATCCGTCACCCGCTTTTCATCCATTTAATTCGGGTTTTCATCCATTTATTTATTGCGGGTGGAGCGGGTTAGTGGATATCCACTTAATATTGACATCCCTACTTGTGCTTGGTGTTTTGTTTCCTAATTCCAATTTATTGCATTTTTTTTTTTATTTTTTTAAAGCAATTTATTACATATTGTTTTAACAACATTCACTTTTACAAATACATTATTTTGCCTACCCCGTAATTACAAATTCTTAAATGAACCTGATTCACATTAATTTATTGTGAACCACTAATATTAGTGAAACTATGGTTGTTTAATTAATAAAAAAAAGTCACTATAATAAAAATAAGGTCATTATGTTGAAATAAAAGTCATTTTTGTAATATATAGTCTATAAGAGGTTAAATTTTTTAATGAAATATTTTATATAATGGTCAATATGAAAAATAAAGGTCACTATGTTAAAATTGTAGAGTGATTTAGAGTATGGAGATGAAATTCATGATTGTTAGATTAATTTGCTTAGGTTATGGTGTAGCAAATTGATTAGCATAAGAATTAGAGCATGATTAGACACCAAGCAGCAACAGTAAAGGTCTTTCGATCGGGCTATTGCAGCCCGATCGGGCGCGAGGCTTTGGTAGAAAAACGCTGAGTCTTAGCCCGATCGAGCTTGTACAGCCAGATCGGGCGCGCATGGAAGCTGTGTTGATTGTATTCAGCCACCCGATCATGCAAGTGTAGCCCGATCGGGCCCGTATGCATTCAGCGAAAGTGATATTTCTTAGCCCGATCGGGCGGTGCCGATTTCGATCGGGCTCGTACTTTTAATGGGTTGATGTTCCTTGCTTTTTGACAGTTACTTTTGGAGTTTTGCTCTAAGGATGTATATATACAGAACGTATATGATGAAAATGATGGTGATGAAAAGTTAGTTTTTAATAAGCTTTCTTTATTCATTATCTTGGTTTTGCAAAAAGTTCTTTAATTATTATTATCATCACAAATATCAAACACTTATCTACATTGTTTTGTAATCATCCTATTTGTGATTGCAATTGTTTCTTCGTTGTATCTCCTAAGTAAATTTCCGTGAAAACCCAGTTGTAGTATAGGGTCGGAATTATACTTTTGGGAAAGTGATTCCGTTCACGCCTCGAAAATTTTCTATTCTAATTTGTTTGCTATTTTTGTGACCCTTGTTCAAACACAAATTTCTCCAACAACCCAAAAGTATAATCTCGAAAATGGCAAATGTTAAGGAATTGATGGCCAACATTCAAAAGTTGGACAAATTCGAGGGTGTTGATTTCCGAAGGTGGCAGAGGAAGATGCATTTCTCACTACAAAAAAAATGAGAATAGGCAACACTTAAGATTGCAACACTTAAGATTGCAACACTTACAGAAATGATACTCTTAGTAATCTAAAGCAACAATATTTATTTATTACCTTGAACTAAAGTAACAGATAAAAAAGTGTTGCTCTAGAATATATAAGGCTACAGTCGCTTAAAGTGTTACCTTTTTCTAGTCTAAGACAACAAACATAATAATTATTGCATGAAAAGATAACAATAACAAAACTATTGCTTGAAAATGTAACATTAATATCTATGTTGCCATCTACGGCAACATTTATATTAAAAAGACAACATAATTTAAGATATTGCTTTTATGGAGAGTGTGTGTAATGTGTGAGATATTATATATATATATATATATATATATATATATATATATATATATATATATATATATATATATATATATATATATATATATATATATATATAGTTTGGTGGAGTTGGTGGTGAAGTCACCTTGTGACTTTGCTTGTGACTTTGAGGTCACAAGTTCGAGCCCTACAACCTACTAAATGCTTGGGAGTGGCAACATTTAGAAACATTTTTGAATTGTACTGTCTCCTTAGATGGCAACATTTTTCATTTGTTGTCTTTGTAAAAGTGTTGCCTTATGTATTATTTTACCTTGGTTTTCAAAATTGTTGCCTTTGAATAAAAATGTGTTGCCTTATGAATAGACAACGGGGGCATATACTATGCCTCATATGTGTTGCCTTAGCTACAAGGCAACACTTTTTTTATATTACGCAATGATTTTTCACTGTTACCTTTGCTTTATTTTGTTGTAGTGTCTTCTTGACTACAATTGGGGTGGCCTATGTTCTTGCTACTCCGAAACCCGAGGAGAAGGAGGAGGAAACAATTGATGAAGCAAGGAAACGCAACAAGTGGGAGAATGACAATTATATTTGTTGTGGTCATATTCTCAACAGTATGTCTGATGAACTCTTTGATATCTATCAGTTTAATGATTCTGCTAAGTCTCTATGGGATGATTTAGAGGCTAAATATATGGCTGAAGATGCTTCTAGCAATAAGTTTCTTGTTAGTAAATTTAATAATTATAAAATTATTGATAGTAGGCCAATTATGGAACAATTTCATGAGATACAAAGAGTATTAGGAAGTCTTAGACAACATAACATAGTTCTTGATGAGACCTTTGTAGTGTAATCTATAATAGACAAATTACCTTTTTCTTGGAAAGACTTTAAAAGTGGTTTAAAGTATAGGAAGGATGATGTTAACCTTGAGAGTTTGGCTTCTCACATTCGGATTGAGGAAGAAACTCGGGTGCAAGAGGGAAATAAGGATGGAAATCCTAGTTCTACTACGGTAAATGTAGTGGAGGATGCCAAACAAAATGTGAGAAAAAGGGGTAATGACTCAAACAAAAATAAAGGCAAAAAGCCTAAGTTAAGCGGTGATGGTTCAAAGTCACGTGCTTGTTGGGTTTGTGGAAAACCCGGTCACTTTAAGAAAGATTGCACAATCTGGAAGAAAAGAATGGGCAAGAAGAAGGCTCAAGATGGGAATGGAAATGCTAGCCAATCCCAAGACAAACAAGGTAAATCTTGTGCACAAATTTCATTTAATTCATTTATGAATTATATGTGTATGATTTCTGAAATCAATTGTGTACAGCCTGATTGTTCGTGGTATATCGATTCGGGAGCATCGAGGCACATGTGCAAGGATAGATCATTGTTCAAGACCTTCTTGGAGGTTGATGATGGAGAAATTCTCTATATGGGCAATGACTCTACAACTAAGGTGCTTGGAAAAGGACAAGTGGAGCTAGTCTTTAGTTCGGGAAAATCTCTTATTTTAAGAGATGTGTTGTATTCTCCCGAACTTAGGAGGAATCTTGTATCCGGTGCGATCTTGAATCGATTAGGTTTTAAGATGGTGTTTGAGTCAGATAATTTTATTTTGTCTAAAGGAGGTCAATTTGTAGGACTTGGTTATTTGTGTAATGGTATGTTTAAATTAAGTATTTCAAATACTTTGAATGATGTTGTTTATATTGTTAATGATAATTCTTCTCTATGGCATTTGCGACTTGGTCATGTTAATTATAAAAAGTTGTATTTTATGTCAAAGTATGATACCTGTGTTTGATCCAAGAATAGAGAAGTGTAGAACATGCATGTTAACCAAAATCACAAGAAAACCATTTCCTCAAGTTGTTCAGAAAAATAATTCATTGCTTGATTTAGTGCATAGTGACTAGTGTGATTTTCACAACACACCTTCTTTAGGGAATAAGAAATATTTGGTAACTTTTTTTGATGATTATTCAAGGTTTTGTTACATTTATTTGTTATTCTCTAAAGATGAAGCCCTTGATAAATTTAAAATTTACAAAAGTGAAGTAGAATTGCAAACCAATGAAAGGATTAAAAAGCTAAGAACAGATAAAGGTGGTGAATACTATGATCCAATTTATTTCCAATCTTTAGGTTTAGTACATGAAACTACCGCAGCATATACACCACAACAAAATGGTGTAGCGGAAAGGAAGAATAGGACACTAGAAGAAATGGTAAATTCTATGTTGTCATATTCAGGTTTAAGTGATGGATTTTGGGGTGAAGCCGTTTTAACGGCTTGTTACGTGTTAAATCGTGTTCCCATGAAAGGGAAAGATGTAACCCCATATGAGCTATGGTATAAAAGGAAATCAAACTTGAGTCATCTCAAAGTTTGGGGTTGTAGGGCAATTGTAAAAGTGCCGGAACCTAAACGTAAAAAGTTAGGTGAAAGAGGAATTGAATGCATTTTTATAGGATATGCGGATCATAGCAAATCCTATAGGTTCTATGTAATAGAACAAAATGACTTTTGGTCAGTTCACATCACCATTGAGTCAAGGGATGCATTGTTTGATGAAAATCGATTTTCTTCAATTCCTAGACCAAAGGACATAACTCCAAATGCCAATGCTCAAAGTATTAATCAAATTGTCATTGATCAAGAGGTGGATGACCAAACTCATTTAGAGGAGGCATCTACATCATTATCACAACCTAGGAGAAGTAAGAAGGCAAGGAAAGAAAAATCTTTTGGCCCGGACTTTCATGTATACTTAGTTGAAGGATCAAGGGAATCTGTTTCAACACAATTTCCATACATTTTTAATGTAGAAGATGATCCTTTGACCTATGATGAGGCTATGAGGTCTCGTGATGCTCCATTTTGGAAGGAAGCTATTAATGATGAGATGGAATCCATCATGGGAAACAATACTTGGGTTTTAGCTACTTTACCACCAAAATGTAAACCAATTGGGTGCAAATGGATCTTCAAAAGGAAATTGAGGATTGATGGAACGGTTGAAAAGTTCAAAGCCCGGTTAGTGGCACAAGGTTTTACACAAAAACCTGGTATCGATTATTTCGATACATATGCACCTGTTGCTAGAATCTCAACTATAAGATTGTTGATAGCACTTGCAGCTATCCACAATCTTGTGATCCATCAAATGGATGTCAAGACAGCATTCTTGAATGGAGATTTAGAGGAAGAAGTTTACATGCGACAACCGGAAGGGTTTGTTGTGGAAGGTCAGGAAGAAAACGTTTGCAAGTTGATTAAATCTTTGTATAGGCTAAAGCAAGCACCTAAGCAATGACATCAAAAATTTGATGAGGTTCTGTTGTCTAATGGTTTTAAGTTGAACAATTTAGACAAGTGTATTTATAGAAAATTTGATGACAATGGTCAAGGTGTCATAATTTGTCTATATGTAGATGACATGTTGATCTTTGGAACTGATTTGTCACAAGTTGAAAAGACAAAGTCATTCCTTAGTTCAAAGTTTTCCATGAAAGACATGGGGGAAGCGGATGTCATCTTGGGCATAAGGATAAAGAGGGAAAAAGGAAAGTTTGTCACAATCTCATTACATTGAGAAAGTGCTCAAGAAATTTGATGTGAGTGAAGACACTACTTCTCTTTATTCAACATCTATGGATCCTAGCATAAAGTTGATACCTAATGAAGGTTATGCGGTTTCACAACTTGAATATGCTAGAGTAATAGGTTGTTTGATGTATGCCATGACAAGTACTAGACCAGATATTGCTTATATAGTTGGTCAACTGAGCAGGTACACTAGCAAGCCTAGTATGCTACATTGGCAAGCGGTTCGACGCTTGTTGAAGTACTTGAAGAAAACCAAGGAATTTGGTTTGTCTTATACTGGATATCCTTCGGTTGTAGAAGGGTATTCGGATGCAAGTTGGATCTCTAACAAAGATCATTCCTCCACAAGTGGATGGGTTTTCCGATATGGGGGAGGTGCCATTTCATGGGCTTCAAAGAAACAAACTTGCATTGCGGACTCCACAATGACGTCGGAGTTCATTGCTTTGCATTCGGCTGGTAAAGAAGTCGAATGGTTAAAGGATCTCATGTTTGAGATTTCTTTGTTGCCAAAACCGATATCTCCAATAGTGATACATTGTGATAACAATGCTACCTTGGCAAGGGCTTATAGCCAAGTTTATAATGGTAAGTCAAGGCATATTGGAGTACGACATAGTTACATCCAAGGACTTATCAAGGATAGTGTGATCACTATTGATTATGTTCGAACAGATCTTAATCTCGCCGATTGTTTTACCAAGGCATTGGCTAGAGATGTTAATAATAGGATGACAATCGATTTAGGATTGGAGCCCTAAATAATCACAATTAGGAGAATCTCAACTTAACGCCCAATAAGACGTTGGGTCTTAAGTTCAATGAGATTAATTCTCTTAATTAAATTGATGATTGGGAACTTGTTTATTCATCCAAGGTAAAGTTCTGGTTTTCTGTGATGAAAAGAGGTTGTTTTTAAACTTAATAGAATTCCTGATAAAAGTGCTTTGGTCACAGGAGCATGTTGGAACTCTACCTATATAAGTACGAGGTTTAGCCGCTTCAAGGAGCTATTAGGGGTGTAGCTTTGATGTACTTATGAATAGATATGGACACATGGCTTATAGTGTCAAGCTAATATGTATTTAAGTAATTAATCTTGTGTGTGTAATATCTTCAAGTTTCCAAATGTGTTGCTTTTGGTTCAAACGTTTCACGATACCAAATGGATACGGATTCTTGAATTGTATATTGCACTAAGTGGGAGTTCTAGTCTATGTACACTTTCATTTATGCATAAGATTGTTTTGGGATGATGATGTTATTTGCAATGAATCTATTTAATACTCTAAATGGGGGAGGATTGTAGAGTGATTTAGAGTATGGAGATGAAATTCATGATTGTTAGATTAATTTGCTTAGGGAATGGTGTAGCAAATTGATTAGCATAAGAATTAGAGCATGATTGAACACCAGGCAGCAACAGTAAAGGTCTTTCGATCGGGCTATTGCAGCCCGATCGGGCGCGAGGCTTTGGTAGAAAAACGCTGAGTCTTAGCCCGATCGAGCTTGTACAGCCAGATCGGGCGCGCATGGAAGCTGTGTTGATTGTATTCAGCCACCCGATCATGCAAGTGTAGCCCGATCGGGCCCGTATGCATTCAGCGAAAGTGATATTTCTTAGCCCGATCGGGCGGTGCCGATTTCGATCGGGCTCGTACTTTTAATGGGTTGATGTTCCTTGCTTTTTGACAGTTACTTTTGGAGTTTTGCTCTAAGGATGTATATATACAGAACGTATATGATGAAAATGATGGTGATGAAAAGTTAGTTTTTAATAAGCTTTCTTTATTCATTATCTTGGTTTTGCAAAAAGTTCTTTAATTATTATTATCATCACAAATATCAAACACTTATCTACATTGTTTTGTAATCATCCTATTTGTGATTGCAATTGTTTCTTCGTTGTATCTCCTAAGTAAATTTCCGTAAAAACCCGGTTGTAGTATAGGGTCGGAATTATACTTTTGGGAAAGTGATTCCGTTCACGCCTCGAAGATAATCCGTTCTAATTTGTTTGCTATTTTTGTGACCCTTGTTCAAACATAAATTTCTCCAACAAAAATTAGGGTCATAACGTCGTATTTAAGCTCACAATAATATTAAAATTATACAACTTTTAATAAAGGTAACTATGTTAAAAATAAGGGTCACTATGTTCAATATAATGTCAGTTGCGTGTGTATAAATTTCGGGTCCACAATAATATTATTGTGGACCAGGTCCACGCAAGTCTTTCTGCCCCGTAACCCCAAATCATCCCCTATAAGGCCTAAGACTATAACTAATCTTTAAATTCCAGGTATAAACAAAATTAAATAAATAAAATAAAAATAAATCAATATTACTCATTATAAGACAAGAAATTATTGCCTAAAATGGAAGCCATTTCTCTATGAGACTATCACAAAGAGGAAGTAAAATTGAAGGGTTGTGAGACAAATGCAAATGTCTCACAACCATTAAAATAACATAAAAGTAAAAAGAGAGAGAAAGGAGGAGAGAGATAGGAAGAGTAAAAAAGTTGGTGTGGGTCCCACTAAAACTTTTCAAAAATGGTTTCATGTTAAAAAACGACCAAAAAAAAAAAAAATTGGGACCACAACTAGTGAGAGTATATTTTGTACCACTGACTATTTTTATAAGTACCACTAAAACCGCATTGAGTACCACTGGGAGTGTATTTTGTACCACTGAATTGTAATAGTATTATTTGACAGCCTAATTAGACCTTTGAAACTTTTTTTAAATACCACTAAAATTATATTTTGTAGCACTGAGAGTGTATTTTGTACCATTGAATCTAAAATGGTAAAATTTAAATCCCGCATGAAATAACCAATCTACCCTTGCGAGACACGTCTAAATCTCTGTCAATCCTCCGTTTATATAACCTCCTATCACAAATTCACAAGCAAGAATATCAATCTTGAATTTTTGATTCAATCCAACTCATAATCTAAAGTTTATTATCAAATGCAAAGTATCTCCCCTATTTTATCTACTTTCTTAACACTTTTTTGAAATAGAGACAAGGCTCCAAATCTATAGGGTAAGCCCAAATGTTTGAATGGTCTTGAACTCTTGGGTTGAGAAAAGTAAACATTTTAATTGCATGCAAATAATGAAGCTCTAGTGGAAGATACGAATAAATCCTTGAAACCAATAGCTTAATCTAATACTTCCTCCGTTATGTATTATCTTGTTAATGTTGATTAAATAAGTGAAAGGTGTGTGATTAAGGGTAGGAGAGAACACAAATTTTTAAAAAAATCGGGTGTACAATAATTATTGTACATCCATTATAAAGATAACCTAAAGTGATTAATAATTACTCCTGAAATGAATAAAAGTTACCCCAATTCAAATAAAAATTATCTTCGCTTTATTAGTAAAGAATCACATTTTAAATGACTAAAAATCAATTATTAGTGATTGAATGTAATTAAATTACCTTTATAAAACTTTTCTTGTTGTTGATTTATATAAAAATTGTATTATGTTTAAAGTTACCCAAAAAAAGACAAAAAGTTACCCTAAAATTAGCTAAAAGTTACCCTTATACTGCTCGATGTACAATAATCATATAACTAATATATAAAGCTAAACTTTTAGCCAGGTCACGAGACAGCGACACTTGGCATTCTGACTTTTTCGCCAAGTGTCGCGCCACCTTGGGTAAATTTAAATAAACTTCATATGATAAAAAAAAAAAAACCGTCAAGTGTCGCGCTACCTTGGATAGATTTCATAAGATAAAAAAAAATAGGTAAGAATTCTATAGGATAGAATTTTAGAATAAGATTATTAATTTAGAGTTATATTTTTGATAAAATACCAAATAATAAATTTATAATTAGGCCACAAGACAATATCATTTAGCGTTTTAATTTTTCGCCAAGTATCCACGTTGGATAAATATAGATTGACTTTGTAGCAAAAAGAGTTAATTTAGAATTCTATTTTCAATCAAATTGAATTATAATATGTAGTATAATTTTATCTTAAAAGTCCATAAACTACCCGGGCATCGCCGGAGCACAAAACTAGTATTAGTGTAAACCGGATGTATACAAAAGTTTTTGAGGAGAGAATTAATGGCCACCACTACAAACGCATGCCTAATAAGCTGATAAGATAAACAAACCTTAAAGATAAATTAAATCCTAAAAACTCTAATAATGTCTTATAAAAGGATAATTTTTCGTAATCTTTATCCTAAATAAATCATACGGATACGACAAAATAAATCCTAAAGAAAATAAATCTAGACTCCTAATTCTTGATGTTTGATCCGCATCAATTAAAAGGGTTAAATTGATACCATGTTCTTAGTTGAATGCTTAATCGCCTTAATACACACAAGATGTTAGGCATATTACGAGGTGTTGGGATGCCAAAATGGCTATCCATTTTGGGCTTTATTTACTATTGGATTCTCAGACCCAATAAGCCAAATATGTGTTACTAGGAGTCTTGGAGCTTAAGTCAATGCAAAGATCGTTGGATTGTGTAACTAATACGTAGTACGGAGTACATGTAAAATTAAGGAAAATGTATATTCTCATGATACTAAAGTATACTTCCTCCGTTTTTTTTAGTTGACACTGTTTGACTTTTATACTATTCATATATTACACTTTGACTCGCTTTTGTGATTTATATATCCTATAAAATGTGGCGATTCTTCTAAGGGGCAAGGCTAGGCTTGACCTCCCTTAGATTTTGATCCAAAATTTATCATCTACTTAAACTACTTTACTTAAAATTAGTGTCTTCTAATTGTTAGATAATTACATCACAAGCAAATAAAAATACTTGCATTTCTAATTTAATGGCAATTTTCTTCTTACTTTATTTATTTGCGATGTTGTTAGAGATTCCATACTTGCTAAAGTAACTTTTATATCGTTAATTTTTGTAGTTACATATACACCGTATCTAAGTCATGCTAAATTTAATATTTTCATACAAGTCAAATATTTTTTTTTTTTTTTTTTTTTTTTTTTTTTTTTTTTTTTTTTTTTCAGTTGACAGGTCGTTTTATAACACCTATCCATCATGTTATGATGACATTTATATATTAGTAAAAACAATATGTCATGGTAATACATGAATAGTATAAAACCTAGATACTTAAGTAATAATTGAAATTAGCTTTAATTCGATCACCCCTCCCTCCGCCCAAAAAAAGTTGTCAAGATCCGCCAGTGCCGGCCCATAGATATAATAAAATATACAGTCATGTGGGATCTTGTTTGAATCGTCTACATGTATATTTTATTAATATTCACTTTTTTTAAAAAAACAAAATTTCAATGTTGATAATTGAAGTTATTAAGCGTTAAAAACATGCGTTGGCAAGCGTGATAATAGAAAGGTCAACTAAAATTAAAACAAAGTATTAGAATAAATTTTGCTATTTACTGCATAAATTGCGTATATTTTGGTGTGCATATTGTATTGAAAAAAGCGTTTTGTGTGAGACTGGACTCACGTGAGATTGGACTCTTAATAAAAAAGGCGCGGGCCTGAGATACTCGACCAAAGCCCGCGCACCAATTTATAAAATGTGTGAATTGTTTGTCATTTATCATTTTCCTCAAATTTCAAGTGCAGACATTTTCTAACAAAATCGCGAACGCATTTATTTCGCGAAACTAAGAACTCCTTCATTTCTCAAACATCAGAGCCTTCAGATCAATTTCAAATTTCTGAAAATTAAATCAAAAAATGGAGAAATTAAACAACAGAATGACAATTGAAGAAGAATCTGATTCACCTAAAGAATCAATTCCGAGCTCAATTACTGCTGAAAAAGGTACAATTTATTTCAATTTAATTACATAATTTCAGATCGTATTTAAATTCAGATGCATTTAATTACAGATTGTATTTAATATCAGTTTGTGCTTAATTTCAGATCATATTTAGTTCATAATCAATTTGACTTTATGAATTTTCGCAAAAAGTTAATTCAATTTTGGATGCAATTTAAATTTGCATATAATAAATTTTGACTTATAATTTGCATGTAATTTTAATTAAATTTTCAAATTTAAATCGTATTTAATTTCGAGTTAAATTAGACTTATAATTTGCAACCAAGTCAAATTTATTTTCAGTTAATTGTTAATTTCAAGTTATAACTTGAAAGTAATCCTAATTTAATTTCAGATCGTAGTTAATTTCATTTCTATTTATAATTTGCATGGAAGGCTAATTTGATTTCAGATCGTAGATAATTCGATTTATATTTTGCATGCAAAGTTATTTTAGTTTTAGATTGTATACCTAAAGTGTTGAGCAATAATAATGAATGCAACATATAATGTAATTATAGAAGAGAACACCAATCAAGGAAGAGATGATGAAGAAAGAGATGAAGATGCTGCAAATATAATAGGTATGTTTGTTTGAAAATTTATGAAGTGTTAAAATAATCTTAAATGGTGGAATTCCTGAGAAAAATATTTTAATGCTTACAAAAATAGAGTAATTCCTAGCATATATAATGTAATTCCTGACTAAACATAGTAATTACACATAAAATATATTTTTAATTCAATTCGTTACTTTGTAAATCTCATTCCTGAATCATTTAATCAAATATCTGACTATTTTAATCTTATTTCTGATGAAATAAATTTCAAAACAATTTTAATTTTGACTAAAAAATTGTAATTCCAGTGTAACAATATATAATTCTTGTGTAATTTTATGTAATTCCTAACTTATGTTATCTTAAAACTGACCAAAAAATAATATATTTCTGAATAAAATCTTGTAATATCTAAGTATAATTAATTAATTCCTGAATAAAAGATGCTAATTTACTAAATCAATAAATTTGAATACAAGTTTAACCCCTGACTAAAGTATATTTAAGCCTGACAAAAATATACTAATACCTGATATATAAATATAATTCCTCACTAAAACATAGTATAATTCAATTCCTAATCAAATATTGTAATGTCTGACAAAAATTGTTCAATACCTGACATAAAATATTTAATTCCTGATATAAGCATACTAATTTGTGTTATTGCTTAAAATTAATTCTTGATAGTTTAACTATAATTCATGTTATATAATGTCTAATTTTTGATTGAATACCTTTAATTCCTTATAATATATCTGAATTGATATATTTGTTGAGTAAAGTATTCTAATTCTTGACTTAAATTTTATAATTTCTTACACAAAAAATAATTTAATACCTGACTTTTGTATAATTTATATATTTACTTTTGCTGCAGATTATTACAAATATGACAAGGATGAAAACATAAGTAGATGTTTAGCAGGATATACAGTATCAGACTACAATGATGGATATTTTTTTTATACAAAGCTCATTCAAGATTTGTTGGTTTCAGTGTAAGAAAATCAACAAAGAGAAGAGATAATAATGATTTACTGTATGAGTTTTATTTTAGATGTTCTAAGGAAGGATAGACAAAGGGTAAAATGAAAATTGCAGGTGAACATAATTCAGTAGAAATACCCATATTGGGTAAAACTGATGAAAGAAAGAGAAAAGAAAGGGAAGTAATGAAACAAGAACTGGATGCAAAGCTCATATTCGTTTTAAGAAAAATGCAGAAGGTAGATTTGCTGTTCTTGCACATGAGTTGGAACATAATCATGAACTGGTAATAACAGTTCAATGACATCATCTAAGATCAGAAAGGCAAATATCAGCTCCAATGGGTGAGCTAATTGAGAGCATGATTGAGAGTGGTATTAAACCAATGGATGCTTATAATTATATAAGCAATGAAGCTGGAGGAGAAGAATGTGTAGGTCATACTAAGAGAGATCACCTTAACTATGTATCAAGAGTGAAAATGAGTATGGTTGAAGGTGGAGACATGCAGAATGTATTAGACACCCATCAAGAAAGAGCGGATCAAGATCCTTCATTCTTGTATAGACTGAAATTTGGAGAAGAAAATAATGTTGTGAGCTATTTTTGGCGTGACTCTCAAATGCTTGAAGATTTCAAAGCTTATGGGTGATGTTTTAATCTTCGATACAACATACAGAACAAACAAATATGGGTTGATATGTGCTCCATTTGTTGGTATAAACAATCACTGGAGAACAACAATGTTTGGATGTGCATTCATAACTGATAAAAAGACTGAAACATTTGTTTGACTTCTTTCAATCTTTAAAAAGTCAATGAGTGGAATTGAACCAAAATCAATCTTCACTGATCAAGATCTTGCAATGAGCAACGCCATACCAGAGGTAAGCAGTTTTAGCTTCATAATATTTGTATTTTATACTGTAAATATGTTATTTGTATTCTATAACTTAACACAATCTAAGTAATTTTTAATGTAGCTTATTTCCTGTCCAAAAAAATATAATTCCTCTGAAAAATAATGAAATAAATGACTAAATGTTAATAACAGATTCAAATTTTTTTAATTCCTGAATTCAAACTATTTAATCATGATGTAAGAAATCTTAATACTGATGTTTAAGTTTTAATTCCTGGAAAAAGTAATATAATACCTGAATGAAACTATCTTATTCTCATTTTAAAATGTATTTAATTATAAATATAATTTTAATCCTGAAAAATATTCTTTAATTCCTGATAATTATAAACTAACTCCTGCCCTACATAATGTAATACCTGAAAAAAAATGTCATGCATGACTTAAATCAACCAATGCCTAAGATGAAAGAAATTATATCTGACTAATAATATCTAATTCCTGTCTAAATTCAACTTATTTCTGAGTTAAAAGTATTAATTCCAAAACACTAATTAAACTCTGAAAATATTTAAATCCTGACTAAAATATATTAATATCTGACAAGAATTATTTAATATCTGACTATAAAAATAATAATCCTAAAAGAAATAATATGATTTTCCGAGAAATATGATTTAATTCCTGCCCTAAATAATATAATATCTGACTAAAAAATAATAATCCTGAAAGAAATAATATTATTCCTGATTTTTAATACAAAGTGAATGCCTTCTTTCTACTTCTCCATAACAGAAACAGAACAATATCAAAAAACTTCATCATCCTTACCATAGTAAACTATAGTTGGGAAATAAATAAATATATTCAATATGAAGACAAGGCATATAAACTAACACAAAAAGTATCTTTTTAGTACTTCAAAATCATCATTACATTAATTATAATCAAATAAGTACATCCATATCTTTGTCATAGTTGTGACATTGCCTTACAATTGCAAAAAGTACACTGTCACACTAAACCATGACAAGGGAGAAAAAGAAACTATATCAGATTCTATACATTAACTCCTACCTAAGTCATCAAGTTTTACTTTAACTGACTGGCTCTAAAAGGCTAACAACAACAACTAGTACTTATAGTCAGTTTAAAGCCAAAATAATGCCCTCTAGTTACTCAAAAAACAACCTACAGGGCAATTCACCTAACAACAACAACACTGTTCAAGCTTAATCCTGCACACCTGGTTGAGTTGCTTCCTCCCTCTTCCTTTTCTTGTAGTACATAGCTTCTTCATCCTTAAATAACCAACGCAACCCATCCAAAAATTGAGCCCAATCTTGAACCATCCCATTATGAAAGCCATAACCATTATTTCTCATTATATCTTTGGCCATCCACCACCTTTCACTTTCATGTTGGGCTCTAACATAATGAGGGATCCAGGCCTTAAAAAACCATAGTTCATTCCAGTGCTTACACACACAGTTGCACATGCCTTGAGCTTTAGGGGGCAACTTAGGGAAAATGTACATGCATAAAATTTCAGGAATTGATAACGCATGTGGGGCATCCTGATCTAGAGCCACCATATGATGAGGGTCGTCTACTGGATCCATATAACCTAATAAAACACACAATAATTATTGTGTTAACACAACAACAATTACACATAATTCATGCAAACAAATACTCTGTTTTTTCAAGAATAATTACACATAATTCATGCACAAAATTACTTAAGTAACAAACAGCAAATTGATCAATACTAATAAAAAACGCAAAATCGACATAATATAAAAATAATTCTATGATTAAACCTAACAATAACAACAATTAGCAGATGAAAGGGTATTTTTTTAAAAATAAATAACGTTTCATGATAAACCCTAAATCGATCAACAAATCATCACCAAAACACAACAAATAAAAGCAATAACAAAAAAAAAAAAATAATAAAATGATCAGAATTTTACCTTAAAATGCAATTATGATCCCTTCGTGCAAAGTTTTTCCAGAAATGGCTTCACTCGAACAGAGAATAGAAGATGAAAAGTTAGAGGAGAATATCCTTTTTTTTGTTTTCACTGGAGTAAATAGTACACAAGAAGAGAAAGGGGTGGGAGCGCGAAACTAGGGAACAAAGAAGCAGAAACGTCATTTCAATAATTGACGTCCTCGATTACCAAAAAAAAAAATTAAGTCAGTTTAATTCCTATTATATGAAACTTTTAATCTATTACCTGACTAAATATACTAATTTTTTACCAACAAGTATTATAGTCCGATTATTATAATTGACATTATTTATCTAATATCTGACTAAAATACTTTAATTCCTGACTAATATATTATTATGCCTGTCAAAAATAGATTAATAACTGACGTAAGTTATATAATATCCGACTGTTACTCTTTAATTCCTTACTAAAATATTATTATTCCTGACTAAAATATTATTATGCCTGACTAAAATATTATTATGCCTGACTTAAATCAACCAATACCTAAGATGAAAGAAATTATATCTGACTAATAATATCTAGTTAGTTAAATCAATCAATTCATCATTTCCTGGCTTTTAATTCCCAAGTAATTTAATTCTAAATCAATCAATTCATCATTTCCTGGCTTTTTATTTGTCCACGTAATAATACTCAGTCCTAATATAAAATATTGTATTATAAGGAATGTAGTGTAATATAATTTCTGACAAATATAAACCATTATATGAAAATTTTAATCTATACCCGACTAAATATACTAAATTTTTACCAACAAGTATTATAGTTTGATTATTATAATTGACATTATTTATCTAATATCTGACTAAAACACTTTAATTCTTGACTAATATATTTTTATGCCAGAGAAAAATAGATTAATAAGTCATGTGAGTTATATAATATCTGACTTCGACTCTTTAATTCTTGACTAAAATATTATTATTCTTGACAAAAATATAAACCATTATATGAAAATTTAAATCTATTACCTGACTAAATATACTAATTTTTGACCAACAAGTATTATAGTCTGATTATTATAATTTAATTCCTGAAAAAAAAAAGATAATACATGACAAAACAAAATAAAATCATAGTATACTACTAAATAAATACTCAGCAATGTATAGGGTACAGATTTCATATATTTCAAAAAGTAATACATCAAAAAATATACTCGTAATATCTTTTTGAAAATTTAATTATTACATATCATTTTCTTCATATATTAAAATGATATTGATTGAGATTAATCCTTAAGAAAGAGAGGAAAAAAAACCTAGAATCTTAATCTTCTTCTTGAGATTTTAAACTTGTTTTTTTCTTTTGATCTTTTTTTCTTCTTCCTGTTCCTTCTTTTGTTGGCCGTCTTCTTTCTTTTTTTTTTGTTTGTTTTGTTCTTCCTGGAATTTTTCTTCCACCCTCTTTCTCTTCCTCAGTTCTTCAATTTCATTCTTTTCAACTTTTTCATACAGCTTCATCAACCCATCCTTCACTCTATCTCTTCTCTCAAATAGATCATTTAATCTCTTTTCAAAGTTGTCAAAAACATTTTTTTCTGGATCGTTTGATGAAGTAGAAGATTGAGAATTGTTTTCTATATTTGAGGAATAAAGAAAAAGAGTTTGTTTTAGGAGAGAGAATATACAGGAACACAAACATGCAAAATGTATGAGCAAATCATGGTTTTATAGATAAATAAAAAAGATTAAAAAAAACTTAACTTTTAAAATAATTTTCTATTTCTTATTCTTACATTTTTGTCATCTTTATCCAAAAGTCTAGATAAACATCTTTATTTTAAATATCTTTATCCAAATCACATAGTACTGAGAGCTACTCTAAGTAAAATCAAACACTATTAAATTTTTTTATGCTTGATAAACATATAACAATACCTGATATAAGTTATCTAATATCTGACAAAAACGTGCTAATTTCTGTCTTTTAAATTGTTATTCCTGAATAAAATACTACAATAACTGAGATAAATTATCTAATATCTGACTAAACCATTCTAATTCCCGACTCTAACTATTAGATAATACAACAATAACTGAGATAAATTAAAAAAATTCAAACTATTAGACTTTTTTGTTATTCCTGAACAAAATAAGTTTATAATTGACATTATTTATTTAATATCTGATTAAAACACTTTAATTCCTGACTAATATATTGTTATGCCTAACAAAAATAGATTAATAACTGACATGAGTTATAAAATATCTGACTTTGAATCTTTAATACCTGACTAAAATATTGTTATTCCTGACAAAACTATATCAATTACTACCATGATTTATCTAATATCTTACTATAAAATGAAATTATTTGATTTATGTTGTCTAAGTAATGGCTAAAATCAAACACTATTAAATTTTTTTATGCTTGATAAACATATAACAATACCTGATAAAAGTTATCTAATATCTGACAAAAACATGCTAATTTATGTCTTTTAAATTGTTATTCCTAAATAAAATACAACAATAACGGAGATAAATAATGTAATATCTGACTAAACCATTCTAATTCCTGACTCTAACTATTAGGTAATACAAGAATAACTGAGATAAATTAAAAAAATTCGAACTATTAGACTTTTTTGTTATTCCTGAACAAAATAGGTTTATAATTGACATTATTTATTTAATATCTGATTAAAACACTTTAATTTCTGACTAATATATTGTTATGTCTAACAAAAACAGATTAATAATTGACGTGAGTTATATAATATCTGACTTTGACTCTTTAATACATGACTAAAATATTGTTATTCCTGACAAAAATATATCAATTACTGCCATGATTTATCTAATATCTGACTATAAAATGAAATTATTTGATTTATGTTGTCTAAGTAATGACTAAAATTTACTAATTCCTAATGAATATCATGTAATTCCTGATTAAAATAATCTAAAAACTGAAGAAAATAATCAAATTGTTCTATAATTGTTGCAAGTGTATCCAAATTCAAGACATAGATTGTGTCTATGGCATTTACAAAAGAATTTTGTATCACACTTTGGAACTTTAAAAAACAACCCTGAATTCAAAAATATGTTTCACAAGTGCTTAAGTGGTTGTGATTTAGAATTAGAATTTGAAGATGTCTGGAACAAGATGGTTCAAAAACATGGATTAGAAAAAAAAAAAGAGTGGTTTGATAGGTTGTTCGGGCTACGAGAAAAATGGTGCACAACATTGAGCAAGGATATTTTCTCTGCGTGAATTCTTTCATCTCAAAGAGTAGAAGTAACAAACAGAGCAATTTCATTTAAGGCCAACAGAACCACTAAACTTTTGGAGGTCTTTCACATATTTGAAGCTACTTTGAGAAGATGGAGAAGCACTGAAAAGAGTGACAACTTCAGATGTACTACTGAGAAACCAAAAACAACAACAAAAATATTAAAACATGCTGCTGAAGTTTATACTATAAACTAATACAAGGATTTTAAGTTGGAATTTGACAGCAGTCTAGGAGCATATGCAAAGGAAAAGCCAACTTCAATGCAATACGTCAAATTCTTTGATGTTTCTCTTGATGAAGATTATAAGCACACCTATCAAGTCATATATCACTGTCAAAACAATGAGTTTATGTGTTCTTGCATGTGCTTCACAGAGACCGGATTGCTGTGCTTTCACATCCTCAAGATAATGCAAATGTACACACATACATGCTATACCAGAGATATACGTTCTAAAACGCTGGACAAAGCTTGCTAAATCAATGATATGGGATGAGAATGAATCAGGTACGTACATACTTTGTTATTTTAAAATTTATTATTTGTTAATTAAATATAAAATGAAATTAATTTACTCCTATTTATAATAATTTATTCCTAACAAATATTATATAATTCCTGACAAAAATAGTCTTTTTGCTGAAATAAATATAGATACTTCTGATAAAACAATTTAATTATGACAAACATAAACTTATACCTGATATAAATATTATTATTTCTGATAAATATAAACTTATTTATTACAAACATAAACTTAATAGAGAAACTTATACATTAATACCATTTTCTGCATCAGTAGGAATCCTCTCATTACCATCAACAGTAAAAACTCTAATGTAAAAATTTAAATCAATATCATGATAAATATCTAGTCTTTCTCCTTCAACAATATTATTGGATGATACAAAGCTTGTCCATTCATCATCAATAAACATGCCACCACAGGTTCATGTATTTTGTGGTACGCTTAACACTTTAACTTCCCAAAATCTGCCATTATTCCCACGATAGACTCTAACTGAACCTCTGAATCTTAAAAGAAAACCTTTCCAATCTGCAGGAATTGGCTGAAATATAAAAAAAAACACACACACACACACAAAATAGAATTAAAACATTAAATATTTACTAAGATACAAAACAAATATATAAGTATAAAGCTTAATGTATTTACCAAACTATGCCGATAAATTGATCTGAACTTAACAGAACATTTTGCCAAATTTTCATAGAAATCAGCCATTGTCTTCAAGATTGTACAAAAAGAATATATATATAACTTATTCTGAAGTTATGATATAAGACTCAACCTTATATAGAAACAATAGAGGTTGTTAATTTAAGGTTTTTTTATAGAAAAAACTTGATTTAAACAACCTTTAAATAGAAAATAGTTATGTATGAACAACAATAATGGACATGTAAGTTAACAGAAGATATTATGACTTTTGTCTATTTTTTATGACTTTTTAATGATGCAATAAATTACTTTGAAATTATATGACTTATTCAGTTTTTTCAGATTTGTATGACTTTTTGAAGATGCAATTAAATACTTTTTCAGTTTTTTAAGATTTTTATGACTTTTTGAAGTTGCAATTAAATACTTTTTCAGTTTTATATGACTTTAGTCAAATTTGTATAACTTTTTGATAATAAAATATATTAAATTTTCATATTTATATAACTTTTTATTATACAAGAACACTTATGGCCCAAGGAGAAAACAATATTGTTTTTACTGAAAAATTAAAATTATTCCTGACATTTAGATTCTCATTCTTGATTATACATATGTTATTCATGCCTATACGTATCTTATTCCTGACATTATAATCTTATTCCTGATATATATATTGTTATGACTGACAATAATAATATTATTCCTGATATAGATATATTTATTCATGACCTATATTATTTTATGACAAATGTAGTAATTTTATTTTATTTTTATTTTATTTTTTTTTTGTTAGGAAATGCAACTACGGATCATTCATTAATAAACACTCCTTGGAGGCAATCAATAACAAAGAATTTTTACAACCTTGTAACTATATGTCAAGGGAACGAAGAATCAACAAAATTATGTGACGATGCTTTGGAACAAATGTACAAATCTGTAAGAAAAGTGTTCCAAACAAATGAAGAAAAAATTCGTGAGCTTGATGAAGAACAAGAGAGAAGGAATGCTGTAAAAGATCCAAAACGACCAAAAACAAAAGGAAGGCCAAAGAAAAACAAAAGAATTAGAGGGCATTTTGAAAGAAGAAGAACAACAACTAGAGATCTAAATGAGTTTGGTACCAAAACTCCAAATCCACAACTCATTTAATATTGAGACATTCATCAAATAATTTTTATTCATTAAAAATATTTGTAAAAAATATTATATTTAATTATAGTATATTTTGATTTGATATTTTAGATTTATAATCAAAATTAAGGTTTGATAATTTGTATTATTCCTGACAAAATTAATCTAATTTCTGAACAAAATAATGCTATTCCTGACTAACATGATTCATTTCCTGATACACATCACTCATTTCTGGAATATAATTTCTGAACAAAGTAATGCTATTGCTGATTAATATGATTTATTCCCTGGTAATATTCACTTATTTCTTGAATATTATTTCCTAACTGAGTTATGTTTTTCTTGATAAAAATAATCTAACTTATGCAAAAACACGCATGCATACCTGATTGATAATATTAAAGAAAAGCAAAATATATACATATATAAATAACTGTATAAATAAAATTTATCAACCAAAATGAACCTACTATTTAACTACAAAAAGGTAATATATATAAAAAATAAAATTATCTAACTATTGTCTATATTCTGCTGTTTTTCCATTTCCTTTAGTTTCTTCTGCTCCAATTTGTATCTCCTATATTTTTCTTTTTGTATAGCAGCTACATCCTTTCTATATTGAGCCTCAAGCTTCTTCCTTGTAGGCTGAGCTTTGAAAATCTTGTCTTTGTTAATAGAAAATTCAATGCAAGCATTCCACAATTGCTTGCGCAAAAAATTGTCTTCTCTATTAACCAAATTATAAGCTATTCTGCATCTATACAACTTCCGATTTTGTTTCTGCAAATTTATACAAAAATACAAAAATAAGAACACTAAAAAATAATTAGTTTAAATCACAACAAATATCAAAGAGAGAAAAACACTTACATTTTTTAAATCAAGAAGTCCTCCATCTAGTCCAGTGTATTTTTGCATACACATTAATGCAAAAAGCCCACAATCATAATTTTCTGTGCTAGTCTTCCAAGAAAAAGATGGAGTATTCCATGGCAACGTAGGAACTTTTTCCGCTAAAAGATGTTCTTTCTTTTGCAAAAAAAGATGAACAACTCTAATTTGTAATATATATATATATATATATATATATATATATATATATATATATATATATATATATATATATATATATATATATATATATATATATATATATATATATATATATATATATACACACACACACATAAGCATCTAAAAGTGTAATTTTTAAGAAACAAAATGAAATAGTTATTTTACAAAAACTTACCAAATACTTATCTATATAATCCAAATCAGTTCGATCAATGTCAGTCCTGTTATTTACCCAATCTATACGTGGAGTTATAACAGGAATAAAATTGAAAACCACTAGAGTATAGTGATTTTTGTACCAAATGGGAAAGATTAACTGCAACAAAAAAAAGTTAAACTATTATTTCTTATAAACCAATACCTGACTTAAACTTGCTAATTTCTGAGTTTTATATTATTATGTATGACTAAATACAACGATACATGACATGAATAATCTAATACCTGACTAAAGAATGATAATTCATGACTAATAATATCTAATTACTGATTATAATAATATAATTCCTGACTAAATATTGTAATGTTTGATCCTGACCTATATTATCTTAAACTTGAAAATGTTAAATCCAAAACTTTAACTTTTAGACTATATAGTTCCTGCATAAAATAGTGTTATGCGGTTATGCCTGGCTAAAATAGAATAATACCTGACATAAGTAATCTAATATCTGACTAGAAGATATTAATATCTGACTTAGATTGTTAAATTCATGACTAAAACTTGTAAATTACTGATCAATATAACTTAATTCCTGAATAGAATAATCATATTTTTGACTTAAATTGTTATGCTTGACAAAATACAACAATACCTGAGATGAATCATCTAATATCTGACTAAGCATAGTAATTCCTAACTAATAAAATCTTATTCCTGATTATAATAATCAAATTCATGACTAAATATTGTAATGTTTAATTCCTGTCCTATATTATGTTAAACTTAAAAATGTTAAATCCAACACTCTAACTCTAAGATTGTCTAATTCCTACATTAAATATCTTTATACATGACAAAATTAGATTAATACCTGATTATAAAATCTAATACTTGAATGTAAAAATATATTACCTGAGTAAAAACAAGAAATAAATTTAAAAACTTACCAATTCTGCTTCAGCTATGTTGAGCTTTGGAAAACGTTCAACCCATTTATCAATGGCAACATAACATCATTAGAGTCATGTTTTTTCAATTCCATTTAAAGCTCCATTTTTTTCAACTGCTCCTTAAACTTTGCATATTCTACTGGATTATTTTCCAAAGAATTTTAAAATTTTTTCCTGATATTTGATCTTCTTGACTTCTTTTTTATAATTTTCTCTCTTTATTAAATCTCTGTATAATATCCTACAATACAAAAAAATTTAAACATATATTAGGTTATATACATAAAAATTCCAAAGATAATAAGTAAAGAAAAAGAAAAAACTTACAGTAACTCCAGTAAAAAAAACAATTCTCTTGTACTAAAATATTTCTCTGTCAGTTATTTGGCTCTCTTCAAGAATCAACACAGAAGCCCAATCATCATGAATAGCACTATTAATCTAGACAGAGGGGCGCAGCGAACAAAACTCCTCTTTCACCAAAATAATATCGCTTTGGGAAGGATCTTTAGTGTTAAACTGACATATAACATCACCGGTATCTTCCACATACAGCCTCCTGTTATGCGCCTTAAATCCCTCATCTTATTCTGTAGGATCTAACTCTTACTCCTCATCATATTTTCTAAAAAAGAGGAAATCACACATATATCTTTCATGCTCACTTAAATTTTTCAGATACAGAGGCTTATTTTCCTGCAAACTCCTAGAGACAATCATTTCTTGACTTTGAATCGAAATCTTATCAATAGGGGGATGTACCCAATCTGAATCCAAACTAGATGCTTCCAAATTAGCCTGCAATTTCAACTGCTGTTTATCTCTTTGATATTGCGATCTCTCAGCCTGTTTTTCAACATATGTATCAGCAGCAATAAATGTAATTTCAGGAGGGACATTTTCACCGGTAGGAATTTTGTCCACATCAATTAACTAAATGTGTGTTTTAGGAGGCTGAGGTCCTATTTCCATAAACTCATCTTGAGACAAATCAGCAGCAATAGGAGTAGGAATTTTATCTATTACAATAAGGGTAGGATTAGGAGCAGTAGGAGATTTTAGAACTTCAGTTGGAACAGATTCATTTGCAACCGATTCCGTTGTAGCATATTTGCTTCTCAATAAATCTAAAACTGTAGTTGTATCTCTAGGCTGAGCTTCCTACAGAAAAAATAAAATGTATTAAAATCAATTACAAGTAACTTAAATCCAAACAATAATAACCTATACTAATTAATGAATTCAAAATTCTAATTCCTGATAGGAAGATTCTTATCACTGACAAAAGTAATCTAATAGCTGAATGAGTAAATCTATTTCCTGATTAAGAATGTATTATTATGAAAAAAAAAAATTAATTTCTGTTCAAAAATTTATTATTCCTATCTAAAGTATTCTTACTACAGATAGAGGTAATCTAATATCTGACAGAAACAACTTTATTCCTGATGAACAACTAGAGTTATAATTTACATCTTAACAAAATTTTATCATTTACTGCACAAACTCATCTAATACCTGACTAAATATTATTATTCCTGATACAGTAAATCTAATTACAAACCCAACAACTATATTGCTTTCAGATATATTTTAATTCATGACAAAAATATTGTAATTGCTGACAAAACTTATGTAATATATGACAAAATAAATCTAATTCCTGACCAGAATACTTTAACTCATGAAAAAAATAACAAAAAAAAAAAAAACCTGATTCACAACATCAATAGGTGATTGATGTTCTTCTGTAACTTTACTTTGAATTACATCATCAAATTTAGTAAAAACCTGAAAACATATGTATAACAGAAATAAAAAATATATAAATTTATTTATATAAATATCAAATTTAAATACAATAATTATTTTAATATATTATTCAAATAAAATACACATATTAGACCTTAGATGTGTTGTCATCATCTTTGTCTTTTTTTCTTTCTTTTTCATCAGTTACCAGAACTTCTTCTTCAGTAACTTCTGCATTTTGCTCCTTTGATGGTTGAGAAGAAGGAGGAGTAGGGGTAATTAAATTAAACTTTGGCATAGAATGTGCTCCCATGGAAAAACTCCTACCTTCTTGCACAATCCTAGCCTGATTATCATTCAAACCAGCAGAATAAACTTCATTGAGTCCCCTAGCTTTCCTTGGTGTCCTAGGAGGTGATGTTGAAGAACCAAGAACACCCTCCACATCAACTGAACTAACCACATTTTCTGCTGATGCTGTGCCAGGTTCAGAATTTACAGCAGTAGTTTCAACACCAACTGAAACAGCAATATCAGTTCCTTTGTCAACAACAGCAGCTTCTGCACCCAAGTGAAACATCAACAACAGATTCTTGGTGAACAGTCAAGACTTTGTCTTCTTCTGTATTTTTCTCTGGTATCTTTTAAGGCATACCAGTTTCAGGTATATCAGTTTCTTCTTCTTCATTGAATTCTTTTTCCTTATTTGCATCCTCTAATTTATCACTTTTAGGTATATCTTGACTTAGGACTTTCTCCAAATCAAGATCAGTAATAACATTATTCACTTGTATAAAATAAACATTAATATCAAACATTAATCTTAAGTTAATTTCATATAAAAATAATGATAAAGGTAATTAAACTTACAATTTCATCAGACTTAAGCTTAAGATCAAAATTATCCAATTCAGTGGCTAACTTTTTGCTCTGCATAGCAGCTACCACTATTTCATCAATTTTAGCTAAGAACTGTGGATTGGAATATATATCATCATCTCCTTGAGATTGAGATTCTTGTGAAGTTTTTATTGCTTCATCCTTCAAATCAATAGCAAAGTGAATTTGGTTCTCTGATACGATCTTCAAGTCACGACCAAATTTCATCATTTTTTTTTCACAGCCTAATAATAATAAAAAAAAAGAATAAAGAGTGAATGAGTTAAATATAATAACATATCCTACATAAAGAGACTCTCAACATTCTAATTCCTGATAAAAATTAAATAATTTCTGACTAAAATAATATTATTCCTGAAACTGATACCTTATTTCCTGATTATAAAAAATTAATTCCTGACAAAAATAAACACATTCCTGACAAAAGTAATGTTACTCCTGTTAAAAGTAATATAATTTCTGATTTAAACCATGTTATTCCTAATTGAGATATAAGTTATTTCCTGACTAAAATAATTCCATTCCTGAACAAAACTCTCATATTCCTGATTAAAATTCTCATATTAACAATGATAGTAATATAGTTTCTTACTTACAATATTAATATTGAGTGTCTTAATTTATTTCCTGATATCAAATTTCTTACTCCTGATAAAACTAAACTAATTTCTGACTACAATTAATACTAATTCATATTATATTAATCACTGAATTATTGATAAAAAATTTAGTACATAATAACAGGCTATACATAATGAACTCTTAAATTAAAAGCTTTAAGAAATTAATAAAAAGATGAGATTTTAAACTTACATCAATATCCATTTTATCAATCTCATCATCAGTTGGGTACTCTTTAGGAATTATGTACATGACATATCTAGCTTGGTCATCTTCAGCTTTCAAATCAATTGGGGCAGATTGTACACCCTGACCTTCCTTATTTCCACCAGAATCAATTAGGGCAGATTGTACACCCTGACCTTCCATATTTCCACCAGAATCTTCATCATCATTAGTATCTTCAAGTTTAAACTCAATGTTATCCAACCGAAAAGATTTTAGAAGCTCATGTTCACTTTTCCCAGCATAATGTAATGGTAATGTCTGAGGATACAATTTCACAGTACCATAATCAATATTTTCAGCAACGACTTTAATCCGCTCATTCAGAGTTTCACATGACCAATTCATTACAAATGGCTTCCTATCTAAAGTGGTCCTAAACTCAAACTTTTGCCAAAAAGCAATTATAAAGGCAACCAAATAACCATTTACTTGTTTTGATTTACTTTTCAATTCTTGTCCTTCCTTCTTTTTCAAAACAAAGGACTGAAACTCTGCTATAGATGTACATAACCAATCCATCACATAACCAGCCCAGTTGTAAGTCTTTATGAAACATACATCTTCCAAAGACTTTATGATGTTAAAATTGGGGGACTTATCACCAATTGGAGCCAAAAAATTAGATACAACAAACATAACAAAGAGTCTCTTTAATTCATAACCTCCACCCCTATACTTCTCAAACAATGCTTGATAAGTAAGAAAATTGACATATGTCTTCTTCTTCTTACTTTGAGCTGCTCTTTCAGATTCCTTCTTCTTGCTTTCAATACCTTTTTCAAACTCATCACCAGTTTTCCTCTTATTTTTTTTTTTTTTTTTTTTTTTTTTTTTTTTTGTTAGTTTCAGATTCATTTTCTTTTTCCAAATCTTCTTCTCCATCCAAACCCAAAAATTTCCTCCACTCTGATTTCAAATAGTCATCAGGATTAAAGCCTTTCTTGTTTTTAGAAATCTCTTTCACAGGTATATCAGTAAAAGGAATGCCCAAAACATCAACAATATCAGAACTGTCAATATGAATGGCATGTTCCTTTTTACCAACAATCAAATTTCTTGCCTTGGGATTATAATGAGTTACTATATAACCATGCAACTAGTGACTAATATTATCCTTCAATTTCAAATTAAGCAACCCACCAAACCCAATTTCTTTTACATCCTGTTTTTTTGCTGATCACTTAAATCTTCGATGATTTGACAAAGATGATTAGGACTGGATTTATTACCAAGCTCTAAGTCTTCAATATCATCTTCACTTAGAGAACTGAACGTTTGAAAAGTAAAAAATCATGTTAAAATTGAGAGCTTTTTAAAACATTCTTATTCATGATAATTATTATGTTAATGATAATAGTAATTTTATCAGTAAAAATAAATATGTTTTTGCTAACCAATATAATCTTATTCCTAATACCTGATATAAGTTATCTAATGTCTGACTAAAACGTGCTAATTTCTGAATTATAAATGTTATTTCTGACTAAAATACACCAATACCTGAGATAAATTTTCTAAAATCTGACTTAACCTTTCTATTTCCTGACTAATAATATTTAGTTCCTGATTGTATTAATCTTATGTCTGACTTAACCATTCTAATATCTGACATATAGAATGTTATCCCAGACTAAAATACACCAATATCTTAATTGAATTATCTAATATCTAAATAAAGCATGCTTATTACTGATTATAATAAACATATCTTTATTATAAAAATCTTTATGCAAATCAAAAAGTACTGACAACCACTCTGAGTAAAATCAAAGACTAATAACTGATAAAAGTTATCTAATATCTGACTAAAACGTGCTAATTTCTGACGTTTAAATTGTTAATCCCGACTAAAATACACCAAAACCTGAGATGGATTTTCTAACCATTCTAATTCCTAACTAATAATATTTAATTCCTGATTATATTAATCTTATTTCTGACTTGAACTTGCTAATTTCTGACATTTAGAATGTTATGCCAGACTAAAATACACTAATAACTTAATTAAATTATCTAATATCTGAAGAAAGCAAACTAATTCCTGATTAAAATAATCTTATTTCTGGCTTAAAATTGTTAAATACAAAACTGTAATTATTGACATCATCAATTGAGTATTTTATTTTTTTATGACTGATAAACATAGATCAATTCCTGATATAAGTAAGCTAATATCTGACTAAAACTTGTTAATTTCTTACTTTTAGAATTATATGTATGACTTGAATACACCAATTCCTTAAGTAAACTATCTAATATCTTACTAAACCATCCTAATTCCTGGCTAATAAAATCTAATTCGTGAAAATAATAATCTTATTCATCACTTAAAAATATTAAATGCAAAACTCCTAAATATTCACATCATAATATAGCATTATGAATAGTGAAACAACCATATCCATAACAAAGGGCAAAGCAAGAAAAGATAATCCTGACAAATATAATCTATTACCAAATTACAATATAATAACCAAATATGTAAGTTTATTTCCCAAGAAAAAATATTCAATATGAAACAACAAATACAAAATGCTATGTCTTTTTGCGAAATAAATAGAATAGAATTTCACACCTAACAGGTCGACTTCGTTTAGACCCAGGTTTAGGACCATGCTTCTTCAATGGTGGTTCTGAATCGACCCTACTAAACGAAATAATGACTTATAAAAATGATTTTTTTTAAAAAAAACAGTATAACCTAAAAAATAACTGAAATAAAATAAACCTTTCAGCCATTGCAACTATATTCTCCTTTTTTCGAACTTGTTTACTTCGTTTAAGATAAACTTTTAAGGGAGAAGAATCTTTAATCGAGGAAATGGTAGACATTAATTGAGTCGAAAATGACGAATGTTAGGGTTTAAAAAGAAGAAGTAAAAATTAAATACATGCAAATATAATTAAAGCTAGAAAATGAAGTAGTTATGCGAATTATTCGGAAACGTCAAATTAAGTCGATAGTAATGGAGTGTAACACTACGTGAAAAAAATGAAATTGGCACCGGTTCAAACCCGGCCTAAGGCACCGGTTTGAACCGGTGCCAATGTGGGGGGTGCCAATAAGTGGTTTAAAAAGGCACCGGTTTAAACCGGTGCCAAAACTCAGAATTGGCACCGGTTAACCGGTGCCAAAAAATACCAAAAAAAATTTAATTCACTGTTTTTGGCACCGGTTAACCGGTGCCAAAGTGCCAAAAAATTAATTAATTTTTTTTACTAAAAAATTAAATAAACTAAAATTAAATGAGGATACAAAATATAAATCGAACATCACAATCAATATAATCAAACCTGTTCAATATATATATAATCAAAAAAAATTTACAGTATAGATCAATCAAAAAATTACAACATATAAATCAAAATAAAAAAATTACAACATATAAATAAAAAAAAAAAATTACAATATAAATCAAAATAAAAATTTACAACTTCACAATAAAAAAAACCCATACAACATCTAAATCAATATACTTGCATCTTGATTCTTCGATTTAAGATTTAAATTCATGTACCTGCGCCAATTAAAACAACCAAAATAAATCGATTAAAATGATTTAATTAAGCTGCGATTTTTTTTAAAAAAAAAATCCTGAAAATCAAAAAATAAAAAAGCAATCAGTTCAAAAGAAAAAAAACCCAGAACATTAGTTAAAAAGAATTGAACCCAGAAAATCAGTTAAAAAGAAAATCGAAAAATAAAAATATAAAAAAAAAACCAAGAAAAAAAAAATCGATTCAAATAAAAACCAAAATCGAAAATCAGAAAAAACAACCCAGAAAATAAATAAAATTAAATTCGATTAAAAAAAAACCCTAAAAAATAAATATAAAAAAATTCAAATAAACCCAGAAAAAAATTAGAAATTGAAAAAAATTAAAATCCAAAAAAACCCAATATTCGAAAAAACCCTGAAAACTAAAAAAATTGAAATCGAAAAAAAAATTGAAATCTTAAAAAAAAAAATCAAAATCGAAATTAATTAAAAATTAGATTAAAAAAAAATTGAATTCGAAAATAAAATAAACCTAGAGATCGAAAAAAAACCCAATTAAAAGAGAATTGAAATGGAAAAAAAACCCAGGAAAAAAACCTAAAAATCACGAAAATAAAAACCCCAAAACTGCATGCATTAACCCAAAATAATCTATTATTTTAACAGAAAATTAACCCAGAAATCGAAATTGAAATCGAAAAACAAAATCAAAATTGAAAAAACACAATCAAAATTGAAATCGAAAAAAAACCTAGAAATAGAAAAAAAAAATCGAAAAAAAGAAACCCAGAAATCAAAATTAAAAAAATCAAAATCGAAAAAAAAACTATTAAATTTGAAATATAAAAAACCAGAAATCGAAAAAAACAATCAATATCGAAATAAATCTGAAAAAAACCCACAAATCGAAAACACCCAGAAATCGAAATAATTGAAATTGAAAAAAAAATTGAAATCGAAAAACCTAAAAAAAAAACAAAGAAATCAATTAAAAAAAATCAAAATCGGTGATGCATCTTTTGTCTTCGAATTGTTGGTGGTCTTCGAGTGATAGAAAGGAGGAGGAGATCCAGAAAGATAAAGAAATGAAGGAGATCGGTGAGCAAGAAGGAAAGAGGAGGAGAAGAGAGAGAAAGAGGAGAGGAGAGGAGAGGAGAGGAGAGGAGAGGAGAGGAGAGAGAAAGGGATGAGAAAATTAGGGTTGGGGGGAGTTATATGGGCGGTTTTTTTTTAATAATTAATAGAACCGGTTCGTAAAGGCACCGGTTCAAACCGTTGCCCTTTTAATTTTTGGCATCGGTTTGAGCTGAACTGGTGCCATTTCTCTTTGTTTAAAAACCCGCCCATTTTTAGGCCGGTTTTTGCCACCGGTTTGGCCTGAACCGGTGCCATTAGGGGGTTGCCTATTTGTATTTTTCTACTAGTGTAACTGATAAATATGGAGTGAAAATGTAGAAAACGTGGGTGAGAAGAAGGAGGAGGAAGGCGGAACGATGGATTTGTTTGAAAAAAAAGCTATTTAAAGTTCGAGCCGCGCGCGGGCTGAACTTTAAATAAATTGGCCGAGCGCAGGCCGATTAATAGAACGGACTCACATGAGTCTGTTCTACACAATATTTAAATATAAAGATAAAGGAGTTAAGGACATTAACCCGTTGAGCTAGTCATCCCAAGGTTCTAAGTCACGAAAAAGCACTGATTAAACCCGACAATCCGACATGATAGTGATTTGACCCAATTAGCCCTAAAATGAATCAATATGACTTCAACCCTACTTAGGGCATGTTCTTATTGACCGAACTGAACTGAACTGAACTTATTAGAGCTGAACTTAACTTATTAGAGCTAAACTGAAAATAATATAATGATAACAGGGCCTTCAACTTGACATAGTGGTTGCAAACGTGCATGAACATAAATTATAACAAGTAATAAGGGCCTGTTCTCTTCAGCTTATTTTCAGTTTAGTTCAGTTTAGTTCAGCTCCAATAAGTTCAATTTAGTTCAGTTCAGTTCAGTTCAACTCAGTTCTTATCTTAATTTCCTTTTCTCATAAAATATTCAGTTCAGTTCAGTTCAATTCAGCTCTAATAAGTTCAGTTCAGTTTAGTTCAGTTCAGCTCAGTTAAGTCAATCAAAACAGGCCCTAATTATTACTGATTAATAGCCCTGCCTCCTCCTTTCTCTCAGTTTTCCATTGAAAACGCACTCAAAATCACACTTGACGTTCTTTATCGAATACTTTATATCCCTCATTGAAGTAGTTTCTGAGGTAAGTTGTTGTTTCTTATACTCCCTCTGTTTTTAATACTTGCTCCATTTTTCCATGCGCGGAGTTTTAGGAGAAATTGGAGAAAGTAATAAAATATGGAGGTAGTGGGGTAGTTGAGAAAATAAAAAATTGTAAAAAATAAAAGTAGTGGAAGAATAGGAGGAGAAATAGTGTTATGTTGGGTCCACTAAGTGTGAGTAATGAATTAAATATTGTAAAAGCTTACCAAAAAATGAAATGGAGCAAGTATTTAAAAATGGCCGGAAAAGGAAAGTGGAACAAGTATTTAAAAATGGAGGGAGTAATAATATAGGGTTCAAAAATCACAACTATTGGTTCCATATAATATTTTTTTTTTTCTTTCTTGAACAAATTAAAGATTATGAAAGATCATAACCAGTGATTGTGTTGCTAGAAAAAAATAATTATGAGCCTAATTAGATAATTGAATCAAATATCCCTAAAATTATGTGATTTTTTTAGCTTTAATTTATTTGATAATTGAATCAAAATTGATTGCTAATGTATTGCTATGGTTTATGATATATTAAGTTTTTCAAGATTTTATTAGGGATGACAATTGGGCGGTGCAGGTGCGGGTACCCCCTCCCCATACCCACACCCGCCTAAATTTTTTATATCCGTTACCTACCCGCTACTCACGGTGGGTAAAATTTTAACACCCACATCCACCTAAGCGGATAGAAACCTAAATGCACCATCCATGTGAATATCCACACCCCGCTTTTACCTGCTTTTTACCCGCCAACCTAATAACATTTGTTTTATAAATTTTCAATAAATATGTTTATTTCGCCATATCTTAATTGATGTAAATTCATAAATTAATAGCATATTGTACAAGGTAGTAATCAATTTGTGATAAATAAATAAAACTAGTAATAAGTTGGCGAGTAACTAGGCGGGTAACTCGCGGGTAACTCAGCGGGTAGGCGGGTAATAAGAGGGTATGACACCACCTACCTGCTTCCCACAGCGCCCACGGTGGGTATGACTTTTGTACCCATTCCCGCCTACTTACCCGCCAAAGTTGGACTCATACCCGCTCCAATTGGGGCGGGTGCGGTACAAAACCCCGCATTTTAATACCCACATCCCTAGACTTTTTACTGCTTCTGTTTCTGAAAGTTCGACTCACTTACGATTCATAGAGTCAAAATAAAATAGCTTTGACCACATTTAATGAACCTATATAAATAAATTAGCATATGAGATCTTATTTGATTCCCCTTACTATAAAATTTTTCAATAACAACTTTGTATAATTTTCACTTATACAGAGTCAAACATATTCATGGTTAAAGTTGTTTATTGGAGACCACACAGTACAAAGTGAGTCGAACTTTCGTGAATGGGGGGAGTATAATGTTTGGAAGTGGGACTTTGTATGATGTATAAATGTATTGGTGGTGCTGTGCTCTACTTTTGATGCCATTGATCAATGCATTCTTATGCTAAAGAATTTGTTTATGTTTGTAGGGACTCTGGTTTGCTTCATGGATTTGGAGGATTTGATAGAAAAATACAACAATGTTTCTAGGGAAGAATTGGAAAAGATAAGAGAAACTTCACAATACCCAACTTTTAGTAAGGCCATTTTTGAATGTTCCGTAAAACTGCTCCATAGGAGAAGGGAACGTGAGATGGAACATGATAGAGAATCTATTAATACAAGACCGTTGGTTTAGGTAATTTCTGTCCAAGTTCTACCTAATGATATGATGGATCAAAACAAACCACTCGCCTTCCATGGTAGAGTATATCCTAAATTTCGAGGATGCCCTAGTTTCTCATTGTGAGAAACAAATTTTGTTTCTCACATGACATTTTTGTAAATAAACCAACAACTTTAGGTAATTGTGGAGCCCGCAATAATGAATTTTTTTTTGATTTATTCACGAAATTAAATGCCCTCATGAGAAACAAATTTTGTTTCTCACCATGAGAAATAGAGAATTTCCCCTAACTTTCATGGTACAACTTCTGGAAAAAAAGATTGTCCATGATCTCTACAACCGTAAGTGTGACAATGCTCAAGTTTTTAGACTAAGTGGCACCTTAACACTGATTAGTCCAGATTGTTCGTCTTGGCCATTGGACATTTGCATGTCATTTCCTAAGACTAGGCTTGTAGTGGATGCTTGTGCAGGAGGTAAGAAACTATTTGCAGAGCACTTTTGTTGTGACGAATATATAATTGTATTAAGTCTTATGTATATAGATTTAGCTTTTGAGCTTATGTTTAAGCCCTAATGTGTTTTAGGTTGTATATAAACCTTGTCATACAAAAATACAAAGCAAGGGAAAATCAATTTCTAACATGGTATCGGAACCACTAAAATTCTAATCCCTATAACTCTAAATTTTTCTAATCCCTAATTCCCAAATTCAATTTTTAAATTATAAATTCTAATTCCTAAAATCAATTTCTACATATTAAGCTCGAATTTCTGTTTCTTGGCTGCTCGGATTATGGGTGCATCTTTGTGGTGTGCGTTGCATATTCGGGTTTCTAAACTTCTTATGTACCTTTTCTGTTCTTCAATACTCCTACATTTCTACCACTACTTATTGCTTTTCAGTGGCGGACCCACCCTTGGTCCTGGTGGGTCACGTGACCAAGCAAAAAAAAAAAAAAAATTAAATTTTCAAAAAACAAAAAAAACACGGAATGAGTGTCTGAAAGGGGAAAAAAAACAAAACAACAGACCCAAACACTCTCATTCCCTCTCTTTGCGAAATCGCTCTTCGACAATTTCAGTCACTGAGTCACTCACTCACCAGAGTACCACTCCCCTCCCGCCGCACCGCCTCGAAGGCCGCCACATGTCCTCCCACTAGTAGAATAAATATGATGGGAAGCTATGATTTGCAAGCTGTTTTTATAATCCGCTTCCCATTAGTGATTAAAAAAAAAAACAATGAATTGGCAAGCGGTTTTGGCGCGAACTGCTTGCCTTTTAACTAATGGCAAGCGGTTTAGGGTTGAACCGCTTACCATTAGTTAAATTGGCAAGCGGTTCAACCCCAAACCGCTTCCCAATTTAAAAAAAAAAAAGCGGGCATCTTCTAATTTCTTTCCTCTGCCTCTAACACTTTCATTCGTACTCAAGCATTTTTCCAAATTTGCATGTCCCGCCTTCACTCCGCCTCTCTATTGTCTCTCCTTTCCCTCTAGTTTTTCCGGCCACCAAGTCCATCACTCTATTCACTTGAAGTTGAGGGTTTGTGGGTGGTGTTCGCGCGTGGGTTGAGGGTGTTTGGGGTGCTGCTCGAGTGTGGGTCGTTCTTGGGTTGTGGGTGTTGCTCAAGGCTGCTCGTGGATGGGTTAGTTGCTGCTCCTAGCTGCTGGTAGTGGTTGTTGCTCCTTGTTGCTGGTGGTTATTTCGAATTGGTTGTATTGGGTGGTGGTGTTCGTGGGGGGTGGTGAACCGAGCCCAACACACACCACAAGTCTTCCTCATCCCTCAATCTTTCTCTTTCTCACTCTCAAATTAGGGTGAGTTTTGCTAAATTTAAGTTTCATATTGTAGACACCCATTTGTGTCTCCCCAAAACCAAACCCAGTGATGAGTACCTTTCACGTCGAATCATAATCGAATGAAACGAAAGTGTGGAAGGTCTAGTGTTGCGGAAAGTTTTTATTTCTTTTCTCTTCTCTATGTTTTTGAAAACTTTAAGAAAACAGCCAATCCAGTTTGGTTGGTCCATGATATGGGTCCAATAGTAGTTTAGTTAGATGGGGCTTGCAAAGACCTTTCCAACGATATATTATAAGCCCAATTCCGATGAATATTGAGGAAATTATGGCCAATTTACTAAACTGGGCCCGGTTTGAGCTTTATGTACGGCCCAATGATCTAGGGGAGGGCCTAATATGATTTATCATTCCTAATGCAATTAGGAATTGTTTTGGTCTTCTAGAATCTTCTAGAAGGTTCTTTTCATTCCTAATTCAATTAGCATTGATAAGTTGACTTTGTTGACTTTTAAGTGTTTTAATCAAAATCAAATAGCATTTTCGAAGAAATTATATTATTTTATCTTCAAGTACGGTAAACTTATCGGATTTTCGAAAACGCGTTATAATCAAGACTGGCGTCCAACCCCAGGCCTTGGCGCCTGGCCTGGAACCAGGCTTGGCGCCAGGCGCTAGCCATTGGCGCTTGGCGCTAGCCACTGGTGCCTGGCGCCAACGCCAGCTAGCCAGGGTTGGCGTCAACCTTGTTTCCTGAGCGTCAGACTCTGTTTTGTTAAATTATCTTTTTTGGCTGATTTTCTCTATAAATATCGTATCAAAAACTCCGTTTTCATTCATCAATTAATCATCTACATCTATCATTCACCAATTCTCCTCAATCATTAATTCTTTAGCATTCTTTTATTCATTCAATTCTTTCTTACTTTTTCATACAAAATTCCGCATTCACAAGATCTAGAAACACCTAGCCATATTCGAAGTTGCCTTCGCCCTAGACGTGAAAGGTTTAATTTCTGAGGGTTTGATCCCAAATCTCTCTTTCAATTATTTAATTTAATTGTTTTGATTATTATTTTCCTTGAAGTTACTAACGTGTGTTTTTTGTTATTAGAAAGAGGTACGAGGCATCAAAGTAAGTGCTTTAATTGATTTATTGATATTATGATGTAGACATCATGTTTACATTGTTATTATGATTCCTAGTATCATGTCTAGGTTAATTTTAATATTAAATATGATTGTTATGATGCTTCCTATGTTCTTCCTAATATTTATGATTGTTAGTATCATGTTAGGGTTAAAGACTTGATTTTTATTGCTTAGTGACATGCTAGGGTTTGTTATTAATCTTGTTAGTATCATGCCTAGGATCTTGCTATTTTTATTATGCTTTAATATTAACATGAACAAGATTATGATTATAATTGTTATAATTTATGATGATTATGAATATTATTATTATTATTATTATTATTATTATTATTATTATTATTATTATTATTATTATTATTATTATTATTATTATTATTATTATTATAATGATTATTTTATTTATGATTATTATTGTTTTGATTATGATTATAATTTTATGATGATTATTATTATTATCATGATTATTATTATGTTGCTTGATGCTTATTATTTATTGCTTGATCACACCTTTTATTGCATGTTTAAAGGGAATTTGTACTTGTAATCATGCTTAATAAGATAGTTAATAATCTTGTTAGGTTAACTTTGATTATAATTCAAGTGATCGCCAATAATAGTTTATTTGTGCATTAATATTCAACCAACATAGATTAAACAGGTTTAGGGTTAATCCTATTGATTGTATGTTAGTCAGAAAGCGCATATGAATACGATCAGAATAAAGTAGAGGCCTATTATTAGGGCAGGTTCAATCTCTTTTAGGTTGGATTTGTACCTTCATCCCCGAACCCTTATTTGGTTCATGACCTTATGGAGTTGACGATCTCTTGGATCGTTAAGGGGTGTAACCTTCACCTCGTGAACGGTTTACAAGTTCCTTAAAAACTTGTTGGCGACTCTTTTGCTCTATCTTCTTCCCTTTTGGACGCCACCGTACTTTAGTGTATGATCACAGTGGGGTTCAAGCTAGTGGGATTTAAAGGCTTGAAATTATTCCCCACAGTTTTTTGGCGACTCCACTGGGGAGGATTTCTATTTTAATTCCTGAATTTATTTCGGCAATGAATTAGAATGAGTGGATGAGACTCGAAAAGTTCTAAGTATTTCATGTGCGTAATTTTGATTAACATTATTGTCATATGCATAAAAAAGATCTCATTGGAAAGACCATCCGTAATGAGTTAAAATATAGGATTTTACACGTAGGAAATTTGAGGAATGTCTTTCACAACTAGGACTAAAATAACACCGCGCGAAACTGGAAAATTTTATCGAGCACAGAAAGCTGTTGAGGCATGTGGGAAGTAGCGTCAGGAGCCAGAGCTTGGCGCCAGCATTTTAGTCGTAGCGCCAGACGCCAGTATTGGCGCCAGGCGCTACAGTTAAAAGCTGGCGCCAGTCTCTATTTGCTGGCGCCAATTTCCCCCAATACCGAGCCAGAAATATGCGTTCTAATTTCGACCAGTTTTTCGTATTGTTTGCTCGATCCTACTTCCTGATTGAATTTTTTCTCACTTTTCTGAAACCCATATGTGTTCTACATATGGACATAACCCTATGGGAATTCATGCTCCATCTACCCGATTGAACGCTCCGTGCAACAAAGGGTACATCCGAGATGTTGAATTCACCAAACCATGGAAGCGAGTTTTTCTAAACTCGCGGTGTCCCATCCACTCGCGCCAACCCTTCACGGTTAGGCTTCCGCGCGGTGCATCCGGACAATTAACCGTGGACCCTCTATGGACTAAACCATATCCCGAACTTTAGAGAACTAGAGCCATGGTTAGGTTGCAAACTCATTGCATCATAATGTGCCTACTTGACTAATTGTGCATTATTTGTTGTGCATACTCTATGTGATTTTTCCTAACCGTTTGTTTGACTTGTGTTAAGACTAAATAAACTGATTAATGACTAAAGGACTTTGTTTAATTAATTAATTAATTAATTTGAGCTAATAAATAAACATAAAATCGAGTCATAGTTCCTTTAAGTCAACCCGGATTTTTATTCCCGTATACTGCACAAACGTCAACTTGTTTTGGTCATATCTGGAGTTCTAGAAAGAACTACGAGTCGTACAGCCTGCGGATCTGTAGCCCCGAGTTGTTTCTTTAATTTGGCGTTTGTTTCATCCCAATCAGAGTCGCAGATCAAAAGTTATGACTAAAATACCACAGTATGTCCAGTTTAATGCATATACGTGAAGTCTTAACTTAGTCTTTGCTTGAGTCTAGTTACATAGTCTAGCCACATGGTCATGACACGAGTCTTAACATGTCACCTTCACTCACTAGTCTTAGCACACACTTTGAGTACACATCACCATGACCATGTCGTAGGTTCATGCATGAGTCGGTCTTTCCGTCATTTGAGTTGGGGGGTACATTCTATTCCTAATTCTTCATATCCCTCCATCTAAATCTTCTTCCACATTCTATTCCAATTTTTCTGCACTTCCTCCATCCATTGCATGTTGAATAAAGTTTGAGTCAAATAATTAAAAATAAATATCCCCAATTTCCTTTTCCACAGTACTTGGTCGAGGAGAGAAGGGCGATTAATCAAGGACAACCTCTTTATTCAAGTCTCGCTTTTTGATAAACCGATTCGTCAAAAGAGGAAGGCTAAGAAGATAATGGCAACTCAAGAAGAAGTCAATGATCTTAAGAACCAACTGGCTACTGTAACTGAGACACTGAAGCTTCTCGCACTAAAGATCGATGACCCCGTGAAGCAACAACAGATGGACCTCATGCAAGAGAGCTTAAGCAAGTTGTCTAGCGATTACAAGTTTCAAGAGCTTACATCACAAGGGGTCTCGGTGGACAAAGATCTTCTTCCACAGAAGTTCAATTCCAACGACATTCCAAAATTCAAGGCAACAGATAATCCTTACTTTCATCTAAGAGCTTTTGAAACCATAATGAGTATTAAGGGTGTCGATAAGAAGGTTTTTCCCTCTCTGTTCCCACTATCTCTTGAAACCGTTTGCCAACAATGGTTCTTCTCCCTTGACAAGGAGAAAACCTCTACCTGGGAATCGATAGTGAACGCTTTCATTGATAGATACAAGTGCAATATCCAAGTTGAAACTGATCATAGACAACTTGAGATGCTAAGACAAAAAGAGAATGAATGCTTTACTTATTTCTTTAATAAATGGAGGGAAACTTCCGCCAAGATGATTGAGGTCCCCACCGAAAAGGAGTCTGTGAGAATGTTTGTCAAGAATCTCCAAGAAAAGTATTCAAAGCACTTAAAATATCAACACAACTTGAATACTTTCAAGGCTGTCTATGACATAGGTATCGAGATCGAAGATGACCTCGCAAAGCAAAAAGCTACTAACAATAGCAACCACGGTGGCTGGAAAGGAAAGAAGAGCGACAATCCTTCTTCTTCCGAAAACGCCCACTCTAGTAATAGTGTTAGTACCTTTGACCATAATGATGTCTTAGCCATGGACAATCAAGGATCTAAAAGGAAACCCAGGCGAGAGTTCACATCCATTGGAATGACCTACGATGCTGCTTTCGATCGTCTCTATGATCGAGGATTAATCAAACCTATTGGCCCTACCGAGGATCCGACACCAGAAAATAGATCTTCAAGATGGAATCCAAATTCCTATTGCAAGTACCATCGAGGAAACGGTCATACCACTGATGAATGCTACAGGTTTCAAAATCTCATTCAAGACCTCATAGAGGCAAACAAGATCCCATTGCCTCTAGCTAACGAGAAGACTGGGTGATGATTACGCAAACAACACAAGACAAGAGGCGAGCTTCAACGACAAGATTTTGTGACCTCTTTTTCTATTTCTTTTTCATTTTTTTTCCTTTCCCCAATAAGTCTAACATAGGCACCTTTTCCTCTCCTTAGATTTATTTTGTAGGATTTTTTTTTTTTGCTTTCCTTTTTTCTTTTAATAAAATGAGCATTTATTTCCTTATATATGATCATTTCATTGCATTGCATTAAAAAAAAAAAAACAAAAAAAAAAAAGAAAAAAAAAACAATGTCGAATTAAACACAAGGTATACCAATGATTTGAGGCACCCCTTGTAGCCACATCCTATCTCCTTTCACCTTTCAAATATGCAATCCTTTCTTCATAAACCACTTTGAGCCTCGTCTAACGATAGACCTTTCTTTTTTTATAACCTACATCTACCTAACCTTGGGATGGGATGGTGTGTAAATTATGCAATTCTAAAAAGCTTGAGTAATTCAAAAGATAGCAAAAATAGCAAAAAAATAAATAAAAGTGTACAAAAGGGTAAGTGTTCCAATGTCTTTGATGTGAAAATATCTTTGATAAGAACACGTCTCAGATTGCGTCTCTTATCAAGTGCTCGGTACCGTGCCTGAGAAACATGAATGCCAAGTGAGTGATAGACCGCATGATCGAGATTGCTCACACTTATAAAAATGAAATAAATGCTAAAGCAAACGAAAGAGCTAAAAAAAGAGTAGAAAACCTCAAGCATGAAAATACAAATATTCAAAAGCAAGGTTGCACACCTTGGGGGCTTATCTAGGGTCTTGAGCCTTTATCCATTTTTTCTATAACCTTTAGTCTAATCACGTTACAACCCTTAAAAGACCTTTTTGAGGTATACACACACTTGTGCGAGGTTTGGCTAGAGCTACGTTCGGCCTGATTCCTAACGGATACGTAGGCAACCTCACATCGAGGTGCGGCCGTAATAAAAATGCATTCATATTCACATTAACACACTTACACCATGATCATATCAAGGGATCCCCTGTGCTCATCCCTATTCACTTAGAGCTAGACTTGGGGGCTTGATCCCTACATCATTAGCTTACCTAGCCTAAGAGTCACCACCATTTGACTCTTTTAACAAATAATATCTTTCCACACACTTAGCTCTTGTGGCCTAGCTTTAGAATCACTTTCACACACTGCACAGATACATGACCAAATATATTTCCCTTAGGAACCCTTTGTCATGAAATCTTAACGCTGAAGCATGCTTCATCAAAATCACTCATAATTGTCATTGCATCACGAAGTATGAAGTGCTTAGCCTCCGTGCCTAAGTTACCCAAATACTTTCATCATTGAGTCAACCATTGAGAAAGCCTAGGATGAATTAATCCTTGCACAACATTTGGCTAAGATCATTCAACATGCACCTTCAAACACTTCGATTCTTTTTTCACGTCTTTCTTTTTCGGGAGAAAGTCGGTACCCTCCATAAAAATGACGGAAATTTTTTGTTTTTCTGCATTTCGAGTCATATACATATCGAGTTTCATGAATCAACACTCCGCACACACAAGTCACATCGAGTCGAGTCAATCTCGAGTCAGTCAAACATATCGAGTCAAGTTTATACCTTGAGTCGTGTCAAGTCGATGAGTCAAGCAACATTAAGCCTTAGGTCAACCCTAAGATAATTAAAAAGATTGGCAAAGTTCTATAGTCAAAATAAATACAGGTGCAGCAGAATAGGGAGGACCCTACTCCAATTCTTGGCGCCAGAGATATCTCAGCAACGACAGAGCTCGAAGCCTCCCAGAAAGGTGATTTCGACCTCATGCAGCAATTTTGGGTTCCTTGGTACGTCAGTTAGCCCCTATAAGCAATTTGACATGATTAGTAGTCGGCTCGATTACAATCGTAGTAAGTGATTGACCTGATAATAAATCGCCTCACTTAGCTTAAGCGCCTAAAACACTGGCTCATTACAGTCGGTTCAAAAGCAAGCACTTAAAAGACAATATTTCCAAATATGGATTGTCACGCATTCTTATTAAACGACAAAGTTTTTCAAAAATTGGATTGTCATCCCCAACTGACAATATTTCCAAAAATGGATTGTCGTGCATCTTCTTCAACGACAATTTTTCCAAGATTAGATTGTCATCTCTGGCAAAGTTTCTAAGCGTGGATTGTCGTGCTCCTTCTTTGTTGGCAAGTTTTTCCAAGTCCGGATTGTCGTACATTCGTCGGCTCGTTGGCAAGTTTTTCGAGATTGGATTGTCATACACCCAGTTCCCTATAGCAAAATTTCCCAAAGGATTGTTGTAGGTTTCTATTCATCATAAATATCGGCAAAAGTTCCTCAACGTGGATTGTCATTCATTTCAGTAAGAGGCAAATTTTCCCGAAGTGGATTGTCGGTCGACTCTTTTTTGCAAATGTTCCAAGACGCGGATTGTCAATAGTGGCAATATTTTCCCAAAAGGATTGTCGCATAGCGTTGGCAAATTTCCAAGGTGGATTGCTTTTAAGAGTTATATTCCAAGATGTAAATTGTCGATCGTAGCAAAGTTCTTATGAAAGATTGTTATGAAGCATTGGCAACTTTTCCAAAAATTGGATTTTGGCAAATTTTCCAAGGTACGGATTGTCGCTACATCGTGACAACATTTCCAAGGGTGGATTGCTACGAAGCATTGACAACTTTCCCTAAATCGGATTGTCATACATCATACAAGAGTTGTGTTGGCAACTATTCCCAAAGAAAAGAGGATTGTTATCACAGCAAAAGCACCGACATACTGGTTCACAAGCAGCAAAGTACCGATGTGCTGGCATAGCAAACATTAAGAAGCAGTGATCTTTTTGAAGACTATCACAGCGGAAATTAGAGTCATATCAAATAGAAGCTCTTTGTTCAGAGACGAGTGAACATCAAAACAACAAGGTCGCGTTCCCTAGATTGTGGAGAGTTGTCACAAACAACTGAGGATTGTTTCAAGAGAAGCAATCTTCGATAGTATTCCCTTGGACGTGGAATGTTATCAATGCGGATGAGGATTGTTTCGAGAGAAATAATCTTCGATAGTATTCCCTTCGATGTGGAATATTATCATAGCGGAGGAAGGTCGTTTCAGGCGAAGAAATTTTCCAAATTGTAAGCAGTTACAGGCGTAGCGGTTTTCAAGCGGGATGGCATTCTCTAGCTTGTAGAAGGTCATCAAAACAACAGTAAAGCGGCAGCAAATCGGTTACTTTCAGAGACGTGTGCTCTTCGGTGCAAGATACGCGTTTCTTAACTCTTTTATCTATTTAACTAACGCTAGTTTTGCAGGTATCGGCGTTACAAGAGTGATTTAGGATCGCAGAACGTTCTGAATCATTCTCCGTCCCTATCGATACTTTGACTTATGTTTTCGAAACTTGCGTTTCTCCAAACTCAGTCAAAGTGGGGGCTTCTGTAGACACCCATTTGTGTCTCCCCAAAACCAAACCCAGTGATGAGTACCTTTCACGTCGAATCATAATCGAATGAAACGAAAGTGTGGAAGGTCTAGTGTTGCGGAAAGTTTTTATTTCTTTTCTCTTCTCTCTGTTTTTGAAAACTTTAAGAAAACATCCAATCCAGTTTGGTTGGTCCATGATATGGGTCCAATAGTAGTTTAGTTGGATGGGGCTTACAAAGAACTTTCCAACGATATATTATAAACCCAATTCCGATGAATATTGAGGAAATTATGGCCAATTTACTAAATTGGGCCCGGTTTGAGCTTTATGTACGGCCCAATGATCTAGGGGAGGGCCTAATATGATTTATCATTCCTAATGCAATTAGGAATGGTTTTGGTCTTCTAGAATCTTCTAGAAGGTTCTTTTCATTCCTTATTCAATTATCATTGATAAGCTGACTTTGTTGACTTTTCAGAGTTTTAATCAAAATCAAATAGCATTTTCGAAGAAATTATATTATTTTATCTTCCAGTACGGTAAACTTATCGGATTTTCGAAAACGCGTTAGAATCAAGACTGGCGTCCAACCCTAGGCCTTGGCGCCTGGAACCAGGCTTGGCGCCAGGCGCTAGCCACTGGTGCCTGGCGCCAACGCCAGCTAGCCAGGGTTGGCGCCAACCTTGTTTCCTGAGCGTCAGACTCTGTTTTGTTAAATTATCTTTTTTGGCTGATTTTCTCTATAAATATCGTATTAAAAACTCCGTTTTCATTCATCAATTAATCATCTACATCTATCATTCACCAATTCTCCTCAATCATTAATTCTTTAGCATTCTTTAATTCATTCAATTCTTTCTTACTTTTTCATACAAAATTCCGCATTCACAAGATCTAGAAACACCTAGCCATATTCGAAGTTGCCTTCGCCCTAGACGTGAAAGGTTTAATTTCTGAGGGTTTGGTCCCAAATCTCTCTTTCAATTTTATTGTTTTGATTATTATTTTCCTTGAAGTTACTAACGTGTGTTTTTTGTTATTAGAAAGAGGTACGAGGCATCAAAGTAAGCGCTTTAATTGATTTATTGATATTATGATGTAGACATCATGTTTACATTGTTATTATGATTCCTAGTATCATGTCTAGGTTAATTTTAATATTAAATATGATTGTTATGATGCTTCCTATGTTCTTCCTAATATTTATGATTGTTAGTATCATGTTAGGGTTAAAGACTTGATTTTTATTGCTTAGTGACATGCTAGGGTTTGTTATTAATCTTGTTAGTATCATGCCTAGGATCTTGCTATTTTTATTATGCTTTAATATTAACATGAACAAGATTATGATTATAATTGTTATAATTTATGATGATTATTATTATTATTATTATTATTATTATTATTATTATTATTATTATTATTATTATTATTATTATTATTATTATTATTATTATTTTAATAATGATTATTTTATTTATGATTATTATTGTTTTGATTATGATTATAATTTTATGATGATTATTATTATTATCATGATTATTATTATGTTGCTTGATGCTTATTATTTATTGCTTGATCACACCTTTTATTGCATGTTTAAAGGGAATTTGTACTTGTAATCATGCTTAATAAGATAGTTAATAATCTTGTTAGGTTAACTTTGATTATAATTCAAGTGATCGCCAATAATAGTTTATTTGTGCATTAATATTCAACCAACATAGATTAAACAGGTTTAGGGTTAATCCTATTGATTGTATGTTAGTCAGAAAGCGCATATGAATACGATCAGAATAAAGTAGAGGCCTATTATTAGGGCAGGTTCAATCTCTTTTAGGTTAGATTTGTACCTTCATCCCCGAACCCTTATTTGGTTCATGACCTTATGGAGTTGACGATCTCTTGGATCGTTAAGGGGTGTAACCTTCACCTCGTGAACGGTTTACAAGTTCCTTAAAAACTTGTTGGCGACTCTTTTGCTCTACCTTCTTCCCTTTTGGACGCCACCGTACTTTAGTGTATGATCATAGTGGGGTTCAAGCTAGTGGGATTTAAAGGCTTGAAATTATTCCCTACAGTAGACACCCATTTGTGTCTCCCCAAAACCAAACCCAGTGATGAGTACCTTTCACGTCGAATCATAATCGAATGAAACGAAAGTGTGGAAGGTCTAGTGTTGCGGAAAGTTTTTATTTCTTTTCTCTTCTCTCTTTTTTTGAAAACTTTAAGAAAACATCCAATCCAGTTTGGTTGGTCCATGATATGGGTCCAATAGTAGTTTAGTTGGATGGGGCTTACAAAGAACTTTCCAACGATATATTATAAGCCCAATTCCGATGAATATTGAGGAAATTATGGCCAATTTACTAAATTGGGCCCGGTTTGAGCTTTATGTACGGCCCAATGATCTAGGGGAGGGCCTAATATGATTTATCATTCCTAATGCAATTAGGAATGGTTTTGGTCTTCTAGAATCTTCTAGAAGGTTCTTTTCATTCCTTATTCAATTATCATTGATAAGCTGACTTTGTTGACTTTTCAGAGTTTTAATCAAAATCAAATAGCATTTTCGAAGAAATTATATTATTTTATCTTCCAGTACGGTAAACTTATCGGATTTTCGAAAACGCGTTAGAATCAAGACTGGCGTCCAACCCCAGGCCTTGGCGCCTGGAACCAGGCTTGGCGCCAGGCGCTAGCCATTGGCGCCTGGCGCTAGCCACTGGTAGTAGCAGATGCACTTGTAAGCAAACTTTTCTACTTATTAGTTATATTTCCTTGTCAAGTACATTATACTTAGAACCGATAAATTTTTGTGTTGTAATAGCTCGAGCATACTTTGGAAGTAATTGAAGGCAAGCTGACTCCAAGCACCAAAAATGATCCTTTCACCTTAGCTTTGGGAAAACCATACCACCCTGGGTGAGTAATTGGTTTTGGCGGGAAACAACTAGGGTGGGAGAAGGTGATGAGTCCAGAATACACCAAATCAAGAAAAAGCATATCAAGTGTTAATTCGCCACATCGGATTGATGAGAAGGAAAAGGAATCAATTAAGGCGGAGATACGCGCGGAGCTGCAAGAACAGATGCAAAGTCAATTCAATGCCATTCTGAAGCACATGAACTTGCCGCTTTTGCCATTTCCCTCGAGTACCCCAGTAGACTCATGTAGTCACCCAGGAGGCCCCGAGGACGATCCAGTAGTTGAGAGAGAGGTAATTTTAGTACAAGGACGAATTACGTCATATGAAGTTCGTCAAATGAGGTCGTTTGCATGTTTAATTATTTTACTTTTGCAGGATCCTAGTCCTATGGATGCAGAGTCATTGAAGAGAGCAAATCCGATGCCTGAACCTTTCCCAGATGTTAAGGTGAACTTCACTACGTAATCAGCTTTTCTTATGTTAGGCTTTCGTTTGTTATTTCATAACTTATGTCCTAACTCCTAATCAAATATGTAGGAAGAGACGCCTTGTGAGATTCTTCACCCCGGGGAAAACACTGGTGGACAGTTGCAGTTGGTGGGGTATGGTAGTGCACAACCTTTTGACAAGGTCCATTTTAAGTCTAATACTAGCACCCATTACATCTCGGTCGGGATCGATTCTATAGTTGTTGGGTTTGAGGACTTACCACTAACGGTGCCTAGAGAGGAATATGATTTTTTTAAGCTGCGTGACGTAACCGGGAGCTTTGTGCAATGGCCACGTGATCGGTTGAGGTTGGTAGGATGGGTAAGTAAACACTACTTGTAGGTAACTAGATTAACATGTGCTTTGTGCAATGACCATGTTCTTTTATGTTACTAGATTACTATGGAAAATCAGTCCGCTAAAAGGAAGAAGGTGGAGAAGCAAAAATCCAAGGAAGAAGGTCCTCCGAAGATGGAACAAGGACAAGTGTCGAAGAAGAGTTCGAGAGCTTCATGTACTCCACTGGTAGAAGCCAATTCCAATGTCCTTAAGTCGCTTTCGAAAGCATGTACTTTTCTTCACAACCGTGTTAGTGAGTTGCCTACGGGTACACATATTCAAGTGAACTTGCCTAAGGCATTGTTCCACTATGATAAGGATGCGATCGCATACATTTCTAGAGAGGATGTGACGGAATTTCTAATCGGTTCCATGCTTAACATTTCCATCATTTAAACTTTCATGAGGTAAATTAACGAGACTATTTCTAAACATATTGTATTTTTGATATTTTCGTACCAAAACAATGCAACTAGTAATTACTTGCACACATTACTTTCTTGAAGGTCACTACAAGAGCTCCTAAGTAGTAAACCCGATGATGAAGCAGCAGTTGGGTGGTTATGCCCCGAGCAGACCTCCGTAACCAAATGCTTGCATAACCCTCGTGATGTGATAGATTACCTTGAGCGGGGTATTAGAGAATCAATGCGTGCGGGAAACAAGTTCATATTAGCCCCTTGCTTTGAGGAGTAAGTTTAAATATGTCACTCTTAATTTGTTTGTTAACTATAGATGATGACGCATAACAATTGATGGATTGATATTTGCTTTAATATATATGTAGTCTACATTGGAGCCTTATGGTGATTTGTGTTTCCAATAACACAATCTACTACTTTGACTCGGCTCGTATATGGCCACCAAGGAAGTTGCTAGTGAATAACCTATTGAATAGGTATATACCGCTTCCTATATATTGTTTTGTATCATCACCTAAGTGATTGAGTGGCTATGTTCCTAAATTGTTTATTTTTTATTTTTTTTGAAGTGTTATGAAGAAGTTGAATTGTCGTTCGGTTGCGGGTCCCACGTGGAAATATTCAAAGGTAAAGCCTTGATATATTGATTTATTTAATAAAATTTCCTTGAGTTATGGCTATGCATGACTGTTTAAACTTTGTGTCATGTTAGTGTGCGCAACAAGACAACGGCTTTGATTGTGCCCTGTACGTGATGAGGTTTATGCATGACATAGTCAATAGGTGCACTGAAGCCCAACACATTGAGGAGGTACTTGTTTTTATTTTTTTTCGGTTTGATTTTGGATAAAGGCCATCCTAAAACTAATTAGAATGATAATTTGATATGATTCCAAACATTAGACACCTAAGACTAGTTGTAATTGACATGTTATGATAAAGAAATAGCTCATTAGATAAGAAATGTAGAAATCGGGCAAAGTAGAAGTCAAATAGGCGATTTTGGGTAAAAGCCGTCCTAAAACTTAGTAGAATACTAATTTGCTATGATTTCAAACATTAGACACCTAAGACTAGTTGTAATTGACATGTTATGATAAAGAAATAGCTCATTAGATAAGAAATGTAGAAATCGGGCAAAGTAGTAGTGAAATAGGCGATTTTGGGTAAAAGTCGTCCTAAAACTTAGTAGAATGCTAATTTGCTATGATTTCAAACATTAGACACCTAACACTAGTTATAATTGACATGTTATGATAAAGAAATAGTTCATTAGGTAAGAAATGTAGAAATCGGGCAAAGTAGTAGTGAAATAGGCGATTTTGGGTAAAAGTCGTCCTAAAACTTAGTAAATTGCTAATTTGCTATGATTTCATACATTAGACACCTAAGACTAGTTATAATTGACATGTTATGATAAAGAAATAGGTCATTCGGTAAGAAATGTATAAATCGGGCAAAGTAGAAGTCAAATAGGCGATTTTGGGTAAAAGCCGTCCTAAAACTTAGTAGAATGCTAATTTGCTATGATTTCAAACATTAGACACCTAAGACTAGTTGTAATTGACATGTTATGATAAAGAAATAGCTCATTAGATAATAAATGTAGAAATCGGGCAAAGTAGAAGTCAATTAGGCGATTTTGGGTAAAAGCCGTCCAAATACTTAGTAAAACCTTCTTTTGATGCGATTACAGACCTTAGACACCCAAGACTAGTTAATATGGGTCTGCTCTAAGGACAAATTAGGTCATTTGATACAAAATGCAGAGAATGGGAAAGTGAGCACCCGAGGCAACTACAGCACCCGAGGCAACAGCCTCGGGTTATGCCAGGCAGCTGCAAGCAGCCACCAGGCAACTGCAGCAGCTGCCAGGCAACAGCCCAAGCTGCCAGGCAACAGCCCAGGCAGCCGCAGCAGCCACCTGGCAGCCGCAGCAGCCACCTGGCAGCCGCAGCAGCCACCTGGCAGCTGCAGCAGCAGCCAGGCCGCTGCAGCTGCACAGGCAGCTGCAGCAGTCACCAGGCGGATGCACATGCAGCTGCACCAGCCACCAGGCTGCTGCCAAGGTAGCTGCTGCAGCAGCCCAGGCAGCAGCCAAGGCAGCTGCAGCAGCTGTGCAAGCAACCGAGCCGCTCCATCAGCCATGGGAAGCAGCCCGGGGATTAATTTTTTGGCCTATTCATGGCACCTCATGCTATTTTGTGTAATTTTTGCATACTTGTTAGTGAATAAGCTAAATAAGTCACTTACGCTGATTTTTGTTAAAAATCGTACTAAAACTTAGTTGGGTGCTCATTTGATGTGATATCATAAATTAAATGCCTAAGACTAGGTATTATGGGCATGGTTTGAGAAAAAAAAGTTCAAACGAAATAAAATGTTAAAAAATGGGCAAGTATAAGTGGAATGGGCGATTTTGGGTAAAAAGGCGTCCTAAAACTAAGTAAAATGATCTTTTGCTATGATTTAAAACAATAGACACCTAAGACTATTTAATAATGATAAGTTATGATAAATAAATAGTTCATTAGATAAGAAATGTAAATAATGGGCAAATAGAAGTGGAATAGGCAATTTAGGGTAAAAGTCGTCCTAACACTAAGTAGAATGGTAATTTGCTATGGTTTCAAACATTAGACACCTAAGACTAGTTAATATTGACATGTTATGATAAAGAAATATTTCATTAGATAAGAAATGTGGAAATCGGGCAAAGAAGAAGTCAAACAGGCGAGTTTGGATAAAAGCCGTCCTAAAACTTAGAAGAATGTTAATTTGCTATGGTTTCAAAAATTAGACACCTAAGACTAGTTATAATTAACATGTTATGATACAAAAATAGTTCATTAGATAAGAAATTTAGAAATCGGGCAAAGTAGAAGTCAAACAGGCGATTTTGGATAAAAGTCGTCCTAAAACTTAGTAGAATGCTAATTTTCTATATATGGTTTCAAACATTAGACACCTAAGACTAGTTATACTTGACATTTTATGATAAAGAAATAGTTCATTAGATAAGAAATGTAGAAATCGGGCAAGTTAGAAGTCAAATAGACGATTTTTGGTAAAAGTCGTCCTAATACTTAGTAGAATGCTAATTTGCTATGATTTCAAACATTAGACACCTAAGACTAGTTATGATTGACATGTAATGATAAAGAAATATTTCATTAGATAAGAAATGTAGAAATCGGGCAAGGTAGAAGTCAAATAGGCGATTTTTGGTAAAAGTCGTCCTAAACTTAGTAGAATGCTAATTTTCTATGATTTCAAACATTAGACACCTAAGACTAGTTATAATTGACATGTTATGATAAATAAATAGTTCATTAGATAATAAATGTAGAAATCGGGCAAGTTAGAAGTCAAATAGGCGATTTTTTGTAAAAGCCGTCCTAAAACTTAGTAGAATGCTAATTTGCTATGATTTCAAACATTAGACACCTAAGACTAGTTATAATTGACATGTTATGATAAAGAAATGGTTCATTAGATAAGAAATGTAGAAATCGGGCAAGTTAGAAGTCAAATAGGCGATTTTTGTTAAAGTCGTCCTAAAACTTAGTAGAATGCTAAATCGGGCAAGTTAGAATGATGTTTGAAATATTTGACATATACATTATGATTTTTTAATTATTAGTTTGAATTTTATGTAATATATGAATGATGTTTAATGTTTCGTGTTTTTTTTTTCCAAAGGTTTGTAAGATTCAAAGGGAAGGCCCTTTGACAAGGGAAGAAGTTGATGAAATTCACGACATGTGGGCTTTTTTTGTGGCATTTGATGGAATCTAGGTAGAATGTATAATATATATCTGTTAGTTAGATAATGAATGAGATTGAGTTTTTTTTTTTATTATGAACAATTAATATTTAGTTACTATCTTTTTTTATTTATTTTTAAATATATATGAACATTATATTACTTATTTGTAATTAGTACTATATAGTATTTATGAGTTTTATATATGTTATTATTATTATTATGCATTTTATTGTTATTGAATTATTATTCTTAAATTTGTAATATTTTTAATTAATTATTATTAATTATTAATATTAATTAATAATAATATTAATAATAATAATAATTTTTAAAATTACATATTAATTTGCATATCAAAACAGGTCACTAATAATATTATTATTAATATATATATATATATATATATATATATATATATATATATATATATATATATATATATATAAATAAAAAAAAATATACAAATGGCAAGCGGTTTTGGCGCCAAACCGCTTGCCATTCCCCCCAAATGGGAAGCGGTTCTGAACCGCTTGCCATTTACATGGAAATTGGCAAGCCCCCTAAACCCATGCGGTTCAAAACCGCTTCCCATTAGGGAGTTTGAACCGCTTCCCATAACGTTTTTTCTACTAGTGTGCGCACCGCCGCACATCCGCAGAGACGCCTCCACCGCTCCACGTCTCCACTCGTATTCAGCTCTTGGACTTTTCTAGAGTTCTAGGTAAGATTTTAAGCTTTTAAATTCGTAAATAATACACAAATTGTTGAATTGTTGGGTTGAGTTTGTGTTTAATTGATTTGATTATGTTCAATTATTCTTTGCAATTGTTGATTTGCTCTTAAATTTATCAAATTAGGGAGTTAGGGTTTCTGATTTTTTAGGAAATGATATTATTGTAATTTGAATTGTTGATTTTTTTTTCCTGTAAATTGACAATGGGCTAGTAAAATTGATTAATTGATGATTTCATATTAGAACTTAGCTAGGTTTTATTTTTTTTTTTTTTTTTTTTTTTTTTTTTTTTTTTTTTGGAATTGATTAGTTTGGATAATTGCATATGTGGACTGTTGTTTGAAGCATTTGTGGTTTTCTTAATCTAATTGTTAATGTAACTTAATTTTCAGAATGAAAAGGAAAAAAATGTGTGATATCACAAGTTTCTTTGGTTCTAACTCTACCCGTTGCAACGACAAGTGTAGAAAGGGTATTTCAGGAATGACGCAAGTGAAAGATAAATTGCGTAGTAGTATGGGAGATCAAATGTTGAATGATTGCTTGGTTACTTATATAGAGCGAGATATGTTTTTGAATGTTGACATAAATGATATTATAGATCGATATCAAAACATGAAAACTCGTAGAGAGCAATTGTAATTTCCTTTATTTGGTTGTAATATGGATATTTATTACTTTTGGAATGTAATTTTTTTTAATTATTAGCTTTTTAAAAATATTCTTGCATTAATTATTGATTAGTAGTCGGTGGTGACCTAGCACCCGAAAAATCCTGGATCCGCCACTACTGCTTTTTGATTATCAATGGCGCAAGACACTATTGTCTCTTCTTCAACTTTATTCAATCAAAATGATACTATGCACAATGTTCTAAGTCTTCACTATATTGTACTCATTGTCATAGTAAGGGTCATGATTATGACGCCTTTTTTTTTTGTCCATGGGCTACCTGAATGATGGCTTGACAAATATGGCCGTTCTTTTTCTCCGGCTACTAACTCTACCTCGCTCTGTTGCTGCTATTGTTCCACCTAAGTGTGCTAATGCTACTCCTTCTATTCATTCTACTTGCCACTACCCTTATTTTGGGTGGGGTATTTGATGTTCCTACCGATCGTATTACCGGTGCTTATTTTTCTTTATCGTTGATTATTGACACGGGTGCCTCACATCATGTAATGGGTGACGAGTTTTCTCTATTTGATATTCAATCAATTTTACCATGCCCCGTTGGTCTTCCCGATAGAGCTCAAGCCTTTGCAACAAAGGAAGGTCATCTTTTCTTGGCGAATGGAATCATTCTTGAACACATCTTATCTGTCCCTAAATTAAATTGCAATTTAATATTGTGTCTAAATTGATTGATGATTCTCACTGTTATGTAAGATTCACTAATTCTTTATGTGCTATACAGGATCAAACTTCAGGGAGCCTGATTGGAGAAGGTGAACGAATATATGGACTCTACTATTTTCGGCGTCTCCCAAAAGTATGTGCAGTCACAGGTACGAAGGTCTCTACATTTGAGTTGTGGCATCGACGTTTGGGGCATCCATCGGAAAGAATTGTCAAGTTACTCCCTGCTATTAGAGGTAGTTCTAGTACTCAACATTTACATAAGGCATGTTAAATTTGTCCTCAAGCAAAACAAACCCGTGATAGCTTTCCTATAAGTGATAGTCGTGCTAGTCGCATTTTTGAATTGTTGTGATCTTTGGGGGTCATATAAAACTCTGTCTACTTGTGGTGCTCACTATTTTCTGACTATTTTGATTAACATGGCATTTTATTTCAAACTTCGTGTGTTAGTACTCCACAACAAAATGGCCGAGTTGAGCGTAAACACCAACATATGCTAAATGTGGCTCGTGCACTTATGTTTGAAGGCAATTTGCCAATAGCTTTGTGGGGTGATGTGTTCTTGGTGCGGTATATTTGATTAATCGTACTCCCTCTCGTGTGACACCATATGAAGTCTTATTCGGCAAAGAACTTTTTTTCGATGAAATGCGAGTCTTTGGTTGTCTTTGTTTTTCTCATAATCAAAAGAGTAAAGGCGATAAGTTTGCTCCTAGGAGTAGGAAGTGTGTGTTTGTGGATTATCCTCACAGTAAAAAGGGTTGGAAATTGTATGATTTAGAAATAGGTGAAATCTTTGTTTCTCGTGATGTTAAGTTTTTTTAGCATAAATTTCCGTTTGCGGATAATGGTGGAATGGTTAATCCTCATGTGGGCATGGAAGATGTACCTAATGACAATATTGGGGTCGATTATGATTTTATAGACGATTTGAAGCATGTTTTAGAGCTTGGTGAGACCTCAATTGCTCCCAATGATTCCCAAGCAGCCCCGGGTCATGCTGATGCTTCTGCAGCCCATGATGTTGCTCACCCAAATTCTGATAGTGCTTTCGCTACCACTGCATCTACTGTTGCTACGTACTTCTGCTACCTTTGTTGGCCCTGCCACTCCTATGTCTGCCTCTACTACTGCTGTCAGCAATCCTGCTACTACTGGCAGTGCAGCAGCAGCTGCTGCTATTTCTTATGCCAGCACAGGTGCTACTGGTGCACCTCCGAACAATAGCCCCGTGGCTGATCCGAGGCTCTCTTTTTCTTCCTCTGTTGATTTGGAGCGTGGTAAGTGTGATCGTCATCCTCCGGGCTGGCATCGTGACTATGTTGCACATAATATATCTGTTATGAGTCCATTTATCCCTCCATACTCACCGTCTCCTCCAAGCTTCTCATGTATTCCCTATCCTTTAGCACACTTTGTGAATTGTGATAAATTTTCTATGCGACGCCGTGTATTTATTGCAGCTATAGATACGACGGTTGAGCCTCGTAATTTCAAAGAGGTTATGCAACATGAGGGTTGGAAGGAGGCTATGCAAAAATAAATATCTGCATTGGAAGATAATGAGACTTGGGTAATGGAAGAATTACCTCAAGGTAAGAAAGCTCTTGGGTGCAGATGGGTTTACAAGGTGAAACATAATTCTGATGGCACCGTTGAACGATTAAAGGTGTGCCTTGTTATATTTGGCAATCATCAAGTTGAGGGTATTGACTATAATGAAACATTTGCTCTTGTTGCTAAAATGGTCACTATTCGTGCTTTCTTAGTTGTTGCTGATGCAAAGATCTGGGAATTGCATAAAATGGATGTCCACAATGCATTCTTTCATGGTGATCTTGATGAGGAGGTTTATATGAAACCTCCCCCTGGGTTTCATGGCACTCAACCTGGTATGGTGTACCGTCTTCGGAAGTCGTTGTATGGTCTTCGAAAAGCACCTCGTTGTTGGTTCTCTAAGTTGGCCACATCTCTGAAAATGTACTTTTTTTTTTTTTTTTTTTTTTTTTTTTTTTTTTTTGCGATTGTACTCTGACTACTTACTCTCTATTTACTCTAAATAATGGGGCTATCCATCTTAGTGTTCTGGTGTATGTTGTTGATTTGATAATATCTGGTAACGACTCTTCTGCAATTTCAACATTCAAATCTTATTTAGGTGACTGTTTTCATATGAAAGATTTGGGTGTGTTGAAATACTTTCTTGGAATTGAGGTGGCACGGAGTCCGGAAGGCATATTTTTATGTCAACGGAAATATACACTTGATATTATTGCAGAGTCTGGTATGGTTTGCTAGGGGCACCGTCCGACAGGTACTCCTATTGAGCAAAATTATACTTTGGCTAAATCAGAGTCACCTCTTATTTCTGATTTTGAAATGTATCGCCGTCTTGTGGGTTGTTTGATCTACTTATCTTTCACGAGACCTGATTTGGCTTACACGATTCATATATTATCCCAATTAATGCAACAATTGCGTTAAGTGTAGGAATTTATAGGTACGAATGCGGAAAACATGAATCATATTCATATAGCACCTAATCCCAAGATCATGCATAACACATAAAGAATTAGAATTAATACCTTTAAAGCATGATTCCACGTGCGATCGAACAAGAACAAGGGATATAAAGAACCTCAAGTGTGATTCCTCTACTTGGTCCACAGGCACAGATTAAGACTTCCACTAATGCTAGCTAGTCGCAATCGAACACTTCAATTGACCTTCTATGGAGAAGAACGAACAACGAACAAATCACGAACCACCACAATCAAGGGGGGAGGAGATAGGCGAGTGACAGAGAGAGAGAGAGAGAGAGGTTTTGGGATTACTGGTTGCTTGATGCACAATTAACTGTTAATTGTGTTGTATCATACAACCCTAGGCATGGACCTTATTTATAGATCTCATCTCTAAATAAGAGTCCATGACAAAGCCCAAATCCTAACTCTAATCTAACTATGCTAGCCCAATCCAATTCATGATTAGTTACTTGCTCATGAGGCCCATAAATGGGCCTCTAACTTGCTTAACCCAATACCTTTGTTGTGTGATATCATAGGATCCATTCTAATGGGCTTTGGACTATTTGACTAGCCCAAATATCAATGATCATAGTCTAGCAACAGATAATGACGACCCAAAAGAACAAACTTATTATCTCCATAATATCGATAATTGATATATCTAGTAATTGCACTTATCGAAGACATAACTCCTTCAATCTCCCACTTGTTTGAGACAAGTGCACAATATTCAAATTCCTTAAGTCAATGTGTGTTGATTTGATAATATGATTGCATCTCATGTCGTGATCATATTAATCTACAAATCTTTTCTTGAGAAACTGAGTTAAAATTACAAAACAAATGATTACTTTGTAATCCATTTGAGTATGGCCATACATTTTCTGAATTCTCCCTCCTCAAGAGGCCAAGACACATTTCTAATTAAATAGGTTGACTCAATCCAATCTTGTGGCAACCAAGGCTCCCACTCAAATCATGAGGTAACCAGGGAACACCCTTTATAATCTCCAGTTACGAAAAGACGTTTGAATGTACACAGTTACATCAATCATTGAATGAAATCGATGTTCCACTCATGTCAAAGGAATCCACTAATATATCCGGAAGCTTTATAGTTCGATCATGCATCATTCATGCATACCCATGTGATTGAGCGAGCTTCACTACACTCCTATAGCCCATGAAACTGCGCTATCCAATCAATCTTACATGCTAATCAATTAATTGAAATCATTTATGTCCAGTTTAATGATTTCGAACTAGGAACTTAAATAATACATGAATTTAGTTCACCTGTGGGGTTTCATTCACCAGGTCATTTAAAAATTAACCTGATGAGACCATCAATCCATAATTATTTTGAACATTTTATTTAATATTGAAAACCCATAATTAAATAATATTGAAACTTTGTTTCAATTGATAAACATAATTCTGCAAGTTAATGTATTACTTATGTGACATGTCTTCTCAAAACATGCACAACTTAAATTTCATAATTTGCTTCAATCCAAGAATCTTAGTATGACTCTCATACCTTGATCATGGAAGGGGTTTAGTAAGTAGTGTTCATGAGACATTCTCATAAACATGAATTTTGCAATTTCTAAATTTTATAATAATCTTCATCGCCATACACTAAGAATTTTCCTTCGCCCCTTTCGCAAGGAACTTAGTAATTTCTAATTTGTATTCCAACGTTACATTGGATTACGATTGAATTAAATCAATCATCATTGTTTCTTTAAAACATGTGAATCAAATAGACGAGTATAGTCCATGACATGCATGATGCATCCTTTGCATATTGCATTAGGATCATCACTCAAAACCTTAATTTCATCAACCTTTCTCAAAGTATTGAATCATTAAGCAATGTGTCATGTTACATGGGGTTGAAACTCCTTTCAATTTTATGTTGAACCTCATAAGAATCTTATCAATATAAGCTTATTGACTAAGCTAAAACATCTTTCGAGACCTATCTCTATAGATCTTGAATCCCAAATGTACTCATTTTCTTCTTCAAGGTTTTCATACAAAATGCATTACCCACCACTTGAATCTTCAAGCATGCAATGAATATTGGCTCTTTATACTAGACCAAGAAGACTGTAAAGCTCCCACTAAACATCTTGTATACACAAGACCTTTTCTTCATTTTATGAGAACATCAAATGATTTGATTAACTCACAAAATTAAGAACACTAACTCCATGATGCTATGCATCCCTAGGATTATTGGATATTTAAAATTTTGATTGTATCATATACAAATCTTCTTTCATGAGCAATTTTAAGAAAGTATTTTGAAATCCATCTACCAAATCTTATAAGGTAGAAATCACTAAAATATCTTTAATAGATCTTTGCAACGTGACTAATGTAAAGGTTTCATCGTAATCATAGTCATACTATGAATTAGTTAAATACTTTAACAAGTCTTTGCTTTAGTTAGAAAATATTTTCCTATCTTGTCTGTTTTTCTTATATTGGGTCTCACCCAATTAGGAAAATTATTCAAGTGTCATACACTTGCATACAGACTTAGAATCTATTTCAGATTTCCTGTTTTTTTTTTTTTAAACCACTTGGTGTTATAACTTGTCAAATCATCTTTGTTACTTGCATAATCATCATGTTCCAAAATGAATGTTTTAGAACTCTTAATTAATATGAAATCATGTTTCTTTGACTAAGTTTTACATATGCTAGTCATCATTGTGGGTTTTTATGCAACAATTGAAACTCATACAACAACTTTGTTTAGATTTCAATGAGAAACGACAATTGAGGATGTGCACTTGAAATGTACTACCTTCGACACATGTTTATTATTCCCATTACACTTGATGAGACCACGCGTTGTCATTTGTAACATGAGGTGAATCATGCTCATATTGTTGCTTTTATTCAAATACTTCTCGAATTTCTTCAAGATTTTCGAATTAGCTTTTCTTGAACTCTTTCAAGGCTCTCGAACTTTTCAAGATTCTTATACTCCCACTTGCCTTTTTGAGGAGGAACTTTTAGCATAGGGTGAACCAATCATGGTTTGAACCACGTTTGTTTGTTGCTTTTCCCGAACTCTTTCGAGATTTATACTACTCCCACTTGACCTTTTGGAACAATTTCTATAAGGGCACCTTCTTGATCAACAAAAATTTTGTGCTAAGTATGGTTTGTGTAGTAGTACCCTGTGCTCTGTATAGGAATTTATCGTGCATTAAACGATTTAATACAACTTTTATTCCTTGCTTTGTAGAAAGACTTTATGAGAACATTTCTTATCCATATCACGTATGAAACCTTTTCTGCATTTTGATTTGACGTATGTATCTTTGTTTAGTTTTGTAGATTTTCTTAAAAGTATATCCCTGAATAATGGTTGGAAGATAGATAATTTACATCCATTATCAAAATACATCTCATGTAGATTGATAGCTCCTTTTCATGAACATTTCATAAGGTTTTCTTTTGGAGTTTGTTGTAAAACGATTTCACAACTCTTGGATGTTTTTCAAGGTCTTGGCTTAAATTCTCATTATTACGATCATATCGCAATATTTTGAATGTGTTTCCAAGTATATGTCTTGACTTAAATTTTCACAATTACAATCATACTGTAATGTAATCATTATCTTGTCAAGTTGATTATTCTGAACTCCAACTAAACCTTTTGAACTTTTCAAAATTTTCATACTTATGCTTCAATAAAGCACAAGTAGTGACCGTGTCACAAATGAAGTTTCATTGTTCGTCTCTAGCCTTTTGAACCTTTGGTTTTCTTACATCGATATGTATTCGACCTTGAGTTCACATCATCATTTCTCTAAATGGTAACTTTGTCAAAATTTTCAAATTAGAATGATGTTTACATATATCGATAGATTCATAATCTAAAAATATTGAAAGTCTATCCCTTTGGATCTTCCGCATGCAATGTTCATTTTCATTCGAATTGATCTATTGATTTACATATTAGAGACAATTTATATATATAGAAATGGTTTAATTATTTCTATCATATAGAACTTTAAACCTATTTAGCAATTCAAAACACATTATGACTCAATGAAGCATGGAATAACATTTATTCTACGTTTTTGAATCTTCAATGCTTAGTTATTACTAACATTGAATGGTGTTTTGATAATGGCAAGAATGAATAACATTTATTTAATTCTAGCCAATAACAAGGTGAGGTGAAATGTAGGTTCTACTTGTAAAGTTGCAACTTTTGCTTCCAAACTTGTATATTCTACTTGTGAAGTAGCAATATTTGCTTCTAAACTTGTAGATTTATTTCTCCTTTAGCCATACTTCTTCTTTTAGTTAAACCACATTGTGAAATGAGTGATCTAAACAAGACATATTATGTCCAATTAGTAGCAATATGCTAAATCAATTTCTATAATATACTTCTTAAATTGGAACATTTCCATTCTTTTACCTTCCCACCATATGTGGTAGTTTCTAATCAATTGGAATTGGTCCATTTAATTTGAAATAAAATTAGAACGACATGTTAAAATTAGAACGACATATTACTTATAAGTAAACGCAAAATTCAATTATGTTTAATATAAATTTAAAGTGCCATAAGCGAATTAAATTGGCAACTTTAAAACATTTATTCAATATTAATTGATCCCTATTGAATTAAATGATTCCAAGACCCTTTATTTGTGTAATAGTTGACCGGACTAAGGCCCTACCATCATTCATTACATTTTCAAGGTGTGTAAACTCTTTATTGATTAAAACTCTTTGTAATTCTTGGTTGTATAATTAACCATTACATGTCTAATTATTACTCTTAGCTTCAAGGTTCTAAACCCTTTAGGTAACCTTGTTGAGTATAACCAATTAAATGTGTAGAACGTGATCTACCCCACAATACCTAAAATAACAAGTGACGCTCTGCTGAGGCCGACCCATCACTCATGATTATAGGATTGTTGGGTATCTAATTGGAAAAGCAACCTCAATATTACTGGGACCTAGATTTATTTATGTTGTGATTATTTAGTGAACTCTAGCGCATCATCAATTAACATAAAATAAAATCTAACATGCACAATCTACTAATTCATAAATAAAACATGACATAGTATGGCCCCTTAATTCTAAGAAAACTAATAAAGCAATAAAGGCTCTCACTTGAATCTTCATAGATCTCATCCATTTGGCTCCTTTGGGCCTTCACTTCATTGGCTTCTTGGATCAACTGCAACCTGCAATACTATTCTATTCTATCTACTACTTAAATAAAATAAAATAAATTACAAAAATACTTAACGGTACGCAGACCGTATTTAGATTACAAAAATATGAAACGATGCGCAGATCGTATTTAGAATCTATGGGCCATACTAGTCTATATATAGCAATAAAGCATATCATATATTATAAAGTGCCACATAATAAATCACTCATCATGCTTTCCTAAACTACAACATCGAATGATCATAATTAAGGAAACATGGCACAAAATATCTCATATTTTAATTACTGCAATTAGATAATATCATATATTATTTCTAACCAACCATAAAATATCATATATTTTATTTTAGGTAAGAGATAGAATCAAATCATATTTTGATTATGGAAGATAAATCATATTTATTTTCCATGTTTATCCTAACTAATTTAGGAGATTTTATCCTAATTGCCTAGTCAATCACATATTTTAAAATCAATTATTATCCAAAATAATTATGGGATAATCACATTATTTAAATCAATTATTATCCTTTTGGAATATGCTCAGAATATCCTAACAAATCTTATCCAAAATTAACCACTTTAATTATGGATAATTATCAAAATTAACATTTTAAATATGGATAATATCAAACTTAACTACTTTTGAAAGATTTGATTTTATCCCATAATAAACAATATTTATTCAAAATAAAACTGATTTTATCCCAAAATAAATTTGTAATTATCTTGAAATCTTTCAAAAACAGATTTTTTTTTTTAAACTGTGCACCAGCCACCGTGGTGTGGCCAGCCAAAGCCGGCCACGGTGGGCGTACACCGTGAGGTGTACGCTGCTCTGCAACGGTGCGCAGCAGCAGCAGCAGCAGTGACGCGCAACCCTTGCATGGTGCTGTTGTTGCTGCCCCTTGGCTGACCCGACCTCCTGCCCCACCCCACCCTCCCTCCAGACCACCTGCAGTGGCAGCCGCCATGGCTGCGCCACCCAGTCGCGTTTGTCGTTGCTAAAACCCCTTTGTTTGTTTGTTTGTTTTGTTTTTAATTTAAATAAATTAAACTTAATGTGGTCCAATTAATTTCAAAATTAAATCATATTCAATCTTGAAATTAGGGTTCTTCATAAAATAAATCTCTAGTTTAATTTAACTCTTAAATTAAATAATTTGATCATGAAAAATTCATAATTTAACATGAAATCAAATAGATTAAAATCATTAATTACATAGTAAACGAATTAAATCAAAACCAAAACACAAATTTCACAAATTAGGGTTTAGAGTTTCGAAAATTTCGAAATTAGGGTTTGAGGGGGGGGGGGTTCAAAATTTTTGAGTAATCTAGGGCAAAATTCGGATCTCTTCATGGCTATTTTGAGCATTATTAAATCACATTTAATCAATTCTAAGAGTTAAATCACATTTAAAATAATAATTGACCCATAATTAAATTATTCTCCCTCCTAATTGAATTAAAATTGTGGACTATCAAAGAATTAATATTCAATATATGTACATGCATAGGCTAACTGATACCACTGTAGGAGTTTATAGGTACAAATGCGGAAAACATGAATCATATTCATATAGCACCTAATCCCAAGATCATGCATAAAACATAAAGAATTAGAATTAATACCTTTGAAGCGTGATTCCACGTGCGATCGAACAAGAACAAGGGAGATGAAGAACCTCAAGCGTGATTCCTCTACTTGGTCCACATGCACAGATTAAGACCTCCACTAATGCTAGTTAGTCGCAATCGAACACTTCAATTGACCTTCTATGGAGAAGAATGAGCAAAGAACAAATCACGAACCAACACGATCAAGGGGGGGGGGAGATAGGCGTGTGACAGAGAGAGTGAGAGAGAGAGAGAGAGAGAGAGAGAGAGAGAGAGAGAGAGAGGTTTTGGGATTACTGGTTGCTTGATGCACAATTAACTGTTAATTGTGTTGTATCATACAACCCTAGGCATGGACCTTATTTATAGATCTCATATCTAAATAAGAGTCCATGACAAAGCCCAAATCCTAACTCTAATCTAACTATGCTAGCCCAATCCAATTCATGATTAGTCACTTGTTCATGAGGCCCATAAATGGGCCTCTAACTTACTTAACGCAATACCTTTGTTGTGTGACCTCATAGGATCCATTCTAGTGGGCTTTGGACTATTTGAATAGCCCAAAGATCAACGATCATAGTCTAGCAACATATAATTACGACCCAAAAGAACGAACTTATTATCTCCATAATAGTGATCCTTGATATATCTAGTAATTGCACTTATCGAAGACATAACTCCTTTATTAGGATCATTGGGAGGTCGCCCTTCGTACGATGTGTTACTTGAAAGAATGTCCGGATCAGGGAATCCTATTTAGATCATATTGTGATTTACATGTTACAGGTTGGTGTGACTCGGATTGGGCTAGTTGCCCTTTGACGAGACGATCGATTTCAAGATTGTTGGTGTTTCTTGGTGGTTCTCCTATTTCTTGGAAGACTAAGAAGCAAGACAATGTGGCTAAATCTTCTGCACAGGCAGAGTATCGTTTGATGTCTAAAATCATTGATGAGTTAAAATGGTTAAAGGCATTACTTCTCACTTTGGGTGTTTCGTATCCACGTGCGATGAGTCTGTTTTGTGATAGTCAATCGGCGTAATACATTGCGCAGAATCCGGTGTTCCACGAACGTACTAAGCATATTGAGGTTGATTGTCATTATGTCAGGGATACGATTTAGGACGCCATTATTAGTCCGTCATATGTGAAGACTACTGATCAACTAGCTGATATATTTGTTGTAATATAAGAAGTATTTTCAAGGCTATATTCTAAAATAAGAAGATCGAAAAGATGATCTCGTGACAATGAAAGAGTACGGTGTGTCGTGATGCAAATCACTGACTTGAAAACGAAATTCTGGCGCAACCGGGGTGCACTATTGTATTCGCCGGCACGTTTCCTAAGGTTAACACACCACTTCCACACAAAGGCACTTTTGGGTGGAAGGTTGGAGCCAAGTAACTTATGCCCAATATAGAGTATGTGTTTAAGCAAGCTTGTGTTCGATATGTATTTCTTGTGTATATAAATCTGAAAACATCCTCTAATTTATAGAGATGAATAAAAAAGATGAAAGATCATGGAGGAATCTTTTATGAACCAAAAAGAGAAATCAGAAATATTATGGTGATTAAAAACACCATAATCAACCTCTTAAATGGGGGGTTACAAAAAATCAAACAAGAAGAGGAATCTAAGGGAACCGTTGGAGTCCAACGGACAAACACACGCCCGATCGGGCGGACACTCCCTTTTTCCAGACGTCTTCTCGCGCCCGGTCGAGCGGGGCTCGCCCGATCGGGCGCCAGGTCGGGCGCTCGATCGGGCGCCAGGTCGGGCGCTCGATCGGGCGCCAGGTCGGGCGCTCGATCGGGCGGAGCTTGCCCGATCGGGCAGCGGAACTCCAGAATTTTACGACTCTTCTCGCGCCCGATCGGGCGGGTCTCGCTCGGTCAGGCGCCCGATCGGGCGCATGATCAGGCGCCCATATCTGACCCTTTGAATTTCCTTTCTTTATTTCCAACAATATTCACTAAGGCATTAAGCAAACATCAATTTTTGTATTTACTTAACAAGTTGGGCATTTGTGATTTGCATGCTCCAACTTGAGGGGGTGGGGTGTTAAGCCTTAATATTGTATATAGCTTTAGTTTTTGGGCTTATGTTTAAGCCCTAATGTGTTTTAGGTTGTATATAAACCTTGTCATACAGAAACACAAAGCAAGGGAAAATCAATCTAATTATATATATATATATATATATATATATATATATATATATATATATATATATATATATATATATATATATATATATATATATATATATATAAGGGGAGTTTTTAGAGAGCCACATAGGATCTAATTTTCTTAGTGTGCCATATAGGATTATAAATTTTAGTAGTAACCAATTAAATAGGAGATTATTAAAATCTTTTATAATTAAATAATTCAAATGTCACGTAAGCAAAATTGGCGAATGAGATTTTTCAATTTAAATTAATTAAATATAAAATATTATCTTTTGATATTAGGAATTTTATCTAAATATATAACAAATTTTAGCACATAAATATATGTATAAAAAAATTATTTTTAAAAATTCAAACAAACCTTGCATCGCACGGGCTTCATCTAGTTCCTAACAAATTGACACTAGAATATGTTCATGGTGAGCTTGGTGCCCTTGCAATGCGCTATATTTATATGTCGTTTGCTGTTTATGATCATGTGAGACTTCTATTTTCTCCTAGAGAAAGTAAAAAATTGGATGAAGAAAATCATCCTTCTCTAAATGTTAAAGGTAAAATTGTCGCTCGGTTTGGCAATATCTATGGGAGCCATGCTTTAGAAGAGTATACTCTTTTTGAGAAGCAATCTAATGAATTTGAACGAGTGGATATTGGTCCGAGAAAAACATTGAGAGGCATGAGGCTTTCTAGAGGTTGGGTGGGTGTGTGCCAGCGTATTCATCCCTTATTCTTTGATCTGGACTAATTCGAGTTTGGAATAGAACGTAAGATTCTTAAAGAAATGGTAAGATTGCGAGTCAAAAATGGACTGGTGTCTGGGGATGAGTTGGGGATGAGTTCACTGTAGATGACATCCTTATCCGTGTTTGCGTGGGTTGGCAATCACCTAGGCCACGAGGAATATGCATTGAAGAAGCGAGTAGTATCAAGCTTGAGGACAAGGTAATTTTATCCCTTTTTTCGCATTTTTGTTATGAATTTTTTTTTTTCATTTCATCATTTGTCTACTTTCTCATCTTACTGGAGTTTAATATGAATCCTCCCTTTTGTAGTCCTCTAGTGATGAAGTATCTCCACAAGAAACTACCAAAGAAGAGAGTGATGAGCAAATGATTGAGGTATATTGTCTCTACCACACTAATTTAGTGCTCGTCATTTATTGTTTCTTATTTACATTTATGCATGGCTCTGATATTGATTTCCCTAAACTGCCCTTCTGTATTTAGGCTTGTGTTCTTGAAGCGTCATCAAATCTTAGGCTCCCTTGGTATGCAGTTCTTCCCTGTTTTTAGTTATTGAAATTTGTTGGATGTGTTTGGCTCTCTTCTAAGTTGGACCCTTGTTATGTAGGCGCCCTTGAGACTTGAGAGTGTGGTTTTGCTTTTTTTGTTTACTAAATGACACTCAGAATTTTAGGAATCAAGCATTTTCTTAAATGGGTTTTTCTAAGCTATGCCCCTCAAGTTATTGAATTTCTAAGTTGTACTTATACTTTTTCAAAGTTATAAGTTGTGCCCTCCACCTCACGTTATTTTATTAACAATAACCTTTGACAACCATAATAGTTAACGGACGTTAGAGAGTGTTAAGTGGCATTACTAATAAAATCGTTTAACTAAAAAAAAAAACTTAAAAAATAAAAATATTTAAAAAAATTAGAAAAAAAAAAACCAAAATTCCCTAGCCGCCTTCCCCCCACCGTCAAACCCTAACCCTTCCCCTAAACTCACCGGAAATCCTGCTGATACTCCACCTTAACCACCTAAACTGGCAAGCCGGTACTCTACCTCCCCATCTGACCCACCTCGACCCCATCCCTTTCCCCTAACCCCCGCTGCATCCACCTTCTTTATCGAAATCCCGACTACCCGACAGCGCTCCTGCTTCCTTCCCCGATTCCTCCACCTGAAACAACCCCCAACTCCCTTTCCCATACCTTGAAATGGCGAGGGAAGGTCGTTTCCAGGTGGGGGAAATGGACTGTTGGCTGTTTTGTGGTGGTTTAATGGAGGAATGACGGGTGGTTGTTATTTTGGGCTGGGTTACGTCACGTGGTTGGGTTCGTGGTGGGTTAAGGAAGGAAGGAGGGCAAGGGGGAAAGGGTGGGGGCTTGTCAATTGTCTGGGCGAGGGTGGGCGGCTGGTCGCCGGATGCGACGACGTGGGCTGATGGACTGGATTGTGGTGGTGGGAGGGGTGGTTGGTTTTTTTCTAATAAATTCTTTATTAAGTTTTAATTATTTTATTTTCTGATTTTTTTTTAATTTTTCTTTAAGTGTTAGAGCAATTAGAACAGGAAACGTGTCAAATTAATAACGCCCCCTGATGTTTGTTAACGATTATGACTGTCAAAGGATATTGTTGACAAAATAACATGAGGTGGAGGGTACAACTTATAAATTTGAAAAAGGACAGGTACAACTTAGAAATTCAATAATTTGAGGGGCATAGCTTAGAAAAACCCTTCTTAAATTTAACAAAAAAAGAGGGGTGTCAAAGGATTTATTAAGAATACTAATGGTATTTTGACAGATATGACATCCCTTCTAGCCTCGAGTAAGGCTGCATACACGGAACAATAGGTTCGAGATCATACGAAGTGATTGTTTGATTATTGGTTCTTCAAAAAAACAAGAAAAAAAACACACACACAAATACGGTTTTAAATAATAGCATCACGTAAATGAGCTTTTGTGCAATTTGATGGTTTTATGTATTTTTTGTGATTTGTCCTCATAGTGTACGTGTGTTTGCTTGTTTCTTCAGGTTTTTGCGTGCACATCAAAATAGACCATTTGCATCTCCTTCAATAGAGATATTTTCTGTTTTCATACGTAGAGAAGAGTTTAAAGCTATGCAAGTTTATAGTTATACTGAAGTATCATTTTCTTCTTATACTTTTGTTCTTATACATTTGATCTCTTCAAAAGAGAAGCAAATGATGCTTTTGTATTATCAGAACATAACAAAACTTTATCTATGCTAGATGACTCTCGAGTTTATGACAATTGTGATTCCTTGGAAATAAAAATCGACATTAACGATGTTGAAAATCGTTTGTGCATTAAAGGTTGTGTGAAATGGGATTGGAGATCTCGTGATTATGGCTCTTTATGCCTTGACAACCAACTATGTTCAGTCGTTCTAGGTGAATAGTGTTTTGCAGCTATCCATTACACCGTGTTTTCAGAAGTCGTACAAGCAAATATAGAATTTTCATATATACTGAAGAATGGACATATTGATGTTCATCCCAAGGTTTATGGGAGTCTTATTGAATTGCTCAATATAACAACTATGACTATACATCCCGATATAACAGAGCTTACTATCATATCAAATAGTACTTTTTCTGAAGAATCGAGAAGATCCAGCACAACTAAGGAAGAGTGGGGTGATAGCACTATCTAGATTGGTGGTTGTTGTGCCACTAAAGTCCTCTCTTATTATTGAAGCATATCTATGGAATGGAAAATTTGATGAAGTCTTATCGTCCTCTACTGAATTCCGGATTGGGGCATTGAGTGAGTCTATGACAATGGAGGGAGATGATAATTCTGTTAATATTGACGTAAAGTGGGGTGAAGTTGGTAGTAATTAAATGTCTGTTTTGAAATAGTCCACTGTCAAGTATGCTTGGTTTTGAAGTAGCAAGATTCTAGAAGATACTAAGTAATCTTAGAATGGGGAATAATGCTCAAGGAAGACCGATGGAATGAACTTTTCAAGTACTTTGGTGTCGTAAATGTCTATGCTAGGCCTAGATAAGTCTGCTGGTTTATTTTATTTGAAAAATAGAAACTAATAATCTCACCTTTAGTCGGTCTTCCATAAACAATCCCACCTTTTGAAATTCCAAAAACAATCTCATCTTTGACATGGATCTTTCATTAACTATCTCTGACCGGTTGGATAGTTTTGTTAACCGGTTTTCCTAGGTTATAAGACACGAGTCGAATTTTAATAGGTTCATTCAAACTTTTAATAATAATAAAAAAAAACTAATTAAAAAAAAAAAAAAAAAAAAACCAAACCCCCATCTCCAGCCCCAGCATAACCCCGCCACTTGCCCCACCCCCGCCACTTCATTCCCTTCCCCATCGCCGCCCTTACTTTACCGGGCAACCCAACCTAGCCCTCAACTCACCATCGCCGCCACCAAAATCAATGAAAACCTTCCAAATCTACCGCTAGAACCCCGACAATCCTTCAAAACCCGAGCTCAAAAACTATGAGATCAACCTCAAGGAGTGCGGTCTCATGGTTCTCGACGCTTTCATCAAGTTCAAGAACAAAATCGATCATTCTCTCTCACCTAGTCACCTTCTGCCGATCTTGTCGCGAAGAAATTTGTGGTTTTTGCGCTATGAACATCGATGGTTGTAATGTCCTCGCTTGTCTTACGAAGATCGATTTGTCGGCTTCGACTGCTTCGATGACTACGCCGTTGCCGCATATGTTTGTGATTAAGGATGGTGGTTGATATGACCAATTTCTATAATCAGTGTAAGAGTATTGAGCCTTGGTTAAAGAGAAGCTTCTGGGTTTAATTTCAAGCTAAAAATCGAATTTAGAGGTGATTGGGGCTGTCTGGTTTAGTTTTTAGGGTTAAGTCTTCAGGCTGGGTGGGGGTTTTTCGAGACTGTGGGTGGAGTTTTTGGGGCGGGGGTAGTTACAACATGGTTGGAGTGTTTGGTGGTGGCGGTTAGGGTTGGGGTGACCATGGTGGTGGACTGGTGGCCCTAGAAGAGATTCAGGTAAAAAAAAAAAAAATTAACCTGTTTAACAGGTTGTAGGTTAAAGGGATCGTTAGTGGAATATCCATGTTAAAGGTGGGATTGTTTCTGGAAGACCGACTAAAGGTGAGATTATTAGTTTACATTTTTCCTATTTTATTTAAGTCAATTAAATTGCCTAAAATTATGTGCTGGTTAAAGTGTAACACTTATTAAAACACGGAGGGAATACACAACATGAATTTGCTTCAAATAGATCATAGGATCCCAATAGCCATTAAATCTCAACAGTAAAAAAAAAAAAGAATAAATATTGTAAATTTCTTCGTTTTTACTTCAAGAACTCCAACACAAACACCTTAGTAAGAGCCTGTTCTCTTCAGCTTAATTTCAGTTTAGTTCAGTATCTAATTTTTTTTTCTTATAAAATATTCACTTTAATTAAGTTCAGCTCCAATTAGTTCAATAAATTAGAATAGGCCCTAATTCTTGTAAAAATTGCCTTAGTGTAGGCTATCTCACAACTCTATTGTCTCTATACATGATTGACGGTTGTAGGAGCTTCTAGTATCAAAGGTAAACCAACAAATGATACAAAATTAATTTCACATCAATATAAAAAATGTAATAAAGTCAAAGGCATCAACAAATGTTTCTAGCCAATAATATATAGAAGAATAAATGAGCCAAATAAATCATCAAATGGAATAATAATAGACGTGCATGCAATGGTTGACAATAATGTTTTGAGGATAGTAATGGAGTTATGGGAAGCACGTCTACCCTTCCACTAACATTCTATAAAACTTGTCATGCAATTAGGCTCGTATGACACTTCATTAACCATCTTTATTTAGTCAACATATTGAAAAAAGTCAAGGGAGAGATAGAAAGATGGCGGCGAGGGTGGCGATGATGAGCTTAGTAGGGTGGATGATGGTGGTGATAATGTTGGGATGCAGCCTCAAAGCAATAGAAGCAACAAATGATGAAACAGAGAAATTTCATGTGAGTGGCTTAGTTAAATGCCAAGATTGTTCCGGAGATTGGAATGCATGGGTTGAAGGTGGAAAACCTATTAAAGGTACGTCTTATACATTTTTATGTTTGTTTTAACTTTTACTCGTACTTAAATTTTATTATTTCATACATCATAAATGCCAAGACATGTATGTTTACTCGATCTTTCTCTAAATTAAAATAAAATTGAGGATAAAGAGATATTTTATGGAGTATAATATACAAAGTATACAATAATTATTGTACGACATATTTATGTTATCCTAATTATGCCCTTTAGTACATAGCAATTCAATATAAGAAAGATTATTTTTAGATGTATGGAACTTAATTTTACCAATATAAGTAATTACTCCCTACTAATTAGTGATAGATTAAAAGCATATGAGTATATTTTGAATATCAAAGAAAAACGTGATTTTGATTATATATGAATATATGATGATATGGATAGTTGATTTCAAAGTCAACGTACATGTTGAATTCATAGTGTAAGCTAAGTATTATTACATGCATGTTTAAACTCAATATATAGGGAAATTCTCTCTTTCTCATATTGAGACATAAGGGTATTATCGTGAAAAAATCAACAACTTTTTCATTATTGTGTGCTCCACAATTGAATAAAATTGTTGGTTTATTTACGAAAATGTCATATGATTTTGTTTCTCACTATGAGACCCCCGTGACATTCTCATATATGTATATGTTCTTGCTATCTTCTCAAAATAAATTAATTGGTGATGACATTTAATCAATAAATAAATATAAAAATAAATCAATAAAAAATCAATCGGCTGTATGATTAAATTAACATGAAGTTCAATCTTCCAATTAACAGGTGCTAGAGTATCAATAACATGTTTAGATGAGGGCAAGGGACTAGCATTCTACGACAGCGACGCGACAGATGATGATGGTGAGTTCAACATGGTGGTAGACAAGGTGAAACATCGCAAGAATTTGAACCCAAAAGATTGTATAGTGAGATTAGTATCATGCCCAGATAAATCATGCAATATACCAACAGATTTTGGACAAGGAAATACAGGAGTTAAACTAAGGCAGCCTTCGGTTATGTTTAGGGGTATGACCAAATATGTTGTTGGTCCTTTTTTTTATACCACACCTACTTGTGATGTTAATCCTGATGATGATACTAATTCCTACCAAGTCTCAAAATGAGTATCTTGTGTAATTACATATTAACTTTTTTTTTGTTTAATTTGTTGTAAATTGAAAACAAATCCTAATGGCTTGTTGTTTTGTTAAGAATATTTAGTGTTTAATTTGTGAATTAGGCCCTGTTTGATTCACCTTAATTTTGCTGAACTGAAATTATTTTTACTGAACTGAACTTATTTTTACTATACTGAACTTAATTTTACTGAACTTAAATTATTTTTACTGAACTTAAATTATTTTTACTGATTTTCTATTATAATTCTTCTTTAAGAAAACTGAATTTTACTGAACTGAAATTATTTTTACTGAACTGAAATTAATTTTACTGAACTGAACTTATTTTTACTGAACTGAAATTATTTTAACTTAATATTATTTTTTTAAGGTGAAGAGAACAGGGCCTTATAATGATGGAGTTGGTCATATATGTGGGAGAACAAGCAAAAAATTTAATTTTGGTAGTTATTGGATAATAATTTAATGAATAACATTAGTTGACTAAATTTATTAAAAGGCAGTTAATGGCAAATATTTCTATCATTTATTTAACAAGTATTGCATAATTATGGTAGTTGAGCTAGCAATAGCTGATACCATATACTTCGTATAACATGAACCGAGCATAAAATTTTTGGTTAGTATCAAGCTAAGGGCTTAGTGGCTTACCAGTTACGACATGATTAATTAAACGAGTCAATTTGACATAACACATTTATTTGTACAGGTGGAGTTAGTGTTCAGATCCCAACACGAAACTAACATGGCTTAACCAACGTGAAACCAATATTTATGCAATTAAGGAAAATTTGTTAATTACTACCTCAAAAAGGAGACTTTGTGAATTACTATCCTTAAAAAAAGTTGTTTATTACTACCCCTAAAAGTTAGTAGTTGCTAACTTTTAGCAACTGATTAGCAACTACTAACTTTTTTCTAATCAACCTAGCTACTTAAACTCTTAATGATATTATTATTCAGCTAAATTCTAATTAGTAGCACTTAAACCTTAATTAATTAAATAAACCCTAGCACCACCTTCCCACCACCATTGCACCACCTCCGGCAGCCCCCTTTGTCCCCTTACCACCTCCGACGACAGCCCCTCCACCATGAAACCCACTCCCCACGCTTAATCCCCCACCACAAAACCCACCATCCCGTTCCCCCACCATAAGATCCACCCCTTCATGTTCCCCCACCACGATTTCCACCTCTATTATGCTTCCTCGACACACAATTCCCACCCCCTCACCTTCCATCACCTCAAAACCCATCCTCCTCCCATTCCCCGCAACGAAACAAAGCCCTAGCGTGGCTGGGCTGTTTTCAGGGGCTAGAAGAAGGGAAGGGGCAGTAATCGGAGTTGAGGAATGGGGAGGGGATGAGTTCGTTTTAAGGGTTAGAGTAGGGGGGGTGGTAATTGTGGTGGGTTTCACGGTGGGGGTGAGTTTCGTGGTGGATGACCAAGAGATGGTAGATTTCGTGGTGGGGGAGCTGCCGGAGGTAGGGGTGAACATGGTTTGGTTTGGTGCGGTTTGAGTCCAAACCAAACCAAACCGCAAAATGCGGTTTGGTAAATTTTTCAAACCAAACCAAACCATATTAGTATTGAAACCAAACCAAACCATAATAATACGGTTTGGTGCGGTTTGGTTTGCGGTTTATGATGTGATGATATTTTTTCCTCAAATATTGTCAAATAATATTTTATTAATTTATAATAAAGTTTAAATAAGTAACCCAAACGGATTAAATTGTACTACAAAGTTACAATAAAAATAACAATCCACTAATCAAGTGCTAATACATAATAAAATAATACATAACAATAAAAAATATTCATATGGATTACTATAAAGTTACAGTAAAAATAACAATAAACTAATCAAGTGCTAATACATAATAAAAATAATACATAACAATGAAAAATATTCATACGGAGTACTACATTATAGTTATTAATTATATAGTATTGACCATATAGTTTTTATTTATTTTTCATGGTATTTTTATTTATTCTTTAATTTTTTTAATATATAATAAGTAATTTTTTATTTAAAAATTATATAAATTTTATAATACGGTTTATTGGTTTACGGTTTGGTTTGGTTTATAATTTTTGCAAAACCAAACCAAACCATAAACCATATTTACAAAAAAATAGAGACCAAACCATAATTTTATAAACCGTAAACCAAACCAAACCGCTAAAATACGGTTTGGTCTGGTTTGGTTACGGTCCAGACCAAACTGTGTACAGTCCTAGCCGGAGGTGGTAAAGGAGAGTTTTCGGAGGTGGAGGGTAGGTGGTGTATGGGTTTATAAGATTAATGAAAGTTTAAAGCTATTAATTACAATTTAGACAAATAATGATGTTATTAAATGTTTAAGTAGACTGATTAAGAAAAAAGGTAGTAGTTACTAGAATTAATCTATTTTAGGGGTAGGTAATAATTCACAAAGGACCCTTTTATGAGGTATGTAGTAATTGACTAATTTTCCTGGAATTAATGAAATATTTGTTGTATGAGGTTAACATTAATTATTTTATACTTCCTCTGTTCTTTTTTACTTGACCTGTTTCTTTTATCACGCTGGCCGATGTAAAACTTTAACGATCAATAACTTTAATTCTCGATAAGTAAAAATTATAAAAGTAATATATTATGATAGTACTTGTTGAGACGAATTTAAAAATATCTTACATAAATATGTTTTTCTTTAAATATTATTCACAAAACCCGGTCAAAGGAGGAGTGGTGAATAGTGTAAAAGTCAAAGCGGGTCAAGTAAAAAAGAACGGAGGAAGTATAATACAACATGGCATGAAATAGTTGTTAGTATCAAAGGTTTTCGAGCTGTTTGATTAAACATGTCAATATAACATGATACATTTATCAATTGGGCAGGTTAGTGTTGAAGTTTTCCAACCCATTTAGCTTTGAAAACGAGCAAAACACAACACGACACGTTTGCCAGCTCTACATGATACTGATGCGAATATACTCCGAAGTGCATTTGAACCAATATGGCTTACTAACCTAACATTCACTAGATTTATTGCAGGGATATATTCGCCAATCGCCACTATATATATAAGATGATTTCCTTAAAATCAGTTTATTGATAAAAAGTTAAATGACGTTTACAAAGAGATTTACATGTAATATAAAAAAAAATATTGTATCAAATAGAAATCTCCTTTCAGCTAAGAAACAATCGTTGTATATCAAACATTCTTCATACCCTTCTATTTATTGTTATACGAGTTTCAGAACCTTCTTCAAGTAGTACGGAGTAACCGAGTAATATTGAAAAATAAGTCATTGCTTTTAATTCCATAGCTAATATCTACACTAATATATTAAAAGGCGTTCTTAAGAACATCCACGTGTCACGTAAGACCTTCTCACTACGCCACGTCACCTACTCAACTATTTATTACGCCACGTGGCCCGGCTCTCCTTTCATTTGTTTTTCAATCCATGTCATGGACTCATCATAATTAAAACAAAAAAAATTCTCCACAACCCACAACCTCTAATTCTAGGACTAAGTATCTTACCACCAAGCTATGTAATTTATGCAATTTTTCGAATACAAAATATTAATATATAGCAAATGACAATATGAACAACAAATATAATTTACAAGAAAATTAAATCATACATTACAATGTATATTAATGTTCAATTCCATGTAATAACGCGGGGCATCGCCCGGGCCCAAAAACTAGTTGCAAAATTAAATGGTTGTTATTTGACTAATAGCAAATGGCTTCCCAAATTTTCAAATGTATGTTTGGAAATCCCTCATTCAATAGCTTCAAAAATTGATTCCCTAATGGCTCATTTTTTTTTCTGGGGACACAAAGATAATAAATTGATTCCCTAACTGCTTCGTTCTTGTACTACCTCTGTTAAATGTTATGTGCAACTTTAGGGTATTATTTGTGAGATATAAAATATTCCAAAGTTGTACATAACATTTAACGGAAGTAGTATATATTTTTTTTTTCCTTTCTAATTTGTACAGAGTATTAAACTCTGTTTAAGCATTTGTTTAAAATTTTTTGAATGATTAAGCTTACCTATATGGCTATATCTTCGATCCCACATAAATACAAACATGTTTATTTCTTCTGTAGATAATTTAAGCAAGATATGTAATAAATTGATGAAATTTTATAAATTTATGGATTTCATAACTCTTATAACCACCTAAGATATTTGATAAGTATTATTGAGAAGAATAAATAAAGTAAATGACCATTAATCATAATTAAAAGTGTGTGTGGAGCAAAATGAACAAGTAAAAAACACATGGTGACTAATTAATAGTTTGGAGTGAAACTGAAGGTGAACATTCCACCAAAAGTAAACAATTAATTAAAATTAGTTTGTTGCCTACTATTTATGTTGGTTGCTTATTTTAGCAGATATATACAACAACAATATTGGATGGCATTAGAAATGGTCATCTTACCTTCTCGAGCTTGTGTTCCAAGCATCTTTATAGGAATTAGGAGGACTACATGTTTAATCTTTCTTACTATAATGCCCTTAAATTAATTAACATCTCAACTAAAAATTGACTTCCATTCTCACACTTTCACCCAATTATTTTTATTAGGCTGATAAAGATTAATTAATTACGGAGTAATTTCATACAAAGTATGTTATATACACCTCAACATTTAATCGTGTATGCACCTTTTTCAGGTGCCTGACCTGTATATATTAGTCTAAAAAATTGTGAACCTTAAGGTTTAGTTAATTATTAGGGTTTCACTCGTCACTAAAAATAATATATATAAATTGTGTACATGTCTACCTTAGGGCCTGTTCTCATATGTTTATTTTCAAATCATTTCAATTCAGCTCTAATAAGTTCAGTTCAGTTCAGCTCCTAATTCCTTCTCATATAAAATATTCATTTCAGTTCAGTTCAGTTCAGTTCAGCTGAGTTCAGTCAATGAAATCATGTCCTTAGTTAATACATGCTTTCCTACTCGTATTCTTTAAATAGTTTGGTGCAGATATCTTCGAGTAGGAAATCATGTATTAACTAAGGACCCAAATGAGAACATGTCCTTAGTTAATTCATAGTATATTATGATAGATGTCATTTATTTTACTTTTATTAGGAAATATTGGTGTGCTTTCCTATCTATTTAATAGCCTTGTAGAAACTTTCATACTCCGTATGTGTGGCCAACCATCATGGGAGTTAATTTGTTACTGTAGTGTTATACGGGTTTATTTAGTTTTTTTTTTTTTTTGGTGCAGATACGGGTTTATTTAGTGAGTGTTACAAGAGTTACTTTATCAGTGTTGTATATAGAGGTTACTAGATCATTGTTATAGGGTTAGTTTGTTTTTTTACAAGCAGCTAGCTATATGGTGTGGTCAGCCGCACACAAAACGTGTTGTCTTCTTATGCCAATATAATTTTTTTTTAAGAATAACTCCAACCATTATAACATTGAGAATTATGTATGTTTGCTTAGATATTTCATTAGTTATATTACTATATTAGTAATTTTAATTAAATGATTTTGAAGGTATTTTAGCTAGATAATTGGGTAGCAATGTAGAATATACCATGCCAAGTCATCTACAGATATTAATAAAAATAAAAAATTATTATGGCATTTAAAACACATTCCATGCACTGATGCACCATAATAAAACATGGACGTAGTGACGTACGAGTACTTGCTTGGTTTCAAAGTCAATATTTCTGTAATTCAACGGCCGCACAATTTAACTTGTTCATGTATTTTAATCAATTTGGTGTCGCTCACATTCTATTTCTAGATGTTAATTAACAAGAACTATAATATTAATAATGTGTTATACTAGTAAATTAGTTATATATACCACATAACAACAAGAGAAATACACTTGAAAAAGATGTGTTTAGAAGGACTAACAACCCACCTTTCCTTCAACCCCAAGATAAATCATGTATATGATCTTCCTAACACTTCTTTCTCATTATTATTCATTCTTCTCTTTCTCTCTCATTTCAAAGCATTATCACACACATACAAACATTAAGCCAGAGAGAGTTTAAATAAGAAAATCTCTTCATTTGATTTGATCTACATTCCAATTTTAGCTTACTGGTCACGTTCAAGATATCATTGGTGGAGGTAAATTGGATGACTACACCGAAAAAAAGACAATTGTAAACAAATCTTCTTAAATTAAAGTGTTTTTGACTCTTTGTTACACCTGCACGCCCTTTAACAAGTAAGTATAAATTCGTCTCTTATTTCGTTCTCCAATCATTTTCTCTGTATGAAAAAGAAGTATAAATGTTTATACTTTATGTTTACTTTACTACATGTTTTTTTAATTGTTCCTTACCCACATATTTACACTAGGGATAATTTTACAATATAGTTACAATAATTTTTAAGTCATTATTATATTTTACATCCCCATGGATCAAGTAGTGCACAAAATAGTCATAAAATTTCATCGTTTGAGTTGAATAGTTATTTTTTGTTCTTTAAAATAAGATTAATTGCTATTGGGTTCATTTAATTAGAAAATAGAAGGTTGTACAATCCTTATTGATCATCTTCTGATTCTATATGATTTCATACAATCATATAACAATTATGTGTGATCCTACATGATCTTGGTACGATTCTATGCGATTTTGCTATGATTCTTTCTGAACTATGATTTTACCTCTAAACAACTAATTTCAACATTAGCTCAAATACTATCCTAACAAAAAAAAAAAATCAAATAGATGGTCAATTCTTCAGATATAAGAATTTCATAACTAGTTAAAGTTTAAAGAGAATTTTTCACAAAATTCAAACATTTGATTTATAATTATAACTACCATGATTTTATCATTTTTTGTAGCTATTTAAAAGTCTTCCTTAATCAAAGAAATATGCAAAGTCTTACGAAGTATTACTTTACATGATGATGATATGTGACACACGTAGGTGCATGTACATTACAAACAACATGCGCTGCACGATTATGAATACAATGTATTCACTGACAATGCTCATCAAGTAGCTAGGTGTACACAGAACATGGTACATATTTTGGCATCATTTTAGCCATGTTTTTATACCTTGCATTCGTAGAGTATATGGTAAATGGAAGGGGAACCAAAAAAAAAAAAAGCCATTTTCGGATTTTCTTTATTTCCTAAGATGTATAGAGTACTACGTATGTCATCTGGACTCATCTCCATTAAACAAAATTTTACGCTAATAATTTTGATTTCTTTTATCTGATACATTAGGAATTTCTTTTGTGGAGAAGGTTTTTTTGTAAAGATTCTTTATATTACCCTTTATAAAAATTAATTAACTTTTTGATTATTTAATTAAGCCGTGCATATGCTCGATGTGATTGTATGTATATTACTTTATTAAATTGAATTTGGTGATTTAATTAACAGTGATTTAATTAACAGGTAATTAAGGAGTAAAGAAAGAGTGGGAAAATGGGAGAGAAATGGGAGTTCCAAGTAGGAGTGGTAGGAGCATTGTTTCTATCAGTGGCATCATCAGTTTCAATTGTTATTTGCAACAAAGCCTTGATGAGTAATCTTGGCTTCCACTTTGGTACGTCTTTTTTCTCTTCTTTTTTTAACCTTAAGCTTTTTCTCTTTTTTTAAAAAGAAGATTATTATGCTTTATCCGTTGACTTATATTTTTATTTCTTTTGCTTTTTATTACTGTACTTTTATAAATATAATTACCCTCTCTTTGTTTTATTGATACTATCATAGATTCATAGTTAAAGTTAAATTGTGAAAGTAAGTCAAATCCGGACTAAAAATCTTGTAAAAAAAAAAATAAATAAATAATCGATGGAGCCATATTGCCATAAAGACAGTAATGTATGTTATTGAATTTTTAAATGTTAAGTGTTAAATAAAAATTGAATTTTTATACCTATAATATTAATATTAAGGGTCTGTTCTCATATCTATAATATTAATATTAAGGGTCTGTTCTCATATGATTATTTTCAGTTCAGTTCAGCTCTAATAATTTAAGTTCAGTTCAGCTCTAATAATTTAAGTTCAGTTCAGCTCCTAATTTTCTTCTCTTATAAAATGTTCAGTTCAGTTCAGCTCTAATAAGTTCAGTTCAGTTCAGTTCAACTTAGTTCAGTCAATGAGAACAAGTCTTAATTCATTGGATTGACCCAATAATAATTATAATACTAATAAATTGACCTTTCTATAGGAAACATAATTGTCCCTACTTCTATAGCAATGAATCTTTGCTTTGAAACAAATCATTGTTTGGTTTGCACATAAAAAAAATTTATAAGCATGGCTGACCTTTGAATAATAGGCTTCACCAGCTATATATGGTGGTTGAGCATGGCAACAGTTCAACCAACAACAACAATGATTAGCCAACAATAGAAAAACATCTCTAACTTTCAATTTAAGAAATACAATATTAGGAAATAGCATTTAAAATGTGGTCTATTATTTAGGAACGAAAATGATAAATTAATAGTTTTTATAATGTGACGGATCAGTATTCAACAATTAGAAATTAATTGAATTTTACTCGAGTTAGATGATTTAATAACATGTGTATGTAAACCTATGTTCGTATTTGCAGCGACAACACTCACAAGTTGGCACTTGATGGTAACATATTGTACCCTTCATTTGGCACAACGCCTCAATTTTTTCGAGACGAAATCAGTAGACATGAAGACTGTAGTCATGTTTGGCATCCTGAATGGAGTTTCCATTGGACTTCTTAACTTGAGCCTTGGATTCAACTCCATTGGATTCTACCAAATGACGAAGCTTGCCATCATACCTTTTACTGTCCTCTTGGAAACCATTTTCCTTAACAAACATTTCAGGTTTTACTTTCATACTCTACTACTACTACTACACTACCATTCACTTGCATCTTCGAAACTAACTTATTTACAATATTGCCACTAGATCGACAAAATAAATTTTAATATCTGTCAAAAAAACGTTCAGTTGAATAAAAAATTCAGGACAAGGCCTAAACATGCTAGAAAATCTGTTTATACTGCTGGTTTTATTGATGAAACACGCGTTGTCTTCAAATTTTACAGTCGAAAGATCAAGTTTTCTCTGTTCGTCTTGCTGGTGGGAGTCGGGATTGCTTCTATAACCGACCTGCAGCTCAATTTTGTTGGCACAGTTCTTTCTGCTCTAGCCATAATCACAACGTGTGTTGGTCAGATTGTATCCTTGATTATTCTCTATTTAGCCTCGGTTCCTTTCATTACTACTTATAATATTATGTTTGTCCAAGAAATCAGCAACCAGAAACTATACTTATATAGTTTGATGACATAATTCATGAATTCCTTAACCAAATTATTATTTAGCTGACTAACACCATACAGAAAAGACTTAATGTTTCGTCGACACAACTGCTATATCAATCAGCACCATTCCAAGCAGCTGTCCTATTCGTCTTTGGTCCTATGGTTGATAAGTTCCTCACCAAGCAAAGTGTCTTTGCCTTCAAGTACTCTCCTCTTGTCGTGGTAAGTTAAAATTATAATTACAACTTTTCACTTGATAGAGTTTCATCCGCTCCTCTCATCGTGTATGCATTACTTTCATACAGCTGTATTTTTACAGACTGAAGTAATGCAGTCTGTACAATTGTACAAATAATCAGAACACAGAAAATCGCAACTAGCAATTAATCTAACAGTACAAACTTTAGCACATACTGCTAATACAGAGTTGTATGCATTACTTAAATATGGCTATAAGTGTATAATACAACACAGAGTTGTACCCATATAATCTGAACACAGAAAATCGCAACTAGCAATTAATCTAACAGTACAACCTTTAGCACATACTGCTAATACAGAGTTGTATGCATTACTTAAATATGGCTATAAGTGTAAAATACAACACGGAGTTGTATCCATTAATTGAAGTATTAGCAGTATGTGCAAAATAATCTGAACACAGAAAATCACGACCACCAATTAATCTAACAGCAAACTTTAGCACATAGCATTTTATCCCATTCTTCCTATGATCTTATCTTATATATATATATGACCCTATGAAATGTACTTAAATGAGCAGGGATTCATCGTGTTATCATGCCTAATCGCGGTGTCAGTGAACTTCAGCACATTCTTGGTGATAGGAAAGACATCACCAGTAACATACCAAGTATTAGGACATCTGAAGACATGCTTAGTACTTGGATTTGGTTATACATTATTACATGATCCATTTACAGAGAGAAATATAATTGGAATAACAATAGCTGTATTTGGGATGGGACTCTACTCATATTTTTGTACCAATGAGAGTAAAAAGAAAGTTCCTGTTGGAGATTTATCTACAGCTTCACAGGTAAATTTATCAACCTTTTTTTATCTTTATTTATGTTCTTGCTTTATTTCTACTTTACTAACAAATTAAAGTAATTCCTCTTTCAATTCATACTACTTTCACAATTGTAAAAGATATAACTTTTGTATTTGAATTTTTTGAAAATTTGATTCTCCCTTTTAATTGTGATTAGTACTGTACTACTTTTCACCTTTTTTTCTCTACTTTTTTCAAGTGTTATATAATTATTCCCTTTCCTAAACCAAACAACTTATTCCCTTTCCTAAACCAAACAACTTATTCCCTTTGAATTGGGCAGCATTTTTAGTTCTTCCATTTTCCTCTTTTCCTTCTAATTACAATATAACATAGTCTGTTTGTAAATGCAAAAATACAACTTATTTGAATAGAATTTTCTATTAATTAATAAGGTTGCATTTTTTTCACTTAAAAAAATAATACTCTCTCTATCAGCATATGATGACTTCATGTATTTTTTATTTTTTAGGATATCCAAAAAAAACATTATTGTTACTGTGAAATAAAAAATTATCTTACTCAAATCATATGAAGTAGAGAATAGAACTAATGTTTCATATGGGGCGTGATAGAATATAAAACATATTAGACGCTTTTAATTGGTTGAGACCTAAGAATATATTTTATACTCTATCAGTATACCCTTATTGTAGTTCTCGTAATCTCTTTTTAAACATTCTCGTGCCACTACTAAGTTTCTAAATATGTGTTGATGCGTGTTAAAACCTAACGGAAAATCAAAGATTTTTCATGGACATAGAAAATTCCACGTAGTAAAAACATTTGTTGTAAATTAAATGCAAGAGTTGAAAATTATTTTCTATATTTCCTTTATTCAGATATTTTTTTATTTTTTATTTTTTTAAAAAATTTGACAAATACTACCGCGTATTAAGGTTATTTTGAAAAATTTTCTTTTATTACCAGCTCCACTATTTGCCATGTATGAAATCACTTTTTTCCCTAACCTATGTTTAACCCTTAGTTAAGCATTTAAAGACCCCCAAAAAAAAAAAAAAAAAAAAAAAAAAAAAAAAAAAATCACTGACCCATGGTTAAGCAAATTATTTAATTGTAGTAATTGCCAAAGAGGCATTAAAATGCAATAGTAATTGACAAATTTTCTTTTTAAAAAAAAAAATGGAGAAATGGTAAATACATTTCAAGTCTAAGACATAATGAGAGGAAGGAATACTAACGGCATTGTGAATGGCATGTTGATGTTGCAGATAAAAGATAAAGAAAACTTGCCATTATCAACAGTGAAGAATGTGGGCGTACAAGATAATGAAGGCCATGAAAAGGTCAAAGCAGCCAAGGATTCTCTTGTCTAATCATCAACTTTTTTTTTTTTTTTAATAACCTTTGTTTTTTTTTGAATTTTACCGTTATTTTTTATTTTTTTAAAGGGGGTGGGGAGGATTTTTGTAAGGGATTGGTATTATACCAATATTCTTTAAGGTTCATTTCAATTATATTCTAAAACAGTAAATTGAAGATAATACTCATCTTTTTGCATTATGCTCCACAAAGCCACTTTTTACCAACAATTTGAAAAGTGCCTTAATACACATGTTTTTATATTCTCCTATGTCCATTAGTCATTTGACAACTCGCAAATGCTACGTTACTCGCACGTATGCTTCCATTCGTCATAATTATTTGATCAATACAGAGTATATACTTGTCGTTTTATTTCGAGTACAGAGGATAATACGAAGTAATTGTTTATTGTATTTAGACACATATCCATGTCAAAAACGATACCTAGCTAAGTCCCAATTTTTTTTATAAGTTTGCCATGAGTTGTCATTAGATGTTACTATGTTAGGCTTGTAATTGACGATTGTGAGCATGAAAAGTCCAATTATAACCTAATTTTTGCTAATCATAAATAGCTTAGGTTGAATTTGGTAAAGGGTATATTGTCATTAGGTGTTACTATGTTAGGCTTGCAATTGACGATTGTGAGCATGAAATGTCCTCATTGGTAAAGTCCTCGTTTGTCATGGCTAACTTCCTCCGGGCCACTAACTCCGTTGCCACAGCTTCGAGGTCGGCTCAGATACCATTGATACAGGACAATAAGAAAGTCATTCCCAAGCTAGCTCAATGGGAGGAGAGCTCATTGTCCTATATTAACCCCACATTATCCCCCAATATGACCAATGTGAGATTTATGTCTCATACCTTGCTCCTATAATATTAACTGATTGAAGAGCATCAAATAATGATTTGTACACGGAATAATGATTTGCAAAATATCTGTTTTTAGATATTGTTAACGAATATCTAATTAGATTGTTGACGACATTAGCGGCTTAAACGAAATGACAACTAGGGCAACTCACTAAATTATACTTCCTGTGATTTTAATAGTTACAACACATCTTTCCGGCATGCCAATTGAGGAACAATGGTAAATGATCAAAGTGTTAAAAATAATTAAAACTTTAACAAATTAACCCTTTCATCTCATTGGTGCTTACTGGTTAGGTTATTTTTTAAAAAAATTGTCTGTTTACCTTCTCCATAATCTCCTTAAATAACTTGCTTAAAAAGGTGTAATTTTAAGTAAATAGAAACAAAAGAATTATGGAGTACTTTTTTAGAATAGACGTCTTTTTATGATGGTGGCTTTTATCAGGCTGGCCGCAAAGGATTCTTGATTAAGGGGAGACATGATAATTTTTCACCTAAAATGCGTATGTGCTAGTGCGAGGCAAGACGAATATTGTGGTGCTGTTTTCCTGAGGGAATCCTAATAGAATCTCATAAGTGCACCACTATTTTTATTACTCCATAAAATCACTTGAGGTAGGATTAGGCTTAAAAGTGAAGGTAGGTCATTATATCCCTCATCTTTGAACAAGGTCACTCTTTGTTCTAATAAAATTAGTTCAGCCCAAGAACCGGGGGGCGATTGTAGTGTGCGTAGAGCTTCGATGTTGGTGGCAAGGTATAGCGTCAACAATTAAAAAAACATGGAAGATGTACCCATGTAGGCCAGACATTTTATACCTGAAATGGGACAATTGTGAAATTGTCTTCCAGCAACATCATATCAACGCCACTATCTAATAGTGGCGCTCTCATGATGATTTTTGGCCGATAGCCACTCGGGCTGCAGTCATGACGGGAAAATTACAGGGTAAATGTTGGAGATTTTAGGTCATGGCCATAATAGCCATATACAGCAATGTACAAGTATCGTACATGATTTTGCAATGATCATGACAGTGATATTTTTAAACGAGTTACCTAGACCAATACACAATTTCTACTAATTTGTGCAAATTTTTGTACACACCTCAGTGTGCCAATAAATATTGATCGAAGTTGTGTTATTCGTAAGAGAAACATAATAGACAAGTCAAGGCATCGAGCAAATATGGGCAATAAGGAAAATACGGAAAGAATCAAGAGTGAATAATTTAATTCACTTTGCCAAGAATTTAAAGTCTCCAATATTAAAAAAAACAGCAAATTACACTTGCAAGGCTATACCCCTTCTTCCCATGGAGAAACACATTGCTTTCTCTCTTTTATCACTTATGTACAAAAAACACCCAACAAAAATTTACCCGATTAAAGAACCAAAAAAACCAAAAAAAAAAAAAAAAAAAAAAAAAGTCCAATTACCACCTATACCCTTCCCACCCAAAATTTTCTTCAAAACTATCTCTCTCTCCCATTATTATTAGTCATTTACAAAATTACCTTCCTCTCCCTATCCTCGCCCCGGTTTTCTAACAAAGCTAAAATCTAGAGGATTAATTTTTTAAAAAAATAAGGTAGAATATGTAGATTATATTTTGGAACGAGCAATCTCAAAATTTTACTAAGATTGCAAATTACCTAGGACTTGGACGGCCAGAGAGTGATCGAGGAGGCCTCACAGGAGGAGAAGGCGGCATGTTAGGAATCACCATTGTCTGGGAGCGAGAGATCATATCAGCCATGAATGAGGTTTGGTAAGCTTGAGAAAGATTGGTGCTGCTTGTGGAATCGACTCTTACAGTAGCCCTTTGCCACGAATGTGAACTCAGTCCAGACAAAACATATGCCCTTCCAGATGCCTCGTACACCTGGCGGGTAGACATCCTCTCCTTCATCTCCTTTAGTTCATTTAGAAGTCCCACACACAAGGGGTCTTTTGCTGATACACTGTCTGACAATGTTTGCCGACAGCTCTCAAGGATAGACACTGCACCCGCCAAATCACTATTTTCAGCAGCAGATCTAGCCTCTGACATAGCATCTGCTGCTTTAAGCCTGTTACGCTGCTTATCCACCTCCATGGAAACCTCTACATGCTCTGCTCTCTCTGGCCTATTGATCTTGACACCTTCAACTTCATCTAAATGTGTCACCTCTTTTGTGATTGGGTCTTTATAAGTGCAACTAACTTTCAGCAGTGGCATCTCACTTACAGATGCCTGAGGAATATTCATAGTCACAAGAAAATCCCTTTCTTCTTCAGCATACAAATCTCCAACATTTATGTAACCTGTTCTTGCACCATCCAACAGTCGAGTGTGGTAGCTTCCAGCTTTGATTGACCCAAGCTTCAAATTAGGGTATACACAGTTAAGTTTCAATTCTAGCTCTTGTACAACCACACTCAGCAAACCTCCCATGCACTGGGCAAAAGCATCTTGAATCACACACTCAGTCTCTATAAAGGAGAATGTGCCTCCAGAACCCTCGGAGATGGAATGCATTGAAACAGAATCATGATCTGAACCAAACCCAAACGTATGCACTGGTATCTGAAAGCTAGTTCCTGAATTCTGTTGGATAAAATTTGGAAGGAGCGACTTGTAGTCTGTCCTAGATTGTGCACCAGCAGGAGCATTGACTGTATATGTATCCTGCCCATCAGATAAAAGGATCATACTGCTAACCGGGTTTTTACACTTCCGCTCTAACATAACCTTAGCACCCTTCTTGAGACCTTCAGCAATATTAGTTCCACCATTAGAAGAAAGGGAATTAACTGCTTGGAGAGCCTGATTTCTTCCATTGTCAGCCATCCTTTTAAGGGGAAAAAGACGGCGGGCTGAAGAGGAAAATACTATAACTGAGAGCCTATCATGAGGACCAAGGTGATGTATCACAAATCCCATAGCACGTTTAAGTAATGCAAGCTTGGTACCTGCCATGCTGCCGCTCACATCCAGTACAGTAACCAGATCAACTGGAGCACGAGAATTATGAGATGGCGAGCTGGCACCATAATAGCTTATTTCGGCAACAGGAGCCTTCAGGTGTATCAGAACTGAGAAATTATCATAAGATGCTAACTTAGCAACGGAAGAAACTTCAGGACATGTCTTTATCGCTACCCTTCTCATAGAGCTGTCATCAGAAGCATTATGAGCAAATTGTTCCCTAAATGTATGTTGTTCATCTATGAGGTCATCGTCATCAAACATAGCAGGTTCAGCAACCCGGTACGAGGGGGAGATGTTCTGATTAAAATCTGGTTGAGGAAGGGGAAGCTGCTGCAGATCAGCTACCATTGGATAGTCTCTGTTCCCATTGATTGAGTTAGCTCTCAGCTTTCCATGGAGAGCTTCCGAAGTCTGACCTTGGGAAGGAATTTCTGTCCACTTTGCTCTGCAGATTGGGCAAATGTGATTGCCATGCTTCACATTAGATGTGATGCAGTTAAAGTGAAATGAGTGTGAGCACTCAGCGGTAAAAATAGCATGGCCCTGGCCTGGGATCACAGTGCTCAAGCATATTGCACAGGTCTTCTGCAGTAATGAAACAATAAAAGTTAAGAAGAAAAGTTCTACATAGAAGCTTTAATAATCTTGGGCAAATATTTAAAAAAAAAAAAAAGAAAAGAAAAGAAAAGAAAAACAGTAAAGAGAGGAGAGAAACCTATAAAAAGGATAAAACCAATAAACATTGTGAGTACTATATTTTCACCCAGCTTATGCCTTTTCAGTATGATTAATTGAATTCAATCATTTTGGTTGCAAGATATGGGAAGACAAGTAAAAATTTAAAATTAAAATTTAAAAAACAAACAAACAAATACGGTGTTTACTAACATCAATCAATCAAATCAATCAATCAAAGCCTTAATCCCAAAAGTGGGGTCGGCTAACATGAACCAAATTTGATTATTCCGTGTAGTCATCAACATAAATCTTTCTCCTCCATCCCTTACGATCCAAAACTTCATCCTCACGTAAATCCATGCACTTCATATCCTTCCTCACTCCTTCCAACCAAGTCATCTTTGGTCTCCCTCTTCCTCGTTTAATCCCTCCATGGTCCCACTCTTCCACTCTTCGCACCGGTGCACCCTCGAGTCTCCGTCTTACATGTCCAAACCAACGCAGACGATTTTCCCTTAATTTATCTACAATGCCCGCCACACCTACTTTCTTGCGAATAACCTCATTTCTGATTCTATCTCTTAAAGTGTTTCCACACATCCACCTTAACATGCGCATTTCCGTAACCTCCATCTTTTTAATATGCTCTTTCTTAGAAGCCCAACATTCTGTACCATAGAGCAACACTGGTCTTATGGCAGTCCTGTAGAATTTTCCCTTCAACTTTAAGGGAATGCTGCGGTCGCATAACACTCCCGTGGCCGCTCTCCATTTAAGCCACCCTGACTTAATCCTGTGGGTCACGTCTTGATCAATGTCACCATTCTTCTGGATGATCGACCCTAGGTACTTAAAACATTCACTCATGGTCAAATCCTTTCCATCCAAACTCACCACTTCATTGCTTGTCCCCCTCTGAGTGCCAAAACGACATACCAAATATTCAGTCTTACTCCGACTTAGCTTAAACCCTCTAGATTCCAACCTTTGCCTCCATTGCTCCAACTTGACATTAACCCCATCCTTAGTCTCATCCACCAAAACGATATCATCTGCGAACAGCATACACCATGGAACCTCATCTTGAATTGGTCTAGTTAATTCATCTAGAACCGTTGCAAAAAGAAAAGGGCTTAATGCAGACCCTTGATGCAATCCGATTGTAATAGGGAAATCTTTTGTCAACCCTCCGCATGTCCTCACATTTGTTGACACATCCCGATACATATCCTTAACTAGGTCTACATACCTTCGTGGGATACCTTTCTTCAACATTGCCCACCAAAGTATCTCTCTTGGCACCTTGTCATATGCCTTCTCAAAATCAATAAAGACCATATGAAGATCTTTCTTCTTTACCCTATAAAACTCCATCATTTGTCTTATCAAATGGATTGCCTCCATAGTAGATCTCCCAGGCATAAAACCAAATTGGTTATCTGAAATGCTTGTGCATGCCCTCAACCTTTGTTCAATCACCCTTTCCCACAACTTCATAGTATGGCTCATAAGCTTAATTCCTCGATAGTTAGAACAATCTTGAGCGTCTCCTTTGTTTTTATAAACCGGGACCAAGGTGCTCTTCCTCCAATCTTGTGGGATCCTTGTAGCCGTCCATATCTTGTTGAAAAGGTTTGTTAACCAATCAATACCAATCTTACCCAAACACCTCCACACCTCTATCGGTACCCCATCAGGGCCAACCGCCTTCTTAGGTTTCATCTTCCTCAGTGCAATCTCCACCTCTACTCTCCTAATCCTTCGCACATACTCCATGTTGATTTCTTCATCACTCATAGAGGTATCTCCTATCACAACTCCATTACTTCCATTAAATAATTCATCGAAGTACCCCTTCCACCTGTCCTTGATGCCCTCCTCTTGCACTAGGACCATTTGGTTCTTATCTTTGACACACTTCACCATGCCAATATCCTTCCTTGCCTCTTGTCTTCTCTTTGCCATCTTATAAATGATCCTTTCTCCCTCCTTGGAATCAAGCTTTTCATAAACCTCCTGATATGCCTTTTCTTTTGCTTGGCGAACAGCTGCCTTTGCCTTACTCTTAGCCTCCTTATACGCTGCAAAGGTTTCATCACTCCTACATTTTCCTAAGGCTTGATAGCATTCCCTTTTTTGCTTAATTACTGCTTTCACCTCTTCATTCCACCACGAAGTATCTCTCTGTACCGAAGTTCTTCCCCTTACTTCCCCTAAGACCTCTTTGGCCACTCTTAGGAAACAGTTCTTCATTCGTAACCAAGTCATGTCCGGATCCACCTCTCCATCCCAATCCGCTTCTTCAATTACCTTTTCTGTAAAAACCTTAGCTTTTGCATCCCTTAGGGTCCACCATCTTATCCTTGGTTCTTCTTGTCTAACTTTTTTCTTCGCCTTCTCTTTCAGACGAATAGTCATTACCAATAGCCGGTGTTGGGTGACCACACTCTCCCCTGGGATAACCTTACAGTTTATGCAACTTTGTCTATCTATGCTCCTTGTGAGCAGGAAGTCTATTTGAGTTGCATTTGCTCCATTCCGAAAAGTTATCAAGTGTGAATCCCTCTTCTTAAACCAAGTATTAGCCAAAATTAAATCATATGATTGGGCAAAATCCATAATAGCTTCACCACCGGCGTCCCTCTGCCCATACCCAAAGCCTCCATGGACACTCTCATAGCCATCTCGGCTCGCCCCAACGTGCCCATTTAGATCCCCTCCAATATATAACTTCTCTGAGTGGTGGACACCCTGCACCACCTCGTCTAGGTCCTCCCAAAATTGTGTTTACTAACATCCTCATTCAATATACTCAAGAATTCCCAGTGGAGTATCTATGCAATCTAAATGTAATCTAGAAAACCTGTGTCATCACTTCCCACCCCACAGATTTTAACCAGAATATAAAAAACTCTTGCAGTCTTACTTACACAGCTGAGGCCAGACATCATTGTTTCACCTTTTCAAATTCTCGTCATAGCAAAAGCATTAGCAAAATTGTCAATTATACAAAACAAGTTCAATACAGAGGCCTAAGAGCAAGATACATGCACCTAATTAATTCCTGCAAGCTTTAAATAATTTTGACACCCAAGTATCAAAATCTACAAGCATGAAGGCCACTGATTACTTCTTAGCATGTTCCAGTCATCTAGGACTCCCAGTTTCAAAACTTAATGTCAAGATTTCCCAAAGACAGATGACTATAATAATTGGAGCCATGAACATTCATTTGAGATTGAACATCGGTTCTTCAGCTTCTTCTCAGTTTGGCCTCAGCATCATTTAGTCACTTATTTCTAGGTTCTAGCTATACAATGAAAAATAATCTATTCCACTTAGACTAACTCGGAAGCAGAAAAATAAAAGACATAAATGCATAGAATCCTGGAATGGAAAATACAAATTGCGCTTGATTAATATATATGACAGCCAGGTGACATTTGGGGTCAGTATATCCCACAAAAATTAGAACTTACCGACCATGAAAACAATATCATTCTGTCTAAAAGTAAACAGGCACGCAAAATTAGACAAGATACTTACATCACTTACTACTAATTAACTCTGACAAAAATATTGATAATAGGGTACAATGGATTTCTTAAGTATATAATTAATAGTATTATTATTTAAGCGATAACTTTATGAATTAATAAAATAAAAAACAATCTTGTTAGGTTAATCGTTAAAATATTATACAGAATTTTACAATAACATAGAAGAGAGACCCATAATTTTAGTTTGAAAACAAAAGTCATATGAAGTCAACTAATATGAAAAGGATGGGTGTATCCTTTCTACTATGTAGCAATGCAGTGGGTATAAAGATCTCACAAATATCACTTGTAGCTTAGTGGCCCAAACCAATATGCATATTAATACCCAAATATATGGATTGTAATTTGAAGATATTTCCTTACAATTTGCAATGTAAGTGAGATACGAATTAACATGACTACAAAAATAATCAATCCCACCGCCTTATCCTAAAGGGCAAAACATTTAATGGGGTACACAACTTCGTACTATATTTGTAGGTGTTGGAAAATGACCTAAAAATCAATTAATGCAAACAACTAGCAAAATTCCAAATCTGGGAAACCTATTCGAGCCCGTTACCTTTGAAAAGGAGACAAGCTAACTAATCATCAAGAAAGAATTGAATTTTCAACATTGCCCAACAAAATATGCCATTGGTTACAAGTCATAATGAGACATATACAGAAAAGGACCTCCAAATAAATTAGAACATGAAAATAATGCAAAAAATAATTTTTGAAAAAAGCTGCTTCAAATAATCTGAAATATGACTTAAGACTTTTATATCCTAATGATCAATACATTAAATAAAGATAATAATCAACTTTTAACAACTGAACCAAAATACATTTGAAATCTGACCGCGTAGATTTCAAAAGGGGATAAACAGATAGATTCAAGTCTTTTGTTGTCTTTCCTTTTTTTTTTTTCTTTTTCTTTCATTATCTTAATAAAATACCAGGTAATAAATTTACAGAATTTCCATTCTCAATCAAATCAAAAGAGAAAAAAAAAAAAAAAAAAAAAAAAAAAATTAAGGGCAGAGCCAGATAACTTCAAGTTAATAAATTGATTTTAATGTAAAACTTAGGTCATAAACAAAACAGCCCATCAATAAATATATTGCAAAATATCTTTTATGAAAATACGAGCCACATCTGCTATCTGCTTCCCCTAATAATAATTATCTCTTCAAATCAAGAAAAGGGGAGAATAAACAACAAAAAAGATTGGTCAAGAACCAACAACCAGTCAGATAAAAATGTCAAAGTATAACTCTACAAGGAAGAATCAAATAAATACCTTCATATTGAATCTAATTATCTAACCAAGAAAAAAGAAAAACATATAATAAAAAGTCAATGTTAGGCTGCCAAAAGGATGAAGGATATAATTAAAACTAAAGAGCAATGCCAAGTGGGGAAGACTTTTATTTTTATTTTTTTGCAAAAGCAAAAGTGATCAAGCAACTCTCTCACCAGTCATAATTATGAAGCTTTCAAGGCAAACATTAGGGAGATGATGAGCCCCACCCATCAAAAGAAGTGGAAAATCATGAAGAAAGAGAAAACTACTGTTTTCTTCTTTACCTCCATTAATTTTTTATTTTTTTTTTTTATCAAAAATAACCTTAAGTACCCCATTTGACAACTTTGAGGAGTTTTAGGCTCATACCAATTGAAAGAAACCTCACAATCAACGGTCAACAGGCTTTTTATCTAAATAAGCAATTCATCAAAAGGAGGGAGAAAAAAAAAGGGTGAAGAAATGGGGTGAAAATGGCCACAGCTGCTGACCATGCAAAGCACTTTCCCTTGAGGGAAATAAAAGTTGAATAATTTACTCCCTTCATTCTTTTATTAGCTGTTCCACTTCTTAGATGTATTTTCGATCTTGTTAGATGTGTTTCAAGAAATATATACTACATAATTTTTTGTTAAATGCACACAAGAAAGAAATTAATCCATGAATGTCTAAATAAATGCATCACTCGCTTTATTTAGTCGTCGATATAATACTACTCTTGCCCCAAATTTACATTATAGAGAAAATACAAGTTTATCTACGTTATAATACGAGTACTACTTTTCATAGTCCACTTGCCCACTTTTATATTAACCCGTATAATACTATTTATCCCACCCCACTACTAGCCCACACCCACAAAATGTCGTCAAACTAAACTACGCGCAAATACAAGTGAGAGCATTTACTAGTATAAAAAAATGGAGGGAGTAATGGTATGGTCAGGTAAGCCCATCGCATTACATGTTACATGACACCGTGAAAAGGCAAATGGAGCACCACGACGGAGCTAGTATTGGTTTTCCTTTTACTACAAATGAACCAAAGGGGTAGTAGTGATGGTCCCTAAAGTTGTACAATCTCACCCACTCTCCTTTATTTTCCCCACAATCCACTTACCACTTGATAACAACAACAACAACAGCAACGACAATAAAGCCCCATCTTTCCCCCACTATTCAGATTCCTTCACAGTATATCCCATTATTACCCTTTTTTTATTAAATTCAATTGCATTTTACAAATTACATTAAAATAACAATTAAAAAAACAACCCATAAAATTAACAAAAAAAATATTAAATTTAACCATTATAGCAGAAACCCAGATGAACAATTTCACATAAAATAAAATAAAATAAACAAACACCAACAAAAAAACTCAATCCAATTCAAAAATCAATCAAAATAAGAATTACGATAACAATTATTACGAACAGAAATCGAACCTTAGAAGATTTCGAAGATTTGGAGGAGCTGCGAGAGAAGCGGAGCCCGGAAGAGGAAGGAGTAGGAGTGATAGGAGAAGAAGGGCGGCAATCGGCAGCAACGGAGGCGGTGGAAGAGGAGAGAGAAACAACGGCGTCGGAGAATTGCCGGCGATGACCGCCGTTAACGGAGGCGAGTACGGCGGCGGAAGAAGATGAATTGCTGTTATTCTCGTCATCAAGGGTACGAGGGAGTTGGACGCAACCCAACGCTAATTTAGCCTTCCGCCATTTGCTTCCCACCATTTTCTAATAGCGACGGAAAAAACCCAGAAAAACGACGAGAAGAGGAGAGAGAAAAAATGCAGATCAGGGGAAAGAGAGAGACGCCATGAAAAGAGATTGAAGGGTTTTTAGAGAGAGAAAGAGGGGATGGAGTTTGGCGGCCATGAAAGGGAGATAGAGAAAGAGAGAGAAGGTTAATAATAATAATAATAATAATAATATTTATAAATAAATAATATTTGGAGTTTTGACTTTAATAAGAGAAGGAGTATTCGTATAAATTTTTTATTTTTATAATATAAAAGTATGAAATACGATGTGATGGGATTTATTTCATTTGGTTGAATAGTTAAAGGAAAGCAAATACATTGGGTTTGGAGAATAATTGAAGTGGCCCAAACCCCAACGCAACTAATACTTGTTTATTATGGTAATCTTTGATTTGATTAATTAATAGTGTGATTTTCTATGACTAATTATATAATTATTTTTAGTATATGCTGACTATGTGTTTTGGATTTTTATGTATGTTGGACTATGGATAGAACTTGAGAGTCTGGGCGACTGGCAAACAGTTGTGTAAGGCCCGTTTTCTAAAGCTGTCTTCTCTGATGAAATCTGTTTTAATTTGTTCTGTTCTGCCCTACTCTGCTTAAAAATAATAATTAATATTGAATTATTATAATAATAATAATAATTAATATTTAATAATAATAATATATAATTAATATTTAATAATAATAATAATTAATATTTAATAATAATAATAATTAAATAATACTTATTAATAATAATAATATTATTATTATTAAAATTAAAGTTTAATAATAACAAAAATAAATAATTAATATTTAATAATAATAATATTAAAAATTAGTATTTAATAATAACAACAATAAATAATTAATATTTAATAATAATAATAATATTATTATTATTATTATTAAAAATTAATATTTGATAATAATAATAATAAATTATTAAATAATATTTAATAATAATAATAAATAATTAATAATTATAATATTGAGAATAATAATTAATATATAATAATTATAATAATAATAATATTTAATATTTTTTTATTATTATTATTATTATTATTATTATTATTATTATTATTATTATTATTATTATTATTATTATTATTATTATTATTAATGATAATTATAGTAGTAGTAGTAGTAGTACCGCTGCAGTTCGAGTTCTTTCTTCTTCAGGCGTTGCTCCTCATAATGACGCCACTCTTGCGGATTTACAGTCAAAGCACCCTTCTTTTCCAGCTCCATCCTTGCCAGATATACCTGTTGATCACCTTCATCTCGTTACGACTTCTGCCTGTTGTTTTGGATCAGATTAAGAGTTTTCCTCGTGGCACATCATGTGGTAGAGATGGTTTGCGTGCTCAACATCTTATGGATTTCTTGAGTAGTGCTGTTGTGGCAGTCTTGGATGAGTTGGTTTACTCTATTACCGGGGTGGTTAATCTCTTTCTAGCTAGAAGATGTCCTATGGATTTAGGAGAGTATATTGCTAGTGCTCCTCTTACACAACTTGTCAAGCCCGGTGGTGGCATTCGTCCTATTGTTGTGGGTACGGTTTGGCGACGTCTAGTTTCGAAGGTGGGTGCTGTTATGGTAGGTCGGTTTTTAGGGAGTTACTTTAATTGCCTTCAATTTGGTGTTGGGGTTTCTTCGGGTGGTGAGGCAATTCTTCATACAGTGAATCGGCTGATTGAGGACCGTGGTTCTGATGTTGGCCTTTCTATGTTGTTGGTGGATTTTCAAAACGCCTTCAATCTAGTTGATTGTTCGGTCATGTTACGTGAAGTACGTCGCCGTTGTCCGGGCATTTTGCGATGGGTCGAATTCTGCTATTCTAATACAGCCTAATTATATTATGGGGACCAAACCTTATGGTCGTGTCAAGGGGTGCAACAGGGTGATCCCCTTGGTCTTTTGCTTTTTGCTTTGGTTTTACAACCCCTGGTGTATAAAATCAGAGAGACTTCTGATGTATGTCTTCAGGCTTGGTATTTAGATGACGACACTATTGTTGGTGACACGTTGGTGGTGGGGAAGGTTCTACAATTGATTATGGATAAAGGGCCTTGTTTTGGGTGTCTTTCCACCTACTATTGCTCGACCTTTGTGTGGTGTTAAGTTGCTTGGTGGTCCCGCTAGTTTCGATTCTGGTTTTAGTAGTGAGCTTGTGATGCAGCTGGTGACCAAGACTATTGCCCTTATGGATAAGGTTGCTATGCTGGATGATCCTCAATGAGAGCTATTATTACTTAGGGCATGTACCGCAGTTTCTAAACTCTACTTTGCATCGCAGACTTGTAATACCCCAAAATTTGGAGAAATACTTTCTGTTTTGGGTGTTTTGTCCCTCGGGAGAGCTACGATTCAAAGACTGGTTGGTGAGCGCCTGTACCTGCAAAATAACGGAGACTCCGGGTGGTTGGAGCTTCGCCTCCGACGATCAAGTTAGAACGTGTAGGAGTGAGTAAAAAGTGCGGAAATAAAGGTGAGATCTTTCTCGGATTCCGAGAAAGGAGATTTCTCCGATGTAAGAGAATGTCAGAAATTATGTAATAAATTCAATCTGTCCCACAAATGGGGGAAATCTCCCTATTTATAGGGTCATTCTGGATAAAGGTGCCCTTGTCTAGGTCATTTGACCTAGATTTGGTGGGCTGTCCGTCCTTTTGACGGCTTTTTGGGAATTGGGCCTTTAAAAGCCGTTATTCCTCTTGATGATAGTGGATTCCACGTGTCACTTCGTAAGTGGCCCGATTTAGGCCAATATAGGATGTACATGTGTCCCATTCCCATTGGGCCACGTGGCGGGGTAATTTTACCCAAAACATTTGCCCCTCACAGATGTGACGTGGCAAGCCAAGTGGCATCTGTGACACGTGTCACTCATGCAGCGGTAGAACAAGAAAAACTGTTACCTTTTAGGGAATTTACTAGGATGCCCCTGAAGTTACCCCTCTATAAATTGAAACTTTGCCCCTCTCATTTTTGCTCATTTACGAAAAAGGTCTTGAGAGGATCTGAGAGAATCTTTAACTTTTGTTTGAGAAAAACCTTTCAGTCTGCCGCTTGCTGTTTACCGCCTAACCCAGTCGGCTTTTTCAACTTCAACGCTACCTCTTTCAGGTAACCGCCTGCTCTTTTTTCAATTTCTTTTCAGTTCGCCTGTGTTTGTTTTTCTTTTTTGAAAATGGTATCACAAACACATACGGCACGACCTAGGGTAGCTGTCAGCCGGTCACCTAGGACGGCTGAATCTAGAACTAGGGGTGCCGCCTGTCCTGAACTGCTCTCGCCAACGAATCCGTCTGTGTCTATGCAGGATACTATGGCTAGAACAAAAAAGACAGCTCGACCGCCTAGTGATGAAAAGGACGAGGGCCCTATCAGGGTGCCTAGAAGCGAGGTTTCCTATTACCCATCTGGCGTCCCCATGACGCCGACTGACTCGATTCTAAGTGATTCAGGAAATGCTTCCAGCGAAGAGGCATCCGGCTCTATAGAGGATTCGTCCCAGTCGGATGCTAACTCAGGCGGCCTCAGGAGTGAGGGAGAGCCGCCTATGAATGCTGAAGAAGGCTCTGAGAAAGAGGCCACCTCTATTGAGCAAGGCTAGGAAGAAACCTCTTCCTCTCTTTAAGAAAAATTTACTCCTTACTTCACCTATATATCCGCGTCTACCCAGAGACTCATGCGGAAAAACTTGGATGACTTTCGCGACACCTATGTCATGGGTGCCGGCTATAGGATTAACGTTCCGGCTCTTGACGATTCAGCCGTCTGGCCGCTTGTCCAGAGCTATGGGGATAGGTGCTTAGGGTGCTATGCGACCACCATACAGGCGGGCCTTAGGTTTCCGCTGGATCCGGCAATTGAACGGATCCTTGATGTGTACCGCCTGGGGATATGGCAGTTAGCACCCAATTCTTAGGTTAACATTCTAGGATTCGTAGCCGCCTGCAGGATGCAAAATGTTGAGCCTAGCTTTAAGGCCTTCGCCCATATGCATTACCTTAGCAAAGCTCCTGCATCAGCCGGCCCCGGATGGTTTACCTTGTCATGTAACAAGGGTTACATGATGACTTTGGGGAAAGAAAACAAGTGGAAGGATTGGAGAAACAAGTTTTACATTATCTCCTCCCCTGATACCATCCGGAACCGGAAGTATAAATCCTAGAACCAAAATCCCTATCTCCTTGGTCAAAAAGCTATTCTCCCGCCTGTGTCTGATGAAGGCTGGGACCAGATTTTGATGCCTGGTCTTTTTAAAGTTGATGTGAAAACGATTAAGGGGGGAACCGAGAAAGAGATTACCCCTAAAAGCTATATTCCATAATTCAGTTGGCTAGTTGATCCTTTCTTTTTAGCCGCCTGTGGCCTTAGCACTGAGAAAGGAAGAGGTGGGCAGCCGCCTGAGTCTTTTCATGGCAAACGTTTCATCATTCATCGTTTATTTTTTTTTGTTTTTTCTTTTGTTTTTTAATATTTCATTCGGCCTTTTGCAGAAGAAGCCATGTCTTAGCTTGATCCAAGCACGAAACCAGGAGGCGGCACCTCTGCTTACTGCTAAATAATGAAACACAAAAACCAAGTTTTCAAGAGAGAACAGATTGAGCATGTAAGCTTTCCTACATCCGTCCTCTTGTCGTTGGTCTTTTATTCAAACTTTCTTATTTCAAAGTCAATTCTTTCAGGAAGGATCGGTGAAGCCACATGTGCTTCCAACACTTGGGACTAAGCCCCCAAAGCAGACTCCGGATGAGGGCCCGACTCCTACTAAAAGGAGAAAGACGGTTGCTCACAAGCCGTCGGCCAGCCAATCTGAGTCCCACCCCTCTACAGGCGGCAAGTCGATCGCCGGTTGTAATGGCTGCATTAAAACAGGCGGAGGAGTCCAAGGCAAAGGCCGAAACTCCAACTGGGGCCACCGACTCTCCAGGCGGCCATTCAAGTAGGCGGAGGGACAAGAATGCTCAGGATTTGGTCATCATCCCAGGTACCTCCGCCTTTGATCCCTTACCCTACCCTTATAGGGTTAAGACTTACAATCATTCGCCAACCCAGTCTGAAACCAATCGGTCTTTCGGTCGGATCTATGCCAGCCTCTCACCAAGTATTGATTGTGCAGATGCTTCCCAGGCGCCGGATGCTAAGCGGATTGCCAAGGACATGCTCGTCGCCGTCTCTGCTGAACAACACGACTCTATTAAAGGAGTCGGCTCCCTTAACTTTGATGCTATCCTTGCAAATTTGGCGGAGGTAGTTTTTAAATAATTTCTAACTCTTGCCTTTACCGACTGTATGCTAACCATTTTTCTTTCTGCCGGATGCAGGCCATGCTGCGAGTCAATGGTCTTAAAAAACCATTTGCCGACAAGCAGAAAGAGGTAAGAGCCGCCAACTTAAGGGCTGCTTCCAATCTAGACAAAGCCATGTTTGATGTAAATAAGACTGAGTTGTTGACTCAAGATATCTTATACTCACATGCAACTGCCAATTTGCAAGTGAAGAAAGATTTGGAGGCGGCCCAGAAGAAGGTGACTGAGCTTAAGGCCGAGCTGAAAGAGGCTAAAGAGAAAGTTGAAGAGCTTCAAGATGCTGGCAAAGAGACGGATAGTCTCAAACGCCAGAATGAAAAACTTCGAAGCAAGCTTGCCAACCAAGAAAAGCAGCTCGCCTCCAAATGGTCCGCCAGGGTGGAAGAAGAGAAAAGGCAGCTCATTGAGGAGAATGAGGCCGACTGCGTCACTCGAAAGAAGATGGCGTGGAAGGCTCTGTTTCCCAAAGACGACTACTCCATCTGGGAGTATCGTTATGAGCAAGCCACAGAGGAGCTAGATGCTGAGGCGGATCAGGGAGCTGATGGCGGCGAGGGGGACTAGCATGAGGACGAGGTTAAGGAGGTCGATGGAGATCATTCGACCAATTAAGAAGTAGCGGATGAAAATGAAGCCGAGTCCTCTCCTAAAGCTGTTTAATTTAAGTGTTGTTTCCGCGGTCGGTTGACCATTTTAAATACATTTTCGGCCTGCGTGCCAAGTATCTATTGTTTCTTTACCGACTGAGGAGTCGGGTTAACCAACAATTTCTCTTTCTTTTCACCGGCTGTATAGCCGGTTAACAATTAAAAAATTTTAATTTTGCTAGCTAAGGGGCCAGCTTTTTATGATGAATCATCCGGCTAATAGGTCGGTTTTTAACGTTTGTGTTTGGTTTCTAACACTTGTGTTTTAGTTTTTAAAGTTTGAATTTGAATTGAATTCGAATGGTATACCGAATGGTTTTGCCCCTGGCCGGCTGTGCGCTTGGGTTTATAAGTTGGTTGATTGGCTTGAAAATGTGTGATGCCGGATTGGGGTATGACTGATTTTCAAGTCAATCAATCTCTAAGGTGATTGCCCCAAGCCAAGCGTGCAGTCGGCACTCGAGCATTCGGATTTCATTACAGGCGGTCACTAGACCTTTCTTCCATGGTCGAATGGTTGTTCATACAACAAGTATTACAAGTTGAGTGAACTTAAATGTTGAGTTAGCAGCGGTCCGCCTGGGAGTCTTCCTTTACAAGTGTCTCGTATTTTCCAGGCGGCCCTTTCTTCTTACCCATTTTCAACAGATCCGGATGGATGATCATGCTCCCAATATTGTAATTTGCATGAGGTAGTAAGTTTGCGATTGCCCGCCTGCTAATTTTCTATCACATAAGCAGGCGGTTCTATAAGCCTTATGCGCTCACCCCATCTCGAGAGAGTTTCACCCTACTTAGGCTAATTTTCAAACTAGCCGACTATGTAGGTGGCCATAATCTAATTATACTCGATGTCCGCATATCCCTGCTTGGAGGACTTGTATAATTTCGCGAGGTAATCTAAGCTAGAATTTCAGTCGGCAACCGATTGATGTATCTAACATCCGGCCACCGCATACTTGTTCATTCTTTAGATTGCCATGGTCAGGTAGCTATGAGTTGACCAAGTAGGCCGTTCAATTGTCGTTGCCTGTATGCTGTAGAGCAAACGATAGAATGCCCTCTGCAGCGATAACAACCGAAAGGGCGTCGCCGGACGCCATATTTCACATTGGAGCAGGCGAATTTATAAAATGGGTAACCATCCGGCCATTGGCCTCGTGTCTAATTGTTTGGAAGACAATTGTATAGCCACTAAACCTTTTAATGTTTAGCTCATTATCCGACCATTGGCCTCACATTTGATAACTCCAAATAAAAAAAAAAATTTGTTAATTAAAGAAAGGGGTCCGTTTGTAATAAAAACAGGCGGCACATACAATAAGTCGTATGTGTGCATAGGAATAAATAAAATAATTTGGAAACAAAAAGCAGCTTTTCATTGATAGGCTTTCCATTTACAAATATTTACAACACTTAGAAGTAGTACTTTTTAAGATTGTCTACATTCCAAGTTTTGGGCAGCCGCCTACCGTATGGGGTCTCCAGGTGGTAGGTGCCATTTCTTACTTCTTCATAGATCCGGTAGGGGCCTTCCCAGTTAGGAGTCAGCTTTCCCAACTCATTCGCTGTAACACCCCCAAATCTCCGTCTACGTAAATACTATATTTATACGTATACAAATGCCGTAGAGATAGACTTGGGCGTATTACCGCCATGTGAAAACGTAAGGCTTATTAAATTACTCAAACTGCAGCGGAAAAATAACTAACTTTTATTAATAGTATGAATAATTATAATAACTGCTTCAAAATAAGCTAAAAAAAAAACTTGTCCAAACATAAATAAAATTAATTCCTATCTATGTGATCCGAATCCCGACTCTAGTATGCGTACGAACAACTTCACACCTGAAATCAAGACTGCTTACCAAAATGGTAAACAGGGCGAACCAAAACAAAAAGGAAAACAGATTAGCAAAAACGCTAAGTACGTATAATTGCAAGGCATGTAAATATTTTTATTAGGCAAACATGCTTTCGAAATAACCATCTAAATTTAAACCTGTCACGAGTCACTTTCCAAAATAAAACTTTCCAAAAATAATTAAACCTTCCAAGGGTAGTAATATCCATCAATAAAAGCTTTCCAAACCAATAGATTTCCAATTTATAAACTTCTCAATTTTTGATATATTTCTAAACCAATTTTCCTCACCTAAGTGTGCACACCCCCCAAGCAAGTTATACTATACTCGAGAAAAGACCAGATCATACAAAACTCATGGTCTTACTTAACCAGTCCCGGGTAGAGGGACAATTAAAATATCAAATACTCAAGCTCACAACGAGCTACAAATTAATTAAACCAAGTGATTTATAAATCAAATAACTTTTTTTAAATCGATCAACATTTAGAGATCAAACCTTCAAATCAAAATTATATACTTTAACTTGTCATGAAAATTGTTAACTTAAATATTCATATGCAACATTTATTCAAAAAAAAAAATCATTAAAACACGCATTCAAAAATTGTATCAAGGACCTAGCCACCTATACGTACCTTGATCACGAGAACAAAAAGGTACGACTACTAAACTTGACCACGATCGGGAGACTCCTCCTACACAAATAAAATAACCTTAATTAATATAAGGTTAACAAAATAACACAAAACCAAAAACACCATTCTATTGTGCATGAACTACCTAAATATTAACCTTTATCAAAATAGTGCTATTAGTATAGTTGGGTGGTCGTTGGTGGCGGACAAGGTGGTTGTTCGGTGGCAACAACTTGGTTATGGGTTGTAGAGTTTATTTAAGCTAGATAGAGTAAGAAGAAGGGGTGATGGGATAGAGAGTAGAGAAGAGGATTTCTGATTTTTGGTGTTAGGAATTGTGAAGTGTTGAGGGTCTATTTATAGTGTTTAAGGGGTAGTAAGATAGAGTTAAAGGAGGATTGAGATTAACATGGGAACATGATAAATGTAAGTTTGTTAAATGAATATGAGTGAAATTTAGTCTAGGTTAATTCATGTGGGAAAATACAATGGAAAGGATTAGGGATGGAAGTAAGATAAATGCTAATATGGTTAAGAAAGATAAATTAAGAGATTTAAAAAAATGATGAATTAAGAGATTTTAATAAAATAATAATGATAAGTATGGCTTAGCTTCTTCATAACTCACGGCCCTTTTTTATTTATTTATTTTTTTTTACATATATATATATAAAACGAAAATCATTCTTAAATAAATAAAATAATTAGATTTGATAATTAAATCAAATTAAAATATATAGATAATATCAAAACTAATATTTGTTGTAATTCATGAGATAATAATTAAGCTAAAGTTGTTAAGTATTATTAAGATAAAATCCGGAAAATAAAATTAAAAACGGCGTACAACGTTAATTAATAAAAGTACGGACCGACCAAGATCATAATTTAGAAATATTTAATTATTTCAATTAATTAAAGAAATTACTAATTAAGAAAATATTTTCAAAAATTAGGAGTATTACAGTCTACCCCCCTTAAAAGAAGTTTCGTCCCGAAACTTAAAATTATTTAATAACTCAAATTAATACTCCAAATTAGTTAAAATTTAGTAAGTTCATGCACAACCTAAGGACTTGACTCAAAAGATTCACTTAATAAAGACATAAAAGGAAAGCGCGAAACTCTATTGCATTCTACCCCCCTTAAAAGGAAGTTACGTCCCCGTAACTTAACCACTCACCATGAATAGGTTTGGGTACTTTTTACGCATTTCTGCCTCAGCTTCCCAAGTAGCTTCCTCAACCTTATGGTTCGACCATAGAACCTTGACAATCTTCACATCCTTGTTTCTGGTGCTTCTAACTTTACTATCTAGAATTCTCACCGGTCTTTCTTCGTAGGTCAAGCTCTCATCTAGCTCAATTGTCTCTGGTTCTAGCACATGTGCAACATCAGGAACATACTTGCGGATCTGACTCACATGAAAGACATTGTGCACCCTTTTCAACTCGTTGGGTAAGTCCAACTTATATGCTACTTTTCCAACTTTCTGGAGAATCTCGTATGGCCCAATGTACTTTGGGCTCAACTTCCCCCTCTTCCCAAATCTCATTACCCCCTTCATAGGAGATATCTTTAGCAACACCTTCTCTCCTACTTGGAATTCTACATCTCTACGCTTCTCATCAGCATAACTTTTCTGTCTATCTTAGGCTGCTTTGATTTTCTCCTGGATTAACTTCACTTGCTTAACAGTTTCCTCAATCATTTCAGGCCCAAGCACAACCGTTTCACTTATGTCACTCCAACAAACTGGGCTCCTACATTTCCTTCCATACAAGGCCTCAAATGGGGCCATTCCAATGCTTGCATGATGGCTATTATTATATGAAAACTCAATCAAGTCTAAGTGGTCTTCCCATGAACCTTGATACTCCAATACACATGCTCTCAACATGTCTTCCAAGGTCTGTATGGTCCTTTCAGTCTGACCATCAGTTGCAGGGTGAAAAGCTGTACTCATCAATAGCTTTGTTCCCATGGCCTTTTGCAAACTTTTCCAAAAGTTAGACAAGAATCTCGAATCACGATCTGAAATGATATCTGTAGGCACTCCATGATACTTCACCACAAACTTCACATATGCCCTTCCCAACTGATCCATAGACCAAGTGTTTTTCATAGGTATAAAGGTTGCGGACTTAGTCAATCTATCCACAATGACCCAAATAGTGTCATTCCCTGCCCTGGTCCTTGGTAATGCCCCCACAAAATCCATGGCGATCGAATCCCACTTCCACTTTGGTACTTCCAAGGATTGAACCATTCCTTGTGGCCTTCGATGCTCTATCTTCACTTTCTGGCATGTTAAGCATTTTGCCACAAACTCTGCTACTTCTTTCTTCATGTTTGGCCACCAAAAGACCTTCTTCATATCCTTATACAACTTATCCCCTCCAGGATGCATCGAATAAGGAGAGCTATGGGCCTCCTCCATCAGTCTTTGCTTGATGTCCCCACGATGTTGTGGAATACACCATCTCTCTTTAAATCGAATACTTCTATCATCAGTAATAGTAAAGTCCAAAACCTGTCCTCCCTCAATCTTCTCTTTTATTGCCTTCAACTTCGAGTCCCCCAACTGACTTTCTCTAATCTCATCATAAATAGAAGGTTTCACCGCCAAGGCATTTAACATCTTACTGACCTCTCCATGCTCCACCACTTCCAAATTCATCTTCTGAAATTCTACACACAACTGGTCTGGTAAAATCATCAAATTCATCAAATGACTGGTTTTCCTACTTAAAGCATCAGCTACCACATTAGCTTTCCCCTCATGATATTGGATATTCACACTATAATCTTTCATAAATTCCAACCATCGTCTCTGTCTCGAGTTCAAATACTGCTGAGTGTAAATGTACTTTAGACTCTGATGATCTGTGAACATTTTACAAGTTGCACCATATAGATAATGTCTCCAAATTTTCAAAGCAAACACAATCGCAGCTAACTCCAGGTCATGGGTTGGATAGTTCACCTCATGTAGTTTCAATTGTCTCGAAGCATATGCAATGACCCTCCGATTCTGCATTAAAACACAACCCAATCCAAACTTCGATGCATCACTATACACCTCATATTGCCCACTTTCATCTGGTAAAGCCAATACTGGTGCTGAGGTTAACTTGTCTTTCAAGGTCTGGAACGCTTGCTCACACTCCTAGGTCCAAACAAACTTACATTCCTTCTTCATTAAATTCGTCATGGGCCTCGCAATCCTCGAAAAATCCTTCACAAATCTTCGATAATAGCCTGCCAATCCCAAGAAACTTCGAACATCTGACACATTCTTAGGTGTTGGCCATTCACTCACTGCATTGATCTTCGAGGGATCTACTGAAATTCCTTCCCTAGAAATCACATGCCCCAAAAAGGCTACCTTTTCTAACCAAAACTCACACTTTGACAACTTAGCATATAATTGGTGCTCCCTCAGGATCGACAATACTTTCCTCAAATGATCTTCATGCTCCTCCTTATTCTTGGAGTAGATCAAAATATCATCAATGAAAACCACCACAAACTTATCCAAATATGGCCTAAAGATTCGGTTCATCAAATCCATGAAAACTGCAGGTGCAGTAGTTAACCCAAATGGCATAACTGTGAACTCATAATGGCCATAACGTGTCCTGAAAGCACTCTTGGGAATGTCCTGCTCTGCAATTCTCAACTGATGGTACCCTGACCTCAAATCTATCTTGGAAAATATTCCAGCCCCTTTCAACTAATCAAACAAATCATCAATTCTAGGCAAAGGATACTTATTCTTGACTGTCACATTATTCAACTCCCGATAGTCTATGCACAACCTCAAACTTCCATCCTTCTTTTTCACAAACAACACTGGAGCACCCCATGGAGAAGAACTAGGTCGAATATATCCCTTATCCAACAAGTCATCTAACTGAGTTTTCAATTCCTTCATCTCAGCTGGAGCCATCCTATATGGGGCCTTCGAGATAGGTCCAGTCCCTGGTAGCAATTCTATGGTGAACTCAACATCCCTTACTGGCGGCATACCTGGTATCTCATCAGGAAACACATCTGGAAATTCCTCAACTATTGGAATACTCTTTTTCTTCTCATCCTCCCTTCCCACTTCCTGAACACTACACATGTATATAGGATAACCCTTCCTGACACAATTCCGAAACTGCAAGGCAGAAATGATTTTGATCCCTGAATTCTTCCCTTCCTTCCTATAAGTCACTGTCACATTACCCGGACCCAACAATTTCACTTTCTGAGCAGCATAATCTATGTGAGCCTTATACTTTCCTAGCTAGTCCATCCCTAAAATCACATCTAGGTCTTGCAACTCAAACTCAATCAAATCTGAAAGAAATTCTACTCCAGCTATGGTGATAGGTACCCCTTTATGTAACTTAGAACAATTTCTCACCTCCCTAGTTGGAATAGAAACATCTAGAGACACTAATAATGGACTCTCTAACTTTAATCTTTGGACTAGAGATTTTGAAACAAAAGAATGAGACGCACCCGAATCAAACATGACTCTAGCATTCAAAGAACAAACAAGGAAAGTGCCAATTACCACATCATTAGAAGCCTCAGCCTCACGACGATTCATCACGAACACACGACCCTTAGGGGCCCCTCCTGCACCGCTACTGGTTCCATTCCTCTGAGCTGATCCATTGGTCTGGGGTGGTTTAGGTGGGTTATTGGTCTCCTGGACTTTCCCCATCTTAACATCCTTCTCCTTAGTGTAGCACTCATACTCCCGATGCCCCAGTTTCTGACAGTAACGACAAGTCACAGGGTTTCCCTCACAATCCTTCCCTGGGTGATTTTTCTCACATCTCTTACAAAAATAACTTCTCTTAGGCCTGGTGTTATTTCCATTCCCATGATTGTTATTTCCTTGTCCATTAGCTCCCTTCCCAAGGTTTCCCCTATTGTCCCTCCTGTTGAATTGCCCATTTCCCCCAGAACTCTCCCCAATCCTAGGCCTCTTATCAACTCCATGTGAACCCCCATCACTCTTCCTTTTCCCTCCAGCTGAGTTCTCTAACTCTCTCCCTCGGATCCCATATAGGTGGGCAGCTCTTCCATAGACTTCATCTAGTGTTTCAAAGGTTACCCCTCCCAACTTCCCCTGAAGACTTAGGGTTAAACCTTGCTCGAACCTTTGGGCTTTCAACTCCTCCGTGGGTACTACCTCAGGTGCAAACCTCATCAACTTAATAAATTTATTATAATATTCATTAATGGTCATATTTCCCATCCTCAAATTGGTAAACTCCATGCATTTCTGCTTCTTCAGGTAGGCGGGATAAAACTTGTCTCTTATAGCCTTCTTCAATTCTTTCCACCCAAAGTTAGGGGTTTCTAAAAGCCTAGTCCGGTTTTGACTCCACCATAGGTCAGCTTCTTCCCTCAAGTAATAAACAACATTATTAACCTTCAATTCTTCAGGACAGTTAATGGCATCAAACAACTTGTCAAATTCCCTTATCCAATTCTCCAAACTAGCAGGATCCTCCTTTCCAAGGTAAGTGGGTGGTTTTGCAGCTGCTACCCTCTTAAAAACTTCCCCAAATTGATCTAAGTCGTTGCTACGATTCCCCTGAATCACCAGTTGGCTCATGCTTTGAGCAATGGTAGTTAGCTTCCTAAGAGTAGAGCTCATTTTGGAACCAGTGCGTCTACTATTTCCGGCTCTTAGAGACATCCTGAATAACTTAAAATAACAAATAATACACATTTATTATATGAGAAAATTTCATAAAACTCTTATTAAAGATTGAACTCCATATTTAGCCACATAGGCTTATTAAAATAATTAATTCATTTTGTCACTACAAATTCATAAGGGCCACTAGTTGGCTTACAAAACAAAACAATTTGCTATTAATGGAAGAAATCAATCAATTATTATTCTGAAGTTCTACTCTTGGTCTTAGCTTGCTGGATCATCTTTCTGGCCACGTCACCTGTGTTTCCTGTGGAAAGTTGAGGGGAATCAGGTTCTAAAGGTTTAGCCATGTGGGTTGGAATTTGGTTACATTCAAGCAAGAAGGTAGGATAAAATTCACTATAAGTTGGGCTACGGCACGAGCCATAGCTAGAGTTGCAGTTTGGGCTAACATAGGGGCCAGGGTTACGGTTTGTACTGTGTTTTGGACTAGATACTCGACCTCTTGGGACAAGGGGTTCAGTAGTATGAGGTGGGGATTCGAAGTCATTTGGGTGAGGGATTTCTAAGTCATCGGATGATATATAGTCAAGATGCAAACGTGGAGGTGGTAAGGGTGGCATATCATAGTTTAGATTATTTAACTTTTGGACTTCTTGAGGTGTAAGCCGAAGAGGAATTTCAGCAACTATTGGTCTTGGGATTCGGCTCCAGTCAACTTCGACGAAATGTAGGTCTGCTTTAAAATTGGTTAAGGTTCCTAGCCATTTTCCTTCATGCATATAGGCTTCAATATTCCACAACCCATTTGGTTTAATTAAATTTCTATACTTTCGGATTAGTGTATTATATTTAGGTGTGTTGGGTAAGTGAACTAAGGCCAGTAGGATGATCCATGGTTCCTCGATCATAAATTTCATATTCCTGTGTCTTTTTATATCAGTAGCATGCCAAACAATGTCTGTTATAAAGTCACGCACAGATATAGCATCCGATTTTACTAGCCTTTGATAAAAGAAATGTCTTCTAATAGTTTCCATCATCTGTGATAACACAAACTATTTAAGTAAGCAATTCAAATTTCCTCAAGGATAAATCCAAAATGATTACCAATGGAACCAAAATTCCATAACCACACAAATAACTAGACGACCCTAATTATACTTAGACTAATGCACATTAGGTGTTTACAAAATCAAATAGTTTCAATTCATTTTGTTTTCGAAAATAAATTTAAACCTGTCACGAGTCACTTTCCAAAATAAAACTTTCCAAAAATAATTAAACCTTCCAAGGGTAGTAATATCCATCAATAAAAGCTTTCCAAACCAATAGATTTTCAATTTATAAACTTCTCAATTTTTGATATATTTCTAAACCAATTTTCCTCACCTAAGTGTGCACACCCCCCAAGCAAGTTATACTATACTCGAGGAAAGACCAGATCATACAAAGCTCATGGTCTTACTTAACCAGTCCCTGGTAGAGGGACAATTAAAATATCAAATACTCAAGCTCACAACGAGCTACAAATTAATTAAACCAAGTGATTTATAAATAAAATAACTTTTTTTAAATCGATCAACATTTAGAGATCAAACCTTCAAATCAAAATTATATACTTTAACTTGTCATGAAAATTGTTAACTTAAATATTCATATGCAACATTTATTAAAAAAAAAATCATTAAAACACGCATTCAAAAATTGTATCAAGGACCTTGCCACCTATACGTACCTTGATCACGAGAACAAAAAGGTACGACTACTAAACTTGACCACGATCGGGAGACTCCTCCTACACAAATAAAATAACCTTAATTAATATAAGGTTAACAAAATAACACAAAACCAAAAACACCATTCTATTGTGCATGAACTACCTAAATATTAACCTTTATCAAAATAGTGCTATTAGTATAGTTGGGTGGTCGTTGGTGGCGGACGAGGTGGTTGTTCGGTGGCAACAACTTGGTTATGGGTTGTAGAGTTTATTTAAGCTAGATAGAGTAAGAAGAAGGGGTGATGGGATAGAGAGTAGAGAAGAGGATTTCTGATTTTTGGTGTGAGGAATTGTGAAGTGTTGAGGGTCTATTTATAGTGTTTAAGGGGTAGTAAGATAGAGTTAAAGGAGGATTGAGATTAACATGGGAACATGATAAATGTAAGTTTGTTAAATGAATATGAGTGAAATTTAGTCTAGGTTAATTCATGTGGGAAAATACAATGGAAAGGATTAGGGATGAAAGTAAGATAAATGCTAATGTGGTTAAGAAAGATAAATTAAGAGATTTAAAAAAATGATGAATTAAGAGATTTTAAGAAAATAATAATGATAAGTATGGCTTAGCTTCTTCATAACTCACGGCCCTTTTTTATTTATTTATTTTTTTTTTACATATATATATATAAAACGAAAATCATTCTTAAATAAATAAAATAATTAGATTTGATAATTAAATCAAGTTAAAATATATAGATAATATCAAAACTAATATTAGTTGTAATTCATGAGATAATAATTAAGCTAAAGTTGTTAAGTATTATTAAGATAAAATCCGGAAAATAAAATTAAAAACGGCGTACAACGTTAATTAATAAAAGTACGGACCGACCAAGATCATAATTTAGAAATATTTAATTATTTCAATTAATTAAAGAAATTACTAATTAAGAAAATATTTTCAAAAATTAGGAGTATTACATTCGCCCTACCAATTGCCTCCATTTTGCGTAACACAAAGTCCCCAATTTTCAAAGGGCGCTTGTGCACTTTCTTGTTGTAGGCACGAGTCATTCTCAGATGGTAAATCTCATAACGCATGGCGACATTGCCCCTGCGTTCTGGGAGTGAGTCCAATGCTAGGCGCATGGCCTCCCATTTTGCCTCTTCATCATAAAGCATGACTCGAAGAGTCAGCTCATAATGCTCGATGGGCAAGACGACTTTAGCACCGTATAACATGAGAAATGGGGTTTCGCCTGTTGCCCCCATGGCAGTGGTCCGGATGGCCCATAGGACATGAATCAATTCTTCAGCCCATAAACCTTCGGCTCTTTCATTTTTCTTTTTAATGTTGTCTGAGATGAGTTTGTTGAAGACTTCAACCTGGCCGTTTGCTTGGGGTCGGCTGATAGATGCAAAATAATTTGAGATCCCTTGATCTCCCAACTAAGTCTTGAGTTGAGGCGTCTCAAATTGAGGTCCATTATCAAATACCATAAACATAGGTACCCCAAACCGGGTGATAATGTTCTTCCATATGAAGGAGATGACATCTTTTGTTTTGATGCCTTTGATCGCCTCTGATTCCACCTTCTTGGTGAAATAATCCACAGCCACCAAGATATGACGTTTTTCTCCTAGTGCAGACGTATACAGACCTAGAATGTCCATGCCCCACGTAGCAAATGGTACTGGGCTGTGGATTGACGTCAGGTCAGTGGCCGGACGATGGATTAGCTTGCCGAATTTTTGACACTTGTCACATTTTTTGACAATTTCCATTGCGTCCAACTCCAAGGTAGGCCAGAATTAATGCTGCCTGGCTCTGACATCTAGAGATCTGCCTCCTGAGTGGGAGGCGCAGTATCCCGCATGCAGATCTTCGAGAACCTCCTTCCCTTTTTCCGGGGTAATACACTTCAATAAGGGCTTCAAAAATCCCGCCTTGAAGAGTTCTCCTTCTCTGATCTCGAAGTTTGCTACACGCTTTTTCAGCACGGCCGCCTCCTGAGGTGAATCAGGGAGTGAATCGTCTGTTAGATAAGCCCGGATGGGATCCATCCAAGTAGAGCTTTGGTCCAGAATTCCAATGGGCTCGTCATCAGTTATGCTTCGTTTTTTTATAATTTCCCAGAAAATGGACTGAGGCGCATCATAGGAGGCGGAAGATGCCAACTTTGACAGAGCATCCGCCTGGTTATTTTTGGACCTGGGCACTTGAGTTAGATGGAATTCCTCAAGTGTCCCCGCTTCAGCCTTGACAGCCTCTAGATACTTAATTATAGCCGGATGTGTGGCTTCAAACTCACCATGGTATTGGCAAACGACCAACTGAGAGTCTGTGCAGGCTTCAATTTTTGTTGCCCCTGCCGCCTAACACATGCGGATACGGGCGAGCAGGGCTTCGTATTCCGCCTCATTGTTTGAGGCCTAGAACTTGAACCGTAGTGCATACTCATATTTGTCCCCTTTCGGGGGTTCACAGATTATGCCTACACCACAGTCGTTCATAGTAGAGCTCCCGTCTACATGCAGCCTCCAAACCTGATCAAGGTTATCCGGAGCAGCCGACCTTGTCATTTCGACAATGAAGTTGGCGAACGCCTAACCCTTCACTGCCTTTCTCGGTTCGTAGGAGATTTCAAGACTTTGTATTTCAATAGCCCAATTAAGCATTCTACCGGATGAGTCCAGAGTTGTCATTGGCCGCTTGAGGGGTTGGTCTGTATAGACCACCACCGGATGAGCCAAGAAGTATGGTTTGAACTTCTTGACAGCCATGTAAAGGGCAAGGCCAAATTTAACCATGGGGTACCGAAGTTCAGCATTTCGTAGAACATGGCTTATGAAATAGACCGGGAGCTGGATGCTATCCCTTTCAGCAAGGAGGACGACACTGAGGACATGATCTGAGATGGCTAAATACATAAAGAGCATCTCCTTGGGAAAAGGACTAACAAACCTTGGAAAGGAGTGCAGATGATCTTTCAATTACTGAAAGGCCGCCTCAGCATCACCCCCCATTCAAACCGAGTCTTCTTCCTGATTGCTTGGAAGAAGTATAAGCATTTATCACCTGACCGACTGAGAAATCTTCCCAATGCCGCTAGACAACCAGTGAGCTTCTGAACTTCCTTGACAGTGTGGGGTGACTTCATGTCAATGACCGCCTGTATCTTTTCGGGGTTAGCCTATATCCCCCTTTGATCAATCAGGAATCCGAGAAACTTCCTAGACTCAACACCAAAAACACATTTTTTGGGATTTTACATCACTTTGTGCCGCCTGAGTGTGGTGAATGTTTCTCGGAGATCAGCAAGATGATCCGCTTGGAGTTTAGATTTGACTATCATATCATCAAAGTACGCCTCTACGTTCCTTCCAATCTGATTAATAAAAACTGTATTGATCATTCGCTGGAAAGTAGCAGACGCATTTTTCAACCCAAACGGCATCAAAGTATAGCAGAATAACCCATGATCAGTGACAAAGGCCCTCTTCTCTTGATCTTTTTTCCACAGGGGTATTTGATGGAAACCAGAGTAGGCATCCATAAAGCTCATCAGGGCATGACCAGCTGTAGAGTCGACAAGACTGTCGATCTTCGTAAGCGGATAACTGTCCTTCGGACATGCCTTGTTGAGATCTGTGTAGTTAACACACATACGCCAGGTTCCATTCGGCTTCTTTACAAGCACAACATTCGCCATCCACTCAGGGAAGTTACATGACCGAATGAACCTAACGTCCAGCAGTTTTTTAACTTCGGCAGCTGCCGCCTGACTTCTTTCCTCGCCGTGATTTCTTTTCTTTTGCCGAACCAGCTTCTTTTTTGGATCCATGGCGAGCTTGTGGACAGCAAGATCCGGGCTGATGCCTGGCATCTGTTCTACTTCAAAGGTAAAAATGTCTTTGAATTCTTTCAATAGGTGGTGCAAGCTTGCACCTAACCTTTCAAGAGCAGCCGTACCCACCTTAACAATTCGCTCTGGACGACTGTCATCTAGAGGAATATCAACGTGCTCTCTAGCTGGCTTTGGATGTAGATCATCTGACCATTCCCCGGTCAGTGATTGCTATTTCTTCTCCTTCTTCACCTCCACCAGCTTTTCTGTTTTTCTTTTCTTTGCAGCTACTAGAGGGGGTGAATCAGGGTCCTTGACATCATCAAGGTCTATTTACTCCTTCAGCAGACCGGCTGCAGAGGCAGTCGGCTTGACGTCCGAGAGATAGCACTCCGTGATTGTCTTTTGGTCCCCATTAAGGGAGCCAACAATGCCATCATCCCTTTCGTACTTGAGAAGCATGAGGGTTGGGATGATGACGGCCTTGCACTCATTGAGAGTGGGTCGGCCAAGAATGATGTTGTAGGCGGTTAACTCTTTAACCACCAAAAAACGGACGACCATATGTCGCCCTTGCCCCTTTTCTCCCAGCTGGATGGGTATATCAATCTGTCCGACTGGGTGCACGAATCCCCCTCCAAAGCCAATTAATGGATGGGAGACGTCGCGCAAACCATCCCGCTTGTAATTAAGCCGGGATAGACACTTGTAGCTTATAAGATCAAAGGATCTACCAATTCAATGAGGATCCGGCCAACCAACTGGTTGGCAACCTTACATTCGATGACGACTGGATCATCATGCGGTCGGCGAACTTTGCCCCGATCCTTTTCAGTGATGAGGAAGTCTGGGAGTGTTCCACTGGAGGACGCCTGTCCATCATCAACCGAGTGGATCATCCTTTTCAGATGATCCTTGGTGCCCCGAATGGTCGAGCCACCACTTGCGAATCCACCTGCTATGGTGTAGACCGAATTCTTATCGGTATCCAAGCTACTAGTAGGTTGTGTTTCGGGTGTTTTTTGGATTTCCTGGGATACTGGTCACGCTCTGCTGGCAATGAGTCGGTCCCACCTGCAAAACAACGAATATTCCGATCAACGGAATATTCGCCTCCGACGATCAAGTCAGTGATCAGAACGGAAAAGTCTAGAGAGAGAAAGTAGAGAGAAGTTGGAGCTATTTAATGCTCTGTTGTTTTCAATTCTCTGAATCCCCCCTCATCATAAATGATTGGGGTATTTATAGGGGTGGGACTCGTGCCCCTTTCTAGGGTTTATACCCTAGATTTGCGTGACGTGATTGGCTGTGCAATCAGTGAGTGCCACGTGCTACTCTGGGGGCGCCGTTTTGCGGCTTTCATTGATATCTCTCGGGATTTGGGCCCTGACGTTATTAGGGTTTCCTGGCATGTTGATTATTAAGGGAACATATGCCCTTAACACATGGCATCTTCCCGTGGTGACACGTGTCTCCCTATAACTAGGCCACGTGTCACTATGGGATTGGTCCACGGCCTTAAGGGCTCTGAATTAGGTGGCATCTTCCCGTGGTGACACGTGTCACCCTATAACTGAGCCACGTGTCACTATGGGATTGGTCCACGTATACGGGGTATTTTTACCCACAACATTTGCCCCTCAGAGGGGGTGGCTCGTACGCTTACAGGCCGACTCCTCTGACCTCAAGTAGCCTTGGTGCGTACAGGGGTATTATGGTTTTGTCAGTTTTCCGTCCGCCTGACAATTTTAGAACGAACGCCTATCTATACAAATGGCGCGGACGGATATTGACCCTCTTTCTTTTGGGAGATGCGGCCGTCTTGCCACTGCGGAGAGAGCTTTAGCTCTGTTAACCTCCCTGGATGAAGATGGGCCGTCTTACTTTTGGGAGATGTGGCCGTCTTGCCACTGCGGAGAGAGCTTTAGCTCTGCCAACTTCCTTTTGGACGCGCCGTTTACTAGGTCATCCTCTTTTCCGCCTAATTTAACGGAGTTGCTCCTTGTCTCTCCAAATTCTAGGTCACATTTTTCAAATTGTAACCGTTCAGTTGTGTTAGGCGGGAAAGATGAATTTACTCTCTTACCCTCATAACTTTTCCCTATATATACAAGGATTTTGACTTCATTTTGGTACTTTGGAACTTTACATTTTCTAGAGAGAAGTCAGAGCTTCTAGAGAGAGAAAGTGCATTTTCTTTTGAATCTTCAAGAGCTCCGCCGTGCATTTGAGTTTTCCAGTGACATTCGTTGAATTTTCCGATCAATCTTCAAGGCTTCCAAGTTTTCAACACGTACAAAGGTAGGCCGCCTGTTTTTCTTTTCCTTGTCTTTTTATTTTCTTTGTTTATTTAAAAGCTGGCTCAACACTCGGCTTCGTCCGTTTCTCCTCATGAGGCCGGTCGTTCGCCTGGGACTGAGGAGTCTAGAGTTGACGGAGACGAGTTGTCTCCTTCATGGAGTGGGTCCATTTCTAGTGCGTACCAACTCACATCCACCCATTCTTCTATGTCCCTACAGTCGAACATGGCACGGACGATGCAAACGCACGATCGTCATGCGGCCAGAAATCCAGACGGAAGTCTGGTAAACCCTAGGCCTCCTTATGACCCAAACAATGTTAACGTTGAGACCCCTTCCACCACTCCTACGACCGCTTCCACGGGCACTCACTGCTCGGCCGTGGAAGTAACTTCCTCATTCGAGGAGCGTCAAAGAACTCAAGGCGCATCTACAATGGGGGGAACGTCCGGGCAAACTCCGGGGTTGAGGTTCCCCCAATATGCCAGCTCGGTCATGGATGGGGCCGAGTTGCTACTCTGTGAGGGGCCTCCTTCTTCTTCTCGAGCGGACGCTGATGCGTCCGTCCCCACTCCCTCAGAACTCTATCTCCGATATGGCAGGTCGGACAGACCAAGAACGGGGGTTTCAATTAATGAACCGTCTGACCTAGCCCCTCGCAGAGCTCCTCCTACTGGGAGTCAGGAGACCGGTGCCAAAGATAAGGGCAAACGGCCACTTGAAGACATTATCTCTCCCCGAGGCGGCCATAGCTCTAGGAGCCGCAGCTCAGCGGAGGCAGCCGACCTGCAGCCGACCTGGATAGAGTGCTGTCTTCCGAGTTTGGGAGCGCTCCTCAGCGAGAAAAGGATGAAGCTGAGAATGCGGCCGAGGGTGGAGCGGCGGCCGCAGAGGGAGAAGAGGCGACCGAGGAGGATGTTGCCAATATTGACAACTTCAAGGATCCGTACGCCTACACAGTGGGTAGCATAGCCTTGGGCTACCTGAACTACAAATTTGAGGAATACAAGGCATTCCTCCACCTTGGGGAGGGATTTGAGATCCAGCCTCCAAGGAAGTCCCGCGCTTTGGCCGCTTGGGAAGAAGAGAGGCCGCGTCAAAGATCCTTCAGCGTCTACAGGGCGGCCTTGGACGTTGGACTGCGCTTCCCCCTCCATCCTTTCGTCCGCACCGTCTTGGACGAGTATGACATTGCCCTCTTCCAGCTGATGCCAAACAGCTGGTTGAATATTTTTGGGTACTTAGTGACGTGCATCTGCAAAGGCTTCAAGCCGGACTTTGCAGTTTTCTATGAGATGCACTCATTGACTAAGCTGGACGCGGACAAGGACGGCTGGCTCATCTTGAGCACCACTAGAGATTATATGATGGTGGTGGACCGCGTCTCTAAGTAGCGCGACTGGAAGCACCGATTCTACCGCATCAAAACCAAGGACGTTGAATTTAACTTGCGGATGAATCGGTTCAATGCTGAGCCAATTCAACTTGGACGTGGGGACCTCAAGCCCGATAAGCCACCCGTCCACCCCAGCCAGGAGTACCAGCTTGAATATTTCAAAGTCAAGCGGGTGAAAAGGAACGGGAAAACTGAGCGCGTTCCAAGTAACTGGGTCCCTTTATCCAGCTGGCTGCGGGATCCCACCTTTATGTCCGCCTATGGCCTGTACAAGAACCTGCCCCAAGGTGGACGCACGGACACACATTCTTACACTTACACAGGTTATTTGATATTGAAGAATTTTCTAACTCTTTTTCCTCTTCTCTTTCAGCTGAGGCGTACAAGATGCTGGACCAAGAGCAGAAAGGGGAGGTCAACATGTCCGAGATTGACTTGGCTCGGTACAAGGCTCGCCAGAGGCTGTACGAGCAAACTAAAGGAGTAAGTAAACCCATCTAGCTTTATTCCCCTCGCCCGTGTATGTATTACGGAAGAGATCTTCTTCCTAACTTGGCTCGGCCTATTATATTATCTTGTTTTCTTCTACTAACTTTTGTCTCTACAGCTGGCCACTCCAACCCCTCGGTCCAAATGGAAGCAGTCGTCCCCTGCGTCCAAGACGGATCAGGACGGTAAGGCGTCCAAACAAAGGAAGACGGTCGCATCCAAGACCACTTCCACTTCTGCGGCGAAGACGACGTCGCGGACTGTCTCTAGGCAGTCCAAAGGAGAACAACCTCGGCTGAGCGATAGCGGAGCCTCCAAGTCCATAGATCCGACCGCCATGCCGGGTCATGTTGGGTCCGAGAAATCGGACAGTAGGGGTAAGTCGACCCCGACAAAACCGACCGGGCCAGAAGTGACTCCGCCCGTCCAAAGAGTCAATGAATCTGATTGGCTTGATGCCAGTCAGTCGGCCGGTGATCAGCCTGGCCGGACGGGGGAAGGGGATAACGAGCCTGTGCCGCCCCCGCCATTCACTTTCAACCTTCCTACCCCTCCAAGCTTCTCTGACGGTCAGTCAAAGTAACTTTGAATCTGATTCACTTTTTATTTTAGCTTACATTAAACTCTTTGCGTCCGCCTACAGACATTGTAGAGGAGCTACAAATGAAGTTGCCCGGCCAGTCCCTTATTGGGGCGGACAGGAAGGCTATGCGGGAAGCCATGGCCCGGGCCGTCCCTGCTGAGCTGCGAGACAAGCTGCGGAGGATACATGAGGGCTTCCTCGAACCCATGATCAATTGCAGCGCTGAGGTAAATTTTACCCTCAAATGCACTTAATCAATTTTTCGCTCTCGCTTTGCTAACGCATTTACCTTGTTTTTTTCTTGTGCGCAGCTTTTCTTGCGGCTGACCGCCTTCCTTGAATGGAAGGAGAAAAAGAATGAAAAGCTGAAGCGCGCCTGGGAAAACGTCCAGAAGGCCCAGGATGCTGTTACTGGGGAAGTGGCCGTCCAGCGCCGATATTTTGATACCCAGATCAATGCATTGTCCGACAAGGCAACGCGGCAGGCGGAGGATCTGGTGAAACTGGGTAAGGCCCTCGAACAGGAGACCTTTGCCAGGGACGCTATGAGGCAGGAGAGGGATCAGGCCCTCCTGGACGGCCAACGCTGGAAGGAGGGATTTGAGGCTTCAGAGAAGCTCAAAAGTGATGTGTCCTTGGCCCAAAAGCATTTGAAAGAATCCCTAGACGAGGCGGACGCACTTAGGGCCGAGGTGGAGACCTTGAAGAAGTCTGTTGAGGACTTGACTCTCCAGCTAAAGACGCCTCGGGCCCCTAGCGCAGACGAGGTCTTCCGCATTGAGCAACACGCTAAGGATAAGCTGAAGAGTTTCTTCTTCGAAGCGTTCGAGCTCATGGTGGACGATGGGGAGGCCGCCTATTTTCAAGAGCGCTTCACTAAGCGCCTCAACTTCGTCTACCTCAGGGAAGAAGCTAAGAAGGCTGGACAGCCTTCTCCTGAGCTGGACGCCACACCAACAACCTCAGAGGATGAGGAAAATCAAGTGGCGGCCGGCCATGATGGTGAAGCGGAGAGCAAAGAGGTGCCAGCTGAGGACGTCTCTCCTGCAGCTTCTCAGGATCCCATCCCAGTCCATGATTCAGCTTCAACCCCGGCCGCCCCCTGACTTTCAGCTTTCTCTGCTTTTATGCTCTATTTATGTATATTTTTCTTGACTTTTTCAACCGCCTTTTCGAGCGGTTTTTATGTAAGATATTTTACCGCCTTTTGAGCGGCCCTTTTATTAATTTAGCTTCCAATTTTTGCTTCATACTTTGCACATTTTATACTTAACAAGTTTTTGCATGGTTTTTGCATTTTCGTACACGTACTTTTCACGCTTTTGTATCTTCGTACAATTGGGGGGTATGCCCCTTTATTCGGCGTTCGCCTAGTCCATACTTTGGGTGGTTTGATTGGCTTGGTAGAATTTATACCTTAGGTGGTATGACTTCTACCAAGTTAATCAAATCATAATAATGATTGCCCTTGGACTAAGTGGTCCGCCGAATCAACACGTTAATTGGTCGTTCAATTGGCTTTATGTGAGTTTGTCCGTTGAAACTATCGCTTGGACGCACTCAGAAAATTCCAAGTGTGATCTCAACTTAAAATTTTCATGTTCGGCTGGGCTAGAATGCCTAGGTATGCCCTTGCCCCATTATATGAGTTTCACAGGGTACCTTACCTTTACCGTCCGCATTAATTAAGGGCGGACGCATTCATGTGACTTTTTGGGATCAAGTTGCCCATTCTTATTTTATTTAATTTACTTTTGTTCTGCGACCGTGTTGCTATGTTGCAAGCAACTTACTTGCAATTTCCACGCGGCCTATCCGTATAAGTTATGACTGTGCAAATAAGCATAAATTAAATGGAAAAATAATTATAACAATGTTTGACTTTTTCATTAATTATTCAAAATTACATTGCCGTGGCCGTACGGCTTACATTGCTCGGTCAACAAACCTAGCTGTATACACAGCTTTTGGCTAAGTAATTAAACATAATATTTCTTCAGATTGTCAGTGTTCCATGTACGCGGGATGGGTCGGCCGTTCATGGCTTCAAGACGGTAAGTCCCATCTCTGACCTCTTCCCTGACTCGATAAGGCCCTTCCCAATTTGGGGTCAGCTTGCCATCCTCATTTGCTCGCCCCACCGCCTCCATCTTCCTTAGGACTAGATCTCCCAATTTTATCGGCCGCTTTGACACTCGGCGATTGTATGCCCTTGTCATCCGAAGACGATAGATTTCGTGTTTAAGCGCCGCATTGCCCCTAGCTTCAGGAAGGAAGTCTAGAGCGGTCTTCATGGCTTCCCAATTGGCCGCTTCATCATATAGCATCACCCTAAGAGTGGGCTCATACATTTCAATTGGAAGGACCGCCTCAGCACCATAGACTAAGAATAAGGGAGTTTCTCCTGTGGAACTTTTGGCCGTGGTTCGTATGGACCACAGCACATTAACCAATTCGTCAGCCCATAAGCCACCTGCTCTTTCAAGCTTGCGCTTAATTCCATTGGACATCAATTTGTTGTATGCCTCTACCTGACCATTTGCTTGTGGGCGGCCGACTGAAGCAAAGCAATGAGCTATGCCTTGGTCTTCCAACTATTCTTTGAGTTGAGGCGTTTCGAACTGAGGTCCGTTGTCAAACACCATAGACTGAGGAACGCCAAAGCGTGTAATGATACTCTTCCATATGAAAGCTGAAACATCCGTCCATTTGATGCCCTGGACGGCCTCGGCCTCTACCCATTTTGTGAAGTAGTCTACTGCTACAAACACATACCGCCTCTGGCCGGACGCTGGTGTGTATGGTCCTAAAATGTCCATCCCCCATTTGGCAAAGAGGAGCGGACTACTGATGGCCGAAAGATTGTTGGCGGGTCGATGAATTAATGTTGCGAACCTCTGGCATTTGTCACACTTCTTTACCATTTCCATTGCGTCCGACTTTAAGCTCGGCCAGTAGTAACCCAGGCGGGCAGCCTTTTCAGCCAAAGCTCGTCCTCCAATGTGAGAACCACACTGCCCCTGGTGAATATCATCCAAGACATCATACCCTCTCTCAGGAGTGATGCATTTCAGGTACGGCTTTACAAATGCATTTTTGAAAAACTCTCCTTGCTTAATTTCAAACCAAGCCGGTCTCTTTTTCATCAACCAGCTCTCTTTAGGATCGGCCGGGAGTAATCCGTCCTTAAGGTAGGATATGATCCCGTCCATCCAAGTGGAGCTTCTATCAATTGCGTGTACTGGCTCAGCGTCAATACTCCTCTTCTCTTTCACTTCCCAAAACACTGACTTGGGAGTATCACATGATGTTGAGGATGCTAACTTAGAGAGGGCATCCGCCTGATGATTGGACGAACGAGGGACCTGATGTATGGCCGAAAGACCACAATTGAATGTGCCAAGAAGTATGGCCGCAGCTTTTTTGATGCCATGTACAATGCCAAGCCAAATTTTTCAATGGGGGGATACCTTAGCTCAGCGTTATGTAGAACGTGGCTAATAAAGTAGACAGGGATCTGGCGGCCGTCCCGTTCAGCAAGTAGGACGACACTTAAGGAGTGTTCTGAGATAGCAAGATAGATGAATAGCTTCTCGCTCTTAAGTGGACTGACAAGCCGAGGCAATGTATGTAAATGACCTTTTAGCTGTACGAATGCTTCCTCGGCCTCCTCTGTCCACTCAAACATGGCTTTCTTTTTTATGGTTTGAAAGAAATAGCGGCACTTATCCCCTGATCTTGACAGAAACCTACTAAGTGCGGCCAAACAGCCGGTCAATCTTTGGACTTCTTTAATTGTCCTTGGTGACTTCATGTCCATGACAGCTTGGATTTTTTCAGGGTTGGCCTCGATTCCACGTTGATCAATTAAAAATCCGAGAAATTTACCGGACTCAACACCAAAGACACATTTCTTTGGATTTAACATCATCTTATGCCGCCTGAGTTCGGTGAAAGTTTCTCGTAGATCTTTCAAATGGTCGGCCGACTCTTTTGACTTGACAATCATGTCATCAATGTACGCCTCCATATTCCGGCCGAGCTGATCTCTGAAGACTGTGTTAACAAGTCGCTGAAAGGTAGCTGGGGCATTCTTAAGGCCGAATGGCATAACTTTGTAACAATACAACCCCTGCTCAGTCACGAACGCTGTTTTCTCCTGGTCTTCTTCCCATAACGGAATTTGATGGTATCCGGAGTATGCGTCCATAAAGCTCATCAGGGCATGCCCGGCCGTCGAATCAACCAGACGGTCGATTTTAGGCAGGGGAAAGCTATCCTTAGGGCATGCCTTGTTTAGATCGGTGTAATCTACGCACATTCTCCAAGTTCCATTCGGCTTCTTGACAAGGACCACATTGGCCACCCATTCTGGGTAATAGCATTGCTGAATGAAACCGGCGTCCAGAAGATTCTTGACTTCTTCTGCGGCCGCCTGATTCCTCTCTTCTCCATGATTCCTTTTCTTCTGGCGGACAGGTTTAACGGCCGGATTCACAGCCAATTTGTGCACGGCCAGATCTGGACTTATACCTGGCATCTCACCGACATCAAATGCAAATACATCCTTGAACTCTCTCAATAATTGAATTAACTCATCCCCAAGCACACCCAAAGCTATAGTGCCCACACTTACCGTCCGACTTGGTTGATCGGGGTCAAGCACTATATCCTGGTGACTGCCGACCGGCTGGGAGCGTAGCTCTTCTGGCCGTCCGACAGTCATTAGCTACTATGCTTGCTCTATCTTGGTCGCCTTACGCTTCTGGCCGACCTAGTGTGTTGGGAGTGAGGTTCCTTCTTCTTTTGGCTCGGACGATTTTGGTCCGCGCGCTGTAGGCTTGACCACCAACTGATTGCATTCCTTAGCCATCTTCTGACTTCCTTGGATTGTACCTATTTTTCCCGTCTGTCCTTTCAAACTTTAGCAGCATTAGGTGAGGCACAATGACTGCTTTCGCTGCATTCAATGTAGGACGGTCGAGTATGACATTATATCCAGTCAGTTCTTTCACGACCAAGAAGCGGACAACCATATCTCTTCCTTCCCCTTTTTGCCCGAATCGGACAGGTAAGTCTATCCGCCCCACTGGGTGGATGACATTCCCCCCAAATCCGACCAGCAGGTGAGTGATGTCCTGGAGAGCATCCTCTGGGAAGCTTAGATTCTTCAAGGCGGCCAGGCTGATGATATCAGCCGCGCTACCCGTGTCTATCAATATTCGTCCGACCTTCAAATTGGCTATCTTCATAATGAATACCATGGGATCATTGTGCAAGGCTTTGACCTCCCCCCAATCGGCCTCACTGATGATTACTTCGGGGAAGGGTTCAGCCTTCACTGAATCCATCTGCATCACCTTTCCCAGGTTCCGGGCGTCCTGCTTGATCCCTTTCATAGTGGGACCGCCTGAGGCAAATCCTCCTGATATCACGGCCACAAAGCCTGAATCAGTGCTGTTGCCATCATCTTCTTTATCTTTGCTCTTATCATTCTTCTGTCTTTGCTCGGACGTGTTGTTTGTTCGCGTGTAGGTGAATTTGGACTTCATCACATATGAACTCAGCATGCCCTTTTCGGCTAGTTTGTCCAGCAGTCTCTTTAAGTTAATGCAATCGTTCGTGTCATGTCCCACATCCTTGTAGTAATGACAGTACTTGTTCTTGTTCCTATACTGAGCCGGGCCTCTCAGCGGATGTGGCTTCTCAAACTCAAACTTATCCTTGATTTCCATCAAGATAGAATAACAATCCTTGTTGAATTCAAACTGAGGCTCGTACGCCTTGACCTTCTTGGATTTCTGTGGCTGGCCATCAGCCACCCAGACTTCCTTTCACTTTTTTCCTTCTTTCTTTTGGCCGGCCGAGTCTTGCTGAGAAGGTTTCTTCTCAGCCCCCTTGGTCGGCGCTTCTGCTTTTGTGAGCGAACAAAAGTCCGCCGCCTCAATATAAGCTTCGGCTTCCCGCAGAACACCTGCGTATGTCCGAATCTTTTTCCTTACCAAGTCAAATTTAAAACCATTGTGCCTTAATCCCCGGAGAAATTCAGAGTAAGCCATTTCGTCCGGTAAATTATGAATTTGGGCTTTTTCTTGGTTAAATCGCTGGACGTACAAGCGTAAGCCCTCATTTTTTTCTTGGACAATTGTCGCCAAGTTAAGGCTAGTCTTTCGAAGCGGTATGTTGTATGAAAAATTTCCCACGAACAACAAACTAAGAGTAGTGAAACAATTGATACAACCGGCCGACAAACGGTTGAACCAGTCCTGTGCCACACCTTTCAGAGTGGCCGTGAAACATTTGCACCAAGTAGCATCATCTACGCTTTGCAAGTACATCAGGTTCCTGTACGAGGTGATGTGCTCTTCTGGGTTGCTCGTGCCATCATAAGCTCCCACAAGTACACTCTTCACCTTTGGTGGCTGAGGGGCATTTAAGATATCTTGCGAAAACGGGGGCGGCTTATCTCCCAGAGTAAGTAGGCGCATCTGCCAATCAATGGGTTGCGGTTGCACGGACGATCCAGCCAGATAGGGAGCTTGTCCGTACACCTGCCCATATGGCCCATATTGTTCGTATGTCTGGGGGTTTGGCTGCATCAAGCCATTGAACCCCTGAGGTTGATATTGCAGTGATTGGGCCGGAATAGGAGTTGGAGCATGGAAGACTGGAATAGGAGTTGGGGTGCGAACTGCCTGACTTCCACTGGAGATGGCCGTGTTGGTATGCTGGGAAAGAGAATGATGTGAAAAATTATCCGGCATAGTCGGGGTTGAGGCCGTGTCCGAGTAGGCAACGCGTTCCCGCTGCTTATGCCGAAGGTAATCTCTTGCGTCCTTCCATCGTCTGGACAACTCAGGTTCCTCTCTTCGAGGCTGCCTACCCCTCCCCCCAGCCGACTGCGTTTTCGCCAGCAAGTCAGAGAAATTAGTCCGCGGTACTCTCGGGGACCTTCCAGTCGGCCTTCGAAATGGAGTGTTTCCAGCATCCGTTGCATGGACTATTTTGCTGTGTGTCTTCTTTGGAGCCCTCTGTTCCTCTCTCCTAGGCGACTGGCTAGAGGTAGAGGCTCCGTTTTCAATTTCTTTTCTGAGTTTGTTAAGCGCGGCCTTAAGAGAGGCTGCGGTAACAGGAGGGTCATCAGCTTCTTCAAATGTGGCTATCAGAGGATCGCTAGTACGGATCGTAGGGATTAAATCCTCTACATGTCCATCCTCGCCTGGATTAGGTGTCTGACCGTCTATCGCCATAACGTACGAGTATCCCCACAGACGACGCCAAATGTTTCGGGTGTTTTTTGGATTTCCTGGGATACTGGTCACGCTCTGCTGGCAATGAGTCGGTCCCACCTGCAAAACAACGAATATTCCGATCAACGAAATATTCGCCTCCGACGATCAAGTCAGTGATCAGAACGGAAAAGTCTAGAGAGAGAAAGTAGAGAGAAGTTGGAGCTATTTAATGCTCTGTTGTTTTCAATTCTCTGAATCCCCCCTCATCATAAATGATTGGGGTATTTATAGGGGTGGGACTCGTGCCCCTTTCTAGGGTTTATACCCTAGATTTGCGTGACGTGATTGGCTGTGCAATCAGTGAGTGCCACGTGCTACTCTGGGGGCGCCGTTTTGCGGCTTTCATTGATATCTCTCGGGATTTGGGCCCTGACGTTATTAGGGTTTCCTGGCATGTTGATTATTAAGGGAACATATGCCCTTAACACATGGCATCTTCCCGTGGTGACACGTGTCTCCCTATAACTGGGCCACGTGTCACTATGGGATTGGTCCACGACCTTAAGGGCTCTGAATTAGGTGGCATCTTCCCGTGGTGACACGTGTCACCCTATAACTGAGCCACGTGTCACTATGGGATTGGTCCACGTATACGGGGTATTTTTACCCACAACAGGTTGGACAGCTTTTGACGACTGTCCAAGATTCGTCTTAGAAGTCACTTTGGACTTCAAGACATAGGACTTCAGCAAGCCCTTATCCGCCAGACGGTCCAACGTCCGCTTGAGACTATAGCAGTCGTTGGTGTCATGGCCCACCTCCTGATGGAAGTGACAAAATTTATTTTTGTTCCGCGACTGAACGAAACTCTTCATAGGATTCTGCTTCTCAATGGTTAGCCGATCCTTCACCTCTGAAAAGATGGTGTAGCAGTCTTCATTGAATTCATGTCGCGAAACATACAGTTTGAATTATTTCTTTTTCTTTTTGGACGGCTGATCAGGTTCCTCAACCGCCCAAACTAGTTTTCTCTTTTTGCTCTCTTCAGCTTTCTGAGCCGGCTGAGCAGACCGACGCTCTTTTTGTTTGTCGAACTTCTTAAAGTCCGACTGATGGTTGGATGAGCAGAGGTCGGTAGCTTGCATGAAGCTTTCCGCTTCTATCAACGCCTCTTAAAGGGTAAAAACCCTCTTTCGGACAAGGTCGAACTTAAAGGTTGACCCGTCCTTTAGACCCTTAAAGAAGTCTGTATATGCTACCTCATCAGACAGCCCCTGGATTTGAATTCTTACCAGGTTAAACTGCCTGACATAGGAGCGAAGCCCCTCCTTGTCTCCCTGCCGGATGGTGCTCAGATCGAGACTGGTTTTCTTGGCAGGGATGTTCATGGAGAAGTTGGAAGCAAACAGGAAGGCCAGCTTCCTAAAGTTGTCGATGCAGCCGGCTGGCAAGTTGCCAAAACATTGTTGGGCAATGCCCTTCAATAAAGCCGGGAAGCACCGACACCACATGGCATCCTCCAACCCCTGCATGTGCATGAGGTTTGAGTAGGCCATGAGGTGATCCTCGGGGTTGGTGGTGCCATCATAAGCACCTACCAACACATTTTTAACCTTAGTCGGCTGTGCGGCTTCGGTTATTTCCTTGGTGAACGCAGAGGTTTGTTCACCAAGTTTGAGTAGTTGGAGCTGTCAGTCCAAAGGCTGGACGTTGAATGTCGCCTGACCCCCAAAGAGGGCCGGCTGCATGAAGTGATGGGAGTACGGACCGTAGACCACAGGGGGGGTACATACGGCGCGTTCCCAATCATTTGAGGGCCAGAGCGGACGGTATTACCGCCTGTATGGCTCTCATGCAGAGATTGAATATTCCCTGCAGATGTATTCTTAAAGTTGTCTGGAAATCTCGATGTAGAGGCTGACTCAGACAGCTGCTGACTTCTCCTACGGGTAATTATTTCCCGAGCGTCAAGAGTTGATTTTTTGTTTCCCTCCAACAGTTCACTCCGGCGGGTATTGGTGGTATTCCTCTTAGGTAGATGAATCTTGGACCAGTCATGGTCCCGGCTGCCTTCTCCTTTGGATGCGGAGTTGGCTGCCTGTCCCTGACTAGCTTCCTCTTTTCTAGAGGGGTCTTTCTTGCTGATTGTCCCTTAATTGGGCCAGCCTTACTTTTGGTGATAAGATCCTTGATTTCACCCTTGAAACTTGTCATGAATTTCATGAGTTCGTCCCGGGTGACTGGGTCGGATCCACCTGCCGTGTGGGTTTCCCCTTCCGACTGACCAGGGGGTCGGTTTGTACTCGCGTGGCTTTTGCCCCGCTCCAGAGTATCTCTAGGACGGATGCTGTAGACACCCAAATATGTCTCCCTAAAACCAAACCCAGTGATGAATACCTTTCACGTCATTTGATTATCGAACAAAGAGAAAGTGTGAAAATTCTAGTGATGAGGATGTTTTTATTAAAATATCTCTTCTTTCTGTTTTTGAAAATATTTATTTTCTTACCCTATTTTTGAAAAACGTGCATTCAAGTTTTGTTTGGTCCATGATATGGGTCCAATAATGGTGTAGTTGGATGGGGCTTGAAAATACCTTTCCAACGATATATTATAAGCCCAATTCCGATGAATAATGAGGAAGTTATGGCCAAAATACTAAACTGGGCCCAAACCGGATTTTACCTACGACCCAATGATCATGTGGAGGGTCCAAAGGTCTAATCCTATTCCTAAACTAATTAGGATTAATTAGAAGCTTATATAAGTTTCTAAAAGATCTTAATTATCCTTTTTGAAAAGATAAGATTAAAGAATTTGAGTTAAATAAAAACTTTCTTTTTTTAAAACTTTCCTTTTCTTAAATCCTAATTCTATTCGAATTTAAAGATGTTCAAAGATAGTCAGATATAATTTTCGTGCCTCATAATCTTTATCCAAATTTTATATGGTTGGATAGATCTTGAAATTATCTTTCCAATGATATATTATAATATTAAATCCGAGCTATAACGAAAAGATATAAATGGAATATGAAACTCTATCCAAAACTGACACCCTTCCACTATTTCGGCCATATCTTTTTATTAACAAAAGATTTTAATCTGTTTTTAATTGTGTTGGAAAGTAGACTTCAATAACTTTCCAACGACATATTATATGCCTTATTTGGACTTCTGGATCAAAAGATATGATAAAAACAAAATCCGCAAAAACTGCTGTCCATCGAGTTTTATTTCGATTCGAATTCGGATTCTTTTTTTATTCTTCGACCCTCTTTTTTCTCTATAAATAAAGGTGTAGGGAATAATTTCAAGACTTTAAAATCCCACTAGCTTGAACCCCACTGTGATCATATACTAAAGTACGGTGGCGTCCAAAAGGGAAGAAGATAGAGCAAAAGAGTCGCCAATAAGTTTTTAAGGAACTTGTAAACCGTCCACGAGGTGAAGGTTACACCCCTTAACGATCCAAGAGATCGTCAACTCCATAAGGTCATGAACCAAATAAGGGTTCGGGGATGATGGTACAAATCCAACCTAAAAGAGATTGAACCTGCCCTAATAATAGGCCTCTACTTTATTCTGCTCGTATTCATGTGCGCTTTCTGACTAACATGCAATCAATATGATTAACCCTAAACCTGTTTAATCTATGTTGGTTGAATTTAATGCACAAATAAACTATTATTGGCGATCACTTGAAATTATAATCACATTAACGCTAACAAGATTATTAATTATCTTATCAAGCGTGATTGCAAGTACAAATTCCCTTTAACATGCAATAAAAGGTGATCAAGCAATAACAATAAAAAATAATGTATCAAGCAACATAAATAAATAATAATCATCATCATAAAAATAAATTATAATTGAAATAATCATGATAATAATCATAAAAGAAAATAATCATCATATTAATAATAATTGAAATAATTATCATAAATAAAATAATCATTAAAATAATAGTATTCATAATCATTATAAAAATTATAATCATAATCATATTCATGTTAATATTAAAGCATAATAAAAATAGCAAGATCCTAGACATGATACTAACAAGATTAATAACAAACCCTAGCATGTCACTAAACAATAAAAATCAAATCTTTAGCCCTAACATGATACTAACATGAATTAACATTAGGAAGAACATAGGAAGCATCGTACTTTTAATCATAATTAATATTAAAGTTACCCTAGACATGATACTAGGAATATCACAATAACAATGTAAACATGATATCTACATCATAATATCAATTAAACCATTAAAGTACTTACTTGGATGCCTCGTACCTCTTTCTAATAACAAAATACACACATTAGTAACTTCAAGGAAAATAATAAACAAAGCAATTAAATTAAATAATTGAAAGAGAGATTTGGGACCAAACCCTCAGAAATTAAAACCTTTCACGTCTAGAGCGAAGGCAGCTTCGAATATGGCTAGGTGTTTCAAGATCTAATGAATGCGGAATTTTGTATTAAAAAGCAAAGTTTAGAAAAGAAAAGAATGCTAATGAACTAATATTATTGAAAGTTGATGAATGAATGAAAAGAATTGATGAATGATGAAAATAGTTGGTGAATAAAGAGAGTTGATGAATGCTAATTAAAACTAGTTGTTGATGAGAATTCGTGAATGAAAACGGAGTTTTTAATACGATATTTATAGAGAAAATCATCCAAAAAAGATAATTTAACAAAACAGAGTCTGAAGATCGAAAATCAACATTGACGCCAGCCCTGGCTAGTTGGCGCCAGCACCAGTGGCTAGCGCCAGACGCCAATGGCTAGCGCCTGGCGCCAATCCTGGTTCCAGGTGCCAAGGCCTGGGGTTGGACGCCAAAGTGGTTCTCAACGCGTTTTCGAAAATCTGATAAATTTCCTGTACTGGAAGATAAAATAATATAATTCCAATCGAAAATGCTATTTGACCTTGATTAAAACTCTGGAGAGTCCTAATTGAATTAGGAATGAAAAGAACCTTCTAGAATGTTCTAGAAGACTAAAACCATTCCTAATTGCATTAGGAAAGATAAATTATATTAGGCCCTCCCCTAGATCATTAGGCCGTACTTAAAGCTCAAACCGGGCCCAGTTTAGTAAATTGGCCATAACTTCCTCAATATTCATCGGAATTGGGCTTATAATATATCAATGGAAAGGTCTTTGCAAACCCTATCCAACTACACCACTATTGGACCCATATCATGGACAAACCAAACTGGATTGGCTGTTTTCTTAAAATAAAGTTTTCAAAAACAGGGAGAAGAGAAAAGAAATAAAACTTTCCGCAACACTAGACCTTTCCACACTTTCGTTTCATTCAATATTGATTCGACGTGAAAGGCACTCATCACCGGGTTTGGTTTGGGGAGACACAAATGGGTGTCTACAGAAGCCCCCACTTTGACTGAGTTTGGAGAAACGTAAGTTTCGAAAACGAAAGCCAAAGTATCGATAGGGACGGAGAATGACTCAGAACGTTCTGCGATCCTAAATCACTCTTGTAACGCCGATACCTGCAAAACTAGCATTAGTTAAACAGATAAAAGAGTTAAGAAACGCGTATCTTGCACCGTCGAGCACACGTCTCTGAAAGTAACCGATTGTTGCTGCTCTATTGTTTTGATGACCTCCTACAAGCTAGAGAATGCCATCCCGCTTGAAAACCGCTACGCCTGTAACTGCTTCCAAATTAGAAGATTGCTTCGCTCGAAACTATCCTCCCCGCTATGATAACATTCCACGTCCAAGGGAACATCATCGAAAATTATTTCTCTCGAAACAATTCTCATCCGTATTGATAATATTCCACGTCCAAGGGAATACTATCGAAAATTATTTCTCTTGAAATAATTCCCATCCGCATTATGATCATCTTACATGCCTAAGGGACTATGATCGAAGACAACTTCGCCCGAAATTACCTTCAGTTGTTCATGACAACTTTCCGCAAGCTAGGGAATGATGCCGAAGACATCTTCTCTTGAAGTCATCCTCATTTGATGCGATAATCTTCCAAAGGAAATTACCGAAGATCCACGCCTGTCGATCTTTAAAAGTTCGCCTGAACTTGCCTTTGTTATGCCTGTGCGTCGGCGCTCTTTTGCTTTGAACCTGTATGTCAGTGCCCTATGCTCTTGAACCTATATGTCGGTGCCTTTTGCTAATGAGCCAATTCTTAGGCGCTTTAAGTTAAGTGAGACGATCTTTTCATCAGGTCGATCACTTTACGTAATCAAGCCGATAACCTAAATCATGTCAAATTGCTTAGAGGGGCTAACTGGCGTACCAAGGAACCCAAAATATATTGCAGAAAGCTAGCACAAACCCAACAGGTGGCTGGCTGCTTTGGCGTCGCTGAAAATCCATCAGCGCCAACCATATGGCATTAGCGCCAGGCGCTGACGTTGGCGTCAGGCGCCAAGCACAGAACGTGACGCCAATGCCTAGGGACTGGCGCCAACACGAGAATCTTCTTTAAATTCCAGTTTTCGTTCATTTCTTGCTCTGTTCGTCGCGAAACTGCCCGAGAGAAGTCCGAAAACTTCAATTGATCGTTGCTCACTCGTTTCTCAACCGAATTCACTCAAATTTGTTGCAAATCAAAGCTCTTTTCATCTATATTCCCGATCTATGTAAGTTTTCCTCAAACTCACACCGGTTTTCATGAATTCTTGGCATGTATATTCACGAATTTCATGAAAATTCGAAATTTACAATGCTCAATTTGCTTTGTTTATCAAGTTTTATGCCATGAAATTGCTTGTTTATGTTTGTATATTGCCTTGGGAGTAATTTGAGACTTGTTTGACTCAATTTGGCGAAGAAATGAGCAATATGCCATTGTTGGACCTCTTAAGGTCGTGAAGAACAATGTAGCTTGTTCTTGATGTTTTTGCTAGCAATTCTTGTTCAATTTGTCACAATAATCACTATAGTGTTGCAAGAAATTTTTTGATTGCTTGAAAAATGTTGTCATGCTCGATTTGAATTTGTGCTCTGTTTTAGTACTACGTACTCTGTTTTCTGCGAACATAGTATCATGCGGCTAGGAGAACCTTAGATACTATAGAACTTTAATTTATGATGATTCTGCACAATGTAGCATGGCTAGACAACGAGGCTCGGGTTCACGGTCCCGAAACACTAGACGGGAGCATGAGCCCGTGGAGGACGACACCACACCGTCCACTTCGCTTGGTCGGCTCCCAGAGTGGGATGAGCAGACCTTGTTCTTTGCCCCTGTCCACCACATTTCCGAGAGGGTGAGATGGGGAACCGAGCCTGGGAGGACACGACATCACGGCTCTGGCTGTGATGGTCTAGGCGATTTGTACAGGATGCACATCGCCAGAGACCGCGAGACGAGACTCCTATGGGAGTCCTGCGGACTAGTTGCCTTGTTCGAGACCTCCGAGGCTATGGTCGCCTCCAGCGGGGGTCACCACGTAGTACGCGCTTTGGTGGAGTTCTTCTGGGACACCACCAACACCTTTCATTTTCCATGGGGCGAGATGATGGTCACCCCTACAGACTTCAGTCTCATCACAGGACTGGAGTTTACTTCTGTGCCGCTGCCGTTCAACGGCGGGATCGACGTCTTTTCTCCAGAGGTCGAGGAGTTGTTGGGGCCGATTGCTGTTCGGGCCCGAGCTGAGGTCGAGACGACTCAGTTCAGTGCTAGAGGGATTCGCCGCTCGACGCTGGCAGCGGCTCTTGATGATGATGCGACCACCCGAGAGCAGCGGGTGCGCATCTTTGTGCTGATGTTGTTGTCAGGGACATTCTCCCCTGACAGGGATAGTAGAGCATTGCTTTACTACCTCCCTGCTGTTCGCGATCTCCAGCGGATCGGGACTTATGATTGGGCCAGGTTGGCCTATACTGACTTCGTTCGTGCGCTGAGGGACTCGTGTCGTCACCGGTCCTTTAGGACGAACTTCGCTTTGTCTGCTTTCTGGAAGGTCGTAGAGGTAAACATTACTCCCTATAAAGTTTAGCCCTACATGTTAGTTAGCATTTACTCACGCTTTTAACTTTTTGTAGATCTGGTTCTACGAGTACTTTCCTTCCATTGTGCCGGCGAGACCATCGCCGAGGGGATATCCGGTGGGCGCCTCTTGGGGCGGCCACCATGTGGACATGTCTACTGTACGTGTCCGGAGTCGGATCATCTCGGTATGATTTTTGTGCTTATCTTGCTCTTCTGTGGTGTTTTAGACATATTCTTGCCTGATTGGTGTTTTTATAGGGACCTGAGGTAGTATACCGACCATGGGGCGGTTGGACAGTCCCTGGATTAGCTGCACAGTACTCTGCTGAGCGTCGCTACTTTCTGGGGACCTATGGAGCGGTTGTATACTTAGGGGAGAGAGTTGCTAGACATCACTCTTCCGATGTTTTTGTCGTTCTTGCTCCTCCACCATGTCACATGTTCGACGAGAGAGAGTTGTCGAGCATGGCTGAGGAGTCTGGTTCCCTCTGGCGATCCCATGTGATCCTTGGGCGGAGTTATGCTGAGGAGCTACTTCCTTTGTTGGCTCCAGCTCCTGTACCGGCTGAGGATGTGAGGGTAAGATCCTTAGCTTTTATTTTTCGCTAAGTAGCCCCCAAGTAATACCTTACTGACTTCTTTCTGTCTTATCAGGATGGTCCCACTGAGTTTGTGCCGCCCCATATGTCCATTCACTACCAGGGGATCTATGGGCCGATCGAGGAGATGATTTCTCCGGCTCCCGAGGGCGAGCGCTTCGTGGAGCGGTCGATTCCTCGCCACCAGACCAGGGTAGGCCTAGTTTTAATTCAGAATTTTATATTTAGTTATCATGTATTTCCATTGACTTATTTTTCTGACAGTTCTCACGCGAGGTGGTTTCGGCTATGGCACGATGTATAGATGCCTTTCGGAGCTAGCTCGTCCGGATAAGGAACGCGGCTACCTGTCGTCGGGACGACGTTGTCCGAGAGGTAACTTTTCTTCACTTATTATTTCTGCATTATGGCTTCAGTTTTACCTTGTTTCTGATTTAATTCCTTTTACAGGGTCAGCCGATCGCTTCTCACACCCGTACGAGGCCTGAGGGGTGGAGAGATCCGGCGAGGTCTAGCTCGAGACGTCGTCGCACTTCGTCAGGAGGTAGAGGTGGTCGTTCCGAGGCTGCTCGAGCCGACGTTGCTGAGGGTTCAGGATCTTCTTCTGAGGGTGCTCCTGCTGCACCGGTAGGAGAGGCTACCTCGACTTTCAGAGGTGGTGGGATGTACGAGGTTGGCTCGTCATCGCAGCAGCCTCCGCGATCTCAGCCTCAGGTTGACCTTGGCTGGAGCGGTCCTGTCTTGAGTTTTCCTCCTCCTACGGTGACTGGAGCTGGTGCTGAGGCCGGAGCTGGTGGAGAGGTGACTCCTCGGACGGCGCAGTTTTATGGCATGATGGGCCTACGTCCTCCGGCGCCGTAGTTTGTTTCTGTATATGTATTTTATTTTGACTTTTTATAGAACTTTGCCTTTGACTCATTATTTAAACACTTTGTACTTTATGTTATTGTAAATTCATTATTATTTTTTATTATGTTAGTGTATGTTAGTGTGTGCAAAAGAAGTGTGATAACAATTTTGCGCAAAAATTCCGTCATTTTATTATTGATGGAGGGTATTATCCGACTCTCTCCCCCAAAAAGAAAAAATAAAAAGGAAAAATAAAACGGAAAAAAATGTTGATTTTTTGAAAATTAATATAAAATCAAAAAAAGAAATAAAAGTAATTAAAAATAATGGCTTTATTTAATTAATTAATTAAGAAAAGGATAGAAAAAAAATATTTAGAAAAAATTAAAACGAGGCCATAAAGTCATTAACCGACTCAAGTTTAATATCAAAACGCAACTGAGCACGCGCGGCTTCTCTGCTGACTTGGCGCCAGCCTGTGGCGCGTAGCGCCAGGCGCTACACTTAGCGTGTGGCGCCAAGCACTGATGGGTGGCGCCAATGTCGAGGCTGCGACGCCAATTGACGCTGACTCCGTATTTCAGTCAGATTGAAATTCCTCGCAATTTGTACATAAATAGCCCCCTGCTCAGCCGATTCTTCTCATAATTCCAGCGAAAAAATTATTCTCCTCCTTAGAGAAAAATAATAACCATGTCTTTAGTCACTAAAACCTTCACCCAATATTCTCATGAATGGTGTCGATCTCTTAATGCTAGAGAAAGAAAAGAATTGGATTTGTTTCACTTGGGGGGAATTTATGGTATCAAAGGGGTAGATTTAGACATAGACTTCATACATACCGCTTTAGAATTTTGGAATATCGATACACATTGTTTTAGAATAGGGTATGATGAAATTAGCCCTTTGCCAGAGGAATTTGGTGCTATTTTAGGCTTCCCTGCAATAGACCTGGTAGTAATCCCTAGAGTAGATGCATATTACTATAAGGATTTTGAGCGCTTCTTTAATTTGATGGAAAGGGATTTATCAAAAATAGTAGATGGCAATGTAGTGAACTTGAAAGAATTCGCACGCTACTATTTTGATAAATCTCTTTCTGAATCATTTCACATATATAGAAGAAGGGCGTTCTTATTCTGCATGCTTAATCAATATTGTCTTAGTAGTGGTAAAATTAACGAGGGTCAATCAATTATAACCACTGTGCTAGAACAAATTGAATCAGGGAGAAATCCAATGCCATTGATAGTTGGAGAGAGTATGATTAGTCTAGATGAATTGAAAAGGGACCCAAAAGCACCTCTTCGCGGCTCTCCAATTTTATTACAGGTAGAAAAATAATATTTTTAATTACAGAAATAAAAAAATATATTTTTGTATTGTAATATTAATTTATTTGCATTGCAATTTTTTTACAGATGTGGCTAATGGAGAGGCTAGGATTAATTAGCCCTCCGGACGACATTGAAAATTATACTCCCACTTGCTTTGTGAGAAGGAAGAAGCGCATCCCTAAAATTGGGCGCCATGGGTGGAGAAAAGTCTTTGAATCACGTGATTTTGCTATCAAGTGGGTCATCCCATGGTGGAAAATAAAAAGGATGGTTGGTGTTAACAAGCAACCTTTCTGCCGTTTCCCAAGCTTGTCTCGTGTAACATATTATTATCCCTGCAGAGTAAAGAGACAATATGGCTTGCTTCAAAATATTCCTTTCGGGAATCTTCGTCCTCCCTATGAGTATCCCGTGTCTCAAGAAGTGGATAAATTTGACACTTACTGGAGCGCTAGACCTTTATGGGAAGTGCTTACCCAAAAGGTTCCCCCTTCTTTACCTAATGATGTAAAGAAGTGGTTGTTGAAGAAGTCTTCAATTGATCAGGGTAGAACCGATGTGAAGAATCGTCTAGGTGACAGGGTGACACCGGCCAAAGAACGTTTAGGTGCAAGAATTGAATTCAAAACACCTACAATGCCTAAGAAAAAGAATTCTACTAAAGACAAGGGGAAAAGGAAAGCTACCACCACAGACAAAAAGGTTTGGGTGGAAAAGAAGCATGGGGTGCTAGCTGAAGGGGAAACAATCTATTCTAAAATTGAATGTAGGTCCTCTAAAGGATGCCTACTAGCTAAAGTAATGGATGAAGAGGAGGAAACGGAAAAGAATTAGAAAAGAGCAAAGAAGGAGAAGAAAGATTAAAACATTGCTTAGCTTTAGATTTATTAGATTGTTAATTTTTATTTAAAGTTAATTTATTTCAGCCTTATTTAAATTCCATTAACAATGTAATTTTATTTTATTAATGAAATTTCAGCTTTCAATTAAATTGCTAATTTAAATTTATTTTATTAAAGCAATGAAAAACCGAAAAAAAATTAATTTTCCAGAAATTATTCGAGTACGGAAGTCGAAAATTTTCCGAAAAACATCGAAATTCGCCCAGATTTTATGACTGAATTGGCGTCAGTAATTACAGTTTGGCGCCAGCTATTGAGGTTTGGCGCCAGGCGCCAATACCATCGGCTGGCGCTAATGACCTATTGCTGGCGCCAGACTCTGTTCTGCGACACCAATAGTTTTTTGACTTTTTGTTGACTTCTAGTTGATTCTGGAACGCGGAGATGTCGAATAATAAAGTGGCCGCACCCGTAATGGGTTGCCTACGTATCCTTTCCTAAGGAATCAGGCCGAACGTAGCTCTCTTGAGTGTCCTACTCAAGTAATTATGGGTAGTATTTTTTAAGTTGGTCAAGATTGGTCATGTTTGAGAATTCATTGCCATCCATGTCAGTTAATTTTGCTGCACCACCTGACAGGATTGTTTTGACAATGTAGAGGCCAGACCAATTAGGTCTAAACTTTCCCCTTGGATCTAAAACATTTTTCCTTAGCGCTTTTAATACCAAATCTCCTACTTTGATATTTCTTGTCTTGACCTTCTTATTAAAATGTCTAGCCATACGAGCTTGATAGCACTGAGTGTGATGTAGAGCTTCTAGTCGTTTTTCGTCGAGTAGGATCAATTCTTCATATCGTGCCCTAGTCCATTCGACTTCATCAAGTTTACTCTCTAGCGCAATGCGTAGAGATGGTATTTCTAGTTCGACAGGTTGTACGGCATCCATTCCATATACCAAAGAAAATGGTGTATTTCCTGTTGACGTACGGATTGACGTGCGATAACCCCACAGTGCAAAGTGGAGCTTGTCAGGCCAATCTTTATAATTTTCTGTCATCTTCTCAATGATAGTCTTTAAATTCTTATTAGCTGCCTCAACTACTCCGTTTGCTTGAGGTCTATAAGGGGACGAATGATGATGTTGGATACCATATTTATGTAGCAATTCTTCACATTCGGCTTGAAAGTGAGTTCCATTGTCACTTATCATTTCATGTGGGACCCCATATCGACAAATGATATTTCTCTCGATAAAGAGTGCTACATGTTTTGCAGTGAGTTTAGCGTATGATTGCGCTTCAACCCACTTCGTAAAGTAATCAATTGCCACTAGAATAAATTCGTTGCCTCCTGTCCCTGGGGGAGTGATCATGCCGATTATGTCAATTCCCCATGTAGAGAATGGCCATGGTGATGTGTAGGTGTAGAGCAAAGATGGAGGAACGTGTTGTAAATTGGCATAAATTTGACACGTAGGACATCTTTTCACGTATTGATGGCAGTCCCTATTCATGGTAGTCCAATAATACCCTTCTCGCATTATTTTCTGGACTAACATTTTGCCATTTATATGAGTTCCACAGATTCCTTCGTGAACCATTCTCATTATTCTTTGTGCATCCACCTTTCCTACGCATAGGAGAGCTCGACCTTTAGGTACCCTTTTATGTAGCTCGTTGTCTATGAGTACATATTGAGAAGCCAAAAGTCTCAAGGCTCGTTTCGCTCTTTTGTCAGCATGAGGAGGATATTCTCCATTGGTGACATAGTTGAGAATGTCTGTGTACCATGGTTCTTCTTCTTGTTCTTCTTTTTCGTCTTGGACTGGGTCGTCGTCTTCTATAGCCTGTATATATGCTGGTTTGTGCCTTTTTTCGATAGTTAGAGGCATTTGCTCGATATCCGTGGGAATCCTCACCATTGAGGCTAATCTTGCCAAGGCATCAGCAAATTGGTTTTCTTCTCTAGGTAGATATGTGTATTTTACCTTCTCTAACTGGTCGGTAAGAGTTTCCAGATAAGTTTGGTAAGGGGCTAGGCTTTCGCTCCTTACTTTCCACCTTTTAGATATTTGATTGATAATCAAAGAAGAGTCTCCGAATATCCTTAACTTCTTTACTCCCAATGCCAGGGCTGTTTCAAGGCCTACCACACATGCTTCATATTCAACAGCATTGTTGGTAACGTCGAAATCAAGCTTTATTGAGATTGGGACGTGTTCTTCTTTAGGTGATACTAGTAGCACTCCGACGCCACATCCCTTTTGGTTTGAGGCTCCGTCGAAATATAAGGTCCAAGTATCATCTTCGGTGACCATCAAATCTTCGTCTAGAAATTCATTGTCCTGTATTGGTGTCGAGTCTTCTATTGTAAAATCTGCCAGAAAGTCTGACACCACGGATCCTTTAATAGCTTTTTGTGGCATAAACCGCACATCGAACTGGGCTAAGTTGACTATCCATCTTGAAATACGTCCATTGAGTGTTGATTTCTCGAACAAGTATTTGAGTGGATCTAATCGGGATACTACGAAAACGGTATGCACCAACATGTAATATCTCAACTTAGTTGTGGCCTACACCAAAGCGAGGCACAATTTCTCGAGTGGTGTATAGCGTGTTTCGTATTCGAGCATCTTTTTACTTAAGTAATAGATTGCATTCTCTTTGTTTTCTACCTCTTGTGCTAGCATGGCTCCCATTGTCTCTTTGGTAACCGTCAAATATAACCTTAGAGGTATTCCGGGAAGTGCTGGCGCTAATATGGGAGGATTTACGAGATAGGCTTTGATCCTTTCAAAGGATTTTTGACACTCATCATCCCATATTACTGGTACATTCTTCTTGAGCTTTTTGAAGATTGGTTCACATATCGTTGTCAGTTTTGATATGAACCTACTTATGTATTGCAACCGGCCAATGAATCCTCGAATCTGTTTCTCGGTCTTGGGCGGTGGCATCGACATGATTGCTTTAATCTTGGTTGGATCTATCTCTATTCCTCTAGAGCTTATGACGTATCCCAAGAGTTTGCCCGAGGTGACTCCAAAAGCACATTTTGATGGATTCAACCTCATATTGTATTTTCTTAGCCTTTCGAAAAACTTCCTTAGGGCTACTTGATGGCTTGGACGATCCTTTGATTTCACAATCATGTCGTCGACATATACTTCAACTTCTTTGTGCATCATGTCGTGGAGTAAGGCAGTTGCTGCACGTTGGTAAGTAGCACCTGCGTTTTTCAACCCAAATGGCATTACCGTGTAACAGTAAGTGCCCCATGGCGTGATAAAGGTCGTTTTCTCCATGTCTTCTTCCGTCATGAGAATCTGATTGTACCCTGCATATCCGTCCATGAATGAGAGAAGCGCGTGATTTGCCGTGTTGTCTACCAGAATATCGATGTGTGGCAAAGGGAAGTCATCCTTTGGACTTGCCTTATTTAGATCTCGATAGTCGACACACATCCTTACCCTTCCGTCTTTCTTTGGAACTGGGACGACGTTGGCGACCCATTCGGGGTATTTGGATACCTTGATGAAACCTGCAGTTATTTGTTTTTGAACTTCTTCTTTTATTTTAAGTGCTACGTCGGGTTTCATTCGACGCAACTTTTGTTTTACCGGTTTCATTCCTGGTATTAATGGTATAGTGTGTTGAGATATTTCTCTGTTAATGCCTGGCATATCTTCATATGACCAAGCAAATACATCGATGAATTCTTTAAGCAAGTTAATTAAATCGGTTCTTTCTTGTTTATTCAATGTTAGTCCGATTTTAACTTCTCTTTTATGAGTTGAATCGTTCGAGATGTCAACTATTTCAGTCTCTTCAATTACTGGTGTTTTCTTTTCAAGTGTTTCCATTGCTTTAATAATTTCTTTATCTTTTTCATCGTTAGCTAAGCAATGTTCGTCATCTTGGGTTAGGGAAGAACACGACAAGTAAGGAGAATGAGAGATATTATTATACTCTGAGATCATTACATCAAAGAGTGATATGTCCTCAGGGACTGGATCACTAACTATCCTAGGAGAAGAAACAGGAAGGGGAGGCATTATAGCTAAAGACTTAGAAGATTCTAAAGGGAAAGACTCTGACTCAGACTCAGACTCTGACTCTGACGATTCTTCAAACATCGGCCCTTGTCCTGTCGTGATTGGTATCTTCCTTCCACTCGGAGTAGTTACCTTGATAGTCTTGCACCACCCTTGCGGTGATCCTTCAGCTGGAGTAATTAGCTTTGAGGGGTCGAAGTTTTCGCTTTGTAGGACCGTTTGAATGAGTGAGGAGTTATCTTCCTCATAAACTGGCTCATTCTTTTCTCGTCCAAACAGTAATCCCATGACGTTAAAGTCAAAGCATGGGGTGCTTTCTCCTTATGGACGGGAGTTGGGATTTCATCAGTGAAATAGCAATCCAAGAAAATCTCGAATCCTGGTTGTCGTATGCCATTTACAACAAATGGTTCGGGAAATTCATGGCATGGATAGTCCTCTCCTTCTTTTATAAACTGACCATTAAGCGTAAGAGGGTACTGATCCATTGGAATTGCTTTCTTTTGAATGCGAGCGTCCCTACGTGCTTTCAACTTATCCTGGGCTCACTTGAGATCTTTCCGAGTCGGTTCGAAACCAAGTCCAAAAGTATCTAGTTTAGGGAGGCCAGGTGACTCTATCGATTTTGCTATCCCTTTCTTCTTTCCTAAGGTCATCCCAGGGAAGTGTCCTTGTTTCTTCAGCATAGTGTTGATAATCATGTTGGAATGGGGGTCGTGGCAAAGAGATGTCCTTTCATCCTCTTGGATTAAGGAGACTTCTTCGTTAAAGCCCCATAGGTCTTCATCATCTTCGTCGTGCTCCACGTTGATGATTGGATTTTCTATTAATTTGATCCTCATCGGCGAAGCGTCAATAGTGATGGGGATTCCTCCAACTATGGCTTTCACTTGTTGGTGGAGAGATGAAGGGACGGCCTTTAGATCATGGAGCCAAGGGCGTCCTAACAACAGATTGAATGAAGCTTTGATGTCTACTACTTGAAAAGTAGTAGCATGTTCTATTGCTCCTGCCGTCACATTTAGAGTTATTTTGCCAAGAGCTTGACGTCGAGTATTATCGTAAGCTCTTATTCCTTGTGTAGACGGAATTAAATCCTCATCTCTTATGCCGAGCATCCTCGCAGTCCTAAGTGGGAAGACATTAATAGCCGATCCATTGTCTACAAGAGTCATGGGAACATTCATCCTGTTGCAGACTACCATGAGGTTTAACGCCTTGTAGTGTTTGTCACCTTCTGGGGGTAAATCTTTGTCAGAGAAGGTGATTAGATTAATTGGACTAGGGAGGTCACTCGTGAGGAAGTTAGCTAGTCCCTCAGGAGTGGTGTCAGAATCTATCCCGATTTTATCCCAGGCATTCATCACAGCCAACCTATGTTCTCGAGATGTTGCGAGAAGCTTCCATACATTCATCTCAACTTTTGTCTTCTTGAATTGTTTAACGATGTCATTGTCTTCGATGATAGGTATGGGAACTTGTTGTACAGTAGGCATAGGTTGTGTTGAAACGGGAGGTTGCATTCTCCCGGATCTTGTGAGGACGTCTATTGATGAATCTTCTTCAGCCCAAATGTCGTCCGTGGTGTATGATACAGAAGGTGAAGGTCCTACTATGTCTTTTAGGTAGACATCTTCTTCATCACTGTCCCATACTCCATTAACAGTTATGTCCTCTTCTTGTTGAACTTGGATTAACTCCTTTTTATCAATCCTAACTGATGGTACTGACAGTAATATCTATCTGTCCTTTTTAATGATTCAAATGGTCTCGGTTCGAGAGGTTTGACCTTGCCACTCTCGGAGAGCATTTCGAACATTTGTGCATACGGGATCCCAATTGGAGTATAAACTTTATTGCTCTTCTTGGGTCTTTCGGTGACTTGTAAGGGAAAATACTTTGCCTCATAAGTTGTTTTTACTGGTGTGAATTCTCTTTTAGGTTCTTCCTTTGGACATGGAAGTTCATCATATTTCTTGTGAAGTTCGTTCATAATTTTGAGAGTTTCACGTAACAGTTGCGATGTCTCCCTCATAAACAGCGTGAGCAATCGTATGTCTTTCTCGTTTGCTGGTTCTGGAAGGTTATCTTCGACATCGAAAAAGATCTCTTCTTCGACATTGGTTGCTTTGACAGGCTTAATGAGAGATGAGGGGTCAACTTCGCTTTCTTCATCGGAAATAGCCAAAGTATGAGCTAGAGGTGCATTGTCGATACTTGGCTTCTTACTGGCAGGGGGCAACGGCAGCTTGTTATTGTCAATTAGGTCTTGGATAGCTTCTTTAAGCTTCCAACAGCTTTCAGTAGAATGACCCCTACCTTGGTGATATTTGCAATGTGCGTTGGGGTTCCAGTTAGGCAACCTCTTCTCAACTGGTGGATCTCCAAATGGTCCAATGGGAGTTATAAGACCTTTTGCATTTAATCGATCAAATGTGGTGTCATAACTCATGCCAATAGGAGTGAAGTTTCTCCTTAATGGTTTCTTTTGTCCTTGGTTGTTCATGGCGAGGACTTCTCCTAGATTAAAGGTGCTAACATTATTTGAGTGGACGGTTTTGGAAGAATGGCTTGATGCAGCCAAACCCCCAGGCATACGGACAAGGTCGAACTTAAAGGTTGACCCGTCCTTTAGACCCTTAAAGAAGTCTGTATATGCTACCTCATCAGACAGCCCCTGGATTTGAATTCTTACCAGGTTAAACCGCCTGACATAGGAGCAAAGCCCCTCCTTGTCTCCCTGCCGAATGGTGCTCAGATCGAGACTGGTTTTCTTGGCAGGGATGTTAATGGAGAAGTTGGAAGCAAACAGGAAGGCCAGCTTCCTAAAGTTGTCGATGCGGCCGGCTGGCAAGTTGCCAAACCATTGTTGGGCAATTCCCTTCAATAAAGCCGGGAAGCACCGACACCACATGGCATCCTCCAACCCCTGCATGTGCATGAGGTTTGAGTAGGCCATGAGGTGATCCTCGGGGTTGGTGGTGCCATCATAAGCACCTACCAACACATTTTTAACCTTAGTCGGCTGTGCGGCTTCGGTTATTTCCTTGGTGAACGCAGAGGTTTGTTCACCAAGTTTGAGCAGTCGGAGCTGTCAGTCCAAAGGCTGGACGTTGAATTCCGCCTGACCCCCAAAGAGGGCCGGCTGCATGAAGTGATGGGAGTACGGACCGTAGACCACATGGGGGTACATACGGCGCGTTCCTAATCATTTGAGGGCCAGAGCGGACGGTATTACCGCCTGTATGGCTCTCATGCAGAGATTGAATATTCCCTGCAGATGTATTCTTAAAGTTGTCTGGAAAGCTCGATGTAGAGGCTGACTCAGACAGCTGCTGACTTCTCCTGCGGGTAATTATTTCCCGAGCGTCAAGAGTTGATTTTTTGTTTCCCTCGACAGTTCACTCCGGCGGGTATTGGTGGTATTCCTCTTAGGTAGATGAATCTTGGACCAGTCATGGTCCCGAATGCCTTCTCCTTTGGATGCGGAGTTGGCTGCCTGTCCCTGATTGGCTTCCTCTTTTCTAGAGGGGTCTTTCTTGCTGATTGTCCCTTACTTGGGCCAGCCTTACTTTTGGTGATAAGATCCTTGATTTCACCCTTGAAACTTGTCATGAATTTCATGAGTTCGTCCCGGGTGACTGGGTCGGATCCACCTGCCGTGTGGGTTTCCCCTTCCGACTGACCAGGGGGTCGGTTTGTACTCGCGTGGCTTTTGCCCCGCTCCAGAGTATCTCTAGGACGGATGCTGTAGACACCCAAATGTGTCTCCCTAAAACCAAACCCAGTGATGAATACCTTTCACGTCATTTGATTATCGAACAAAGCGAAAGTGTGAAAATTCTAGTGATGAGGATGTTTTTATTAAAATATCTCTTCTTTCTGTTTTTGAAAATATTTATTTTCTTACCCTATTTTTGAAAAACGTGCATTCAAGTTTTGTTTGGTCCATGATATGGGTCCAATAATGGTGTAGTTGGATGGGGCTTGAAAATACCTTTCCAACGATATATTATAAGCCCAATTCCGATGAATAATGAGGAAGTTATGGCCAAAATACTAAACTGGGCCCAAACCGGATTTTACCTACAACCCAATGATCATGTGGAGGGTCCAAAGGTCTAATCCTATTCTTAAACTAATTAGGATTAATTAGAAGCTTATATAAGTTTCTAAAAGATCTTAATTATCCTTTTTGAAAAGATAAGATTAAAGAATTTGAGTTAAATAAAAACTTTCTTTTTTTAAAACTTTCCTTTTCTTAAATCCTAATTCTATTCGAATTTAAAGATGTTCAAAGATAGTCAGATATAATTTTCGTGCCTCATAATCTTTATCCAAATTTTATATGGTTGGATAGATCTTGAAATTATATTTCCAATGATATATTATAATATTAAATCCGAGCTATAACGAAAAGATATAAATGGAATATGAAACTCTATCCAAAACTGACACCCTTCCACTATTTCGGCCATATCTTTTTATTAACAAAAGATTTTAATCTGATTTTAATTGTGTTGGAAAGTAGACTTCAATAACTTTCCAACGACATATTATATGCCTTATTTGGACTTCTGGATCAAAAGATATGATAAAAACAAAATGCGCAAAAACTGTTGTCCATCGAGTTTTATTTCGATTCGAATTCGGATTCTTTTCTTATTCTTCGACCCTCTTTTTTCTCTATAAATAAAGGTGTAGGGAATAATTTCAAGCCTTTAAAATCCCACTAGCTTGAACCCCACTGTGATCATACACTAAAGTACGGTGGCGTCCAAAAGGGAAGAAGATAGAGCAAAAGAGTCGCCAACAAGTTTTTAAGGAACTTGTAAACCGTTCACGAGGTGAAGGTTACACCCCTTAACGATCCAAGAGATCGTCAACTCCATAAGGTCATGAACCAAATAAGGGTTCAGGGATGATGGTACAAATCCAACCTAAAAGAGATTGAACCTGCCCTAATAATAGGCCTCTACTTTATTCTGCTCGTATTCATGTGCGCTTTCTGACTAACATGCAATCAATAGGATTAACCCTAAACCTGTTTAATCTATGTTGGTTGAATTTAATGCACAAATAAACTATTATTGGCGATCACTTGAAATTATAATCACATTAACCCTAACAAGATTATTAATTATCTTATCAAGCGTGATTGCAAGTACAAATTCCCTTTAACATACAATAAAAGGTGATCAAGCAATAACAATAAAAAATAATGTATCAAGCAACATAAATAAATAATAATCATCATCATAAAAATAAATTATAATTGAAATAATCATGATAATAATCATAAAAGAAAATAATCATCATATTAATAATAATTGAAATAATTATCATAAATAAAATAATCATTAAAATAATAGTATTCATAATCATTATAACAATTATAATCATAATCATATTCATGTTAATATTAAAGCATAATAAAAATAGCAAGATCCTAGGCATGATACTAACAAGATTAATAACAAACCCTAGCATGTCACTAAACAATAAAAATCAAAGCTTTAGCCCTAACATGATACTAACATGAATTAACATTAGGAAGAACATAGGAAGCATCGTACTTTTAATCATACTTAATATTAAAGTTACCCTAGACATGATACTAGGAATATCACAATAACAATGTAAACATGATATCTACATCATAATATCAATTAAACCATTAAAGTACTTACTTGGATGTCTCGTACCTCTTTCTAATAACAAAATACACACATTAGTAACTTCAAGGAAAATAATAAACAAAGCAATTAAATTAAATAATTGAAAGAGAGATTTGGGACCAAACCCTCAGAAATTAAAACCTTTCACGTCTAGGGCGAAGGCAGCTTCGAATATGGCTAGGTGTTTCAAGATCTAATGAATGCGGAATTTTGTATTAAAAAGCAAAGTTTAGAAAAGAAAAGAATGCTAATGAATTAATATTATTGAAAGTTGATGAATGAATGAAAAGAATTGATGAATGATGAAAATAGTTGGTGAATAAAGAGAGTTGATGAATGCTAATTAAAACTAGTTGTTGATGAGAATTCGTGAATGAAAACGGAGTTTTTAATACGATATTTATAGAGAAAATCATCCAAAAAAGATAATTTAACAAAACAGAGTCTGAAGATCAAAAATCAACATTGGCGCCAGCCCTGGCTAGTTGGCGCCAGCACCAGTGGCTAGCGTCAGACGCCAATGGCTAGCGCCTGGCGCCAAGGCCTGGGGTTGGACGCCAAAGTGGTTCTCAACGCATTTTCGAAAATCTGATAAATTTCCTGTACTGGAAGATAAAATAATATAATTCCAATCGAAAATGCTATTTGACCTTGATTAAAACTCTGAAGAGTCCTAATTGAATTAGGAATGAAAAGAACCTTCTAGAATGTTCTAGAAGACTAAAACCATTCCTAATTGCATTAGGAATGATAAATTATATTAGGCCCTCCCCTAGATCATTAGGCCGTACTTAAAGCTCAAACCGGGCCCAGTTTAGTAAATTGGCCATAACTTCCTCAATATTCATCGGAATTGGGCTTATAATATATCGTTGGAAAGGTCTTTGCAAACCCTATCCAACTACACCACTATTGGACCCATATCATGGACAAACCAAACTGGATTGGCTGTTTTCTTAAAATAAAGTTTTCAAAAACAGGGAGAAGAGAAAAGAAATAAAACTTTCCGCAACACTAGACCTTTCCACACTTTCGTTTCATTCGATATTGATTCGACGTGAAAGGCACTCATCACCGGGTTTGGTTTTGGGGAGACACAAATGGGTGTCTACAAAAGGTCATATCTCCCTTTTTTCAATCATCAACAACTATCAATTAGCATCAACTCTCTAGTTTTCTAATTCTCTTCTCTCTCTAAGCTAAAGCTTATTCTCTCTCTTTTCTAAACTAACCCTTTTGCATACAAAATTCCGCATTCACAAGACCTAGAAGCACCTAGCCAAGTTTGAATTTGCCTTTGCCCTAGACGTGAAAGGTTTTAATTTCTGAGGGTTTGGTCCCAAATCTAGTCTAAACTTTTTCTAATCTCTATTCCAATTCTTTGATTTAATTGTTTTATTATTTTCCTTGAAGTTACTAACGCGTGTATTTTGTTATTAGAAAGAGATACGAGGCATCCAAGTAAGTGCTTTGATTTGTTTTATTGATATTATGACATAGAAATCATGTTTAGGTTGTTATTTTGATTCCTAGTGTCATGTTAGGGTGTTTTGATCTTCCTAGTATCATGTTTAGGGTAATAACTATAATTTCTAATATCAAATATGACAATTGTGTTTCCTGCGATTCTTCCTATTCTCTTCCTAACACTAGTAGAATAAATGTAATGGCAAGCGGTTCAAACCCCCTAATGGCAAGCGGTTTTGAACCGCATGGGATTAGGGGGCTTGCCATTTGCCATTTAAATGGCAAGCGGTTCAGAACCGCTTGCCATTACTAGAGAAAGGGCAGCGGTTTTGGCGCCAAACCGCGTGCCCAATATGGGTATAAAAATTAAAAAAAAAATTTTTTTTTTTTTGGATTTTTCCATATAAATTGAAACACAAATCAAATATATGTAAAAGCATTAATATTTTTATTAATTATTTGTTCTAATATTACATTTACATCAAAAAAAATTAATACAAGTAACACCACCAGCCACGAGCACCAACACCATCTCATGTTGCTTCGTACCACCAGCCACGACCACCAACACCACCGGCCCACCACGACCCACCAATACCAGTACACCCACCAGCCATGACCACCCACCACGACCCCAACCAATACGTGAACACCCGTCAGCATCGACCCCCACCAATACACGACCACCCACCAACCACGACCACACACCAGCCACCCGTCCACACACGACCCCCACCAACACCAAACAACAAATAAAAAAAAACACACCACCAACACACACCGGCCAACACCACCACCCACCACGACCCCCACCAACAACAAATCGACCTAAAACAAACCAATTCAACCACCCATCACAATAAAATAAAATAAAAACTGAAAAAACAAAATAAAAGATTAAAAAAAAAAGGAAATACCTTGACTACAACCAAAAAATGGAAATTGGCTTTAAATTTGGGTTTTATGGGTCAAATTCGACCATAAAAACTCTAGATCTAGAGTTTTTATTGTCGAATTCGACCATAAAAACCCACACGCACCACCACCGGACTACCACCATTTAAACCCACACAAATTGGCTCGAATTGGCTCGAAAACCCACCTGAATTCGCTCGAAACCCCATCGGAGATTTGTTCGCTCGAAAACCCATCTCCGTATATAATTACCTAATTACCTAAGCGTGAGATGGAGAACGGAGATGAGAGAAGAAAGAGAAGGAGATGGAGGAGAGCTGGAGAGAGAAGTGAGGGCGTCAAAATGGAGGGGAGGAGGAGAGAGAGCATGAGAAATAGAGAGGAGGAGGAGAGAGAGCGTGAAAACTGAGGGGAGGAGGAGAGAGAGCGTGAGAAATAGAGAGGAGGAGGAGAGAGAGCGTGAGATTTTAGGGTATTTTTAACAAATGGCAAGCGGTTCATGTTCCAAACCGCTTGCCATTTACAATTTGGCAAGCGGTTCACCCTAAACCGCTTGCCATTTACAAATTGGCAAGCGGTTCACCCTAAACCGCTTGCCATTTACAATATTGCAAGCGGAATTCCAAAACCGCTTGCCATTTGGGGCTTTCCATTACGTTTATTCTACTAGTGTAATATTTCTGTTAGTATCATGTTAGGGCTAAAGCTTTGATTTTTATTGTTTAGTGACATGATAGGGTTTGTTATTAATCTTGTTAGTATCATGCCTAGGATCTTGCTATTATTATGCTTTAACATGATTATTTTAATTATTATGATTATTATTATTTTGATTATTATTATGTTGCTTGATATATATTTATTTATTGCTTGATCACACTGTTTATGCATGTTTAAAGAGAATTTGTACTTGTAATCACGCTTAATAAGATAATTGGTAATCTTGTTTAGGGTTAATTTGATTATAATTCAAGTGATCGCCAATAATAGTTTATTTGTGCATTAAATTCAACCAACATAGATAAACAGGTTTAGGGTTAAACCTATTGATTGCATGTTAGTCAGAAAGCGCACATGAATGCGATCAGAATAAAGTAGAGGCCTATTATTAGGGCAGGTTCAATCTCTTTTAGGTTGGATTTGTACCTTCATCCCCGAACTACCAGTCATGGTTTCAGACCTATTGGAGTTGACGATCTCATGGATCGTTAAGGGGTGTAACCTTCACTTCGTGAATGGTTTACAAGTTCCTAAAACTTGTTGGCGACTCTTTTGCTCTATCTTCTTTCCCTTTGGACGCCACCGTACTTTAGTGTATGATCACAGTGGGGTTTAAGTTTGGGGTAATTCTTGAAATATTCCCTACAGATGCGTTTAGTGATCAGAGAGCCATCTTTGACAATGTAGGTTCCGACTTGAGGATAATTGACAAGGGAATAAACGCGTCGTCAATTGTCTATCCCTAGATCAAATACAATTTATACAACCTAAACAAACCTAATACGAGTATAAGGCAAGCATAGGGGTCGAACCACAGAGAACGGTAAACACCACCAAATGTTATCGACAATTAAGCTAGTCCGGAATAGGGGATAAATAAACTAAAGTCTAAAAATGCTAAAACAAGAAATAAAACATTAAGGGAAATGGTTTAGGTATAGCATTCACTTGAACATAAACAAAGGCATAGAAATTGAATTAATTATGAACTAAACATGCTCGAATATCGAAATTAAGAATCCAATCTAGCCGCCTTCCGGGGTCAATTGGCTTCTCCTAACATAGCCTCTATGTTTCCACATTAGAACCATATACTAGGAGGTACTATTAAATAACAATCGATAGTAATGAACCTTAACTAAGTCAACTTCCGTTTCTTGTTAGCAAAGATTCACCTTTAATCAACCAACAATGTGCACTTGCAAGAAGATTAAAGAATATCAAGCATATAAAGACTTTAATCACAAATAAATCAATTCTAAACCCTAGAACATGCTCAAGGTCCAACTACACCACAACCATCCCCTTAATGGGGAAATTACTCACTAATCATGATAATAACAAGATTAATTAACAAATAATCAAGAATCAACATGATCAACAAGCAATACCAACAACTAAAATAATAATCAAAATAAACAAATAAAAATAGAGGAGAGAGAGTAAGAAATTGCTCATTAATTGAAGATGAAGGTCTACAAAGGATTGAACAAGCTCCTTCTTCAAAATCCAAGTTCATTAATGAAGAAAACCTCACTTTCTCTCTCTACCAAAGAAGACTAATCCTAACCTAACCTAAAACTAATTAGAGAGATGAATAGATAGTTATTCCCTTTTTCTAATTACCCCAAAATTGGGTATTTATACTAAGCTAATAAAACTAGGAAAAATAAAGGAGAAATAAAAGAAGGGAATAAAAATAAAGAAAGAAAAGGAAATAAAACATCAGACCAACCAAAATCCCCAAAAGAAAAAAAACATCAGACCCCCCGATTTCCCTCTTCTTCCTCGAAATTGGCTGCTTCAAGAACTCCATTGAAACGCACCACCATCACCACCGTTCATCAACTATCATCATCAAATCGAGGTCGTTCATCTTCATTAAAAGCCATGTGCATAGCTCGTGAAGCGGTTCGGTCGAACCATGGGTTGGTGCGGCCGAACTACGGGGTTGGTTCGGTCGAACCATGGGTATGTTCGACCACTCCTCTTCGAATAACAAAACCCACAAAGTCTCTGACTCGAAGTTCGGCCGAACATCTCAATGGGTTTGCTCGAACTTGATTGATTTTCAATTTGTTCTGATTTTTGCTGTAATTGATGCTGGTGGCTTGCGGTTGGTGGTTTGTGATGGCTGGTGGTTGTTGCGGGGTTGCGCGAGGTGGATGAAGGTGGGTTGAGTAGTGCGGCTGCTGCAATTGGTTGGAGGTTGGTGATGCCTGCTTTGTTGCGTGAGGGAGGTACAGGGGCTGCTCTATGGATTCGGTGGTGAGGTGGAGTTAATTGGTGGCTGATGTTGCTGGTTTGCGGTTGGTGTGAGGGATGTTGCGGGATGGCAATTGGTGGTTGAAGGTTGGACTGGTGGTGAGTGGTGTTGTTAGTGGTAAGGCTGGAATGCTGGAGCAGGGGGTTTTGACGCTGTGGGTTGTGTTAGTTGTTGTTGCTGCTGATTGTTGTTGTTGTTGCGAGTGGAAACAGAGGTGGCGGAGGTTGGTTGCGCAATGTGTGTGAATTGGAGCAGGGGGTTTTGATTTCTGGTGTGCGTGAGAATAGGGGGTAGTGGTAAGGTTGGCTGGAATTGCTGTGTGGGCTGGTAGGTGCGTGAAGCAAGGGAGTTTGGTGTTTTGGTGTGGTGGAGGATAAGGGGAAAAGAGAGGAGGAGTGTGGTGAAGGATAAGGTGGCAGCTAGAAGCAGGGAAATGTGCACACACTTGTCTCATCCCCGAACTCCGAACTCACTTGACATGAAACCCGGGACCCTACACACAAAACCGAGAAAGGAATTGGGAAAAAGAATAAGAATAAAATAAAATGAAAATAAATAAAGGACGAAATAAAATAAAACCAAGACAAATAAAATAAAGTAAATAAAATAGGAATAAATAAAATAAAATAAAATAGAAAATAAGAGACATAGAACTAAACTAAAAATAATAAAACAAAAACTATACAAGCAAATAAAGTAAAATAAAATACGAAAATAAACTAAAGCTAATAAAATAAAGAAAATAAACTAAAATGCTCCAACACTACCAAATAAACAAGAAACTTTATTAAAAAGAAAACAAGAGAAAGAAAGGGAAAATAAGATAAAATAAACACGAAAATGACTCTAAAACTACTCCCTAAGAGTGACATAAATGTCACTCATCAATAATCATCCTCTTGATCAGTAAAGACCTCCAGCTAATCTACCGGACGTTCGGGAGGTGATACAGACTCTTGAACCATCCTTGAGGTACTCTCCCCACATACGGCGCCAAATGTTTTGGGTATTTTGTCCCTCGGGAGAGCTACGACTCAAAGACTGGTTGGTGAGCGCCTGTACCTGCAAAATAACGGAGACTCCGGGTGGTTGGAGCTCCGCCTCCGACGATCAAGTTAGAACGTGTAGGAGTGAGTAAAAAGTGCGGAAATAAAGGTGAGATTTTTCTCGGATTCTGAGAAAGGAGATTTCTCTGATGTAAGAGAATGTCAGAAATTGTGTAATAAATTCAATCTGTCCCACAAATGGGGGAAATCTCCCTATTTATAGGGTCATTCTGGATAAAGGTGCCCTTGTCTAGGTCATTTGACCTAGATTTGGTGGGTTGCCCGTCCTTTTGACGGCTTTTTGGGAATTGGGCCTTTAAAAGCCGTTATTCCTCTTGATAGTGGATTCCACGTGTCACTTCGTAAGTGACCCGATTTAGGCCAATATAGGATGGACACGTGTCCCATTCCCATTGGGCCACATGGCGGGGTAATTTTACCCAAAACACTTTCTTAATTATTCTTTTGGTTATTTGAATTTGGAGCCAAAATAAATTTTAAATTTTGGCGCCAAAATAAAAGTATTTAATTATTCGAAAAATTAACAATTTTAAAAATTCTATATTAATTAATAATCTTGATTAATCCATATTTTATTAATTTTGAAATTTATGTTTTACGCTGTTTTGAACTTAACTAAATTATTTTCTAGATGTTATCTTAATATTACTTAATAACCTTAATTATTATCTTATGATTCACAACTAATCTTTGTTTTGATATTATCTAAATATTTTTTATATATTTGAATTTTAAAGATAAAATTGATTTAATCAATTATTTTCTTGATTTAAATATTGTTTTCGTTTTCTTAAAAGAAAAAAAAGGGGGGTCCTTGTTTTATAAACTTGATGGTCGAATGTTTATGTATGATAACATTATTTTTCTTAACTTTTAAGTTGTTAATTTCTTTTAATTATTTTCATCTTAATCCTTACTCCTCCAACCAAATTAACATTAATCTTATTTTCTCTTTCATCTCTTTCATTGATTTTCCCACATAAATTAACCTAAGTCAAATTACATTCAAATTCATTTAACTAAACTAATCTAATCTTGTTTTCATAGTAATCCCACACTCTCTTGAACTCTATCTTTCTACCCTTAATCACCTATAAATAGACTCTTAGCTCCTCCCATTTACTCACACCAAAAGCAAGAATATTTCCCTCTACACTCTTAACTCACGGCCTCTTCTTCCTCTATCTCTTTCTCGTGTTCTTGCTTAAACAAATACCGTAAACGCACCACTCAACCGTTGCCCCATCCCCATTTTTGTATTGTTACTACTTCGTTCTGCCACTTGATGGTCTAGTAGCTTGCTGCCAGCTAGGTGCATAACACTCTCCTCCTTTCCTCCCTCCTTTGCTACTGCAAGAACAAAATATAAATATAACTTCCTTTCCTCTTATCCTATTAGTCATCATGATTATTATTACTACTACATACACTAATGTTATTATTTGATACTAATGTTACAATTTTGATACTAAAATTACTATTTTAATACTAACATAAACTATCAAAGTTTTGATAGTTTAAATTCGGTACTTCATGCACAAGTATCTTAGAGTAGTGTTTAGAGTTTTGGGATTATTTGTTAACCTTATATTAATTAAGGTTATTTTAAATTGTAGGAGGGTTCTCTTTGGTCGTGATCAAGTGTAGCCGTACCTTTATTTCTCGTGATCAAGGTACGTATCGATGGCTAGGTCCTTGATACAATTTTAAATGCGTGTTTTGGAAACTGTTTGTTTTAATAATTGTTTGAATAAATGTTACGTATGAATATTTAAGTTAATGATTTTCATGATGAGTTAAAATATATAATTTTATGATTTAAAGGTTTGATCTCTAAAAGTGTTGATTGATTTAATAAAAGTTTTAAATTTATAAATCACTGGATTTAATTAATTTGCAGCTCATTATAAGCCTGAGTATTTGATATTTTAATTGGTTTGGATTTATATTTTAAAATTGGAAAGTTTATATTGGAAATCTATTGGTTTGGAAAGCATGTTTGCCTAATAAAAGTATTTACATGCCCTACACTTATACGTACTTAGCGTTTTTGCTAATCTGTTTTCCTTTTTGATTTGGTTCGCCCTGTTTACCATTTTTGGTAAGCAATCTTGATTTCAGGTGTGGAGTTGTTCGTGCGCATTTTAGAGTCGGAATTGGGATCACATAATTAAGAGTTAAATTTTATTTATGACTAGACAAGTTTTATTGAAGTAATTTGAAAGAGTTATTATGGTTATTGATATTATTAATAAAAGTTATTTATTTTTCCGCTGCAATTTGAGTAATTAATTAAGCCTTAAGTTTTCACGTGGCGGTAATACGTCCAAGTCTATCTCTACGACATTTGTATATGTATAAATATAGTATTTACGTAGAGATTTGGGGGTGTTACAGGACTTGTCCTCCTAATACTTTTGAGGTGGCTCAACGCACTTTCGATGGGGCTCTTTGATCTTCCTTGGAGCGTATTGTTACTGCTTTGGGGCCTGGGTTTGGCGATTGGCAGTGGCAGCTTGCCACCTTACCATTTGCGTTTGGAGGGCTTGGTGTTTATTCTACAGGTGATGTTCGTCATTATGCCTTTCTTGCTTCTCGGTTGCAGTCTGCTGGGTTGCAAACACAACTTCTACGACATGCTGGCATTGTTGGTCTTGGACGTGCCTTTGAGGGATGCGTTGAGTCTGTTTAATGAAACGGTGGAGTCTGACATTTTGAGTAATCCTAGTGAGGTCGCTGCCCCTAAACTCATGAAGAAATTGGTAGATATATATTTCACAAAGGTTACCGCTTTTGCAGAATCCGCTTATTCTTTAACTCCTCGACAATCAACATTATGGAAATCACAGCAGGGAGATCACACCTCTGCTTGGCTTCGGGCGGTCCCTATTTCGGGGTTGGGTTAGACGATAAACTCCAAAACTTAACGATGTGTGATGTGCTACCGGTTGGGTGTTCGTTCCTTTGTTCCCTATCACGACATCATGATCTGATTGTTCAAGAGTTTTTGCTGGGGATATTTTCGGTGATCACGCGGTGTCTTGTGCTGGTATTTTGGTAATTAAATATCGGCATAATGTTGTTCGAGATACCCTTGTTGATGTTTGCTATCGGTCAAGGATTTTAGCTAGAAACGAGGTGGACATTAGGTTATCTGGAGGGAACGACGGGGCTTTCTGACTTGAAGATGTGTTACTTTATTCATGGGATCGTGGTCGTTATGTCTGTATTGACTTGACAAGGTCTTCTCCATTGACATGGTTTGGGCTTTCTGACTTTGTTCCTGGACGGTTCATGATTGATGCGGCCAATCGGAAGCGGGTCAAGTATGAATCCAGTTGTCGAGCATTTAGATATGTCTTCCTTCCTGTCTCTTTCTCTTCTCTTGGGGAGTTAGAAAAGGATCGGAGGTTGTTACATTGCTGAAGCGGATCTAGAAGTTCTCGAAGACTCAGGATATTGGGGCACGTTGTCACGTGCTGACTCTTTTGCCTAAGTCCTCTTGCACGTGGTCCACTAGTCGACAGCACCCGTTAGTCTCCTAGTCAGGACTCCCCTTGTTTTGCTAGGCTAAGTGTGCTACGAAATTGGCTAAGTAAGAGAATAAATATGCTCACAAGAGATTTCAAAGGAATGCTTTGCTTACTTGAGAGAACTTTACAATTGTTGCGCTGAATTGGCTAAGGTATGGCTGATTTACAAATGAATGAGGATGGCCTATAGGCATCCAAGCTAACTCCTAAGAATCTAGAGAGTTCCTAACCTTCTCAAATGGAGGGTTCTAGACTCCTACTGCCTAGACTACTCTAGAACGTTCCCACCTCCAAAGGAACACACATACATACAAGGAGGTTTCCACACACTTCCTAGTCTAGAATGCCCAAGACCACCCTAGAACATTCTAGAACGTACAACTCTTATGTACATACAAAGAGGACCCTAGACCCTTCTACTATGTACATGAAGACTTATGAATATTCTAGATACATCCCCTCTAGAATACTCCACCAAAAGAACACCCTAGACAAGCCCGGAACCTTCTAGAGACTTCTCACGTATTCCGGACTACCTACTTCCAAAACTCATACTTCGAGACCTCCGTTTGGAAAACCGTCACCTCCATGGTCTTCCTTGGCCCAAAATATGGTGGACCCCCAAATTTGAGCCCATTTGGAGCCCTTTAGCCTGTCCAAATGGCCCATTATTGCGTTACTTTCAAGTGGGTGTTCACTAGTATTCCAAGCAAGGTGCTAAATAAAGCTCTTTAGGGGGAAGTGCTTATCTGAGCACCAAGGCAGACCCCCTAGCCTCGATTGTTGCCTTGCTGCCTAGTGACCCTCTTGACGCCCATCCTTGGTGTGGGAGATGACCCGTGACAACGTGCTGCAGCTCATATCTTTAATTATTAGGATCGGCTTTTCTATATCTGAAGGAGTGGGGGGCCAGATTGTATCTCGGTTTCTCACTAATTTTCTATAGGTTATATAATTTTATCTGTTTTTGAGATATAATAATGATAATAATAATGATAATGATAATGATAACGATAACGATAACGATAACGATAACGATAACGATAACGATAACGATAACGATAATAATAATAATAATAATAATAATAATAATAATAATAATAATAATAATAATAATAATAATAATAATAATAATAATAATAATAATAATAATAATAATAATAATAATAATAATAATAATAATAATAATAATAATAATAATAAAATCTGCTCTGCTATGCTATGCTCTTCTTCAATTTGATCTACTTTGCTGAAATCTGCTCTGCTCTTCCCAGAAGCTCAAAAGAACAGGGCCTAATTGTGTTGTGTTATGTCTTGTTTGTATTTGGTGTCGTTTTATTTTACTCATACTTTTTTTCAAAAATAGTGTACTCGTATAATATATGGGGAAATTTGGTGTAGAACTATCTTAAGGATAAAATGTTTTGTGAACAACTACCCGTTTTTTTTTTATTTGTTCAGGATTATCCATAAGTTAGCAAAAGTTTGTCTAGCACTACCCAATAACGTTTTCCGTCCAAATTAGACATTAGTAGGGCCCACTTCTTCTTTCCCACCCAATTAACTCCCCCAACTACATCTCTCCTCCCTCATTTACTTCCCCTCTATTTTAACTCTCTTTTTTCAACTTCCACATTTCACCATATTCTTCTGACCTAAGCGAATATCCACTATAATTTTCATCTCATTTTCAAAAAATTGACAGCCTTAACAACCTTTTTTTTTTTTTTTTTTTTTTTTTTTTGCTATCTCTCTTTCATACTTATCTTGTTGTTGTTTATGGTAATTCCATGTCAATAAGTGAAAGTATTAGAATGCAATTGAATACAATCCCAAAGCCAAAATAAGCAAAAAAAACCCCAATTCAATTCCACCCCTGAACCCTAGAAATCACAATCCCCAAACTGACTTGAAGCCATAATCCCTAAATTGAATCCCTAATTAAGTTATAAACTATAAATCAAAACCTTAAAACGAATTCAACATACCATGAACTAAAAATTAGGTTAAAACATTACCTAAATTAGAGAGTAATTGCATTTAATCTATTTGATTTTGGATGAGTTTGGCAAAAAAAAATAGATGAGGGAGAGGAGTTAATTGGGTGGGAAAGCGAAAAGGTAGGCCCCACTAACGCCAAAATTGGACAAATAAATTATTGGGTAGTGCTAGACAAACGTTTGCTAATTTACGGGTTATTCTAAACAAATACTCCCTCCATTTTTTTTTTTTTTTTTTTTTTTTTTTTTGCATCACTTTAAAAATGCCCAGAGTTTTAGGAGAATGAATTAATAATGTGAGTGGATGAATAATTTATTATGATAAAAGTAATGTGGAGACCATAAAAATGTAAAATATGTGAGAGAGTGGTGGGGACCATGAGAGAGAGATAGAGAGAGAGAGAAATGGCAGTGGGGTTTAAAGTAAGAGAAGAGAAATATTAAAATATAGTGTAAAGTTACTATATATACAAGTGTAAAAAAAACACCCATAAAAGGAAAGCGATGCAAATAAAAAAACGGAGGGAGTAAAAAACAGATATTTGTTCACAAAACAACCCATCTTTAGGGTTCTACACAAAATTATCAAATATATGATGATTGTATAATTTGACCGATTTATAAAAAAATGTTGGGTTTCAGTTTGATTTGTGAAATGTTAACTTAATTTTATTTAATTATTTTAAATATATTAGAGCGGTTAACATACACAATAGCTATACATGTCCGAAGAGCTCTTTCAGTTTGACCTTACGTCACAAATTTAGATATTTGGCAACATTAATGAAAAAAAACTATGTAAACAAATATTTTTAGGGGTATTAATGTCTGCACACTATTCTTAAGAGTTAATAAAAAAAATTAACATCAATAAGGGCACATAAGTAAATAAACATTTTAGGGTTTTCAAAAAAAAAAGTAAATAAATAATTTAGAGGATATAATTGTCCAACCTCTATTCATAAGAATTATCTCAAATTTTTTTAAAGAGAAGATAGGAATAACATTTTTGTACTTCCTTTTTTTTTTAGAAGATATTTTGTAATTCCTTTACTCCAAATTAAGGGCTTGTTCTCATAGAACTGAACTGAAAATAAACGTATGAGAATAGGCCCTACTGTAGACACCTAAAAATGTCTCCCCAAAACCAAACCCGATGATAAATAACCTTTCACCGCCACTGTTGGTCGGGTTTAGTATTTAATCCCGAGAGTGCTTAAAAAGTCGTGTTTTATTAAATCCATATTTTTGAAAGATCCATGGATCAGTCTTGGTGTTTGGTAAAAGCATAGTTTTAATTTTAGCCCAAACTTGTTAATTAATTTTAAGCCCAAACCTTTTTATTTTATTATTTTATTATTTATTTTTGGCCCAAATATTTTATTTATTTTTATTTTATTATTTTAGCCCGAATAATAAAAGTCAGAAAAAAAGCCCGAAATTATCAATCGGCACTTAAAAAGCCGAAAGAAATTAGGGTTAAAAATGAATTTAGACGGAAAAATGGACTGGAATTGACCGTGTCACGGTACATCCTGACCGTGTCACGGGAAATTTTCCCGTTTGACGGTGGGACTTCCCGTGACACGGGAGGTCTGCCGTGACACGGGAAGTTCTGTGTCCTTTCCGCGTAAACCCTTAACGCGTTTTCCGTTCCGTTTTCTAAAAATTTCCCGCGTCACTCTAAAACTGACCGTGTCACGGGAACTTGTACCGTCTGACGGTACAGTCTAACCGTGTCACGGTACAGTCTGACCGTGTCACGGGATACTTTTTTAGGGTTTTTATCATTTTAGGGTTCCGTGTGCTCCCTCAGCACATTTCCCTATAAATACCCCCTCATTCCTGATGAACGGGGCAACGAGAATTCGATTATTCTTATTTTTTCTCTCTTCTATGCTATTAACCTAAACACTAGCCTACCCTTTTCACTTCAAAATTCCTTCTTCAAGCACTCAAAGGAGTCCATATTTTACTCGAGGTTCTGTCCTTAAACCAAGGCGTGAAAGGTAGAATCATTTGAGGGTTTGGCCCCAAAATCAACTTTATTTTATTTAATTTAATCTAGTTATTGTTTTGTTATTTCCTTGAAGTTACTAACTCGTTTATTATTTTGTAGTTGCAAACAAACAGATTCAAAGTAAGGATCATGCTCTTTTTATTATTATTGTTTTTCTAACGATTTTTATGTTGTTGGAATTATGATTAAATTGGTTTTTATGTTCATATTGATTTTATTATATTTATGATCACTATATTGCATGTTAAAGGGAATATGTAATTGAAAATCACGCCTAATAAGATAATTTGGACAACCGGTTTAGGTTCCTTTTAATCTTGTTGTTTAATCAAGTGATCACAATATTTTAGAATTATATGTTGCATAAATATTCAACCAATTTAGCCTAATAATAGTTTGGAGCAAATTGAATATTTTATTGTATGCCTTTGAGATCACAGGAATGCTTTTCAATATAAGAATCGAGTAGAGGCCAATACGGGCGAATGTGACTCCATGACTCACTTCGTACCATCATCCCCGATCCTCCTTTCGTGGTTCCGAACCATATGGAGTTAGTAATCTCATGGATTATGAATGGGGTGTAACCTTCACGGGTCAATCGTTGTTGCCTATCGTTGTCCCTTATCGTGGTTGCCTTTTTATGATCCGTGAACGGTTTACAAGTTCCTTAAAAACTTGTTGGCGGCTCCCTACTTTATTTGTCCCTCATCGTTGTCCCTAATCGTAATGTCGATTCCCACTTCCTATGAGTGCCAAGCATATTCACCACATGCTTTTAACGTAGGCGCACTTCGAGCGACGCCTACAATTTGGCGACTCCACTGGGGAGATTCTTAATTATTTATCGATTTGAGTGATCGGTATTTAATTAAGATGAGTGGATGAGACTTGAAAGATTCTTGAAAAAAATATTCCTGTGATTAATTTGGCATTTTTGCATCTGCATAGACGTTTTAACGTCGCATTCAGGTCTGTCTCGTAGGAAAAATTGGATAACTTGGTTGCGCGCAAAAGCAAACAGGGCACCAGTCAGATTTTCTGACTGCCGTGTCACGGCAAATTCTGCCGTGTCACGGTACAGTGTACCGTCTGACGGCACATTGTACCGTGACACGGGAATTTTTACCGTGTCACGGCAGTCCTAAAATCAGTCCGGTGACCTATTTTCTTTTCCCACAGTTGACTTCCTTCGATTTTTCTGAAAAAAACGTATGTGTTCTACATGCGTCTTAGCCCCGGGGAATTTAAGCTCTATCAACCCAAAAACGCTCATGGCAATAAGGGTTCATCCGAGTCATTAAGTTCACCCAAACCATGGAGTCGAGTTCGATTTCATCACGAACTCGCGGAGCCGCCCGTTGGCATACACCCTCAAGGGAGGCTGCCTTGCTAACGCGTCCAAACTCTTAACCATGGTACCCTTTTGACACCCAAAGCTTGACCAATAGTTGAACATAGATCTTGACTTTAGGTTGCAAACTTTTTTTGCATCATCGTGCCTAAATGCTATGTGTTTGTTCGGTGCTAACCCTAATGTGTTTGCTCTTTTTGTTTGACCCATGACCGAGGGTTTTTATTCTCACATAGTAATTAGTACGGACTTAAAATCGATTAAAATCTGAAAAAAATCACAAAACTGACCTGGAACTGCGCACCGTGTCACGGCATTTTCTGCCGTGTCACGGTGAACAGTGCCGTGACACGGTAAAGGCTACCGTCTGACGGTAAGCCTTAACCGTGTCACGCCAGTCTGTACCGTGACACGGTGCCCAGGAAAGTGTCCCGTCAGTCTTTTTTCTCGATTTTTGTGTCCAGTATTGAGTCGTGTCTAGTTATACGGTCAAAACACGTGTCTATAACCTCACTTAATCACTCACATGTCGTGTTTACACACTTTTTTGCTTTAAGTCGTGCACCACTTTTTTGACCGTATTTTAGGGAAAGTCTTGTTTTTATGTCTCTTTTTTAAAGTCGGATGGTATTCTCCCTTTAAAAATAAACAAGCAACGTTTCAAAATTATTATTTTTTTTTTTTAAAACAAAAAAAAAAAAAAAAAAAAAAAAAAAAAAAAATTTGACCGTGACACGGGAACTTATCCCGTCTGACGGGAGAAGTGTCCCGTGCCACGTCACTCTTTTTTTTTTTTAAAAAAAAAAAAAAAAAAAAAAAAAAAAAAATTGACCGTGACACGAGAACTTATCCCGTCTGACGGGAGAAGTGTCCCGTGCCACGTCACCCTTTTTTTTTAAAAAAAAAAAAACAAAAAAAAAAAAAAAACAAAAAAAAAAAAGGAATTTCGACCGTGTCACGGGAACTTATCCCGTCTGACGGGAGAAATGTCCCGTGCCACGTCACCCCTTTTCAAAAAAAAAAAAAAAAAAAAAAAAAAAAAAAAAATTGACCGTGACACGGGAATTTATCCCGTCTGACGGGAGAAGTGTCCCGTGCCACGTCACCCCTTTTCAAAAAAAAAAAAAAAAAAAAAAAAAAAAAAAGAGCGTCAGTTTAGCCTTCCGTATTAATTTGGTCCTCGCGTTAGTCATTTTGGTTATTGTTCACATGTCTAGCCATACGATCATACCACGAGTCTTATAACATCACTTGATCACTCACGAGTCAAGTATAGTCCACACACTTTCTTTATGTTCCGACTCGAGTCGTGCACCAGGTCGTTTATGATCGTATATTAGGTTCATGCACCCTTTTTTCGTCATAATAAAAAAAATGAGTGGAGTTTTCTCACCTGTTTTCAAATGTCTATTTTTTCCTTCCTTTCCTATCTTGAGCAATGAGTCAAACAATTAAGTGAATTGTTTTATTTCACAGTACTTGTTCAAGGAACAGAGATAGATCAATACGGTTCGAGCCATTACCGCAACAATCTCTCAGATCTAATAGGCGTTCAAAGAGAACTTTGTCATCTCCGTTACTCATCACCTTTCAATGGCCACTAAAGAAGACATTGAGAACATCAACAAATCCATTGAGGCACTGTCTTCCATGATGAAAACCCTTACCACTAGGGTCACTACCATGGAACAAAACAAGGTCATTGTTTCCACCTTTGACAAACTGAAGGAACAAATGAGTAATATTTCTGAGGATTTCACTTATGTGGAACGGCCTCCCACTCCTTTGGATGTGAAGGATAGACTCCCCGAAAAGTTCTCCACTGCTGATATTCCAAAGTTCAAGCCTACTAACAATCCAATATTCCATTTGAAGGCGTTCTCTGCAACCATGGCTCTTAAGGGATTGGACGTAACACTCTTCCCTACGGTGTTCCCTCTCTCCTTAGAACATGCCTGCCAACAATGGTTCTATTCCCTAGATGCCAAGCGTACTGCGACTTGGCAAGATGTCACTGACAGTTTCATGAATCGTTACAAGTGTAACATTCAAACTAAAACTTCTGAACGTGAACTCTCCATTCTCAAACAGAAAGAGAATGAAGGCTTCACCGCTTACTTGAACAGGTGGAGGGAAACAGCTTCACTCTTGGTAGATCCTCCCAAAGAAAGAGAGATGGTTCGCCTCTTTATTCAAAATCTGACTCATAAATATAGGGAACATCTCAAATTTCTTCCATTGAACACTTTCGAAGCTGTATACGACATCGGCATCAATATCGAGGATGAGCTAATAAAGACTGCTGGTAGTAACAATAATAACACTTGGAAAAACAAGAAGAATGACCATCCTTCTTCTTCGTCTTCTAAGCACGAAAATACTACCAACAATATAAGCCAAGTTGATATCAATGAAGTGTTAGCCCTTGATACTCCATTGCCCAAGAAGAAAAGAACTTACACTCATTTAGGAATGACTTATGATGCGGCCTTCGATCGCCTTTACGGTCAAGGCTTGATCACGCCTATTGGACCATTTCCAGAGCCAAAACCTGAAGAAAGGAGCGCCAAATGGAATCCCAATGCCTATTGCAAGTACCATCAAGGAAGGGGCCACACTACGGAGCAATGTTGGAATTTGAAGGACGTCATTCAAGACTTGATGGATGCAAACAAACTTCATGTCCCTCCAGGCGGCAAGAAGTAATAAATACAAGGCATGCAGATCCTTTGTGCAAGATTTCATGATTTCTTTCTTCATCATTCTTCTCCATTCCCCCATTCATGTCTAGCATAGGTTTTCCACTTCGAATTTTTTTTTATATGTTTCATGGGTTTCGTTCATCTTTTCCATTAATAAAATGAGCAATTTTCCTTTACATCTCGATCATAGAATTTTTCATTCTAAATAAAAAAAAATTACCGAACTAAACACAAGGTACACCAATGATTTGAGGCACCTTTGCAACCCTGTCATTCCCCATTAACCACTCAATCACATATCCAGCTCTTCATCAACCACTTTGAGCCTCGTCTAACGTCTGGCCTTCATTTCTTCAACCCACATTCACTCAACCCTGGGATTTGAAGATGTGTAATTGTATAACATTCAAAAAGCAAGTAAAAAAAAAGTAGCAAAGCAAAAATAAAACAATGTCTAAAGGCAAGTGTTCCAATGTCTTTGATATGAACACGTCTCAAATTGCGTCTCTCATCGAGTGCTCGGTACCGTGCCTGAGAAACATGAATGCTAAGTGAGTGATGGACCGCATGATCTGAGATTGCCTACATTGATTCAAAAGATTCGAAAAAAAAAAAAAAAGTTCAAAGCAAAAAAATGTGTTGAAAATAAACTTGAAAAATTCAAAATTTTCAAGTTCAAAATTACACATCTTGGGGATTCTCTCGGGTCTTGAGCCTTTTACCCCTTTCTTCCTTAAACCATCAACTTAACCACATTACAACCCTTGAAAGACCTCTTTGAGGTGTACATACACTTGCGCAAAGTTCGGTTAGAGCTACGTTCGGCCTGATTCCTAACGGATACGTAGGCAACCTCACATTGAGGTGCGGCCACATTCATATTCATATCCATGCATGATCGAGTCAAAGAATATCCAATGCTTATCCCTACCCATTTAGAGCTAGACTTGGGGGCTTGAACCCAAATCACATTAGCTTACCCAGCCTGAAGAGTCATCATCTTTAACTCTTCTCACATCTCTTTCCATCGCTATAACCCTTGCAGCCAGCCTTAGTATCACATTCACACACTTCACTCACACATCCATATCCATATCAATCATCCTTCCCTTTAAGAGTCCTTTATCATGAAATCTTGTTTCAACACTGTGCATGTTTCATCATATTTAAAGACAACATTCAGTAGAAGAAACATTGTATACTTGCTTAGCTTCCTGACCTGAGCAATGTTCATTGTTTCGCATAATGTGCTAAGAAACATTTATATATCAATGATTTTTAATCATACAAAGCATATCGTGCTTAGCTCCTTGACCTAAGCAACGTTCGTTATGCAATAATCACTATACGTGCTTAGCTTCCAGACCTAAGCAACGTTCAAAATCGCTTCTTTACACCATATATGATGCTTAGCTCCATGACTTAAGTTCATTCATCTGTCGTGTCACATGATGTAATTGTCCTTAGCCTCCTGGCCTAAGAACATGCATCATGCATACATTATTTTCAGAACAAACAATTCAATCCATACGAATCATTTCGTCTTGCTCAAGGAAGAAGTTCAAAACTTCTCTCCCTTTTCATTATTTTATTTCGGGGAAGTTCAAAAAAAAAAAAAAACTTTTTCCAAAGTTTTCATCGAAGGAAGTTCGAAAATAAAAGTTCAGTTTTTACATCTTTCTTTTTCGGGAGAAAGTCGGTACCCTCCACTCATGACAAAAATTGACGGAAAATTTTTGCTTTTGCATCTTCGTTTGCTTGTGTCTGCACACACACATATACACACACACACACACACACACACACACACACACTCACAAGTCATACACATGTCATGTCACATCAAGTCAAACTTGGTCAAGTTAGTGGTCAAGCCAATCACAGTGTATACGAGTCCATTGGAAAATTTATTTTTGCAGGTCTTATCTACAGCCCACGTCCGGGGACAAACGGACCATTTACAGCCCACGTCCGGGGACAAGCGGACCATCTATAGCCCACGTCCGGGGACAAGCGGACCATCTACAGCCCACGTCCGGGGACAAGCGGACCACCATCATTTCATAACGCAAGGTTCTCGATACACAGAGACTTGCAATCTCATCATCTGTCGACTTTCCTCAAGCATGGAAAGTATTATCCGGTGGATTTCTTCAAGCATAGAAAACTGCCAAGTCGGCTTTCCTCAAGCATGGAAAGCGTTATCGGTGGATTTTTCTTCAAGTATAGAAAACCGCCAAGTCGGCTTTCCTCAAGCATGGAAAGCGTTATCGGTGGATTTTTCTTCAAGTATAGAAAACCGCCAAGTAGTCGGCTTTCCTCAAGCATGGAAGGCATTATCGGTGGAATTCTTCAAGCATAGAATGACACCAAATTCATACGTCGACTTTCCTCAAGCATGGAAAGTGTCATCCGGTAGGTTTCTTCAGGCTTAGAAAGCTACCAAACTCATCTGTCGGCTTTCCTCAAGCATGGAAAGCATTTCAACAAACATCATTCGGTGGATTCCTTCAAGCATAGGAAGCTACCAAACGCATTTGTCACCGATACACCGGTGCCAGATACGTATTCTATCCCTTTACTCTTTTATCTGTAGAACTAACATTTTTCTGCAGGTATCGGCGTATACAGAGTGATTTAGGATCGCAGAACGTCTTAAATCATTCTCTGTCCCTATCGACTACTTTGACCATCGTTTTCGAAACTGACGTTTCTACAAACTCAGTCAAAGTGGGGGCTTCTGTAGACACCTAAAAATGTCTCCCCAAAACCAAACCCGATGATAAATAACCTTTCACCGCCACTGTTGGTCGGGTTTAGTATTTAATCCCGAGAGTGCTTAAAAAGTCGTGTTTTATTAAATCCATATTTTTGAAAGATCCATGGATCAGTCTTGGTGTTTGGTAAAAGCATAGTTTTAATTTTAGCCCAAACTTGTTAATTAATTTTAAGCCCAAACCTTTTTATTTTATTATTTTATTATTTATTTTTGGCCCAAATATTTTATTTATTTTTATTTTATTATTTTAGCCCGAATAATAAAAGTCAGAAAAAAAGCCCGAAATTATCAATCGGCACTTAAAAAGCCGAAAGAAATTAGGGTTAAAAATGAATTTAGACGGAAAAATGGACTGGAAATTTTCCCGTTTGACGGTGGGACTTCCCGTGACACGGGAGGTCTGCCGTGACACGGGAAGTTCTGTGTCCTTTCCGCGTAAACCCTTAACGCGTTTTCCGTTCCGTTTTCTAAAAATTTCCCGCGTCACTCTAAAACTGACCGTGTCACGGGAACTTGTACCGTCTGACGGTACAGTCTAACCGTGTCACGGTACAGTCTGACCGTGTCACGGGATACTTTTTTAGGGTTTTTATCATTTTAGGGTTCCGTGTGCTCCCTCAGCACATTTCCCTATAAATACCCCCTCATTCCTGATGAACGGGGCAACGAGAATTCGATTATTCTTATTTTTTCTCTCTTCTTTGCTATTAACCTAAACACTAGCCTACCCTTTTCACTTCAAAATTCCTTCTTCAAGCACTCAAAGGAGTCCATATTTTACTCGAGGTTCTGTCCTTAAACCAAGGCGTGAAAGGTAGAATCATTTGAGGGTTTGGCCCCAAAATCAACTTTATTTTATTTAATTTAATCTAGTTATTGTTTTGTTATTTCCTTGAAGTTACTAACTCGTTTATTATTTTGTAGTTGCAAACAAACAGATTCAAAGTAAGGATCATGCTCTTTTTATTATTATTGTTTTTCTAACGATTTTTATGTTGTTGGAATTATGATTAAATTGGTTTTTATGTTCATATTGATTTTATTATATTTATGATCACTATATTGCATGTTAAAGGGAATATGTAATTGAAAATCACGCCTAATAAGATAATTTGGACAACCGGTTTAGGTTCCTTTTAATCTTGTTGTTTAATCAAGTGATCACAATATTTTAGAATTATATGTTGCATAAATATTCAACCAATTTAGCCTAATAATAGTTTGGAGCAAATTGAATATTTTATTGTATGCCTTTGAGATCACAGGAATGCTTTTCAATATAAGAATCGAGTAGAGGCCAATACGGGCGAATGTGACTCCATGACTCACTTCGTACCATCATCCCCGATCCTCCTTTCGTGGTTCCGAACCATATGGAGTTAGTAATCTCATGGATTATGAATGGGGTGTAACCTTCACGGGTCAATCGTTGTTGCCTATCGTTGTCCCTTATCGTGGTTGCCTTTTTATGATCCGTGAACGGTTTACAAGTTCCTTAAAAACTTGTTGGCGGCTCCCTACTTTGTTTGTCCCTCATCGTTGTCCCTAATCGTAATGTCGATTCCCACTTCCTATGAGTGTCAAGCATATTCACCACATGCTTTTAACGTAGGCGCACTTCGAGCGACGCCTACACCTACATAACACATTTCTTTTATCACTTTTTTTAATGCAAAAGTTCAATCGAATATATCTTTAATTATATTATTGTAAAAAATACTTAATATTGAATTTTAATTAAGTATATATTTTGAAATGAATCTAATAAGATCCCACATGACTTTTTTTTATTATTATTTATATATACTCCGTATCTATAAATTACAAATATTAGTCAAAATGAAGTTATTAAATAGTGTCAAAATCAAAACGTGTCATCTATTTTGAAATAGAAGTATAGATATAAATTTAGGTAAAAAATTTAGAGGTAAATACCAAAATATCATCAATGGATCTATTGGTTTGGCCCAAACCAAAAGCAAATTGTTTGATCGCCCAAACATGCTTGAAACCCAATGCAAAAATTCCAAAATAACCTAAAAGCTCTTTTGTGTGTTTGCATGTATATCTAAAAGTTAGACACCAACTTTTCACTCCCTTCCCCCCCCCCCTAAAAATTATAGCGATTCATAGCCTAAATTTTGAACTTTGGATAAGTTTATCCCTAGATCCAGACTCAGACTCCAAACTCTGCCACATCAGCTTTCCACTAATTCTCAATTACTATTTTATTATTTAGACTTACACAAGACTCTCTCTACTTTTACACATTATCCCAAGATTCACTCTAGATTCACTTACCCTTCTAAATACTAACATTAATTTATTTATAAATTTATTTCTTTTATAAATTATTATTAATACTAATGATGGGTTGGCAATATATTATTGGGCCATGGAAAATTTGTCAGCTTATTGCCCCCACAGGCATAGTCTTGAGATGAGTTTTCATTTGCCAAACCGCTTGCAAGACTTATGATAGCCTTTTATGACATTATTGCCAAAGTCTTGCATGAGACTCTTCTTGAGACTCCGCTTCACACTCGCGATAAAGACACCCTTAAAAAAAAAGAGCAATAATCACCTAATTAGATAAAGCATCATCTAAATTTTATTGCAATTTATATATATATATTAATCTATATATATATATATATATATATATATATATATATATATATATATATATATAAAGGGGAGTTTTTTTCCGTGTTTTTAGAGATCCATGTAGGATTTAATTTTCTTAAAGCGCCACGTAGGATTTAATTAGGTTAGAAGCCGTGCAATGCAAGGTTATTTTATAATTTGCACATTTAAAAAAAGGATAATATAAATAAGAATTACGCATCTTGTACAGAAATATTTGTAATTTTATAGTTTTAGATTTTCATCAATATTATGATATAATACCTATTCAATGTCACCTAATACATATTTCAATGTAGGAGTCTATTTATTAGTGTGCTATTTACAATTATTTCATTTTTTGAAGTTAGATTGATAGGTTATAATTGTAATGTAGAAGCTACTAATATTTAAATTTCAAAATTGTTAAATATGATAGCTCTACCCAAAAAAAAAATAATAATAACATGATTGTAAATGATGACAAGGCGAGAAAAAATTTATTATGTGAGTAACATGTGAACAATGATGACGTCAGCAACGTTTTGTTTTAGTAATAGTTAATAGATTTTGTTTTTTGAAAATTTATTACTACATACCTTAAAAATATTAAACTATTATATATTATGAAAATTTAATTTCTATATATTTTTGTTGTGTATGTTTTATCAAAATTATTTGTTAGCTATAATTAATATTTTAAAAAATAAGACTTACTGTGCATGGCAAGGGGCCTAAGCTAATATATATATATATATATATATATATATATATATATATATATATATATATATATATATATATATATATATATATATATATTGAGTTTTGCTACCACTAAAGTACACCACTTTGACTTTTGCTACACACCTAAATTTTTATTTGATTTTATTACCACCTATAATCAAAGGATGGGTAGCAAAAGTCAAAGTAGGATGTTTTGATGGTAGCCAAACTCAAAATATATATCAATTAGTTTCAATTCAATAACTACTCCCTTCATTCTTTTTTGTTTTACTCACTTTTTTTTTTTTTTTAGGTATGACACATTTTACTTTGTATGACATATCGATTAGATATGACTTATATTGATTGAAAAAAAAAACAAATTGAGGGAACAAAGTATGAACTCGTCAACAAGTTTTAAGGACATATATCGTGAATGGATCCCATGAATAAGGGACAAACCACACACAACTATGAAAAAGGACATTAATCTAGCTACTAAAGTTAAACCCTTTCAATAGAGCTATGAGATCCATGGCTCACATGTGATACATATGATCTTGGACTATTTAAGATTCAGCGAGATGGTGTATATATTTTACCAAGCTAATTAGTTGATAGTAATAAATCGCAACTTTTTTTTCAGCGATTAATCTAATATATATATATATATATATATATATATATATATATATATATATATATATATATATATATATATATATATATATATATATATATATATATATATATATATATATATATATATATATATATATATATATATATATATATACATATATATAAAGGGGAGTTCTTTTTCCGTGTTTTTAGAGATCCATATAGGATTTAATTTTCTTAAAGCGCCACGTAGGATTATAAATTTTAATTGTAGCCAATAAAATAAGAGATTATTAATTTCTTTTATAATTAAATAATTCAAATGCCATCTAAGCAAAATTGGCGAATGAGATTTTTAAGTTTAAATTAATTAAATATAAAATATTATCTTTTGATATATGAATATTATCTAAATTTATAACAAATTTTAGCACATACATAAAAAAAAGTATATGTATATTTTTAAAAATTCAAACAAACCGTGCATCGCACGAGCTTCATCTAGTCATTAATAACTGAATATTAAAACAGACACTAGAAGTGACACATGTCACATCCTGGTGCTGTTTTTCCCTCCAAAACTCCTCATTCCTTCTTAGTCAAAATCTTAATTTTTTTGGAATATTTGTATAATACCATCATAATAATATTATTATTTCGAATCTTTAATATTATATTTATAATAAATGTATTCCCTTTTAGTTAGTGTGCTCAATTCTTCCATACACATTTGCCCAAAATATTATTCAAATTATTTTTTAATTATCTTTTATGGAGGCTAGTATTATAAGATTTTTCCAAAAAAAAAAAATAATAATAAAATTGATTCATATAATTGATATTAAAGAAATAAGTTTAAAATATCACTTTTTTTTTCAAATTCCACTAATATTATTTTATTTCAATTTAAGTATTAAATATACATTCAAATTAACGACAATTAGGTTAGAAGCCGTGCAATGCAAGGTTATTTTATAATTTGCACATTTTAAAAAAAAAAGGATAATATAAATAAGAATTACGCATCTTGTACAGAAATATTTGTAATTTTATAGTTTTAGATTTTCATCAATATTATGATATAATACCTATTCAACGTCACCTAATACATATTTCAATGTAGGAGTCCATTTATTAGTGTGCTATTTACAATTATTTCATTTTTTGAAGTTAGATTGATAGGTTATAATTGTAATGTAGAAGCTACTAATATTTAAATTTCAAAACTGTTAAATATGATAGCTCTACCCAAAAAAAAAAATAACATGATTGTAAATGATGACAAGGCGAGAAAAAATTTATTATGTGAGTAACATGTGAATAATGATGACGTCAGCAACGTTTTGTTTTAGTAATAGTTAATAGATTTTGTTTTTTGAAAATTTATTACTACATACCTTAAAAATATTAAACTATTATATATTATGAAAATTTAATTTCTATATATTTTTTGTTGTGTATGTTTTATCAAAATTATTTGTTAGCTATAATTAATATTTTAAAAAATAAGACTTACTGTGCATGGTAAGGGGCCTAAGCTAAAATATATCGCGCGCGCGTATATATATATATATATATATATATATATATATATATATATATATATATATATATATATATATATATATATATATATATATATATATATATATATATATATATATATATATATATATATATATTGAGTTTTGCTACCACTAAAGTACACCACTTTGACTTTTGCTACACACCTACATTTTTATTTGATTTTATTACCACCTATAATCAAAGGATGGATAGCAAAAGTCAAAGTAGGATGTTTTGATGGTAGCAAAACTCAAAATTTCCTCAAAATATATATCAATTAGTTTCAATTCAATAACTACTCCCTTCATTCTTTTTTGTTTTACTCACTTTTTTTTTTTTAATTTTAGGTATGATACATTTTACTTTGTATGACATATCGATTAGATATGACATATATTGATTGAAAAAAAAACAAATTGAAGGAACAAAGTATGAACTCGTCAACAAGTTTTAAGGACATATATCGTGAATGGATCCCATGAATAAGGGACAAACCACACACAACTATGAAAAAGGACATTAATCTAGCTACTAAAGTTAAACCCTTTCAATAGAGCTATGAGATCCATGGCTCACATGTGATACATATGATCTTGGACTATTTAAGATTCAGCGAGATGGTATGAACTTATTCCGGAATTAGTGTTAACTCATATAGCCATTTACTTGATTTTATTTTAAACATGTTGAAATTATTATTATTATTATTATTATTATTATTATTATTATTATTATTATTATTATTATTATTATTATTATTATTATTATTATTATTATTATATTTTTTTAATATCATTGTTGAGGTGAATTTTATTTTTATTAACAAAAAGTCAAATAATTTATCTTGTTTAATGATATTAAGGGGCTACCCCTACTGTTACTGATTATACTTTGATAACCTCGCTAAAATTTACAACAACAAACACTAGATGTAATCCTTGAAGAAGTTGAGTAAAAATTGAATTAACCAAAGATATGAACAGATTAATATAAACAAATGAAGGATGCAAATGCTTTCCATTAATTGAGAGATAAAGTCAAGGATATAATTTTATTGTAGGAGGAGAAATTACCTCAATGTTCATACAATTGGAATGGTTGAACGATTTTCAAAACAAGCTAAGTAAATCCTTAACTATCGCTTAGCTACTAAACCAAGGAAAAATTAAGAAAAGCGCTAAAAAAAGTGAAAGGAAATTGAAATGCTTTTGTTGGTTAATTCGATGATGTCTTTTTCTATGTAATCCTTCGCATATATATCAATAAAAACTCCATGGAAATTTGGTCTTGGTCATCCCTATATGCCCTTCTAACCGCTATAATCCTTAGATGCCCTTCTAACCGCTATACACTTTTCTCCTCTTGGCGTCAAAGTATTCCTTTCGAAATAATTTTAACTAGATAAGTCATATGATTGACCACGCTTCTTTCAAGACATGGGCCTTTTAATTGGGCCACATATTGCGCTTGTTGGTTTATGATAATACATGTAACCATAGAGCCAAACCTTCTAGCGTTAGTAGTAAATAAGACTAGCCATAATTAAGTCAAGCTTTGGTCAAACTTCCCCTAACAAGTCAAAGTCAACAAAACCTTTAATTTTATTTTTATTTTTATTTTTATTTTTATTTTATTTTTGTGGTGTAAACGAAGGCAAATCCCTTTTATTCAAACAACAAATTTTTTTAATTAGGTGTAACAATCATGCACTTACAATATTACACCCTAAAATTAAATTATGTTGTATTTAATCACATAAATAATCTAAATTTGATGCCACTTTGAATTGATCTAAGCAAGCCCCGGATCATCTCCTATATAAACCTGAGATATTTGTCTAGAGCTATAAACGCTTTTTTGAGTTGTTAGTTAGGATGTGAAGGTAATTTGATGGTTACACAAATAAAACAGATACGAACAGTTTCACCATAGATAGTTGGTGTTTCTTCTACAACCAATATCCGCAAATTCAAGGAATGCTTTCAAGTGTTTTTCCTTAAATTAATCATCTCCTTCAAATTTCCAATCTCTTGGATTTTACCGTGTCTTTAGTTCGTCATCGATTTTCTACAGTAATTGGGGTTTACTTTTCGCACAAATTAACATAAACAAATAATTCCAAATAGTAAGTAATCGAAAATTAATACAATTAAAAACATGATTGAAAGCCTTTTCAACCCTAATTTCTAGAAGCACAAATATCGTAAACTAGAGATAACCACAGTTCGAAACCATACCTTACGTAGATTAGACCGTATACCAACCGGATCTACCCACCATCGATCACCGTATACCGACCGGATGTCGCGAAATCACTGTTTACCAACTGTATCTAGCCACCACGATCACCGTTATAGGTTGGTAAACCTTATCTCATGAGTTCTCCCTAAACATTTAACTTCCCCATTCAAAGTTTCAACACAAAATTAAAATTGAAAATCTTATGCCTATTTGTTTATATTCAAAAGATTAATTAGATGCTCAATTATATGCTTCTCGTAGTTTTCATTAATAAAAAAGAAATAATATACAACATAACTTAAAGTTCATATAACATCCAATACATTTCAATAAATCTGGTAATAATTAAATTTTATCTTCTTCCTCAAAACAAAGAAAACTCCTACACCCAGGTTCTTGTAATCTTAGCGAGCTCCCTCGTAAAGTCAATAAGATATTCGAAAATCGGGAAATTACGATGGGTTCGGCGGCTTTGTCGCCAAATTTAAAGAAAATTCTAAGAAAAATGTAGAAATTAAGGGAATTGTTAACCCTTAAGGGTAGGTTCTTGTCATGGACGAAGGTCTTCAACAAGGCAGGATAGAGAAATCAAGAAGGAAGATCTTCAACAATGGAGGAGAGAGAAATCTTGGTGGAAGGTCATCAACAATGGATGAGAGAAAAATCGTGGAGGAATATCTTCAACAATGGTACCTAGCCCATGATTTTTAGTTAGAAGGAATGGTGGAGGTGGAGGTGTTTAACGGTGAAAGAAGGTGTCTAAAGGTGTTTAATGGTGAAAGAATTAAGAATACCACAACTGCTTCAAAATTGACTTAACTCACCTTGAGTTCAGTCATGACAGTCATATATATAACAATTGAGTTTGTTAACTCCGTGAAATACCTTTTAGCATGTAAGTTAGACAAAGATGGACACATGGCTTGAAAAATATTTTTAAATGGCTTTTGCGAAACCCAAGACAAGTTTATTACAATAATGCCATGTGATAAACTATCCAAGTTTTTCTAGGAGATCAACTTGAACTTTCTCCTTTGAATTAGATGTCACTCCTTCCATGTTTTAATAAGTGTTACACTTACCAAAAGCGACTGTGCTTTTTATATGTGTTACACTTTCCTTTTTAGAAAAAAAAAAACTACCTTTTAACATTCCCACCCAAACCCAAAACTACGGGTTCGTTTGGCATTGTTGTGGTTTTCTGCTTTTTTGGTTTTTTGTTTTTTTAAAAGTATATGATATATGTCCCATAATGAATCAAAAATTATTTAAACTTATTAAAATCATGATAATTTTGTAAATTGACAACAGAAAAGTGGAAACACTTTTTATTTTATTTTTTTTTATGTTTCCTGTTTTTGGTTTAAAAAAAAAAAAGAAACTGAAAACAAAAAATGATGTCAAACAAGCCCGTACTTTTTTATTTTATTTTATTTATTTTTTATTTTTATCCTCTCACATTCATTACTTTTCAATAAATTATTACTCCATTATCTTTCTTTAACCATTTAAAATACTCTAACTACCCATTTACTTCTTATTTTATTTAAATCAATTAAATTGCCTAAAACTATGTGTCGGTCAAAGTGTAACATTTATTAAAATACGTAAGGAGTACATATTTTCCTTCGTTAATGTTAACTGTCAAAGATTAAATTTTGTGACATAAAAGGCCTATTCACTTCATCTTAATTTCAGTTTAGTTAAGTTCAATTCAGTTAAGATCCAATCAGTTCAGTTCAGTTCAGCTCCTAATTTCCTTCTCTTAGAAAATATTCATTTCAGCCCTATTCAGTTCAATTCAGCTTCAATCAATTCAGTTTAGTTCAACTCAGTTTAGTAAATGTGAACAGGTCCAAAGTCAAGTCGAAACAACTTTCAAACATGACCAATTAGTCTAGGATTCATCCTAGTGTGGCTAGGATAGCTGCACCAAGGCCCACCCGGCCAGATGGCACACAAACCTCCATAAAATGCGAGGCCTAGAATAAATTTCTTCCTTCAACTGCTATAGTTTTATTTCAAAACATAAAATAAAAAAACTGTTCATTTTTCTATGTCTCCAACTTCTCCCAACTTCTTTAATTAAACAAACTTCATTTCTTCTCTCCTCTTATAATTTTCTCTCTCTATAAAACTAAAAACTACCATGGATATTTGAAAAGAGCTTAAAAATCAACCAAATTTTCTTAGAGGTTTGTGGGTCTATTGGAATAATACTAATATAACTATGAAAAGTATTGACCTTAAAGAGCGATGTGCTCATTTGTTAGTAAATTTTAAGCCTTTAAATAAAGATATGGTTATCATAGGGGTTTATTGTCCTGCGCAAGAAGCTGACAAACCTTTGTTTTGGAATTATTTAACCTCATATGGTATTAATACAACTCTTCCGTGGCTTGTCCTTGGTGATTTTAATGAGATGCTATTTCACTCAGATAAGCTAGGAGGTAGAGCACTTACTAGTCAGCAACTCCAACGTCTACCGGCTTTACTTGCTAACACTAATTCCATTGAGGTACCTTGCACTCAAAATGCTTTTTCATGGAAGCAATGCCAAAATGACAAAGTAATATATGAAAGGTTGGATAAAGCCGTCTCCAACCATTCTTTTAATCTAGTTTTTCCTAATTGCTTATCGTCGTATGGTACCTTCACGGTATCGGATCATGCCCCTCTTCTTTTTGACTCACGTTTCAACCTCGCTACTTTTACGCCAAGACCATTTCGTTTTCAAAATTTCCAGACTTTAGATGTAGAATCTCACGCCATAATTAAAAAAGTGTGGCCCTACCCTATTCAAGGGTCTCATTTCTATCGCATTCAACAAAAACTTTCTCAAATCAAAGCTGAACTTAAATCGTGGGCTAAGAAGCGATATGGCAATAATAAGAATAAATTATTAGCTAACGAAGAAAAAGTCAAACAACTTGAGCAGGCTCTTCAGCTCCAGCCTTTTAACCCGATCCTAGTTAGTCATATCAACAGACTAATCCGTTAACGAGAAAAGCTTCTCTTATTTTGCCAGCGGTATTGGGGCACCTTAAGCCAAAAATATTGGCTAGTTCAAGGAGATAGAAATACTCGCTTTTTCCATAATCGCATGCGGAAAAAAATAGCCTCAACGACTATTCACAGGCTTCGAAATGAGGATAATGATTGGGTTGATGATTCAAACGACACGATATTAAAAAGCTCCTTTGGGATTCTTTCCATTTTCGTTTCAACTCGACTCACTCTATGGCAAGTAGGGTTGTTCATAACCGGGTACCCGGCTTTTCGGGTACCCGAAGAGGCGGGTACTCGCTTTTGCGGGTAGTCAATTGCTCGGCCCATGACCCGACCCGTGAAATCCGGGTACCCGAATCTCTCGGATCGGGTCAGAGGGTACCCGATAAAAAAATTTAGAAAAAAATATGTGAATGGAAAAATTTTAATGCGTGTATTTGAAAGCCAAAAAAACATACATCCAAAACACAAATCAAAGATAATTATGATTCAACCAAAGAATTAGAAGAAATTGAGAAAGGAAAGACAATCGCAATTACAATTACAATGTATAAAATATCAAAAATAAAAAAGAATAAGAAAAATTACACACCATGAACAATTACAGAACAATTTAGCTTTAAATATGAATCTGAAATCGGATTCATCATTATCAAGTTATTTAATTCAATTATTTATCAAAGTTGCATCTTTGCACACGATAATTTGAACTCGTACTCAGAACTCATGCGATTGCAGCTACTATGGGAGATATCTCTTGTTGTTGTGTCGTTGCGTGTGGGCTGGAGATCTTTCAAATGGTTGCTTGTGCGGTTGTGCCACTGCAGTGAGACCGACTGTTGGCCGAAGATCTCTGGCTTGTGGTTCGATTTGTGTGTATGTCAAATGTGTATATGATGCTAGGAAGTTTGATTGTCGACCGACGGTGTGTGTTTCAACTTTGAAGGAATGAGAGAGAGAGAGAGAGAGAGAGAGGGAGAGAGAGAGAGAGAGAGGGAGATGAGAGAGAGTACAACACTACAGCGGCTGCGTCTATTCCTATCAAATGCATAAAGCCCTTATTGCCTAACCCTAAAGCAGTAAAGCCCCACTCTTCCAGAAAGAAAAAAAAATGAGTCGGGTATTTAGCGGGTACCCGATAAACTCATAGGGCGGCCCATTACCCGACCCGCAATTCTAGTTTTTAAGCAGGTCGGGTACCCGACCAGTAAAAATGAGAAAAATTCAAAGAATACCCGTCGGGTATTTTGCGGATCAGCGGGTCAACGGGTCGGGTCAACCGGGTCGGGTTTTTTTTAACACCGCTAATGGCAAGGCACCTTGACCTTTTTTTCATCAAACCCATAACCTCAAATGAGGATTGTAGCTCTCTCCTCTTTCTCGTCACCCAATTAGAAATAAAAAACGCTTTCTTTGATATGAACCCTAACAAAGCCCCGGGTTCAGATGGTTTTGGGGCAAAGTTTTTCCAGTCCTACTGGAACATCATTGAAAAGGATGTTACCCTTGCAATCCAGAGTTTCTTTTCCCATGGCCATTTGCTCCCATCTTTGAACCACACTATTATTTCTCTGATTCCAAAAATCAAGCAACCTGAATCGCCTAACCATTTTCGCCCCATTAGCTTGTAAACGCAGTTTATAAAGCCATTTCTAAAATATTGGTTACCCGTTTATGTCCAATTCTCAAAAAATCAATTAGCCCGCTGCAAAATGATTTCATGCCAGGTCGTTCTATTCATGATAACATACTTATTGTTCAAGAAGTACTAAATACTTTTCAAAAGTCGAAGAATAAAACGGGATGATGTGCACTAAAATTATTTATGGAAAAAGCCTACGACAAGATCGAGTGGGAATTTCTCTAGGAGTGCCTTAAAGCTTTTGGATTTCATGATCAATGGATTAATTGGATTAAAGAATGTGCTACTACTATGTCGTATTCTCTCAAAATAAATGGGGAAACGACCGAATGGTTTAAGCCTTCTCGAGGTTTGCGGCAAGGGGCTCGTTTATCTCCTTATTTATTTATTCTATTCTATATATGGAGGTAGTGATTAGGAAATTAAACTCTCTTTAGAAAGCTAGGATCGTAAATCAGGATTTGGTTTTAAAATTTGTCCAAGATTGTTTAATATTCCTTGCTTGCTATTCGCTGATGATATCCTTGTCTTTTGCAAGGCCACCTCTTCGGCTTGTCGTAACCTAAAAAAAGTGTTAGATGAGTTTTATGGGGTATTTGGTCAGCTAGTAAATTTCTATAAATCATCTATTATCTTCTCCAAGAACGTTGCTAATAATCGAAAAGCGAGCTTAGCTGCCAACTTTAACATGATGCCAAAGGCTTCCCTAGGTAGATACTTAGGGGTGCATTTTAGTTCTTATCATCCAACTAAACGTGATTTTAGGAATGTTGTAGAAAAAACAGAGCAGTGTATCCAACACTGGGAAGCAGGCTACCTCTCCAAAGCCGGTAGACATACACTTATTCAAAGAAACCTAGAGGCTCTACCCTCTTATTTGTGCTCCTCATCGCTTCTTCCTATAGAAGTTGCAAAGAACATAAACTCCATTCATCGAAATTTCTTTTTGAGGCAAAACAAGGACAAGAATAGCATTCCCTTTGTCTCTTGGGATAAGGTGTGCAGACCAAGGGGATTTTGGGGGTTTAGGCTTACAGTATACTATACCGCTTAACAAGGCCGCTTTCATAGCAAATTTGGGTTGGAAAATAGTTTCGGACCCGACCAACCTATGGATTCAGATTGTTAGAGATGAATACCTTCGTAATGCTTCCCTTTTTAATACACACCAAGTGTCAAAGACTCCCTTATTTGGCGTAAGATCCTAGCCCAGCGAGATATTTTGAGAAAGGGCATTCGTTGGAAAATTGGGAATGGACAAGGTATCTTTTTTTGGATTGACAATTAGGTCACACACCAAATCTTACTTGAACTCCTACATATGGACCCTAACCTTGTAGATATGGACACTAGGGTGTCTGATTTTATCTTCGATAAGAATCAATAGGATCGCCAGAAACTCAGAGTTGTTCTTCCCTCTCATATTGTCTCTCAAATTATTGGGATCCCCTTGCCCTCCGTCCCGACAAGAGATAGTTCAGTTTGGGGTCTTACTCCATCAGGAAACTTCTCAGTTAAAACAGCCACATGGCTAGCTCATGATCCCAACTTGGATGACTCCAAATGGACTCATAGTTGGATTTGGAGACTAGATATTCCACCAAAACTCCAAATCTTCCTATGGAAAATCTTGCATAATAGTATTAATACCCGTGACATTCTCCATAAGTGACGGATAGCCCCTTGTGGTACCTGTATTCTCTGCAATAGTCTAAGTGAAACAATAAACCATCTCTTCCTTACGAGCTATCGCATTAAAGATGTTTGGAATCATTCTTTGGTTAGACAATGGCTAGGTTGTACTATTCCCTGCAATGATTTAATAGAGGCATTTATGTTGCTTAAACAACACAAAATAACTTCAAAGAAATTTATATTCCTCATTTAGAGTATTTGGAAGGAACGAAACTCCATTATCTTTAGGCAAGACTTCTTTGATATACTGAGAATTTACCACCGAGCGCATATTGCGTTCATCGAGTGGCATTATAGAACTCTCAGAGATACCTTTTTCTCCTCGGGGTCTCCTATCCAGAGGCTCCCCCCTTCTTATCTACCCATCCTCCTCTACCTAATCCCATTTTGGTTTCTTAAGAAGCATCACCCCTTAATTTCCACAAACTCAACTTTGACGGTTCGGTTCTCAACAACTCAGCAACAGTAGGAATCATCACCAGAGACAACAACGAGATTTCTTCAGGAGCACGTATCTTCAATCTCAACAGCACCAAAGTCTTCATTGCTGAGGCGATAACTCTTCACAAAGGTATTCTTTTGGACCTTGAGCTTGGGATAAAAAATATTCAAATCGAGGGCGATAATCTCCTAGTCATCAACTCTCTTAAAGGCACTTGGTCAACCCCCTGGCAGATTCAGCTCATAATTAAAGACATTTGCGCTCTTCTCATCAAAAATGAAAGTTGGAGCATATGGCATATCTTTCAAGAGGCAAATCGGGCAGCTGATTGAATAGCTAATGTCGGTCATTTAGTTAGTGATAGTATGGACATTACTCTTTGTAATAACTCTAGTCTTTCTACTATTCTCTCTTGTGATGCATTAGGAGTTCCCCTCGTGAGGAGGGTCTTCTAATGTCCTCTTTTTTCTTACCTTTATAAAAAAAAATAAAATAAAATTATGCACCATACCTCCCTTAGTTTTATACAAGTACAGTATATATAAAAAAAAAAGTCCAATCCAAATAAAGGTCTAGATTGAATTGGATCTCGCCCAATTTGTTTCAACCAAATGGACACCCTTAAGAAAAACCCAAAACAAAATAAAATTCTTGGATGTAGCATGTAGACTGTAGAGCAACAACTCCAGGACAAATGACAGAAGCAGAGCATTTTACGACTCAAAACTTCTATTGAATTCCTCCTTCCCTAATTCAGCTGCTCTTCAAACCCCTTATATCTTCTGAATACAGAAAATATCAAACCATTTCAACTTTTAATCGTTGTAATTGTATTGAAGGTGAAGAACAGCACCCCCAATTAAAACAAAGCAAGTATTTTAGGTATTTATTTAATTTGCTAATTTTTTTCAAATTGTATTATACCTTTTGTTTTCATGTTCAAATTTTTACTTGTTTTTGTTAGGTTAACTTTTAATTTCATGGTGTTATTGTTAATTCGAAGCTATTGCTTCATACCCATGAATTGAATTACTGGAAAAAACCACTAGTTTAGATTTAATTCTTGATTAGGGTATTGTCTGTAATTATATTGGGTTTTGAGTAGTTTATGCGATTGATTGAGCTTTGAATTCATCAATTTCCTATTCCCAGGTTAAAAAAATTGTGATTATAAATTTCCCAACAATCAAACTTCATTATGTTGAGCCAGTCTTGTTGCTACAAGGTTCAACAAACCCTTGAACCTTCGTGTTCTCAACCGGCGGTTCCGTGCCTTCCTCTTCAATTCAAGGTCCATATGTTTCTCCCTGTGATTTTATTGTGATATAGGTAGATAACTGCAACTGATTAATGACATGGGTTATTGAAATTTCAACAGAATTCGAACTTATTTGGATCCCAGTGTAAAGGTTTTAATCGTGCAAGACGAGGTTTTGCTCATTCAAGTTGTATCCATTCGCTCTCTTCGACTAGAGCTCGAGGTGGGTATTTCTCAATTTGTTGCTACTATTGTGGTTTCTTATTAGTCTTTGTGGTAGTGTTATCACATTGAGTTTATCACAGATGCTAATATGACCTCAGAAAATGTGAATTGTTGCAGCCTAAAATAACTATTCTGTTAAGGTTAAGCCCTCCTCTAGAAGGGCGTTAATAAAATATCTTTCTAATTAAAGCATAAGTTGTTACATACGTTCTGCATCATCGTATCGAGTTATCTACTATATGCAACAGTGTTAGCGTAATATTTTTCACATTTCCTGTAAAGCTCCCTTGTCATATGTTAGCTATTTAAAAAACTACTCCGCTCAAGTATTATGCTATAGTATGTGCCGTGTAGGTCTTTTATCCCTATACTGCTAACATTGTTAAAAGATTGATGATGCTTTTTAGTTCTATGTGCAAAAAGTAAGCTGCATATCCAATTCATACCTGTCAGCCATTATTCCCTAGAGAGGGACGTTTTACTTGTAGCCAAAAGATGTACGAAGTATTAAAGATTAGTAATCTAACGTCCTATTCTTATGAGGTCTATCTGTGTACTCGCAATTAGGATTTGTTTTCAGTTATTTGTTTCCTGTTCTTTTTAGGATTCTATGTCGTATCGTACTATTGTTGTTTGATTTAGTTAGGACTTTGATTGTTTCCAAAATGTTTTAAAAATCTACTCCCCCCCCCCCCCCCCCAAAAAAAAAAGGGCACGTGTTTTTTATTCCCTCGAATTGGGTGTTGTGTCCGACATGGTGATGGATCCTTCGACTGACTCTCTAGATGTCTAGATTTTATAAATTTTCATATAGACCACTATATATTTGGTTGTTATATTGTGTCAAAGTGTTGGAGGATCCGACATGCGACACCTGAAGTACAGCAGGCCGAGCAGGGTCTCGAAGTAACATAGGAGTAGTTTAGGCTGATTTGTTTTCATCATGCTAAGGAGTCCTAGTTTGTCTGTGTTTGCATTTGTATCCTATAAAACGCAAATCTTGTATGCATTATCTTACAGGTATGAGTTTATTAAATTGATGATGACTTCAAGAAAACCTCAGTAACTTGGAATTTTGAGATCTGCCCCTGTTACTAACCATAATTATAATTATTTAGTAAAGTTCGTCAGTGGCCTAAATTCTGTATCAAGCAGATCCTAGAAATTTTCTACAGGCCAATTGTCTAGTTGCTTGATCATCTTGTGAATAGGTGAAAGGGGGAAGGGATGTTGTCTGAACTTGTCATTTTATCTGAAATATGTGGTGGTATGTCATTGTCAATGTGGTGTCTTAGTCCTTAGATTTAGCCTTCATTTCGAAGTTGTTTTGATTTTATTAATAGTATAACCTGCATAGCAATAATCCAATGTTAATAATTATATCCTTTTCAATTTATTTTTAATTATTTTTTGTGTTATCTACCATGATGAAGCTCTCGTCCTATGACTCACTTTTGTTTTTTCTCTTCATTTCAGTGGTTAAAGCTGTTACCACTCCTAATTCAGCTCTGGAGCTTCCCCTAACTGAAGAAAATGTTGAAAGTGTACTAGATGAAGTGCGGCCATATCTAATGGCTGATGGTGGTAATGTTGCTGTGCATGAAATTGACGGAAATGTAGTCAAATTGAAATTGCAAGGAGCATGTGGATCCTGCCCCAGCTCTGTAACAACCATGAAATTGGGTATTGAGCGCCGCCTTATGGAAAAAATTCCTGAGATAGTTGCAGTGGAAGCAATTCCTGATGAAGAAACTGGCCTTGAGCTAAATGAAGACAACATAGAAAAGGTGTGCTTACATGTTTAGTCATTATTTTTAAGGAAGTAAATCATGAAATGAAACTTTTTTTTTTCCTTTCCTGTTTGTTTCTTTTTATCTGTCATCAATTAATTGGATTAATTATACTAAAATCCTTTAGTGACTTAGAGTAGTTGAGACACACCTGAACGGCTTAAGTTAGTTTCTCTGAGATGTTTACATCAGAATCGTACCTCTTTCCTCTGGTGTTAATCTAGGGACGAAAGACTAAAGGAAATTATCAATGGTGACAAGAAATTATGATGATATAATGAGTTAATAATATGATATTTTATGGAAACTAGCTAGAAAAAGAGAAATGCATGCAAAGTTTGATGGAGAGCACCTGTGTGCAATTATGAACTTATTCTATTCCTTTGGGTATCAGTGATAGCACCTGTGGTCTGTTGAGTGTGATATGGACTAAGAAGGTTTAAATTAACTTTTATGCAAGGTTATGCTGTTGCCTATGAGTGGTTGGTAATGTTTTGTTTATAGTCCTGTATGTGAAGAGAATGACTTTGCACCATATGATGTTATAGTCTGAATGCTATTTTGTTCAAACATGTATATTATGGCATTTGATCAGTGGGGCAAAAGTTGATTGTATGATTGTGGCATAGATGAGACAGTTTATCACGCAGATTTCTCTTTATGTCTGTCATGAGTTTACTGGATGCATCCGACACTTAGAAAATATTGATTTGACCTAGATTTGATGGCAGCAGCCAGAGATTCTCTAAGGCACCACTAAGCACACTTAATGAAAATTTGAGAGCATACCTTTTAATGTCCTTATGCTGGAACCTCCTTTTTCTGCTTTTGTATCAAGTGCTTGTAGAATGTTGCAAGTTACTTGAATCACAGAGACCACATTCACTAAAATTGTATATTTAACCCACTGTGAGGGTGTCTTAACTCTTAACCTATTTACTCTTTGCCGATACTAAAAGATGCTGTTGTTTTGCAATTTGAACTTACACATTTACTCAGTACTCTGGCTGAAACCTGAATCCAGTAGCTTCTGCTTTAGTAGACTGATTTCACTTCCATTCACAGATGATGTTCTTAATCTGGTGTTGTTTTTAATTTACATATTTGACTATGATGTTGTTCCGTTATACTTTGGGATAGAAGTTAGTGCTGGGTTTTTATACCATACACAAAACTGATGCATTAGTGCTTGTTGAGATGTTTACAGAATCAGCACCTTTTTTTCATCACAAGGAGACAGTAAAGTAGATGCTTTGAGTGGAATATAATGTACCACTGGGTTCTCCTATTAAGAATATAAGCAAATTTACATCACAAATGAATAAGCTCATACTGCACTTAGGCTTGGTAGCTCTAACCTGTCATGCTGGAAATCGGGAATCACACAGATTCTTTTATCTTATTAAGAATTAATATTTATGATCAATTTTGATCCCTTGTAGATATATCATAAGCACATAGCTTGTCTAAGCTAAAGACTCTTCTTGATCAAATAGGTTTGTGTTATTTGCACCCAAAAAATGCCTATCTTGAATTGCGCCCAAAAGTTTTTGTTCATTGTCGGAGGTGATTTTTTCGGAATAATGAATTGGGAAAGTGCTGTGTTATTGACAGTACATGACACAACAATCTTACAAATCAGACACTTAGACAGTATACAACAGTCCATCCAACGTGGGGCACTTACAGTTGAGTGGCTTTGTCTGGTTTTAATTAAAATAGCTATTTCACTTTTAGTTCGTGCAATAGAATGACTATTTTCTACATATACTTCACACTGGTGGGGTGTTTAAGAGGATTAGTGGTTTGCGAATATGAACAAGAAGCTGATTCCCACATATCTCTTGTTTTTATTATATAGGATTGAGATCACTTAAAAAGGTTTGGGTTGGGAACTGTGGTTTTTTTAGGGAGGGCTAGCACTTTGTAATAAAGGAAGGGAATAGAGCTAAGTAATGGAATGAGCATGTGGCCAAATTTTTAAATGAAAATGGAGGTTAGTTGGGGAGGAAGTTTTGGAAATTTATGTACTCTTTCTTATTTCAAACTATTCATGTCATAAATTATTATGGAGTGAATCTCTGATTACTGATTCCTATTTTCATAATTTACTTGTTTATCTTCAAATATCCATTCTCATTCCCATTTACATAATGTACCGTGGATGATAAAAATCAAGATTGTGAGGTGGTGAACTAATGCGTTAAGTTCTTGAAGAAAATCATCTGAATTATAATTTCTAATTAGTAGGTTTGACAGTGCTGGCTACACTTGATATATGCATTGGTGAAATTCACACAAATTATTGCAGGTCCTTGAAGAAATAAGGCCGTTCCTTATAGGAGCTGCTGGTGGAACTTTGGAGCTTGTTGGGATTGAAGAGCCAATCGTGAAAGTCAAAATCACAGGTCCAGCTGCCGGAGTGATGACTGTTCGAGTGGCTGTGACACAGAAATTACGCGAAAAGATCCCTTCCATTGCAGCCGTTCAACTTTTATCTTAATTTTTGATATGCATAATAATATTACAGGCTTTACAGCTATACCAAAATAGTTTTTGGTGCAAAGCTACACGCTAGATAGTGTTTGTAAGTTGTATTAGTCTTGAAGGATATGTATAATTGTACAGTGTCATTCAATTTGGTTGATCACTTAAATTTAATACAATCTATTTCATTTTAATAAATAGAAAAAATAAATATTCAAAATTGTATCGAACTCAAAGCTTCATGGAGTTTTTGGATCTAGTATGCAAATCCTCTACACAATATACTCGACTGGAAGTTCTAATACGTTAAATATATGTATCAAGTTGAGTACAAGCTGAGCTGAGCTCGAGTAGGTATTAAAGTTTTCAAGTTCAAGTCGAGTTTCAAATCTCAAACTCGCGCACATCTCATATCTCTAGCTAGCACCTATAGTTTGGCCCGATTCAGTGTCATCTTTCACTATCGCAACGAGGGAGCTAAGAATCACAAGAATGTCACATGTGTCATAAATTCTGATGGCAAATAAAAGCGTGGATTGATACCCTGAAAATCGCGAAAACAATTGCATTAATTACAATTATCAATGCAAATCCAGGAACGATGACGAGTAGGGAGTAGGGACCCCTCGAATGAACCGTTGGCTAGCAACGTAGTGTGTGTCCTATCTTTAACGCCGTATCATTTCTCACCACTTTTGCACTCTTCCCACCTCACCCTCACCCTCACCCTCACTCACACACTTGGAGACTCGCACCATTTTCTGCAAACTCAATTAACTCACAAACAACAATTCTACTAGAGAGAGAAAATTCTCTCTGTTTCTCTCTCCTCCTATTAGCTTTAAGCTCATTTTAATGGCGTTTAATCTAAGCTCAACCTCCATTACTACTATGATCTGCTAAATGTGCTTTATCCTCAGAAGTGAAGAAGAACTTCTAAGCTCAGTTGCTCAGGTATTCTGTAACTTTTCGATTTTAATTTTTCGTTTTTTTTTTGGTAATTTACAAAATTCGAACTATTGAATGCTTGCTATTTACGTTTAAGGTTACTTTAATTTGTGATGATTGCTTATTGTTGCACCCGAGTGTAATTGATTGGCGTTATACAGTTATAAATTTATAATCTATATGACTATATCCTAGCGAGATTACTCCGTGTTTTTACTAGGTACACCCGAATGTGTAATGGATAGTATGATACATATTCAGCGTTCGATAAAGAGAAGAGACGAGTTTGTGAGAAATCTGAGAATAGAATAGCGAATTAGTTATACTTTGTATATTAATTCATATGGTACACCCGAGTGTATAATCAGATTGTGATCGTAATAAAAACATAACAAAATTTTGAATGGAATAGTAGAAAAGTAGTACTCCGTACTGTAATTTGAAGTAGCTCATATGGTACTTATATTCTTGTATTTCGTACGAAGTATATGATTCCCAGATTTCGTTGACTTAATTGTAATGATTTGGAGTACGCCCTGAAAATGCAGTACTACTTTTTTTTTTTTTTCTTAAAATAATATTTTTACATTACTTAAAATTTAAAATTTGAATATTTTGTGTCGGTAATTCAGACTGGTGGAATAGGTTCTAATTATGGTGATTTCATTTAATAACATGATTAATTTATTATTAATTTTATTGTATAAGACGTTGAGGAATCATTGTCAATACACACGTCTATGTTTGATGACTTTAGCGCCTGTAGATTTTGTCTTTGAACCTCAAAGCCAAGTAGTACTACTTTTATTCTTCAAAGCAAATGATCAACAACCGTACACCATTTATTTTTTTCACTTTCGATTCACAAATTCTTTAGGTTTTGCTAAACATGACCCTTATTAAGTTTGGAATCTATAACAAATTCGTGAAATCGCGCGTCTATTTTGACTCTCTTTGAGTATGATTGCTAGCCCAATGGTTAAGATTGAGGGCCTGTGTACAATCTTGACATATTTTAAGAGTCAAGATCTTTTTTTTTTTTTTTTTTTTTTTTTTTTTTGAGATTTTTAAGACAAAATTACGCATCCATTATTATTAATTCGACTTCCCTAAAAAAATATTGATTCAACACTTAATGGTTTTTAATTTTTTTTTTTTTTTTTTTTTTTTTTTTTTTTTTTTTTTTAATATTAGCTTCTTATTCAATGCATGACATTTTCTGATTATAAATATACTGTATCACTGTATGAAAAATTAATTAATGAAAGTTGACGATCTGTTTGATGTGGGTACATAATTTAAGCATATATTATAGGCTGTACAGGAGTTTTGGAGAGTTAGCTCGAATCATGGGGAGCACAATAATAACATAAACTTTAATATTAATTAATTATACATAATTGATTTTCTTGAAATGGTTGAGTGGTCGCTTTCCTACTGTGTAAAAGATTAGCTTTGGCAATATCTGGAATGATTGGTTTGGTTTTATTATTGTTAATCCACATTGTTTAGTTTTCTTCTACAAATATGCTATGCCTTAGTTTGGCTATGTCTTCTGCTTCTGCTGTGCTGGTAATGGCATTGTTGATTCGGGTTTCTAGTTTTGGCATGCACCTTGTAATCTGCTAATAAGTCATTTCGTGGGAGTTCCATCTCTATTGCTTTGTTTTGGAAGACCAAATTGGCTTGTTCTGTCCCAAGTGCCTTCATATTAAAGCCGAGTAGGAGTCAATTATAAATGGGTTTCATTTAGCATTATATGGGATTTTTGTTGTCTGAAGATAGTGATGCATTGCTAGTAGACGACTAGTTACGATTCTGTATTCAAAAATAGCTTGCATAAAAGTGTAAACAACTGAAAGGTTTTATATTCAGGTATTGTGGACAATGTCGGTTAGTTTCTTTCATATGCTTGTTCCTGAATGGACGAGTATTAGAATGTGCAGAGAAATATTCAATCATGCTTTGATTCTTTATCTGTTCCAGATATCTTGTTATTATTCCAATTGAGATGGGTCAGATATTGGTCATATGCAATAGATTTGTAAAAGTACTTAAATTTGTACTTTTTTTGGGAAGAAATTTATTGGTATTGTAATTTTAAGTGTAGAGTGTACTTTTGTGCATCTTCTAAATAGTGTTAACATGTCTTTTGTGGATGGCAATTCCTTGAAAAATATGAGTTTCTAGAGGGATTGTTGGCCAAACATGAATTTGGTGGAATTTTGTTTGACCCATATATTTATACACTTAGGAGGACTTCAGATTATTATTATTATTTTTTTTTTCTAATTGCACCTGTGAATCTGATATATTTCTGAAACAAAGGTTAGAAGAGATTAATTTGGCTGACTATACATGAATTGATCAATCTCTTTGGCTAAGATGAAAGCATTACAGTTGTGAATTAAGCTCCTCCATTGGGCCATTCTTTAGGCTGATAATTGTGTAATCAATCATATAGCTGATTCCTATAACAATTCTGTGACAGATTTGGTTGTTGGAGGATTTGAAATTCAACTTATGGACATGAAATTCCAACCATACTGTATGTGAAGGTATGCACTAGCCCCCTCTTCGATTTAAGCATACAAAAGAGAATTTCTGGGTTCTTAATGTTTAGAGAGAATCATACAGAGCCTTTTTATGTTCTGTTCATGTTCATGTTCAATTTGTATTTTCTATATGTAAGTAATTTCAGATTAAAGATGCCTTTCTTTTGTTAGTAACCATGTTCTTTTAATTTGAAAGTTTGAAACAGTATAGAAGTTGGTGTCACACTTCCATTTTTCACTTGCTAATCTACTATTTTGTCTTTATTGTCTCATAAACTTGATAAAAAGCAAAGTACATCTTCTGTTATATTTGATGCTTTGCTTGCTTGCTGTCTGATAGGGACATTGCTACTATTAGTATTAAAGTTACATTATAATGTACATTTAGCATGTCTGTTGATTTATTTTTTCTCTTCTGAAGTTCAACTCTATCATAGGAATTGATGAAGATCCAGCTGCAGGTCGCTATTACATCTGTTTTGTTCTTAATCTGCATTCAGCAGACAACATGTGGTTAGTACCTTAGAAACTAAAAGTCTTGAGTATATTAGTTTATCGATGGAATTTTTCTTTTCTTACAAAGTCATTCAATTATGGTATGCAACTTTGGGGCATTTGATATAATATTTGAACTTGATGTCCAAAATACTTCTGTGGTGCTTTTCAATGGTAATATATGAGCAACCCCTGACTCTACCTTTAAACCCCACTGAACCCAAATATATATATGTAATGATTAATTATTCTGATCGCATAGTTGGCCCTTTTTGTGAGGGTGGTGAGTCATAATTAGAGTGTTCCGCCTATTTGTTTGATAGGTCAAAATAATCCATCTTTTGATGAGTAAAATATCTGGTTATTTACCAATTGGCATATGCAATAGGATTGTGGTCTTGTGGGTGTTGCATGGCCTAGTCATTTAAAGCACATAGATAAGGGGCTTCCTAATGCTGTTTATGCCCATATGCCTGAGGCAATTTCTGAAAAGCTACTGAATTGGTCTCTTTTTGTATTGTTTAGAGGCTTTCATGAGTCCCATCTGGTTCAGCTGTTGTTCTGGCAGGTTTCAATCAAACTTGTCGGTAAGGGTGAACTAGATGAAGAATATGAGCAGATGAAGCAAACCTGAATTATATTTTCTCTCTGGGTGCAGAACAGGTGTCTAATTCATCTGGAACTAGGTGGACCTGCACATGTTCTGCTTATGAAGAAACTCAAAGGTCCAGTAATGCAGCTAATTGCTCCACATCGTGTGATTGCCTGCCTGGTAGGTTACCAACTTACCACCTTATGCTATTTCTGGTTGTATATGTAAGATCGGGAAAGATGAAGATAAACCAACATACCACAAAGGATATTTTTTTTATTTGTTTAAATATATTTTTGTATACAAAGATTATATTTTTGTATACAAAGATTATATTTTTGGTGTCTATTAAATCTGTTTCCTTAGCCACCGGTTCCTGAATTCTGTTAGTACTCATAAATTATTAGATCAATTGCTCATCCTTGTATTTGTTATTTTTGTATTTCTTCTTGGCGTAGTGAATGTTGGATCAACTGGAAACACTTGGACTTGTGTCTGTAATAGTGGTGAATTGCCTACTTTGGCAGCAGATGGTCAGAACAGTAACTGCTTTACAGGATGTGATTGCACCTCTGGTAATTTTCTAACCTTTTGAATTTATTTTAAGAAGCTACATCAGCTTGGTTTTTGGACTGCATAGGCTGAAAGCTTATCAAATGTAAATTGTACTATCAAATGTAAATTGTACATCGAAATTTCAAGCTCTTGTAGCATGGCTTGCATACTTAAAACATGATCAAGAATATGTCCAATCACTGAATCAGCTAAAGATATAACCCACTGCTGCATTAAGAATTAAAGATTTCACTCTCTAGTTGGTGAAAGAAGTAAAAGCCACTTTATAATCAAGATCATTATAGTACAAAATCGTATATGACACACTACTGAGTCTTTTTAGCATTGTTTAGGTCACTATTTTTTTACCCCTCATTGTTTCAATCATCCACAACAACCTACATGTCATATATTCATAATTACAGGGAGAAAGATTTCACATGCCTGCATAACTCATTTGGCTTTATGTAATACCATATCCTCTTACCTTTAAAGACGGGAGAATTTCTAGATGACTAGAAGCTAAAATATTGAGATTAATTTCTAAATATCTGATTACCCTAATTCCTGACCTTGCCTCACTTCTACGATCTCAGTTGGTAATAATTTTCAGACTATTCTACCTTTGGTGATTTTATTTTCTGAAAGCTATTGGATATACCATCTTTTGGAGTTTGTTGGAAAGCAGTGTGCATTTGCTTACTCTTTGTCTGGTGATATCAGTGCCAATTCTAAATATCAAAGTACATGTAATCTGGTTGAATGATTAAACTTCCGACTTGACACGTGTTTCTAAGCGAGCCTGTGTCATGCTTACTTTTATGCTTTGATGTTTCAATGTTATGGCCAATGCCCATGGCCGGCTGGCCGCACGAAATTGGTTAAATATCTATTTGTTCTAAATTTATTCCTTTTCCTTTTTTTTAACAGGATCTTTTACAGCTTCTCAGGCTCCAAGCAAACACGTTTCTAACCGAGTAGTAATTATTCTCTTTGTATGCTTGGTGCTCATTACACTTGCATTAATTGTATCCCTCACCTGGTTTTTTTACCCAAGAGACAAGTGTGAGCAACAAAAAAACTTGTCTGACAGAGGATCTAGCCTCGAAAGTACTACTGACCTGATAAAACACAAATTTCCTTCCCAGTCTCCAGCCAGAAGCAATGTGGGTCTTATGGAAAGTCCATTTACAGGTAAACTTGTTTGGAACAAAATGTTTTCAAGCGAATTCAAAATGTGTGGAAAATTAGATTTAGGAAATGCCCTTGAACTACCAATCCAAGTTTATTTTATTTTTTAATTTTTTAATTTTTTAATTTTTTATATATAAATCGAAATCACTTTGTTTTGTTCTCTTTTTAACAGGTTGGATTGGTTCCCTTTTATTCAGAAGAAAAATGAAAATAATTCATGGCACAGTCACCCATTTTACATATTCAGAGTTGGAACATGCAACAAACAAATTTTCTCATGATAATCTGATTGGAGTTGGGGGATGCAGCTATGTATATCGTGGCCATCTTAAAGATGGTAGAACTATAGCCGTGAAACGACTTAAAGCTTCCAAGGGACTAGATTCTGATTCTGAATTCTTTAAGGAGGTATAAGCTTACCTGATTTTGCAGTCTTCTGATTGCCTGGTCCAATGGTGGAAGGATAACACATAAAAAACAATTTTGGCCACATGTTGAACTGCTTGTGCTGGTCTTGAGTCGTCTAATTAGATTATTCTTGTGCAGGTTGAGATTATATCAAGACTTCACCATTGCCATATTGTGCCTTTACTTGGTTATTGCTCTATATCCTTGGGCAAACAGGTTGAGAGGCTACTCGTTTTTGAGAATTTGCCAAATGGTAACCTCAGGGATTGTCTGGATGGACAAAAGCCTTTGGATTGGGATACCCGTGTTGCAATTGCCCTAGGAGCTGCCAGAGGACTTGAGTATCTCCATGATGCAGCTGCTCCAAGAATTTTGCACAGAGATGTCAAATCCACTAATATTCTTCTGGATGAAAATTGGAAAGCAAAAGTAAGAATTTGACCAGTGTTACTTCATTTCTTCATGCACTAGAAATCTATTGGTAATTCTTTCTTCATAAGGGTTTTGTCAGAAAAATATCTTCAGTCCTAGATGACTTAGCAAGAAATAAGAAAACAATGAGGATGATTTTTTACTGAGCAGCAATTTTCAGAATTATGTTAGGTCAACAAAATATCCAATCAGACCATACAACCAATTGATAGACATTAGAGTAGTTTTTGGATTTTTAACCTTTGGATGACTTTTGTAGTTGTTGGTGAAGCAATAGTCCTTGAGTGTTTATAACCTTGTGATATTAGTGTGTGACAGACATGCTAATTCTATAATTGCAGGTAACTGATCTTGGTATGGCAAAATGCTTAAGCACTGATGGGTTTCTCAGTTGTTCTTCTTCTCCTGAAAGAATACAAGGAACCTTTGGCTACTTTGCACCAGAATATGCAATTGTTGGAAAAGGTACATTGAAATCAGATGTATTCAGTTTTGGAGTTGTTCTTCTTGAGTTGATAACTGGCCGAACTCCAATTTTCAATGTATCTGATAAAGGAGATGAAAGCCTAGTCATATGGGTATGTAATCTTCTCTTCATTCCTGCATTTATTGCCAGATAATGGTGTGAATTCACCTTTGATTATACTTCGTAAGTTTAAATTTAGTGATTCAGCTGAAAACTTATTTTGTTCTTGCAAGGAATAATGAGTTGGCACTTGAACCAAATTGAAAATTTTTAAGGCTGAAAAATGCAGTGTCTGAAATTTAATTTTTGAGTAATGCCTCGTGGTTGCTCTTGCTTTAGGCTGCTCCTCGACTACAAGATAGCAGGCGTGTAATATCAGAATTGCCTGATCCAAATCTGAAGGGTAATTTTGCCGAAGAAGAGATGCAAATAATGGCCTATTTAGCAAAGGAGTGCTTGCTTTTGGATCCTGAATGCCGACCAGGCATGAGTGAAGTTGTTCAGGTCCTCTCAACACTTGTTCCAAATGTGTCAAGGGGAAGAAGGTTTCCCACAAACCTGTTCCAGGTAGAGACTCTTGAACATTCTTTGTTTTTCAAGAGATCCAAATGAAATGTGTTAGCAAGTTGATGGTCCAGATTCATATAAGTCATTTCTTAACTATCCAGTTTCTCTTTCTTACCCACTAAGATACCCATGAAGGGCTAGAAACCTAGGACCAGTTCTTCACATCCTTTCAGGCTGTAGTCCTAATTAAGATGTAGATTGTTATGGATGCCAACTGCTTAGTTGGTGACATCAAATCTTGTTTACAACAATTGCCCTGTATGATTCTCCTATACGATCCCATCCCATCCCATCCTCCCCACCCCCCCCCCCCCCCCCCCCCCCAACCCCAAAACCCAAAAAAAAAAAAAAAAAAAAAAAAAAAAGGAAAAAAAGAAAAAAAAAGAAGCAGACTGCTACAGGTTGATCAACTTCCTTTGTGTATTTTCACTGAAAATTTAGCATGACTGTGTTGCATTTACAAATATAGCAGATCTATGTCCACTTTTCCACTAGTAACTTTATTCTTCAAGGTTTTTAGTGTAGAGATCAAATTTATGTTATAACATTTGTGAAGTTCTTATTTCATTGATTTGATAATACACATTCTCAGTTACTAAAAGTTGTTTCTTTCTTTTGCAGAACTTGTCCTCTAACAGCATGAAATGTGAACAACCATGCATGGAAAAGTCTACCAGTCAAGTTGAGGTTCTTGTAGACTCTGAAGAACTCAAACAAATGTGTCCAAGTCGATGGTCATCTCGATGTTCATTATCATCTGACATTGATCGCACCCTCTTAGCTGATAGCATTGGGAAGTCAGTAAATCTTTCATCAGTTCAGTATGTCAATAGTCTGCTATATTTGACATCAAGTGGAAGTCATAGTACCAATGTCGATGATGATGAGATTGTGGATCTGACAGAACCTCGACTAGAGTCATTCTCTGTAGGAAACGATCAATGATCTTCAACCAGCAACAAGTGCATGCCGGCAATCTTAGATGATGAAGAGCCATCCAAGGTTAGATCTGGATGGTAATTTGATATGCAAAACAGGGAATTACCATAGTTCTTACTACAAATTGTAAAGAAGCAAACCTTTTTTATTCTGTTCTCCTCCTTACTACTTTCTTTTTTTTTTTTTTTTGGTGGGTGGGGTGAGGTTTCTGTGTTTTCTGTACGGCAGAAATATTTGAAAATAGTCAATATATAAATTTGTTGCTGGTTACTTCCTGAATCCTGATTGCCGATTGGGACATCACAATATATAGGCACCCAATACAAATTCATTTTGTAAATAGAAAGAATTTCATCCTTATGTTATTGATTGATTTTTTATTTTTATTTTTTTATCATCACCATCAAAAGTGTTCAGTTGATCAGCAGTATCCGGCAGAGCATGCATTACTCTGCCAGTGAAAACTTTTGTGAACATGTTAGTTGCCGAGTGAAAGGATACTACACCAGAGGTGACCTTAACTTTGCAGTCGTCCTTGGTGCTTGCCCTGCTTGGTAAGCGCATTAAACCTTTCCCACCAAGCCTTGAACATATTCAGTAAAGTCCTTAATTCACCTGGACTATTATTTGCAGGGTTTTGATAATCTTTTACTACTTAACACTATGCATAAAATGTAATGGACTCCTCTGATTTTTAATGCATTAATGTTCAGCTCTTGCTGAGATATTTGATACAAGTACTAAAAATCAGTTTAGTCTCACACAAAACTGCTGTGTGCACCAGACTACCTGTTGCGATATAAGTCCAAATCAAATCAACACTTACTAAACAAAGAATAAAATGATAAATTTATTCAACCCATAAGAATCTTCATATTGAGTTCAAGAAACTTTACAATGAAAAAGCATAGAGACAAGACAGCTAGCCTGCAAGCTCGATGATAGCTGCACAACTACGGATGGCGACATTTAAGCTAAAAGTGAAACTAGGAACAAACAATCTACAGAGATTGATATATTTATCTTATACCATTACATAGGTAAACTAGGACCTGATTTTAATCACTTCCAATCTAACATGTCGAGCAACCAAAGGACCTCAGTCTCATTATTTGCAGCATCACAAAAGTCCATTTCAATGCCAAAAACGTTTGCCACCTCATCATTCTCAGCATCGGCAAATAACAATGAAACCCATGCTCTAATACCCGATATGAAGGGGTGTATGGGGGAAAAGTCAAGATAATCAAATGCAAGGGCCCGAAAAGATGTCCAATTAATATCATCAAACATCGCTTTATTAACTATACAGGCAAATTTGCTGGAATCCCTACGTCCAACCAACACAGAGACACTCACTTTCTGCCCCAACGGCACAGAAAACCTGGGTTCCACGGGCAACATCATCTTGTAATCGGGGCCTTCTAGACGGTATCTAAGAATGTTAGAAATTCCAGTAGGCAGAGTTTTTATGCCGCCATGCAGAACTAGGCCTGAGAACACTTCTGAAAATATTGACTGGCCTTCAGCCCAAATGTCAATGTAGAAGTCCAAATCATTGAAGGACAATCTTGAAGGAGGAAGAGCCTGGTGCCGCCGGCGCTTGTAAAAGGTCCCATAGAGTTTATAGTACGTGACTGTTGATGGTGAAGGTCTTTTACATAGAGAAGGCCATCTCCTAGCACATAAGCATTTCCAAAGATAATCATCTTGCGCAATGTCTCTCCACTGCTTGCAAACTAACATACAAGAAGCAAGGTCTACACCATCAAGTAGAGGAAAGACTGCCTTTAAAACAACGCATGTCATCTTGTCACGTGGTTTATGATAATAAGGCACTGGAGGGTTGTAGCAGAAGTCAGGTCCACGCTGAACATTGCATAAACACCAGATTTTAGTATATAGAGGTTTCTCAACATTTTCAGCATCCTAAACCAACCAGTGACTGCATAGCAGAAAATTCAATGACCAAATTGAAATTATAACCAAGGAGATGTATTAGCTAGCACCAAAACAACATAGTTAACCATCCAACAAATGCTTGATAAATCTCAAACAAAGGAATAAAAGGCAGAAAACACTAGACGACCTTTAGAATCATAAATTAATACTTTTTTTTTTTTTTTTTTTTTTTGAATAGTCATAAATTAATACTTTGTATAGCATTTTATAGCAAAGTGAAATTTCATGAACTTAGAGAGATAAATCTCATACTCAATGCTTCTTTTAGATTGAAATTCTTTCACAATAGCATATGAACTTTGTGTAAATTTTGAAGCATGCTATGTATTTAGAAGAACAGGTAAAAGTGGGAAATAGTAGGACCTGCAGTACTCAATTAGGAACTTAACTAGCAGCCAAAAAAGGAGTAATATCAAGATTGATATAGCACAATCAATACCACTATCACACTGATACTATATTCTAAAATGTTTAGCCACAACATATAGTACTTGCATATGCTATACCAATTTATAATCTTTGTAGATGTTTCAAACCACTAACGTTCAGAAACAATCTCCTATGCTTAGAGCTAAAGCTGTGAATATTCTAAATCTAAACTCCTCAAGGATCCATATTATTGTTTGTAACATAGTTGGTAAGGAGATTTGGGCAATCATAGAAATGTTTCTATATGTCATATGAATGGCTTAGTAATACCACTAAATGCCTAGACACACCTGAAAGAAAGTCTTGGTCTACAGATCTGCAACATGGAAATACAGTACTTAGAACAACAATCAGGGACGATTACCTTAATAACCGGTAGGTGGGCTAACTGCTAAGTCATTACTTCCCTAATCTTAATAGGTTTGACTATTTTTTGGAATAATGCAGTACGATCTTTTCACACTTCCTCTCAAAAGGGACTTGTTCACGTATTAAACCATCTAAGCCAGTAAGCCTTAGTTACAACAACATACATTCAATTAAGATAACACTTTTTCCATTTCCCTTTCACTTACTTCTGTCCTCTAATTTATTTCTTTTTTCCCTCAGATACTACAATTAAATATTTTTCTGGTACAGCTATTCTTAACATGATTTATTCAATTGCTGCATCCAACCGCAAAGCTATAGCTTGGTGAAATTCGATAAGCTTTCCATGAACCACGGAAACACTCATATTCACATGTATAAATCAAGAAGTTGCTAATCTAATGAGGAACTTCAATATCCCAAAGCTAAGATATACAAACCATACGCCTCGAAATAGTTCGGTTGAACAAAGAATCCGAAAATTAACGAAACGATAGAGGATAATTCTATGGAAATCAAATAAAAATCACCATCATATTGACAATTAATCATAGAATACAAATAATCATATGAATTTTCCGATTGCAATTCATGCAATCAATAAGTTCCAATTCATTATTCATGAATACATCAGGTAACTGAAATTCTCAGTCGCAATCCAAATTCAAAAATCAAATTACAATTTGGGTTAAATCAGATATGAACTCCCCATTTACAGTAATTACAAGCTTGATTTCTTATGGAAATCAAATAGAATCACTATTATATTGACTATTAATCATAGAATACAATTTAATACTTATATCATTTGCAAAATCAGAAATCTGGAAAATGCTGAACAAATTAAAAGCAAAAAATTACATACCACAATCTAAGAGCAGAATTGCCAATTGCCACTACGAATTAAAGGGCTCCTCGGATTGAAATCGCATAACAGTACCCAGAAAATCAAGTTTGCAACCCAAATGGGAAACTAGGGTTTATAGAAATTGCCTCTGAATTATATACTCGGGTCTTGAAAAAAAATTAAAAGGTGTAATTGATTGATTTGCAGGAGAGCTTTTGGCTGTTGATCGATAAATGGCCAAATTTTGGTTAGAGGGTTCAAATTCAAAATAATTAGTTAACCACTCACTAGTAGCACTATTAAAACGGTTTGACACTTCGGGTTCGGTTTGGTTTGAAATCGGTTCGGTATTAAATCGGGTTGGTTGAAATCGGTTTAAGTGTCTCGCGGGTCGGTTCCAGTTTGGTCTAAATAGTTATCGGTTCGATTCGGTTTCGGTTTATTCTTGAGCGGTTTAAATTCGATTCGGGTTGTAAACAGTTCGGGTAGTAAAGGGTTCGGTGTAGACGGGTTGCAGTTTGTTAACGGTTCGGTGTAAACGGTTTTTATCCCGGTTCAAACAGTTTCGGGTTGGAAACAGTTTCGGGTTAGAAACAATTCAGTTCTTTTACGGTTCAGTTTACAACTAGTTCGGTTCTTTTTCGGTTCTATTTATAATTGGTTCGATTCTTTTTCGGTTCAGTTTATAACTGGTTCGGTTCTTTTTCGGTTCAGTTTATGGCAGGAGGATTTTTAGTGGCAGGAAGATATTTTATACTATTACAATAATTTGGCAGGAAGATATTTTATACTAAAATAATAAATTTTCAATAAATATTAATTTGGCAGGAAGAATTTTTGTACTATGATAATTAACTTTCATTTAAAACACCTTTTAAGTTGATTTTAATATTCTCTTTATAGTAAGCAGTTTGTAGTCGATTTGTTTATTAGCGGTCCGGTTCATAAACGATTCGGTTTGTAAGCGGTTCGGTTTATAAATGGTTCGGTTTATACACAGTTCGGTGCAAACGGGTCGCGGGTTGTTAACGGTTCGGTGTAAACGGTTTTTATCCCGGTTCAAACGGTTTTGGGTTGAAAGCGGTTTCGGGTTAGAAACAGTTCGGTTCGGTTTGATTTCAGTTCGGTTTAGAACTGGTTCGGTTCATTAACGGGTTCGGTTCTTATACGTTGTAACGTTATTCGGATCGGTTCGGTTTCGGGTTCATTCACATACAGTTCGGATCGGTTTTCGGTTTCAAAAAAACGGTTTTTAATCGGTTCGGTTCTCATTTGGGTCGGTTGATTTCGGGCAGTTAAACGGTTTCGGTTTGAAATTTGACAGCACTACTCACTAGTCACTACACACTACATTTTTTAATAATTAGTTGATCATTTTATTTTTAGTATCATAATCGTCAAACCAATCTAATTCTTCAATTGTAAAATTATAAAAGGTGGTTATTAATAAAAGGAAATTGCTATAAGCATTAAATATACTCTTGAAAATTGTTTAAATTTAAAAAATCATGACAAAAACAAACTAATTACACTGATTATGCGTGTTTTTGTCATAAATTTTTAATTTTATACAATTTTCAAAAGTGTTTTGCTTATATATAGCCCGTATGCATCACTCTTAATAAAATATACGTTAAGCTGATTCAAACAAGATCTCACTTAACTATGAGTTATTGTAGCTATAAATCACAGAAGCTGGTCAAAGTATAGTTTATGAATAGTGTAAAAGTCAAATGATGTCAACTAAAAAAGCGGAGGAGGTATAATGAATTAATAACATGTGTTTTAAGAAAAAAAAAAGTAGTGACATAGAAGGATAAATTTATTTTTTTTAAAAAAAACTTCATTACAGTAAAAGTCGTTTGGTTGGGGTTAATAATCTAAGGGAAAGGGAATGAGCAAGCTTAATTCCTTTTATTGTGGTTTGTTTGTCACTTTTTATCATTCCCTTTACCCACTTTTATTTTTCAGTTTACCCAAATCTATTTTACATTGATTCCCCACCCCTAGCATCAGTGGCGTATCCAGGAATTCCGAACTGTGGATTCGGAATTATAAAAAAAATGATGTTCATATATTAACTAAATATTCAATACATAAGTTCATTTTTTTTTATAATTACAAATGGATGGATTTTCACTACTAGAAATAGGCTAAATAGCGACGGATCGCTTCCGACGGACCTATTTTTCCGTCACAACATTCAAAAATTCCGACGGAATTTTTTCTGTAGCAAGTTTTCGACGGATTTCAATTTTTTCAACGAATTTTCCGTCGTAATATTTCCGACGGAAAATTTTTCCGTCGTAATTTTCTTTTTCCTACGGAATATTTCGTCGAAAATAGGTTTGCGACGGAATATTCCGTCGGAAAAAGGAATTACGACGGAAATTATAAGCCTTTTTTAAAAAATTACCCAAATTGATTTAACCTAAAAAAACGAAGGGGAAAGGACGTTGCAACGGACAGAAGAAAGAGAAGGAGAGAGAAAGAGAGAGGGAAAGAGAAAAAGGGGACCACACACCGCCGCCGTCTGTCACGCTTCCGGCGCCGTTCGTCACCCATTCGCCGTCGACGAAGACCAAAACGCCGCAGAGAATGTAATAGAGAAAGAGGACGAAAAGGAGAAAGAGAAAGAGGACGAGAAGGAGTAAGAGAAAGACAACGACGGTCGAAGGGGCGGCTTGTTTTCCGTCGAGCCTCTGTTGACGCTGCTTGTTGTTGCCGGCGCCGCGTCTAGGTAATTTGTTTTCGTTTTTTGTTTTCTTTTTTTTTTTTTTCGTTTTTTTTAATGACATTCAAATATGACTTGATTCCTTGACCACCACAACCGCAGCCCCCGGCCTTCGGCCTCCTCCCTTCCCTCCCCGTGGCTGAAGCAGTATAGGAAGACAGTTTTCATCTCTTTCTGGTAAGTTGTCCTTTCCCCAATTTTTTTTTTAATTTTTTTTAATAATAAACCCTTATTTATTTAATTTAATTATTTTTTTTTAATATTTTGTATGTAGGATTTGTACAATTAGATGGTTTAATTGTCAAAAAGAAGTGCAGATCTAAAGGTTAGTCACATTACAAACCCTAATATAATGTATGTATGTTAGTTTGGTTTGGTTTTGTTTAACATAACTTAGTTTAGTTAAGTTTATTCTAATATAATGTGTTTTAGTTTAGTTTAGTTACTTTTTTTTTTGTAAGTATGTTAGTTTAGTTTAGTTTAGTTTACTTTTTTGTAAGTATGTTAGTTTACTTTAGTTTATTTTAATATAATGTGGTTTAATTTAGTTTAGTTTTACTAAAGTATATTAGATTAGTTTAATATTATGAAACTTAAGTTACGTTTTGTTCGTTTTGTTTAATATGATGTATGTTAGATTACTTTAGTTCATTATAATCTAGTTTAGTTTAGTTTTGTTTAGTTTAATATAATGTTTCTTACTTAAGTTTAATTTTTTATAATGCATGTTACTAGATTTAATATTATGATATGTTAGTTTAGTTTGGTTTTGTTTGGTTTGATTTGTTTATATTAATGTTATGGTTTTATGATATGTTTGTTTATGTTAAGTTTAATTATGATATATTTGTATAATTTTTTGTATGTTAGTTTAGTTTTAATATCTTTAAATAAATCATTTGCATAATCATATGCCTAAATACCCGTTCAAGGCATACACATTAGGAGTATGTCTTGAATAGTCCCCGGTTGGGACTGTCCTTGTACGTTTAATCTCACTTAGGTGGTGAATGTATTCCTTTTTTTTAATTCTAAGGAAGATCCTTGCTTGTCATTTCTCTACAATGTTCTCTAGGTACATATATAGGTGTTTCTAATCGCCTATATCGTGTACTTAGAGAACTGTAGGGAAATGTTGCCGGATTTTCCATAGAATTGAAATCCTGGCATACATTCACTAGTGAGATTGGACGTCCAAGGATGGGTTAGGTTGGAGTGATAAGGACCCTTGGAAATCATTTCTCTTCTCATTTGCATTTCCATAACACTTTGATCTGTAATGAATATATATTGTGCTTTGTGACTAATGTGATTAATGGCATATGTGTTAGTTGTGTAGAACTTGTAATCATAAAACGAAAAGAACGTAGCTGGATGTACGAAAGGAAGGTTGGGAATTCTATTAATCCTGAGTTCTTAAAGGGGGTAGATGAATTCCTTAAATATGTGGAAGATCATCCCGAGAGTAGCAACCCGAATGAAGTTAGGTGTCCATGTTTTAAACGCAAAAACAAACGTCTTTGGGATGCAGATACGGTTAAACTTCATTTGTATCGCAGTGGTTTTTTACCTAATTACTATGAGTGGATGTGTCATGGGGAAGGGTTTCCAGGAACTCGTAGAAGGCAGTCAAATGAATATCGTGAAATGGTTTTGGATGCATTTGGTCAGTCTCAAGATCAAGGGCATTCTGAAGAGGTGGTTGTTTCATTAGAGGAGGAGCCTAATGCACAAGCCAAGCCATTTTTTGTTTTGTTAAGGGCTTCTGAACAACCGTTATACGAAGGGAGTTCATTGTCTGTGTTAGAGATGGCTTCTAGAATCACTAGCCTAAAGTGCGAGTATAATTTGCCGCACAAATGTGTTGATGGATTTGCTTCTTTGGTTAATGAAGCGATTCCTAACAACAACCACATGGCCGAGATATTCTATGAGGTCAAGAAAATTGTTAAGGGGTTAGAGCTGCCCCATGAAAAGATTCATGCATGCCCGAAAGGATGTATGTTTTTTTGGAAAGATGATGCTCAATTATCTACATGTAAGGTGTGTGGTAGCGACCGATACAAGAAGACTTCTAAAGGTAGCTTAGTGCCTTTGAATGTTCTATTTTATTTCCGTATCACACCTAGGTTGCAAAGGCTTTTTGCAACTAAAAACATTTCCGAGGAAATGACATGGCATGCTAAAAATCCTCGAGTTCAAGGCACAATGGCACACCCTAGCGATAGTGAAGCGTGGAAACACCTTGATAGTTGCTTTCCTGAGTTTGCCTCTGAACCTCGTAATGTTCGACTTGGCCTATGTACGGATGGATTTGCTCCACATGGTCAGTTTGGGGGACAATATTCTTGTTGGCCTGTCATTTTGACCCCTTATAACTTGCCTCCGTTAATGTGTATGAAAAGACAGTTCATGTTTCTTTCGTTACTCGTTCCTGGTCCTAAAAACCCTAAGGGCAACTTGGATGTTTACATGCAACCGCTCATACACGAGTTGAAACAGTTGTGGGAAGTTGGGGAAAATACTTACGATATTTCGAGAAAAAAGAATTTCAATCTTCGAGCAGCCATCCTATAGACCGTTAGTGACTTCCCGGCTTATGGTATGTTATCTGGTTGGACCACAGCTGGTAAGAAGGCTTGTCCATATTGCATGGAGTAAAGCAAAGCATTTTGGCTCGAACATGGCGGTAAGGTTTCTTGGTTTGATTGCCATCGTCAATTCCTTCTGACAAATCATCCTTTTCGAAATAGTAAAAATGCATTTTGTAAAAACAAAGTCGAAAAAGGTTCACCACCTCACATCATGTCAGGAGAGGAACTCTAGGAATGTGTGAAAAACCTCCCGAAAGCAACAGATGGCCCCGAGGCACTGAAACGTCTCAAGAATGCAAAAAAAGGGTGGTTCAAGCAAATCACTCTATGGGACCTTCCATATTGGAAACATCTGCTTGTTCGTCACAACTTAGATGCCATTCACGTTGAAAAGAACTTTTTTGATCAGTTGATTCACACTATAATGGACGTGAAAAAGCTATCTTGTGACACGCCATCAGCTCGGAATGACATTGCCAAATACTGTAAACGGCCCAGCTACATCTTCAAGAGGATGATAGAGGAAAAGAATTCATGCCAAAGGCTCCATTTGCTCTTGACAAGGCTCAGAGAAAGGTTTTGTGTGAGTGGGTCAAACAGCTGCGGTTTCCTGATGGTTACGCTTCAAATTTGAGCAGATGCGTTGATTTGCAATCAGGTAAGTTACATGGAATGAAAAGCCATGATTGTCACGTGTTCATGGAGAGGTTGTTGCCCAGTGCTTTGAGAGAATTGCTCCCTACCCATATATGGAATGCAATTACAAAGATAAGCCAATTCTTTCGCGATTTATGTTGCTACACAATTATAGTTAGCGACATGGAGCGATTGGAAATAATTACAGGTTCCTCAATCACCTGAAACGAAAAATTGGTAATAAGGCTCGTGTTGAAGGTTCCATATGCAACGCTTATCTCACTGAAGAGATATCAAACTTCTGCTCCAATTATTTCCAGCCCTCAGTTGACACAAAAACACGAGATCTAGGTCGAAATGTGAATGCTGATATGGAATCCACGGTCGACAACGATGAAATCCCTGAGCTGTTCACGGTGGATAAGGGTCGTGTGTCAAATTTGGGTAAAACTCGGTATTTAGATGACAAGGAACTCGAACGTGCTCATTTGTTCGTTTTAAGAAATACCGGCATTCTTGGTGAATACGAAAGGTATATATGTTTAGGATAAACTTTTGAAAAACCCTTAAATTTAATATAATTGCTGCAATGATTAACCATGTGTCATTAATCTATTAGGCAGTTTGAGGACTACATTCTTAGTACTCGAACTTATTTGGGTCGAGAAGATGTCATGGAGAAATGCGAAAGTGAATTCCCTGATTGGTTTCATCACAAGGTGATAATACTTTTCGAACATTACATATCGATTAACTTGTGATAATACAATATATTTCATTTTAATTAGCGTGACATTTGTATTCGTAACGGTTATTGGTGAGAGAACAGAAACCAAGTTCCGATGTGTTGCGAGCATTGTCTATGAGGCCTTTCAAGAGTGTTCGAACTTGGAACCAAATATTTGTCGGTGGCTTTAATTTTCACACACAGTCCTATGGCAAACACAAATCTACGATGAATTATGGGGTGTGTGTCTCAAGTGAGGACGGTGGAGAGTACTTTGGCATTTTAAACGACATAATTGAACTTGTCTACACCGGTCCCGAAAAAGAGTACAAGACTATTTTGTTTAGTTGTAATTGGATGGATTGTGGTAAAGGAATGAACATTCATGAACAATACAAGCTTGTCAAAGTAAATCATACTAAGAAATATCCCAAGTATGATCCATTTGTCTTATCTTACCAAGTGTCTCAAGTGTATTATGCATCTTACCCTAGCCTTAAACGTGATCGGGTTCAATGGTGGGCTGTATTTAGAACTCAATCAAGGTCGGTGATTGATGCTCCGGTGGATTTAGAGTTTTTGCAGGGTCCTTCACCACAAGTAAATGCAACGCTTTGTCCACCAACTGACATTCCAGACTATGAACTTGATAGTGATGATGATGATGACGATGGCTCTGTTATCTCAAGTGATGATGAAGAAAAAGAAAGCATTGACTCCAGTGATAGTGACGAAGAAGAGGACATCGATGTATTTTTAGATGACACTAGTGATAGTAATAATGATAGTGGTAATGAAGAGGAGAATGTGTAGTTACTCCTTTAACTATTGTCTTCGAATGTTTAGTTTTTAATGACTACTCGGACTTGTAATATTGCATTATAGTTTTGGTCTCATTTTATTTTTTAATGTCATATGGATCTAATTTATGAAATTACAATGTGCGATCATGGTACTAACAATTTTTTCAGGTGGTCATCATGGGAGGAGGAAATAAAGGAGAATCGTCCAAGAGGAGAAAGACTAAGGGGAAATCACAGGTTGTACGTGATGACGAGGATGAGTCAATGGAGGAAGAGGAGGCACATGATTTGGGGGCCTCTTAAGAAATCATCAATCGGAGACAAATTCATAGGCATGTATAGGGGCAACAGGAGCAACAGGAACAGGAGCTACAGGACCTGCAACCTAATGACTTGCTGGAGTTGGACCCTTCCACACTTTGGTGCGTATGTATTTGTAATGAAATATCCTTAAATTCGTATTAATTTTGATAAAGTGAATTTTTATTTTTTTTATTATCTACTTACATGAATGTCTATCCTTTATTATAGGTTTGATGATAAGCCGGTGAAGAATGTACTCTCCGACACGCTAACCGACTACTATGTTGAGCCTTGGAAGAATTATGGAGAGGTTGATGAAGATTCGAGAGAGCACTTTTGGAACTTGTTCAGCGTATGATAACTTTAACCTAACATAATACATGTTTTATAAAGTATATTGATGGAGTTGAATTTTGTAATAATAAAGACATTTTCTTGATTTGCAGAAAAAATTCAAGTGGGCACCTGAGTTAAACGACCATGTGAAGGACACTTTCGAATTCAAGTTTGCAAATGCCTACGTGACACGTTCTACCACATCACAAAGAGGTTGAATGGTGGCAGACCAAAATGGATTAATAAGGATGTCCACGAACGCATGATGCGAATTGTTGCCATTGATCCAGATTATAAGAGGCGGTCGGAACAAAACAAGAAGAACCGAAGAGGCGAATCCATGGAAAATGTCGTTGAACCGACCTACTTTTAAGGTTCAATGTCAGCTGTACAGCATGCTAAAAGGATGGTAAGGTTCCTAAAATATGTCTACTAACAATTAAGTCATTTGTGTATTAATGAGTTTTTGTGGGCTAACATGTTTTCATTGATATTCTGCATGTATATATAAAGGCTGCACAAAACCAAGGCCAATTACCAAATGCCCATGATCTTTTCTTGAAGACACAGTTCAAGGAAGTGCCTGGAAAAGGTCAAGTGGCTGCCAACACCAAAGCAAAAAGGATTGCGGTAAAAACTTATTATATGACTTGATATATGGCAAATTAGCAAAGTAGAACTCATTATATGCAAATTTGGATGATTTTGGATGAGTAAGGGTCGATAACTGACATATGTGCTTATTTCTCTTAATTTCTATCCTTAGGCACCTAAAAGTATGTGATATTGGAATGTTAGAAGAAAGAACAAGTCCATTTGATTGAAAACATAGAAAATAGGCATGGTTTTAGCCATATAGGCCAAATTTGGATGATTTTGGATGAGTAAGGGTCGATAATTGACATATGTGCTTATTTCTCTTAATTTCTATCCTTAGGCACCTAAAAGTATGTGATATTGGAATGTAAGAAGAAGGAACGAGTCCATTTGATTGAAAACATAGAAAATAGGCATGGTTTTAGCCATATGGGCCAAATTTGGATGATTTTGGATGAGTAAGGGTCGATAATTGACATATGTGCTTATTTATCTTAATTTCTATCCTTAGGAACCTAAAAGTATGTGATATTGGAATGTTAGAAGAAAGAACGAGTCCATTTGATTGAAAACATAGAAAATAGGCATGGTTTTAGCCATATAGGCCAAATTTAGATGATTTTGGATGAGTAAGGGTCGATAATTGACATATGTGCTTATTTTTCTTAATTTCTATCCATAGGCTCCTAAAAGTAATTGAATTTGGAATGATAGAGGAAAGAACAAGTCCATTTGATTGAAACATAGAAAATAGTTATGGTTTAAGCCATATAGGCCAAATTTGGATGATTTTGGATGAGTAAGGGTCGATAATTGACATATGTGCTTATTTATTTTAATTTCTATCCTTAGGCACCTAAAATTATGTGATATTGGAATGTTAGAAGAAAGAACGAGTCCATTTGATTGAAAACATAGAAAATAGGCACGGTTTTAGCCATATAGGCCAAATTTGGATGATTTTGGATGAGTAAGGGTCGATAATTGACATATGTGCTTATTTTTCTTAATTTCTACCCATAGGCTCCTAAAAGTAATTGAATTTGGAATTCTAGAAGAAAGAATGAGTCCATTTGATTGAAAACATAGAAAATAGGCATGGTTTAAGCCATATAGGCCAAATTTGGATGATTTTGGATGAGTAAGGGTCGATAATTGACATATGTGCTTATTTTTCTTAATTTTTATCCATAGGCTCCTAAAAGTAATTGAATTTGGAATGCTAGAAGAAAGAACGAGTCCATTTGATTGAAAACATAGAAAATAGGCATGGTTTAAGCCATATAGGCCAAATTTGCTTGCGTTTGGATGAATAAGGGTCGTAAAGTGACTTTTGTGCTTATTTTTCTTAATCATATAGGCCAAATATGCAACTGAATAATCAAGAATAAGAAACCTTACCTTATATTGTTGGTTGTTTTTTGAACAATTTTTTTTATTATCTTCAATATTTTGTAGGAGACCTACCAGAAGAAGCTCGAAGAAACAAGGAGTCAGGGGATTCAGAAGAGTCCCAATGAGTTGTACTGGGAGACGGTGGGTGGGCGCAATAAGAAGGGTCGTGTGAAGGGACTTGGCCAAAGTGCAGAGCTCTACTATGGCAACCGGTTGGGTCGAGCTTCCCGTTCTTCATAGCAATACACGCCGTCTGTCATTTCTCAGATGCAAGACCAGATGGAACACAGGGTGCAAGCTCTCCAAACTCAAATGGAAGCCGAGATGCAAAGGCGAATTGACTCCCGAATGGCTGAAATAGAGAGGAGATATAAGGAGAGTATGGATGAGATGATGGGTCGAGCTTCCCGTTCTTCATAACAATACACGCCGTCTGTCATTTCTCAGATGCAAGACCAGATGGAACACAGGGTGCAAGCTCTCCAAACTCAAATGGAAGCCGAGATGCAAAGGCGAATTTACTCCCGAATGGCTGAAATAGAGAGGAGATACAAGGAGAGTATGGATGAGATGATAAGTCGTTTCACCAACAACGACTCATGTTCCACCATTCATCCTCAGCATTGAGACCCAAGGGACGACCCGGGTAGTGGTGGAGCAGGTCAGGGTACCCAGGCGATTGCTTAGCTTAGCTTAAGTCTAGCAAATATCTACTCTAACATAGCTTTTGTTTGGTATAGATACCAAAATACTATCTTTTGTACTAGAACATAATTACTATATTTATATGTAAATAAATATAATTTCGTAGGTCGGTAATTAATTTTTTTAAAACAACAATTTTAGGTTTTGAAATGCTTTTTTTTTTGTCTATTTATTATAAACAAAATTCAGGTTTGGAAATGCATTTTTTTACAGAAATTTATGGCGGGCTGGAACTAAAAATTCCGACGGAAAAATCCGTCGCAAACTATAATTTACGACGGAATTTTCTGTCAGAAAATATAATTTACGACAGAATTTTCTGTCGGAAAAATATAATTTTCGACGGAATTTTCTGTCGGAAAATATAATTTCCGACGGAATTTTCTGTCGGAAAATATAATTTCCGACGGAATTTTCTGTCAATATAATTTCCGACGGAAAATTTCCTCGCAAACTATATTTTCCGACGGAATTTTCTGTCGCAAATTATAATTTACGACGGATCATCAGTTAGGGCCAATTTCAAGTCCGACGAAGTTATTTCTGTCGTAAATTCCGTCGAAAGGAAGGTTTACGACGGAAATTCCGTCGGAATATGATTAATTTCCTACAAAGGGTTTTTCGACGACCGGTTCCGACGGAATTCCGTCGGAACCCTTCTTTCCGACGGATATGGCATAAGTTCCGACGAACTTTTTCTGTCGCAATTTTGCTGTTTTCTTGTAGTGTTTACAAACAAAAAAAAAAAAACAAACTACAAAAGCATTTTTCGAGTTTTCATAGTTTGAAAGCGTGCTAGTACATTACTACTTCTATAAATCTATATTTCTATTGCAAAAAATCAATATTACACGTAAAAATAAAAAATCTCAAGTCCCCAATAAACACAAATTTAACAATGTAAACTTCTTCTAATTATCAATTAAAAGACTAAGTAAAAATTTAAAATTCTAAGTTTCTACAATTCAATTTGTCAACAATTCAAGTATTCAACAATATATCAAAACCAATTAAACAAATCAGTATGTAATTAAACTAATTATCACTAATTTTAATAAAATTAACCATTAAATAAAGATTTAAGAAGTAAGAGGAGTAGAGGATTAAGAGGTCTCACAAACTCACGAAGAACGGAAGAACTCGAAAAAAATTTACAAAAAAAAAAAAAAATAAAAACATAAAATGAGATTAACCATTAAATAAAGATTTAATAATTAAGAGGAGTAGAGGAATAAGAGGTCTCACAAACTCACGAAGAATGGAAGAACTCGAAAAAAAATATAAAAAAACAAAACATAAAATGAGGGTAGCAGGAATCGAACCCAAGACCTAAGGAGGAGGTTCAATGCTCTAACAATCACTCCCTTACCAATGTGCTAGGCTTTGACATTTGATTATTTATCTCACATAAATTAGTTTTAACCTTTTTTTTTCTTTTTTTTTTTTAAAAAAAAATTAAAACTTATAATTTTTTCCCGAAAAATCTGTGGGTTTAATGAACCCCCCTAGATCCGCCCCTGCCTAGCATTTTCCATCCCCTTTTCTTAGCCACCACACCACCACCGCCCTCTTACCTACCCACGTACACTACCGGAAAATCATGCCATCGCACTGCGGCTCTTCCTTAACCCTTCGCCGCACCTCCCTTGCCTGTTGCCGAATAGGGTTATAAGGGTGGGGGAAGGCATGACCAACAATTTTACGGGGGTCGGGAGGATTTTTTAGGGATTTTTTGGGTTGTGGAGAGGTTTACAGGGGATGGAGATCTTTGCGGGCGGCGGCAAGGATCAGGGGAGGAGCTGCGAGCGACGGTGAGGGTCAGGGGAGGTGCGGCGAGTGGTGATTTGGCTGGGTGGTGGCTTGAAAAGTTAGGAAGTAAAGGAAAAAGGTGGTTGTGGGTGGTGATATGGTGATGGAATTGGTGGCTTGTTTCCTTTGGTTTTTCAAAACAAACAACATATAGCAAATGCAAGGTTTTTCATTCCATTCTTTTTTTTCCCTTTGTTAATTCTAGTCCGTTTAACTCGTGCAAACCAAACGCCCCCTAAGATCATTCGGAGTAGCCTTTGATTTATGTACTACTATATGAATATTTTATTAGATTTGCTTTAATTTATACTTTCATAATATCAAATTTACCTAATGTTTACTTATTGATAATTATTTTGACAGGCTTAAAAATAATTTAAAATACTCCTTCCATGTTTTAATAAGTGTTACACTTCTTGTAGGGAATAATTTCAAGCGTTAATCCCCTAGCTTGAACCCCACTGTGATAATACACTAAAGTACGGTGGTGTCCAAAAGGGAAGAAGATAGAGCAAAAGAATCGCCAACAAGTTTTAGGAACTTGTAAACCGTTCACAGGGTGAAGGTCACACCCCTTAAAGATCCAAGAGATCGTCATCTCCATAAGGTCTTGAACCAAATAAGGGTTCGGGGATGAAGGTACAAATCCAACCTAAAAGAGATTGAACCTGCCCTAATAATAGGCCTCTACTTTATTCTGATCGTATTCATGTGCGCTTTCTGACTAACATGCAATCATTAGGATTAACCCTAAACCTGTTTATCTATGTTGGTTGAATATTAATGCACAAATAAAACTATTATTGGTGATCACTTGAATTATAATCATATTAACCCTAAACAAGATTATTAATATCTTATTAAGCGTGATTACAAGTACAAATTCCCTTTAAACATGCATAAAAGGCGTGATCAAGCAATAACAATATATATCAAGCAACATAATAAATCATGATAAAATTATAATCATAATAATCATGTTAAAGCATAATAATAGCAAGATCCTAGGCATGATACTAACAAGATTAATAACAAACCCTAGCATGTCACTAAGCAATAAAAATCAAAGCTTTAGCCCTAACATGATACTAACATGAATAAATATTAGGAAGAAAATAAAAGGCATCATACTTTTAATCATACTTGATATTAAAGTTACCCTAGACGTGATACTAGGAATCAAAATAACAACTTAAGCATGAACTCTATATCATAACATCAATAAAAACCATTAAAGTACTTACTTTGATGCCTCGTATCTCTTTCTAATAACAAAATACACACGTTAGTAACTTCAAGGAAAATAATAATCAAACAATTAAATTAATTTAAATAATGGAAAGATAGATTAGGGACCAAACCCTCAGAAATTAAACCTTTCACGTCTAGGGCGAAGGCAACTTCGAATATGGCTAGGTGTTTCTAGATCTTGTGAATGCGGAATTTTGTATGTAAAAAGCTAGTTTAGAAAAGAGAGAGAGAGAGATGGTAGATTGTAGATGAATGTAGATGAAAACTGGTTAAACCTGGTTATCAAAAACGGAGTTTTTAATACGTTATTTATAGAGAAAATCAGCCAAAAAGATAAAATATCAAAACAGAGTTTGGCGCATAAAAAAATTGAGCCAGCGCCAACGCTGGCTATTGGTGCCAGGCGCCAATGCTGGCGCTAGGCGCCAAGCGTGGTGCCAGGCGCTACAGCTGGCGTTTGGCGCTGATTAAAAAATTCACGCGTTTTCTAAAATCAGATAAAAATTGCCGTACAGGAAGATAAAATCGTATTTTTCCTCAAAAATGCTCTTTGATTTTAATTAAAACTCTGAAAAGTCAACAAAAGTCAATTTATCAATGCTAATTGAATTAGGAATGAAAAGAACCTTCTCGAAGAATTTAGAAGACTAAAACCATTCCTAATTGCATTAGGAATGATAAATCATATTAGGCCCTCCCCTATATCATTGAGCCGCATATAAGGCTCAAACCGGGCCTAGTTTAGTAAATTGGCCATAACTTCCTCAATATTTATCGGAATTGGGCTCATAATATATCGTTGGAAAGCTCTTGTCAAGCCTCATCCAACTACACTACTATTAGACCCATATCAGTGACCAACCAAACTGGATTGGCTGTTTTCTTAAAATAAGTTTTTCAAAAACAGAGAGAAGAGAAAAGAAACTAAAACTATCCGCAACACTAGACTTTCCACACTTTCACTTCATTTGATTATGATTCGACGTGAAAGGTACTCATCAATGGGTTTGGTTTTGGGGAGACATAAATGGGTGTCTACAGAAGCCCCCACTTTGACTGAGTTTGGAGAAACGCAAGTTTCGAAAACAAAAGTCAAAGTATCGATAGGGACGGAGAATGATTCAGAACGTTCTGCGATCCTAAACCACTCTTGTAATGCCGATACCTGCAAAACTAGCGTTAGTTAAACAGATAAAAGAGTTAAGAAACGCGTATCTTGCACCGTCGAGCACACGTCTCTGAAAGTAACCGATTGTTTTGATGACCTCCTGCCAAGAGAATGCCATCCCGCTTGAAAACCGCTACACTTGTAACTGCTTCCAATATAGAAGACTGCTTCGCCTGAAACGATCCTCCCCCGCTTTGATAATATTCCACGTCCAAGGGAACACTATCTAAGATTGCTTTGCTTGAAACAATCCTCATCCGCATTGATAATATTCCACGTCCAAGGGAATACTATCGAAGATTGCTTCGCTTGAAACAACCCTCATCCGCATTGATAATATTCCACGTCCAAGGGAATACTATCGAAGATGCTTCACTTGAAACAATCCTCAGTTGTTTGTGACAACTCTCCACAGTCTAGGAAACGCCACCTTGAAAGAAATGTTCACGCGTCTCTGAACAATAGAGCTTTTGATGATATGATCTTCTAAATGATGTGTCCACGTGTCTCTGAACGAAGAGCTTGATAATAGGATTCCCACGCGTCTCTGAGCAAAAGAGCTTGTAGGAAATGTTCACGCGTCTCTGAACAAAAGAGCTTGAATAATATGCCCACGCGTCTCTAGATAAAAGAGCTTGAAAGAAATGTTCACGCGTCACTGAACAATAGAGCTTTTGATGGAAATGTTCACGCGTCTCTGAACAAAAGAGCTTGAATAATATGCCCACGCGTCTCTGGAGCAAAGAGCTTGATGGAAGGAATGTTCATGCGTCTCTGAACAAAAGAGCTTGAATAATATGCCCACGCGTCTCAGGAGCAAAGAGCTTTGATGATATGTCCACGCGTCTCTGAACAAAAGAGATTTTGATTGATAACATGTCCACGCGTCTCTGAACAAAAGAGCTTGATGATATGTCCACGCGTCTCTGAACAATAGAGCTTGAATAATATGTTCATGCGTCTGTGAACAAAAGAGCTTTGATGATATGTCCACGCGTCTCTGAACAATAGAGCTTCGATTGAGATTTGAACGTTTGTTCTGAAGAAAAAATTTCCGAAGACCAACGCTTGCCGATCTCTAAAGCTCGCTTGAACTTCGCTTCCGCTATGCCAATACGTCGGCGGTTGGTTGCTTGTGAACCATTATGTCTGTGACAAGCCAACGCTTAGGCGCTTTAAGCTAAGTGAGACGATCTTTTATCATGTCGATCACTTATTGTGACTGTAATCAAACCGACTACTTAATCATGTCAAATTGCTTACAGGGGCTAACTGGCGTACCAAGGAACCCGAAATTGTTGTATGAGGTCGAAATCACCTTTCTGAGAGGCTTCGAGCTCTGTCGCTGCTGAAATATCTCTGGCGCCAAGAATTGGCTCTGTCGCCAGACGCTGTGATCTAGCGTCAGGCGCTAGAAATTGTTGCCAGACACTAGATGTTTTCGTCTGGCGCTGGAGTAGGGTCTTCCTTGTTCTGCTGCACCTGTATTTATTTTTGACTATAGAATTTTGCCAATCTCTTTAATTATCTTAGGGTTGACCTAAGGTTTAAGGTCGCTTGACTTATTGACTCGACACGACGCAAGGCATAAACTTGACTCGCTGTGATTGATTCGACTCAAACTGTTTGACACATGTGACTCGTGACCCGTGTGTGCATTGTATTATGATTGTGCGACTAAAAAATGCAAAAATTTTCCGTCATTTTTATGGAGGGTACCGACTTTCTCCCGAAAAAGAAAGACGCGAAAAAGAATCGAAAGTTTTGAAGGTGCATGTTGAATGAGCTTAGCCAAATGTTGTTTGATACTATCTCTCAAGGTGCAAGGATTAATCCATCCTAGGCTGTCTCATTGATTGACTCAATGACGAAAGTATTTGGGTAACTTAGGCACGGAGGCTAAGCACTTCATACTTCGTGATGCAATGACAATTATGAGTGATGAGCGATTTTGATATGACAAGTCATGCTTCAGCGTTGTGTTAAGATTCCATGACAAAGGGTTCCTAAGGGAAGGTATATTTGGTCATGTATCTGTGCAGTGTGTGAAAGTGACACTAAAGTTAGGCTGCAAGTGCTAAGTTTGTGGAAAGATATTAAAAGAGTCAAATGGTGGTGACTCTTAGGCTAGGTAAGCTAATGATATAGGGATCAAGCCCCCAAGTCTAGCTCTAAGTGAATAGGGATGAGAATAGGAGATCCCTTGATATGATCATGGTGTAAGTATGTGAATTTGAATATGAATGCATGTTTATTACGACCGCACCTCGAGGTGAGGTTGCCTACGTATCCGTTAGGAATCAGGCCGAACGTAGCTCTAGCCGAACCTCGCACAAGTGTGTGTATACCTCAAAAAGGTCTTTTTAAGGGTTGTAACGTGGTTAGGCTAAAGGTTTGAAGAAGAAGGGGATAAAGGCTCAAGACCCTAGATAAGCCCCCAAGGTGTGCAACCTCGCTTTTGAATCTTTATATTTTTATGCTTGAGTTTCTACTCTTTTTTAGCTCTCTTTTTTTTTGCTTTGGCATCTATTTTATTTTTGCAAGTGTGGGCAATCCCGATCATGCGGTTTATCACTCACTTGGCATTCATGTTTCTCAGGCACGGTACCGAGCACTCGATAAGAGACGCAATCTGAGACGTGTTCTTATCGAAGATATTTTCATATCAAAGACATTGGAACACTTGCCCTTTTGTACACTTTTATTATTTTCTATTTCTTTTTTATTTATTTTGATCTTTTGAAATCACTCAAGCTTTTGAGATTGCGTAAGTTACACACAATCCCATCCCAAGGTTAGGTAGATATGGGTTGAAAAATGAAGGGTCTATCGTTAGACGAGGCTCAAAGTGGTTTATGAAGAAAGGATTGTAAATTTGAAAGGTGAAAGGAGATATGATGTGGCTACAAGGGGTGCCTCAAATCATTGGTATACCTTGTGCTTAAATCGACATGGTTTTTTTTTTTTTTTTTTTTTTTTTTTTTTTTTTTTTTTTAATGCAATGATCATATGCAAGGAAATAAATGCTCATTTTTATTAAAAGAAAAAATATAATGATCCTACAAAATAAATCTAAGGAGAATAAAAAGGTGCCTATGCTAGACTTATTGGGGAAAGGGTAAATAAAAAAAAAGAAAAAATGATGTCATGAAATCTCGTCGTTGAAGCTCGCCTCTTGTCCTGTATTGTTTTCTTTATCATCACTCGCTCTTCTTGTTAACTGGAGGTATGGGAAGCTTGTTATTATCAAATCAAATGTTGTATAGCCTCCTTTAGCTTCCAACAGCTCTCAGTAACATGACCCCTACCTTGATGGTACTTGCAGCGCACATTTGGATTCCAACTAGGCAACCTCTTCTCAAGTGGGGGATCTTGAAGAGGTCCAATAGGAGTAATGAGTCCCTTGGCATGGAGTCGATCGAAAGCATCATCGTAGCTAATTCCAATAGGGGTAAAATCCATTTTTTGCTGCTTTCTTAATCCTAAGATCTCATTAAGGTCGAAAGTACCAACATTGTTGCTAGAGTAGGTGTTTTCGGAAGAAGAAGGATAGTCGTTCGTTTTCCCTTTACATCCACTGTTACTATTGTTACTAATCTTGGCCTTCTTGTCGCGCGGAGGAACATGAAGGAGATTTGAATCAATGAAGTCTTGAACACGATCCTTGAGGGCGAGACACTTTTCGATAGTGTGACCGCGACCTCTACGGTATCGACAATAGGAATTTGGATCCCCATTGGGAAAACGTTTTTCAGATGGAGAGTCTTGACTGGGACCAATGGAGTGAATATGACCTTGATCATGTAGACAGTCAAAAGCTTCATTGTAAGTCGTTCCTATTAGTGTGTATCCTTCAATGGTCCGTTTTCCTCGTGGCTAGGAGCATTGAGTTCTTCATTAAACTCTTGGCGAGAATTTTGTTTGATGGCCATCACCCGATTTGCTAATCCTTCTACCACACTCAAGAGCATGGCAACGACATCTTGCAATTTTCAAACGTCCTCTTTTAGACTTGACAAGTCTTCCCTGGTATTATCTAAGAAAAGACTTTCATCCTCCCCAATCATGGCCACTTCATCGAGAGAGGTCATATAAGCTGTCTCGATCATGGGCTCTCCTACAGGTGTGATAAGAAGTGATGGATCGAAGGATGCTTGGTCATCTTCGATGGCTAGAATCTTGGAAGTTTCATTGTCATCGATCAGATCTTGAATAGCTTCTTTGAGTTTCCAACACTCCTCAGTGTCGTGACCCTTTCCTTGGTGATATTTGCAGTGCTTATTAGGGTCCCACTTAGGTGGCCTGGCTTCTGGAACTAGATCTTTGATGGGCCCCATGGGCATGACTAGTCCTTTGTGGTGTAACTTCTCGAAATCTGTTTCATAACTCATACCAAGTGGAGTGATCACCCTTTTTTATCTTTGGATTCGTAGTTTAGAGGCGTTCGTGGCATGTACCTCAATAATGGGAGAGGAAGAAGAAGGATGGTCGTTCTTCTTTCCTTTCGCACTATTATATTTCATAAGGTCATCTTCAATGTCAATGCCTATATTATAGACAGCCTTGAAAGTATTTAAATTGTGTTGGTGATTTAGGTGCCTTGAATACATCCCTTGGAGATTCTAGATAAACATCCTCACAGATTCTTTTTCGGTAGGAGCCTTGACCATATTAGCGGAAGTTTCCCTCCATTTATTGAAGAAAGACGTGAACCCTTCGTTTTCTTTTTGTTTTAACATCTCGAGTTGTCTACAGTCTGTTTCGTCTTGGATGTTGCATTTATACATATCTATGAAAGCGTTTGTTATCGACTCCCAAGAAGAGGTTTTTTCTTTCTCGAGAGAAAAGAACCATTGTTGACAAACAGTTTCGAGAGATAGTGGGAACAGAGAGGGGAAAACCTTCTTATCGATACCCTTAATGCTCATTATAGTTTCAAAATCTCTTAGATGAAATTAAGGGTTATCTTTTGCCTTGAATTTAGGGATGTCAGTGGAGTTGAACTTATGTGGAAGAAGTTCCTTGTCCAGCGAGACCCCTTGTGAACTCATGCCCTGAAATTTATAGTCACTAGATAGCTTTCTCAAACTTTCTTGCATGAGGTTCATTTGTTGTTGCTTCACAAGGTCATCAATTTTGAGGGTTAAAGCCCTTAACACCTCAGCCACATCATTCAATTGATTCCTAAGTTCATTGACTTCCTCTTGATTTGCCATTATTTTTTTAGCCTTCCTCTTTTGACGAATTGGTTTATCAAAAAGTGAGACTTGAATAAAGAGGTTATCCTTGATTAATCGCCCTTCTCTCGTCGACCAAGTACTGTGGAAAAGGAATTTGGGGATATTCATTGTTAATTATTTGACTCAAACTTTATTCAACATGCAATGGATGGAGGAAGTGAAGAAAGATTGGAATAGAATGTGAAGGAAGATTTAGATGGAGAGATATGGAAAATTAGGAATAGAATGTACCCCCAACTCGAACGACGGAAAAAACCGACTTATGCATGAACCTAAGACATGGTCATGGTGACATATACTCAAAGTGTGTGCTAAGACTAGTGAGTGTAGGTGATATGTTAAGACTCGTGTCATGACCATGTGGCTAGACTATGTGACTAGACTCACTTAATGACTTAACAAGGTATGATTGACAGTAAAATTTAACCGAATTAATTAGCAAACTGGTTAATTAGACACTAGGTGATGACTCGACCAATAATCCGAACTGTCGGCAAAACGACAAGACTGGCGTCGCACTGTGTAGTGTAACGCCAGACGACAGTGTCGCCAGGCGCCACACTCCACAGAGTGGCGCTACAGCTCAGATTTTGGCGCCAATGCTGGAGCTTCAATCTGAGACTATTTTCGGTGTTATTAATCAACAGGGGATACCTAAAGTCGTACTAGGTCAATTCTGATTAAAATATTAGACTTTATTGACTCTAATTAATTAATTAATTAAGCAAATTTCTTTAAGTAATTAATTTATTTAATCTCAACACAAGTCAAACAAACGGTTAAGAAAACATATATATGCACAACAAATAATGCACAATTAGTCAAGTAGGCACAATATGATGCAATGAGTTTGCAACCTAACCATGACTCTAGTTCTCTAAAGTTCGGGATATGGTTTAGTCAAAGAGGGTCCATGGTTAATTGTCCGGATGCACCGCGCGGAAGCCTAAATGTGAAGGGTTGGCGCGAGTGGATGGGACACCGCGAGTTTTAGAAAAACTCGCTTCCATGGTTTGGTGAATTCAACATTCTCGGATGTACCCTTTGTTGCTCAGAGCGCTCAATCAGGTAGATGGAGCATGAATTCCCAGAGGGTTATGTCCATATGTAGAACACATATGGGTTTCAGAAAAGTGAGAAAAACTCAGTCAGGAAGTAGGATCGAGCAAACAATACGAAAAATTGGTCGAAAGTAGAACTCATATTTCTGGCTCGGTATTAGAAGAATTTGGCGCCAGCAAATAGAGCTTGGCGCCAAGTTTTAGCTGTAGCGCCTGGCGCCAATGCTGGCGTCTGGCGCTACAGTTAAACTTCTGGCGCCAATGCTCTGGCCTCTGGCGCTAATTCCTACATGCCTCAGCAGCTTTCTGTGCTCGATAAAATTTTCCAATTTCGCGCAGTGTTATTTCAGTCCTAGTTGTGAAAGATATTTCTCAAATTTCCTACGTTTAAAATCCTATGTTTTTAACTCATTACGGATGGTCTTACCTATGAGATCTTTTTTATGCATATGACAATAATGTTAATCAAAATTACGCACATGAAATACTAAGAACGTTTCGAGTCTTATCCACTCATTCTAAATCATTGCCGAAACAAATTTAGGAATTAAAATAGAAATCCCCCCTAGCGGAGTCGCCAAAAACTGCGGGGAATAATTTCAAGCATTAATCTCCTAGCTTGAACCCCACTGTGATCATACACTAAAGTACGGTGGCGTCCAAAAGGGAAGAAGATAGAGCAAAAGAGTCGCCAACAAGTTTTAGGAACTTGTAAACCGTTCACAGGGTAAAGGTTTTACCCCTTAATGATCCAAGAGATCGTCATCTCCATAAGGTCTTGAACCAAATAAGGGTTCGGGGATGAAGGTACAAATCCAACATAAAAGAGATTGAACCTGCCCTAATAATAGGCCTCTACTTTATTCTGATCGTATTCATGTGTGCTTTCTGACTAACATGCAATCATTAGGATTAACCCTAAACCTGTTTATCTATGTTGGTTGAATATTAATGCACAAATAAAACTATTATTGGCGATCACTTGAATTATAATCATATTAACCCTAAACAAGATTATTAATATCTTATTAAGCGTGATTACAAGTACAAATTCCCTTTAAACATGCATAAAAGGCGTGATCAAGCAATAACAATATATATCAAGCAACATAATAAATCATGATAAAATTATAATCATAATAATCATGTTAAAGCATAATAATAGCAAGATCCTAGGCATGATACTAACAAGATTAATAACAAACCCTAGCATGTCACTAAGCAATAAAAATCAAAGATTTAGCCCTAACATGATACTAACATGAATAAATATTAGGAAGAAAATAAAAGGCATCATACTTTTAATCATACTTGATATTAAAGTTACCCTAGACGTGATACTAGGAATCAAAATAACAACTTAAGCATGAACTCTATATCATAACATCAATAAAAACCATTAAAGTACTTACTTTGATGCCTCGTATCTCTTTCTAATAACAAAATACACACGTAAGTAACTTCAAGGAAAATAATAATCAAACAATTAAATTAAATTAAATATTGGAAAGATAGATTAGGGACCAAACCCTCAGAAATTAAACCTTTCACGTCTAGGGCGAAGGCAACTTCGAATATGGCTAGGTGTTTCTAGATCTTGTGAATGCGAAATTTTGTATGTAAAAAGCTAGTTTAGAAAAGAGAGAGAGAGAGATGGTAGATTGTAGATGAATGTAGATGAAAACTGGTTAAAACTGGTTATCAAAAACGGAGTTTTTAATACGTTATTTATAGAGAAAATCAGCCAAAAAGATAAAATATCAAAACAGAGTTTGGCGCACAAAAAATTGAGCCAGCGCCAACGCTGGCTATTGGCGCCAGGCGCCAACACTAGCGCCAGGCGCTACAGCTGGCGTTTGGCTCTGATTCATAAATTCACGCGTTTTCTAAAATTAGATAAAAATTGCCGTACAGGAAGATAAAATCGTATTTTTCCTCAAAAATGCTCTTTGATTTTAATTAAAACTCTGAAAAGTCAACAAAAGTCAATTTATCAATGCTAATTGAATTAGGAATGAAAAGAACCTTCTAGAAGAATCTAGAAGACTAAAACCATTCCTAATTGCATTAGGAATGATAAATCATATTAGGCCCTCCCCTAGATCATTGGGCCGCATATAAGGCTCAAACCGGGCCCAATTTTGTAAATTGGCCATAACTTCCTCAATATTCATCGGAATTGGGCTCATAATATATCGTTGGAAAGCTCTTGTCAAGCCTCATCCAACTACACTACTATTGGACCCATATCATTGACCAAACAAACTGGATTGACTGTTTTCTTAAAATAAATTTTTCAAAAACAGAGAGAAGAGAAAAGAAACTAAAACTATCCGCAACACTAGACTTTCCACAGTTTCACTTCATTCGATTATGATTCGACGTGAAAGGTACTCATCACTGGGTTTGGTTTTGGGGAGACACAAATGGTGTCTACACTTCTATTTTTTTTGCAAAAAGCTACATTTAAATATAATATCTCTCTCCTCTCATAGTCCCCACCCAAACCACTACTACATTTTTTATTATTTCTTTCATCTCACATTCATTACTTTTTTAATAAATTATTATCCCCACTAATGATTGAATAACGTGAAATAAGATTTCAACTTTAGTGAAACCAAGGAAATACTTTTTTTTTTTGTTATTTGGGTGTAATTCTTTTGGAGTAATAAACATCTAATATCCTTTTGGAGTAATAAACATCTAATATCCTTACTATTTACCTTTTCATCTTATTGATGTTTAAATTAATTTGATTTTTATTTTATTTTATTTTATTTTTTACAGTGGAAAAACAAGAAAGAGAGCTAGACTCCTTAATTTTCTAGTTTCGATGGCTAGATTACTAGCGTAAGATATGGCTATTCATGAAACATAACTAAGCAGAAGTAAGAAAGATTATTAATGAAGTAATGAATACTTAAGACTATGTTCTTCACTGGATTATGGCACAACTGACTTTTTTTAGAAATTAGGCATTTGTCCATGTGTATGTTCTAAGTTCCAACTTTATCAAAATAATTTGATAAGTTGTTTATGTTCAATGTTACAAGTTAATAAAAGATGAAGGATGTATGGTGTAAACTTATAAAACTAGTGATATTACAATTTATGAATCAAATAAGGTAAACTATTAAAAAAAAGGAAAAATTGCTCCCATTAATCTGAACTTTGCCTCATCCGCCGAAAATAATCCCAACTTTCGTTTATTATCTATTGCACCGAACTTTGGGGGGTATTAATTTTCGTTGCACCCAACAAGTCATCCAACCTGATGTAGCAGGGGTGGCTGGGCCTAATATGATTTATCATTCCTAATGCAATTAGGAATGGTTTTATTCTTCTAGATTCTTCTAGAAGGTTCTTTTCATTCCTAATTCAATTAGCATTGATAAATTGACTTTTGTTGACTTTTCAGAGTTTTAATTAAAATCAAATAGCATTTTTGAGGAAAAGATACGATTTTATCCTCTAGTACGGCAAACTTATCTGATTTTCAAAAACGCGTCAAAAATAGGCCTGGCGCCTGACTCCAGGCATTGGCTTCTGGAACCAGGCCTGGCGTTTGGCTCCAGCCATTGGCGCCTGGCGCCAGCTCTGTTTTGCGTGCGCCAACCTCGTTTTACGTGTGCCAAGGACTCCGTTTTGATATTTTATCTTTTTGGCTGATTTCTCTATAAATTACGTATTAAAAACTCCGTTTTGATTTATCTACATTCACCAATTCTCTCCAATTATCACCTGCAATCAGTTTTCATTCGCAATCATTAATTCTCTAATTCTCTCTTAATCATTCACAATTTCTCATCAAGTTTTCTTGATTATTTCATCTCTCTCTCTTTCCTTTTTCTAAACTTTGTTTTCAAACACAAAATTCTGCATTCACAAGATCTAGAAACACCTAGCCATATTCGAAGTTGCCTTCGCCCTAGACGTGAAAGGTTTAATTTCTGAGGGTTTGGTCCCAAATCTCTCTTTCAATTATTTAATTTAATTGTTTTGATTATTATTTTCCTTGAAGTTACTGACATGTGTATTTTGTTATTAGAAAGAGGTACGAGGCATCAAAGTAAGTAATTTAATTGATTTAGTTGATGTTATGATGTGGAAATCATGTTTATATTGTTATTATGATATTCCTAGTATCATGTCTAGGGTAATTTTAATATTAAATATGATTGTTACGATGCTTCCTATGTTCTTCCTAATATTTATGATTGTTAGTATCATGTTAGGGTTAAAGCTTTGATTTTTATTGCTTAGTGACATGCTAGGGTTTGTTATTAATCTTGTTAGTATCATGCCTAGGGTCTTGCTATTATTATGCTTTAACATGATTATTATGATTATGATTATTATAATTAATATTATGATGATTATTGTTTTTGATTTTTATTATGATTATTTTAATTATGATTATTGATTATTATTATGTTGCTTGATGCTATTCATTGTTATTGCTTGATCACGCCTTTATGCATGTTTAAAGGGAATTTTATACTTGTAATCACGCTTAATAAGATAATTAATAATCTTGTTAGGGTTAATGTGATTATAATTCAAGTGATCGTGAATAATAGGTTTATTTGTGCATTAATATTCAACCAACATAGATAAACAGGTTTAGGGTTAATCTATTGATTGCATGTTAATTAAAAAGCGCACATGAATACAATCAGAATAAAATAGAGGCCTATTATTAGGGCAAGTTCAATCTCTTTTAGGTTGGATTTGTACCTTCATCCCTGAACCCTTATTTAGTTCTAGACCTTATGGAGTTGACGATCTCTTGGATCGTTAAGGGGTGTAACCTTCACCCTGTGAACGGTTTACAAGTTCCTAAAACTTGTTGGCGACTCTTTTGCTCTCTCTTCTTCCCTTTTGGATGCCACCGTACTTAAGTGTATGATCACAGTGGGGTTCAAGCTAGGGGGTTAACGCTTGAAATTTATTCCCTACAGTTTTTGGCGACTCTACTGGGGAGGATTTCTATTTTAATTCCTGAATTTGTTTCGGTAAGGATTTAGAATGAGTGGATGAGACTCGAAACATTCTAAGTATTTCATGTGCGTAATTTTGATTAACATTATTGTCATATGCATAAAAAAGATCTCATTGGAAAGACCATCCGTAATGAGTTAAAAACATATGATTTTACACGTAGGAAATTTGAGAAATATCTTTCACAACTAGGACCGAATTAACACCGCGCGAAACTGGAAAATTTTATCGAGCACAGAAAGCTGCTGAGGCATGTGGGAAGTAGCGTCAGGGGCCAGAGCTTGACGCCAGCATTTTAGTCGTAGCGCTAGACGCCAGTATTGGCGCCAGGCGCTACAGTTAAAAGCTGGCGCCAGTCTCTGTTTGCTGGCGCCAATTTCTCCCTATACCGAGCCAGAAATATGCGTTCAAATTTCGACCGGTTTTTCGTATTGTTTGCTTGATCCTACTTCCTGATTGAATTTTTTTTCTCACTTTTCTGAAACCCATATGTGTTCTACATATGGACATAACCCTCTGGGAATTCATGCTCCATCTACCCGATTGAACGCTCCGTGCATTAAAGGGTACATCCGAGATGTTGAATTCACCAAACCATGGAAGCGAGTTTTTTCTAAAAGCTCGCGGTGTCCCATCCACTCGCGCCAACCCTTCACGGTTAGGAATCCGCGCGGTGCATCTGGACAATTAACTATGGACCCTCTTTGACTAAACCATATCTCGAACTTTAGAGAACTAGAACCATGGTTAGGTTGCGAACTCATTGCATCATATTGTGCCTACTTGACTAATTGTGCATTATTTGTTGTGCATATATTCTATGTTTTTCCTAACCGTTTGTTTGACTTGTGTTAAGAATAAATAAACTGATTAATGACTTAAAGAACTTTGCCTAATTAATTAATTAATTAATTAATTTGAGTCAATAAAGTCTAATATTTTAATCAGAATTGACTTGGTACGACTTTAGACATACCCCTTTTGATTAATAACACCGAAAACAGTCTCAGATTGAAGCTCCGCCATTGGCGCCAAGATCTGAGCTGTAGCGCCACACTGTGGAGTGTGGCGCCTGGCGAAAGCTCTGTCGTCTGGCGCCAAGGTGCACAGTGTGACGCCAGTTTTGTCGTTTGGCCAACAGTTCGGATTATTGGTCTAGTCATCACCTAGTGTCTAATTAATCAGTTTAATAATTAATTCGGTTAATTTTCGCTGTCAATAACACCTTGTCAAGTCGTTAATTGAGTCTAGTCACATAGTCTAGCCACATGCTCATGACACGAGTCTTAACGTACCATCTACACTTACTAGTCTTAGCACACACTTTGAGTACACATCACCATGACCATGTCTTAGGTTCATGCATGAGTCGGTTTTTTCCGTCATTTGAGTTGGGGGGTACATTCTACTCCTAATTCTTCATATCCCTCCATCTACATCATCTTGTTTCACATTCTATTCCCATCTTTCTTCGCTTCCTCCATCCATTGCATGTTGAATAAAGTTTGAGTCAAATAATTAACAACAAGTATCCCCAAATTCCTTTTCCACAGTACTTGGTCGAGGAGAGAAGGGCGATTAATCAAGGACAACCTCTTTATTCAAGTCTCACTTTTTGATTAGCCGATTCGTCAAAAGAGGAAGGCTAAAAGGATAATGGCAAGTCAAGAAGAAGTCAATAAGCTTAGGAACCAATTGGTTACCGTGACTGAGACACTGAAGCTACTCACACTCAAGATCGATGATCCCGTGAAGCAACAACAAATGAACCTCATGCAAGAAAGTTTGAGCAAGCTATCTAGTGACTACAAATTTCAAGGCATGAGTTCACAAAGGGTCTCGCTGGACAAGGAAATTCTTCCACATAAGTTCAACGCCACTGACATCCCTAAATTCAAGGCAACAGATAACCCTTACTTTCATCTAAGAGCTTTCGAAACTATAATGAACATTAAGGGTATCGATAAGAAGGTTTTCCCCTCTCTGTTCCCACTATCTCTCGAAACCGTTTGTCAACAATGGTTCTTTTCTCTCGAGAAAGAAAAAACCTCTTCTTGGGAGTCGATAACAAACACTTTCATAGATAGATATAAGTGCAACATCCAAGACGAAACAGACCACAGACAACTTGAGATGTTAAAACAAAAAGAAAACGAGGGGTTCACTTCTTTCTTCAACAAATGGAGGGAAACTTCCGCTAATATGGTCAAGGCTCCCACTGAAAAGGAATATGTGAGGATGTTTATCAAGAATCTCCAAGGGAAGTATTCAAAACACTTAAAATACCAACACAACTTGAATGCTTTCAAGGCTGTGTATAATATAGGCATTGACATTGAAGATGACCTTCTGAAAGATAATGGTGCGAGAGGAAAGAAGAACGACCATCCTTATTCTTCCTCTCCCATTAATGAAGTACATGCCACGAACGCCTCTAAACCACGAATCCAAAGGTCAAAAAGGGTGTTCACTCCACTTGGCATGAGTTATGAAACAGCTTACGAGAAGTTACATCACAAAGGACTAGTCATGCCCATAGGGCCCATCAAAGATCCAGTTCCAGAAGCCAGGCCACCCAAGTGGGACCCTAATAAGCACTGCAAATATCACCAAGCGAAGGGTCACGACACCGAGGAGTGTTGGAAACTCAAAGAAGCTATTCAAGATCTGATGATAACAATGAAACTTCTGAGATTCTAGCCATCAGAGATGACCAAGCATCCTTCGATCCATCACTTCTTATCACACCTGTAGGAGAGCCCATGATCAAGACAACTTATATAACCTCTCTCGATGAAGTGGCCATAATTGGGGAGGATGAGAGTCTTTTTTTAGATAATACCAAGGAAGACTCGTCAAGTTTAAAAGAGGACGTTCAAAAACTGCAAGATGTTGTTGCCATGCTCTTGAATGTGGTAGAGGGATTAGCAAATCGGGTAATGACCATCGAACAAAATTCTCGCCAAGGGTTTAATGAAGAACTCAATGCTCCTAAGCCACAGGCAAAACGGACCATTGAAGAGTACACACTTATAGGAATGACTTACAATGAAGCTTTTGACTGTCTTCACGATCAAGGTCTTATCCACCCCATTGGTCCCAGTTAAGACCCTTTGCCTGAAAAACGGTTTCCCAATTGGGATCCAAATTCTTATTGTCGATATCATAGAGGTCATGGTCACACCACCGAAGTATGTCTCGCCCTCAAAGATCGTGTTCAAGATCTCATTGATTCAAATCTCCTTCATGTTCCTCCGCATAACAAGAAGGCCAAGATTAGTAACAATAGTAATAGTGGCTGTAAAGGGAAGAGGAACGACTATCCTTCTTCTTCCGAAAACACCTACTCTAGTAATAGTGTTGGTACTTTTGACCTTAGTGAGATCCTAGCCATGGGTAATCGGAAGCAACCGAAAAGGGAATTTACCCCTATTGGAATTAGCTATGATGAGGCTTTCGACCGACTCCATTCCAAGGGAATCATTACTCCCATTGGACCTATTCAAGATCCTCCACTTAAGAAAAGATTGCCTAGTTGGAATCCAAACGAACACTGCAAGTACCACCAAGACAAGGGTCATGCTACTGAGAGCTGTTGGAAGCTAAAGGAGGATATCCAACATTTGATTGATAACAACAAGCTTCCCATACCTCCAGTTTACAAGAAAAGCGAGTGATGATAAAGCAAATAACACAATATAGAGGCGAGCTTCAACGACAAGATTTCATGACCTCTTTTTCTATTTTCTTTTTCATTTTTTTCTTTTCCTCAATAAGTCTAGCATAGGCACCTTATCTTTTCCCTTAGATTAATTTTGTAGATTATTTCTTTTTCTTTAATAAAATGAGCATTTATTTCCTTGCATATGATCATTTAATTTCATTATATTGCATTAAAAAAAATAAATAAATAAAAAATAAAAAACCATGTCGGACTAAGCACAAGGTATACCAATGATTTAAGGCACCCCTTGTAGCCACATTCTATTACCTTTCACCCTTCAATTATACATCCTTTCTTCATAAACCACTTTGAGCCTCTTCTAACGATAGACCTTTCTTTTTTCAACCTACATCTACCTAACCTTGGGATTGGATGGTGTGTAACTTATGCAATTCATAAAAAGCTTGAGTGACTTCAAAAGATTAAAATAGCAAATAAATAAGCAAAAAAAAATAATAATAAAACTGTACAAAAGGGCAAGTGTTTTAATGTCTTTGATATGAAAATATCTTTGATATGAACACGTCTCAGATTGCGTCTCTTATCGAGTGCTCGGTACCGTCCTGAGAAACATGAATGCAAAATGAGTGATAGACCGCATGATCGGGATTGCCCACACTTATAAAAATGAAACAAATACTAAAGCAAAAGATAAAAGAGAGCTAAAAAAGAGTAGAAACTCAAGCATAAAAATATAAAGATTCAAAAGCAAGGTTGCACACCTTGGGGGCTTATCTAGGGTCTTGAGCCTTTACCCCCTTCTTCTTCAAACCTTTAGCCTAACCACGTTACAACCCTTAATAAGACCTTTTTGAGGTATACATGCACTTGTGCGAGGTTCGGCTAGAGCTACGTTCGGCCTGATTCCTAACGGATACGTAGGCAACCTCACATCGAGGTGCGGCCGTAATAAACATGCATTCATTCACACACTTGCACCATGATCATATCAAGGGATCTCCAATGCTCATCCCTATCTACTTAGAGCTAGACTTGGGGGCTTGATTCCTACATCATTAGCTTACCTAGCCTCAGAGTCACCACTATTTGACTCTTTTAACAAATAATATTTTTCCACACACTTAGCTCTTGTGGCCTAACTTTAGTGTCACTATCACACACATCACAGATACATGACCAAATACTTCCCTTAGGAACCCTTTGTCACGGAATCTTAACACATCGCTGAAGCATGCCTTGTCATATCAACATCACTCATCAATCATAATCATCATTTCATCACGAAGTATGAAGTGCTTAGCCTCCGTGCCTAAGTTACCCAAATACTTTCATCATCGAGTCAACAGTTGAGATAGCCTAGGATGGATTAATCCTTGCAGCTTGAGAGATAGTATCAAACAACATTTGACTAAGCTCATTCAACATGCATCTTAAACTTTCGATTTTCTTTTTTCGCGTCTTTCTTTTTCGGGAGAAAGTCGGTACCCTCCACAAAAATGACGAAATTTTTTTTCTTTCTACATTTTCGAGTCGCACGATCACATTACAATGCACACACAGGTCACGAGTCACACGTGTCATTTCACTTCAAGTCGAGTCAACCTCGAGTCAGTCAATCATATCGAGTTAAGTTTATGCCTTGAGTCGTGTCAAGTCAATAAGTCAAGCAACATTAAACCTTAGGTCAACCCTAAGATAATTTAAAGCCTTAGGTCAACCCTAAGATGGTTATAAGATTGGCAAAGTTCTATAATAAAAAATAAATACAGGTGCATCAGAATAAGGAAGACCCTATCACAGCATTCGGTGATAGAGTCAATTCTTGGCGCCAGAGATATTTCAGCAGCGATAGAGATCGAAGCCTCTCAGAATGGTGATTTCGACCTCATACAACAATTTCGGGTTCCTTGGTACGCCAGTTAGCCCCTATAAGCAATTTGACATGATTAAGTAGTCATTTTGATTACAATCACAATAAGTGGTCGACCTGATGAAAAATCGTCTCACTTAGCTTAAAGCGCCTAAGAATTGGCTCATCACGGAAACACCGACATACTGGTTTTAGCGGAAACAAAGTTTAGGCGAGCTTTAGAGATCGACAAACGTTGGTCTTCGGAAGTTTTACTTCAGAATATTATCGCAACAAACGTTCAAGTACCGAAGCTCTTTTGTTCAGAGACGTGTGAACATCTTCAATCAAGCTCTATTATTCAGAGACGCGTGGACATATTATCAAAGCTCTTTGCTCCAGAGACGCGTGGGCATATCAATCAAGATCTATTGTTCAGAGACGCGTGGACATTTCCTACAAGCTCTATTGCTCCAGAGACGCGTGGGCATATCATTCAAAAGCTCTTTGTTTAGAGACGCGTGGACATATCATCAAAGATCTCCTATTTTCAAGCTCTTCGTTCAGAGACGCGTGGACACATCATTCAGAAGAACATATCAAAAAGAAGCTCTTTGTTCAGAGGCGCGTGAATATATAAAAAAGAAGCTCTTTGTTTAGAGGCGCGTGAACATATAAAAAAGAAGCTCTTTGTTCAGAGATGAGTGAACATCGAAACAACAAGGTGGCGTTCCCTAGATTGTGGAGAGTTGTCACAAACAACTGAGGATTGTTTCAAGAGAAGCAATCTTCGATGGTATTCCCTTGGACGTGGAATATTATCAAAGCGGAGGAGGATCGTTTCAGGCGAAGCAATCTTCTCATTTGGAAGCAGTTACAGGCGTAGCGGTTTTCAAGCGGGATGGCATTCTCTAGCTTGCAGAAGGTCATCAAAACAGTGAAGCGGCAACAAATTGGTTACTTTCAGAGACGTGTGCTCGACGGTGCAAGATACGTGTTTCTTAACTCTTTTATCTGTTTAACTAACGCTAGTTTGCAGGTATCGGCGTTACAAGAGTGGTTTAGGATCGCAGAACGTTCTGAATCATTCTCCGTCCCTATCGATACTTTGACTTTCGTTTTCGAAACTTGCATTTCTCCAAACTCAGTCAAAGTGGGGGCTTCTGTAGACACCCATTTGTGTCTCCCCAAAACCAAACCCGGTGATGAGTACCTTTCACGTTGAATCATAATCGAATGAACTGAAAGTGTGGAGAGTTTAGTGTTGCGGAAAGTTTTAATTTCTTTTCTTTCTGTTTTTGAAAACTTATTTTAAGAAAACAGCCAATCCAGTTTGTTTGGTCCATGATATGGGTCCAATAATATTGTAGTTGGATGGGGCTTGACAATAGCTTTCCAACAATATATTATAAGCCCAATTCCGATGAATATTGAGGAAATTATGGCCAATTTATTAAACTGGGCCCGGTTTGAGCCTTATATGCGGCCCAATGATCTAGGGGAGGGCCTAATATGATTTACCATTCCTAATGCAATTAGGAATGGTTTTAGTCTTCTAGATTCTTCTAGAATGTTCTTTTCATTCCTAATTCAATTAGCATTGATAAATTGACTTTTATTGACTTTTCAGAGTTTTAATTAAAATCAAAGAGCATTTTTGAGGAAAAGATACGATTTTATCCTCCAGTACGGAAAACTTATCTGATTTTCAAAAATGCGTCAAAAGCAGGCCTGGCGCCTGACTCCAGCCATTGGCGCCTGGCGCCAGCCATTGGCGCATGGTGCTAGCCATTGGCGCCAATTAGCTGGTGATGGCGCCAGCTCTGTTTTGCATGCGCCAACCTCGTTTTGCGTGCGCTAAGTGCTCTGTTTTGATATTTTATCTTTTTGGCTGATTTCTCTATAAATAATGTATTAAAAACTCCGTTTTGATTCATCAACAATCAGTTTTAATTAATATTGACCTACAATCAGTTTTCATTCGCAATCATTAATTCTCTTATTCTCTCTTAATCATTCACCAACTCTCATCAAGATTTTCTTGATTATTCTCTCTCTCTCTTTTTCTAAACTAGCCTTTTCTCAAATACAAAATTCCGCATTCACAAGACTTAGATACACCTAGCCATATTCGAAGTTGCCTTCGCCCTAGACGTGAAAGGTTTAATTTCTGAGGGTTTGGTCCCAAATCTCTATTTCAATTATTTAATTTAATCGTTTATTTTATTATTTTCCTTGAAGTTACTAACGCGTGTATTTTGTTATTAGAAAGAGGTACGAGGCATCAAAGTAAGTACTTTAAGTGATTAATTGATATTATGATGTAGAAATCATGTTTACATTGTTATTATGATATTCCTAGTATCATGGCTAGGGTAACTTTAATAACAAATATTAAATATGATTGTAACGATGCTTTCTATTCTGTTCCTAATGTTAGTATCATGTTAGGGTTAAAGATTTGATTTTTATTGCTTAGTGACATGCTAGGGTTTGTTATTAATTTTGTTAGTATCATGCCTAGGATCTTGCTATTATTATGCTTTAATATTAACATGAATATGATTATGATTATAATTGCTATAATTTATGATGATTATGAATATTATTATTATTATTATTATTATTATTATTATTATTATTATTATTATTATTATTATTATTATTATTATTATTATTATTATTATTATTATTATTATTATTATTATTATTATTATTATTATTATTTTGATGATGATTATTTTATAATGATGATTATTATGATTATTGTAATTATTTATTCATGATATTGATGATATATTATTATGTTGCTTGATATTTTATTTATTGCTTGATCACGCCATTTATGCATGTTTAAAGGGAATCTATACTTGTAATCGCGCTTAATAAGATATTAATAATCTTGTTAGGGTAAATTTGATTATAAATTCAAGTGATCGCCAATAATAGTTTATTTTTGCATTAATATTCAACCAACATAGATAAACAGGTTTAGGGTTAACCTATTGATTGCATGTTAGTCAGGAAGCACACATGAATACGATCAGAATAAAGTAGAGGCCTATTATTAGGGCAGGTTCAATCTCTTTTAGGTTGGATTTGTACCTTCATCCCCGAACCCTTATTTGGTTCTAGACCTTATGGAGTTGACGATCTCTTGGATCGTTAAGGGGTGTAACCTTCACCCTGTGAACGGTTTACAAGTTCCTAAAACTTGTTGGCGACTCTTTTACTCTATCTTCTTCCCTTTTGGACGCCACCGTACTTTAGTGTATGATCACAGTGGGGTTTAGGCAAGGGGTTAATTCTTTAATCTATTCCCTACAGTTTTTGGCGACTCCAGTGGGGAGGATTTCTATTTTAATTCCTGAATTTGTTTCGGCAATGATTTAGAATGAGTGGATGAGACTCGAAACGTTCTAAGTATTTCATGTGCGTAATTTTGATTAACATTATTGTCATATGCATAAAAAAGATCTCATTGAAAAGACCATCCGTAATGAGTTAAAAACATAGGATTTTACACGTAGGAAATTTGAGAAATATCTTTCACAACTAGGACCGAAATAACACCGCGCGAAACTGGAAAATTTTATCGAGCACAGAAAGCTGCTGAGGCATGTGGGAAGTAGCGTCAGGGGCCAGAGCTTGGCGCCAGCATTTTAGTCGTAGCGCCAAACGCCAGTATTGGCGCCATGCGCTACAGTTAAAAGCTGGCGCCATTCTCTGTTTGCTGGCGCCAACTTCTCCCTATACCGAGCCAGAAATATGCGTTCAAATTTCGACCGGTTTTTCGTATTGTTTGCTCGATCCTACTTCCTGATTGAATTTTTTTTCTCACTTTTCTGAAACCCATATGTGTTCTACATATGGACATAACCCTCTGGGAATTCATGCTCCATCTACCCGATTGAACGCTCCGTGCAACAAAGGGTACATCCGAGATGTTGAATTCACCAAACCATGGAAGCGAGTTTTTTTCTAAAACTCGCGGTGTCCCATCCACTCGCGCCAACCCTTCACGGTTAGGCTTCTACGCGGTGCATTCGGACAATTAACCATGGACCCTATATTGACTAAACCATATCCCGAACTTTAGAGAACTAGAGCCATGGTTAGGTTGCGAACTCATTGCATCGTATTGTGCCTACTTGACTAATTGTGCATTATTTGTTGTGCATACTCTATGTGATTTTTCTTAACCGTTTGTTTGACTTGTGTTAAGACTAAATAAACTGATTAATGACTAAAGGACTTTGTTTAATTAATTAATTAATTAATTTGAGCTAATAAATAAATATAAAATCGAGTCATAGTTCCTTTAAGTCAACCCGGATTTTTATTCCCGTATACTGCACAAACGTCAACTTGTTTTGGTCATATCCGGAGTTATAGGATGAACTACGAGTCGTACAACCTATGGATCTGTAGCCCCGAGTTTTATCTTTAATTTGGCGTTGGTTTCATCCAAATCAGAGTCACAGATAAAACGTTATGACTAAAATACCACAGTCTCTCCAGTTTAATGCATATACGTGAAGTTTTAACTTAGTCTTTGCTTGAGTCTAGTTACATAGTCTAGCCACATGGTCATGACAAGAGTCTTAACATGTCACCTACACTCACTAGTCTTAGCACACACTTTGAGTACACATCACCATGACCATGTCTTAGGTTCATGCATGAGTCGGTCTTTTTCCGTCATTTGAGTCGGGGGGTACATTCTATTCCTAATTCTTCATATCCCTCCATCTACATCATTTTCCTTCACATTCTATTCCAATCTTTCTTCACATACTCCTTCCATTTCATGTTTAATAGAGTTTGAGTCAAATAATTAACAATAAGTATCCCCAAATTCCTTTTCCACAGTACTTGGTCGAGGAGAAAAGGGCGATTAATCAAGGACAACCTCTTTATTCAAGTCTCGCTTTTTGATAAACCAATTCGTCAAAAGAGGAAGGCTAAGAAGATAATGGCAACTTAAGAAGAAGTCAATGAGCTTAGGAACCAATTGGTTACCGTGACTGAGACACTGAAGCTACTGACACTCAAGATTGATGACCCTGCGAAGCAACAACAAATGAACCTCATGCAAGAGAGTCTAAGCAAGCTATCTAGCGACTATAAATTTCAGGGCATGAGTTCACAAGGGGTCTCGCTGGACAAGGAACTTCTTCCCCATAAGTTCAACGCCACTGACATCCCTAAATTCAAGGCAACAGATAACCCTTACTTCCATTTAAGAGCTTTCGAAACTATAATGAACATTAAGGGTATCGATAAGAAGGTTTTCCCCTCTCTGTTCCCACTATCTCTTGAAACCGTTTTTCCAACAATGGTTCTTCTCCCTTGACAAGGAGAAAACCTCTACCTGGGAATCGATAGTAAATGCTTTTGTTGATAGATACAAGTGCAATAATCAGGTTGAAACCGATCATAGACAACTTGAGATGCTAAGACAAAAAGAGAATGAAGGTTTTACTTCTTTCTTTAATAAGTGGAGGGAAACTTCCGCTAAGATGATTGAGGTCCCCACCGAAAAGGAGTCTGTGAGGATGTTTATCAAGAATCTCCAAGAGAAGTATTCGAAGCACTTAAAATATCAACACAATCTGAATACTTTCAAGGCCGTTTATGACATCGAAATTGAAATCGAAGATGACCTCGCAAAGCAAAAAGCTACTAACAATAGTAACCACGGTGGCTGGAAAGGAAAAAAGAACGACAATCCTTCTTCTTCCGAAAACGCCCACTCTAGTAATAATGTTAGTGCCTTTGACCATAATGGTGTCTTAGCCATGGACAATCAAGGATCTAAAAGGAAACCCAGGCGAGAGTTTACACCCATTGGAATGACCTACGATGCTGCTTTCGATCGTCTCTATGATCGAGGATTAATCAAACCTATTGGCCCTACCGAGGATCCAACACCAGAAAATCGTTCTTCGAGATGGAATCCAAACTCCTATTGCAAGTACCATCGAGGAAACGGTCATACTACTGATGAATGCTACAGGTTTCAAAATCTCATTCAAGATCTCATAGAGGCAAATAAGATCCCATTGCCTCTAGCTAGCGAGAAGACTGGATGATGTCGGAGCAAACAACACAAGACAGAGGCGAGCTTCAACAACAAGATTTCATGACCTCTTTTTCTATTTCTTTTTCATTTTTTCCTTTCCCCAATAAGTCTAGCATAGGCACCTTTATATTCTCCTTAGATTAATTTTTAGATTATTTCTCTTTCTTTTCTTTTAATAAAATGAGCATTTATTTTCTTGCATATGACCATTTCATTGCATTGCATCAAAAAAAAAAAAAAAAAAAAAAAAACACCATGTCGAATTAAGCATAAGGTATACCAATGATTTGAGGCACCCCTTGTAGCCACATCATATTACCTTTCACCCTTCAAATATGCAATCCTTTCTTCATAAACCACCTTGAGCCTCATCTAACGATAGACCCTTCTTTTTTCAACCCATATCTACCTAACCTTGGGATGGGATGGTGTGCAACTTATGCAATTTTCAATTTCATAAAAAGCTTGAGTGACTTCAAAAGATTAAAATAGCAAAAATAAGCAAAAAATATATAATAAAAGTGTACAAAAGAGCAAGTGTTCCAATGTCTTTGATATGAAAATATCTTCGATAAGAACACGTCTCAGATTGCGTCTCTTATCGAGTGCTCGGTACCGTGCCTGAGAAACATGAATGCCAAGTGAGTGATAGACCGCATGATCGGGATTGCCCACGCTTATAAAAATAAAATAGATGCTAAAGCAAAAGATAAAAGAGAGCTAAAAAAGAGTAAAACCTCAAGCAAAAAAAATATAAAGATTCAAAAGCAAGGTTATTGCACACCTTGGGGGCTTATCTAGGGTCTTGAGCCTTTATCCTTTTCTTCTTTCAAACCTTTAGCCTAACCACGTTACAACCCTTAAAAAGACCTTTTTGAGGTATACACATACTTGTGCGAGGTTCGTCTAGAGCTATGTTCGGCCTGATTCCTAACGGATACGTAGGCAACCTCACATCGAGGTGCGGCCGTAATAAACATGCATTCATATTCACATTCACACACTTACACCATGATCATATCAAGGGATCTCCTATGCTCATCCCTATTCTTAGAGCTAGACTTGGGGGCTTGATCCTTACATCATTAGCTTACCTAGCCTAGGAGTCACCACCATTTGACTCTTTTAACAAATAATATCTTCCCACACACTTAGCTCTTGCGGCCTAACTTTAGTGTCACTTTCACACACATCACACATACATGACTAAATATACTTCCCTTAGGAACCCTTTGTCATGAAATCTTAACACAACGTTGAAGCATGCCTTGTCATATCAACATCACTCATCAATCATAATTGTCATTGCATAACGAAGTATGAAGTGCTTAGCCTCCGTGCCTAAGTTACCCAAATACTTTCATCATGGAGTCAACAGTTGAGATAGCCTAAGATGGATTAATCCTTGCACCTTGAGAGATATTATCAAACAACATTTGACTAAGCTCATTCAACATGCATCTTCAAACTTTCGATTCTTTTCGCGTCTTTCTTTTTCGGGAGAAAGTCGGTACCCTCCACAAAAATGACGGAAAATTTTTGCCATTTTGCATTTTCGAGTCGCACAATCATAATACAATGCACACACGGGTCACGAGTCACACTTGTCGTTTTACTTTGAGTCGAGTCAACCTCGAGTCAATCACAGCGAGTCAAGTTTATGCCTTGAGTCGTGTCAAGTCAATGAGTCAAGCAATATTAAACCTTAGGTCAACCCTAAGATAATTAAAGAAATTGGCAAAGTTCTATAGTCAATATAAATACAGGTGCAGCAGAATAGGGAAGACCCTACTCCAATTCCTGGCGCCAGAGATATTTCAGCAGCGACAGAGCTCGAAGCTTCTCAGAAAGGTGATTTCGATCTCATACAACAATTTCGGGTTCCTTGGTACGCCAGTTAGCCCCTATAAGCAATTTGACATGATTAAGTAGTCAGTTTGATTACAATCAGAATAAGTGGTCGACCTGATGAAAGATCGTCTCACTTAGCTTAAAGCGCCTAAGAATTGGCTCATCACGGAAACACCGACATACTGGTTTTAGCGGAAACAAAGTTCATGCGAGCTTTAGAGATCAACAAGTGTTGGTCTTCGGAAATTTTTCTTCGGAATATTATCGCAACAAACATTCAATCATCGAAGCTCTATTGTTCAGAGACGCGTGAACATTATCATCAAAGCTCTTTGCTCCAGAGACGCGTGGGCATATTATCAAAGCTCTATTGTTCAGAGACGCGTGAACATCTCCATCAAAGCTCTTTGCTCCAGAGACGCGTGGGCATATTATCCAAGCTCTTTTGTTCAGAGACGCGTGGGCATATTATTCAAGCTCTTTTGTTCAGAGACGCGTGAACATTTCCATCAAGCTCTTTTGCTCTAGAGACGCGTGGGCATATCATTCAAAAGCTCTTTTGTTCAGAGACGCGTGGAAATATCATCAAAGATCTCCTATTTTCAAGCTCTTTCGCCCAGAGACGCGTGGACATATTTCACAAAAAAAGAAGCTCATTGTTTAGAGGCGCGTGAACATATCCTATAAAAAAAAAGAAGCTCTTTGTTCAGAGACGAGTGAACATCAAAACAGCAAGGTGGCGTTCCCTAGATTGTGGAAAGTTGTCACAAACAACTGATTATTGTTTCAAGAAAAGCAATCTTCGATGGTATTCCCTTGGATGTGGAATACTATCATAGCGGAGGAAGATAGTTTCAGGCGAAGCAATCTTCTAATTTGGAAGCAGTTATGGGCGTAGCGGTTTTCAAGCGGGAAGGCATTCTCTAGCTTGTAGGAGGTCATCAAAACAATCGGTTACTTTCAGAGACGTGTGCTCGACGGTGCAAGATACGCGTTTCTTAACTCTTTTATCTGTTTAACTAACGTAAGTTTGCAGGTATCGGCGTTACAAGATTGGTTTAGGATCGCAGAACGTTCTGAATCATTCTCCGTCTCTATCGATACTTTGACTTTTGTTTTCGAAACTTGCGCTTCTCCAAACTCAGTCAAAGTGGGGGCTTTTGTAGACACCCATTTGTGTCTCCCCAAAACCAAACCCGGTGATGAGTACCTTTCACGTCGAATCATAATCGAATGAAGTGAAAGTGTGGAAAGTCTAGTGTTGCGAATAGTTTTAATTTCTTTTCTCTTCTCTCTGTTTTTGAAAACTTATTTTTAAGAAAACAGCCAATCCATTTTGGTTGGTCCATGATATGGGTCCAATAGTAGTGTAGTTGGATGGGTCCAATAGTAATAGTGGCTGTAAAGGGAAGAGGAACGACTATCCTTCTTCTTCCGAAAACACCTACTCTAGTAATAGTGTTGGTACTTTTGACCTTAGTGAGATCCTAGCCATGGGTAATCGGAAGCAACCGAAAAGGGAATTTACCCCTATTGGAATTAGCTATGATGAGGCTTTCGACCGACTCCATTCCAAGGGAATCATTACTCCCATTGGACCTATTCAAGATCCTCCACTTAAGAAAAGATTGCCTAGTTGGAATCCAAACGAACACTGCAAGTACCACCAAGGCAAGGGTCATGCTACTGAGAGCTGTTGGAAGCTAAAGGAGGATATCCAACATTTGATTGATAACAACAAGCTTCCCATACCTCCAGTTTACAAGAAAAGCGAGTGATGATAAAGCAAATAACACAATATAGAGGCGAGCTTCAACGACAAGATTTCATGACCTCTTTTTCTATTTTCTTTTTCATTTTTTTCTTTTCCTCAATAAGTCTAGCATAGGCACCTTATCTTTTCCCTTAGATTAATTTTGTAGATTATTTCTTTTTCTTTAATAAAATGAGCATTTATTTCCTTGCATATGATCATTTAATTTCATTATATTGCATTAAAAAAAATAAATAAATAAAAAATAAAAAACCATGTCGGACTAAGCACAAGGTATACCAATGATTTAAGGCACCCCTTGTAGCCACATTCTATTACCTTTCACCCTTCAATTATACATCCTTTCTTCATAAACCACTTTGAGCCTCTTCTAACGATAGACCTTTCTTTTTTCAACCTACATCTACCTAACCTTGGGATTGGATGGTGTGTAACTTATGCAATTCATAAAAAGCTTGAGTGACTTCAAAAGATTAAAATAGCAAATAAATAAGCAAAAAAAAAATAATAATAAAACTGTACAAAAGGGCAAGTGTTTTAATGTCTTTGATATGAAAATATCTTTGATATGAACACGTCTCAGATTGCGTCTCTTATCGAGTGCTCGGTACCGTCCTGAGAAACATGAATGCCAAATGAGTGATAGACCGCATGATCGGGATTGCCCACACTTATAAAAATGAAACAAATACTAAAGCAAAAGATAAAAGAGAGCTAAAAAAGAGTAGAAACTCAAGCATAAAAATATAAAGATTCAAAAGCAAGGTTGCACACCTTGGGGGCTTATCTAGGGTCTTGAGCCTTTACCCCCTTCTTCTTCAAACCTTTAGCCTAACCACGTTACAACCCTTAATAAGACCTTTTTGAGGTATACATGCACTTGTGCGAGGTTCGGCTAGAGCTACGTTCGGCCTGATTCCTAACGGATACGTAGGCAACCTCACATCGAGGTGCGGCCGTAATAAACATGCATTCATTCACACACTTGCACCATGATCATATCAAGGGATCTCCAATGCTCATCCCTATCTACTTAGAGCTAGACTTGGGGGCTTGATTCCTACATCATTAGCTTACCTAGCCTCAGAGTCACCACTATTTGACTCTTTTAACAAATAATATTTTTCCACACACTTAGCTCTTGTGGCCTAACTTTAGTGTCACTATCACACACATCACAGATACATGACCAAATACTTCCCTTAGGAACCCTTTGTCACGGAATCTTAACACATCGCTGAAGCATGCCTTGTCATATCAACATCACTCATCAATCATAATCATCATTTCATCACGAAGTATGAAGTGCTTAGCCTCCGTGCCTAAGTTACCCAAATACTTTCATCATCGAGTCAACAGTTGAGATAGCCTAGGATGGATTAATCCTTGCAGCTTGAGAGATAGTATCAAACAACATTTGACTAAGCTCATTCAACATGCATCTTAAACTTTCGATTTTCTTTTTTCGCGTCTTTCTTTTTCGGGAGAAAGTCGGTACCCTCCACAAAAATGAAGAAATTTTTTTTCTTTCTACATTTTCGAGTCGCACGATCACATTACAATGCACACACAGGTCACGAGTCACACGTGTCATTTCACTTCAAGTCGAGTCAACCTCGAGTCAGTCAATCATATCGAGTTAAGTTTATGCCTTGAGTCGTGTCAAGTCAATAAGTCAAGCAACATTAAACCTTAGGTCAACCCTAAGATAATTTAAAGCCTTAGGTCAACCCTAAGATGGTTATAAGATTGGCAAAGTTCTATAATAAAAAATAAATACAGGTGCATCAGAATAAGGAAGACCCTATCACAGCATTCGGTGATAGAGTCAATTCTTGGCGCCAGAGATATTTCAGCAGCGATAGAGATCGAAGCCTCTCAGAATGGTGATTTCGACCTCATACAGCAATTTCGGGTTCCTTGGTACGCCAGTTAGCCCCTATAAGCAATTTGACATGATTAAGTAGTCATTTTGATTACAATCACAATAAGTGGTCGACCTGATGAAAAATCGTCTCACTTAGCTTAAAGCGCCTAAGAATTGGCTCATCACGGAAACACCGACATACTGGTTTTAGCGGAAACAAAGTTTAGGCGAGCTTTAGAGATCGACAAACGTTGGTCTTCGGAAGTTTTACTTCAGAATATTATCGCAACAAACGTTCAAGTACCGAAGCTCTTTTGTTCAGAGACGTGTGAACATCTTCAATCAAGCTCTATTATTCAGAGACGCGTGGACATATTATCAAAGCTCTTTGCTCCAGAGACGCGTGGGCATATCAATCAAGATCTATTGTTCAGAGACGCGTGGACATTTCCTACAAGCTCTATTGCTCCAGAGACGCGTGGGCATATCATTCAAAAGCTCTTTGTTTAGAGACGCGTGGACATATCATCAAAGATCTCCTATTTTCAAGCTCTTCGTTCAGAGACGCGTGGACACATCATTCAGAAGAACATATCAAAAAGAAGCTCTTTGTTCAGAGGCGCGTGAATATATAAAAAAGAAGCTCTTTGTTTAGAGGCGCGTGAACATATAAAAAAGAAGCTCTTTGTTCAGAGATGAGTGAACATCGAAACAACAAGGTGGCGTTCCCTAGATTGTGGAGAGTTGTCACAAACAACTGAGGATTGTTTCAAGAGAAGCAATCTTCGATGGTATTCCCTTGGACGTGGAATATTATCAAAGCGGAGGAGGATCGTTTCAGGCGAAGCAATCTTCTCATTTGGAAGCAGTTACAGGCGTAGCGGTTTTCAAGCGGGATGGCATTCTCTAGCTTGCAGAAGGTCATCAAAACAGTGAAGCGGCAACAAATTGGTTACTTTCAGAGACGTGTGCTCGACGGTGCAAGATACGTGTTTCTTAACTCTTTTATCTGTTTAACTAACGCTAGTTTGCAGGTATCGGCGTTACAAGAGTGGTTTAGGATCGCAGAACGTTCTGAATCATTCTCCGTCCCTATCGATACTTTGACTTTCGTTTTCGAAACTTGCATTTCTCCAAACTCAGTCAAAGTGGGGGCTTCTGTAGACACCCATTTGTGTCTCCCCAAAACCAAACCCGGTGATGAGTACCTTTCACGTTGAATCATAATCGAATGAACTGAAAGTGTGGAGAGTTTAGTGTTGCGGAAAGTTTTAATTTCTTTTCTTTCTGTTTTTGAAAACTTATTTTAAGAAAACAGCCAATCCAGTTTGTTTGGTCCATGATATGGGTCCAATAATATTGTAGTTGGATGGGGCTTGACAATAGCTTTCCAACAATATATTATAAGCCCAATTCCGATGAATATTGAGGAAATTATGGCCAATTTATTAAACTGGGCCCGGTTTGAGCCTTATATGCGGCCCAATGATCTAGGGGAGGGCCTAATATGATTTACCATTCCTAATGCAATTAGGAATGGTTTTAGTCTTCTAGATTCTTCTAGAATGTTCTTTTCATTCCTAATTCAATTAGCATTGATAAATTGACTTTTATTGACTTTTCAGAGTTTTAATTAAAATCAAAGAGCATTTTTGAGGAAAAGATACGATTTTATCCTCCAGTACGGAAAACTTATCTGATTTTCAAAAATGCGTCAAAAGCAGGCCTGGCGCCTGACTCCAGCCATTGGCGCCTGGCGCCAGCCATTGGCGCCTGGTGCTAGCCATTGGCGCCAATTAGCTGGTGATGGCGCCAGCTCTGTTTTGCATGCGCCAACCTCGTTTTGCGTGCGCTAAGTGCTCTGTTTTGATATTTTATCTTTTTGGCTGATTTCTCTATAAATAATGTATTAAAAACTCCGTTTTGATTCATCAACAATCAGTTTTAATTAATATTGACCTACAATCAGTTTTCATTCGCAATCATTAATTCTCTAATTCTCTCTTAATCATTCACCAACTCTCATCAAGATTTTCTTGATTATTCTCTCTCTCTCTTTTTCTAAACTAGCCTTTTCTCAAATACAAAATTCCGCATTCACAAGACTTAGATACACCTAGCCATATTCGAAGTTGCCTTCGCCCTAGACGTGAAAGGTTTAATTTCTGAGGGTTTGGTCCCAAATCTCTATTTCAATTATTTAATTTAATCGTTTATTTTATTATTTTCCTTGAAGTTACTAACGCGTGTATTTTGTTATTAGAAAGAGGTACGAGGCATCAAAGTAAGTACTTTAAGTGATTAATTGATATTATGATGTAGAAATCATGTTTACATTGTTATTATGATATTCCTAGTATCATGGCTAGGGTAACTTTAATAACAAATATTAAATATGATTGTAACGATGCTTTCTATTCTGTTCCTAATGTTAGTATCATGTTAGGGTTAAAGATTTGATTTTTATTGCTTAGTGACATGCTAGGGTTTGTTATTAATTTTGTTAGTATCATGCCTAGGATCTTGCTATTATTATGCTTTAATATTAACATGAATATGATTATGATTATAATTGCTATAATTTATGATGATTATGAATATTATTATTATTATTATTATTATTATTATTATTATTATTATTATTATTATTATTATTATTATTATTATTATTATTATTATTATTATTATTATTATTATTATTATTATTATTATTATTATTATTATTATTATTTTGATGATGATTATTTTATAATGATGATTATTATGATTATTGTAATTATTTATTCATGATATTGATGATATATTATTATGTTGCTTGATATTTTATTTATTGCTTGATTACGCCATTTATGCATGTTTAAAGGGAATCTATACTTGTAATCGCGCTTAATAAGATATTAATAATCTTGTTAGGGTAAATTTGATTATAAATTCAAGTGATCGCCAATAATAGTTTATTTGTGCATTAATATTCAACCAACATAGATAAACAGGTTTAGGGTTAACCTATTGATTGCATGTTAGTCAGGAAGCACACATGAATACGATCTGAATAAAGTAGAGGCCTATTATTAGGGCAGGTTCAATCTCTTTTAGGTTGGATTTGTACCTTCATCCCCGAACCCTTATTTGGTTCTAGACCTTATGGAGTTGACGATCTCTTGGATCGTTAAGGGGTGTAACCTTCACCCTGTGAACGGTTTACAAGTTCCTAAAACTTGTTGGCGACTCTTTTACTCTATCTTCTTCCCTTTTGGACGCCACCGTACTTTAGTGTATGATCACAGTGGGGTTTAGGCAAGGGGTTAATTCTTTAATCTATTCCCTACAGTTTTTGGCGACTCCAGTGGGGAGGATTTCTATTTTAATTCCTGAATTTGTTTCGGCAATGATTTAGAATGAGTGGATGAGACTCGAAACGTTCTAAGTATTTCATGTGCGTAATTTTGATTAACATTATTGTCATATGCATAAAAAAGATCTCATTGAAAAGACCATCCGTAATGAGTTAAAAACATAGGATTTTACACGTAGGAAATTTGAGAAATATCTTTCACAACTAGGACCGAAATAACACCGCGCGAAACTGGAAAATTTTATCGAGCACAGAAAGCTGCTGAGGCATGTGGGAAGTAGCGTCAGGGGCCAGAGCTTGGCGCCAGCATTTTAGTCGTAGCGCCAAACGCCAGTATTGGCGCCATGCGCTACAGTTAAAAGCTGGCGCCATTCTCTGTTTGCTGGCGCCAACTTCTCCCTATACCGAGCCAGAAATATGCGTTCAAATTTCGACCGGTTTTTCGTATTGTTTGCTCGATCCTACTTCCTGATTGAATTTTTTTTCTCACTTTTCTGAAACCCATATGTGTTCTACATATGGACATAACCCTCTGGGAATTCATGCTCCATCTACCCGATTGAACGCTCCGTGCAACAAAGGGTACATCCGAGATGTTGAATTCACCAAACCATGGAAGCGAGTTTTTTTCTAAAACTCGCGGTGTCCCATCCACTCGCGCCAACCCTTCACGGTTAGGCTTCTACGCGGTGCATTCGGACAATTAACCATGGACCCTATATTGACTAAACCATATCCCGAACTTTAGAGAACTAGAGCCATGGTTAGGTTGCGAACTCATTGCATCGTATTGTGCCTACTTGACTAATTGTGCATTATTTGTTGTGCATACTCTATGTGATTTTTCTTAACCGTTTGTTTGACTTGTGTTAAGACTAAATAAACTGATTAATGACTAAAGGACTTTGTTTAATTAATTAATTAATTAATTTGAGCTAATAAATAAATATAAAATCGAGTCATAGTTCCTTTAAGTCAACCCGGATTTTTATTCCCGTATACTGCACAAACGTCAACTTGTTTTGGTCATATCCGGAGTTATAGGATGAACTACGAGTCGTACAACCTATGGATCTGTAGCCCCGAGTTTTATCTTTAATTTGGCGTTGGTTTCATCCAAATCAGAGTCACAGATAAAACGTTATGACTAAAATACCACAGTCTCTCCAGTTTAATGCATATACGTGAAGTTTTAACTTAGTCTTTGCTTGAGTCTAGTTACATAGTCTAGCCACATGGTCATGACAAGAGTCTTAACATGTCACCTACACTCACTAGTCTTAGCACACACTTTGAGTACACATCACCATGACCATGTCTTAGGTTCATGCATGAGTCGGTCTTTTTCCGTCATTTGAGTCGGGGGGTACATTCTATTCCTAATTCTTCATATCCCTCCATCTACATCATTTTCCTTCACATTCTATTCCAATCTTTCTTCACATACTCCTTCCATTTCATGTTTAATAGAGTTTGAGTCAAATAATTAACAATAAGTATCCCCAAATTCCTTTTCCACAGTACTTGGTCGAGGAGAAAAGGGCGATTAATCAAGGACAACCTCTTTATTCAAGTCTCGCTTTTTGATAAACCAATTCGTCAAAAGAGGAAGGCTAAGAAGATAATGGCAACTCAAGAAGAAGTCAATGAGCTTAGGAACCAATTGGTTACCGTGACTGAGACACTGAAGCTACTGACACTCAAGATTGATAACCCTGCGAAGCAACAACAAATGAACCTCATGCAAGAGAGTCTAAGCAAGCTATCTAGCGACTATAAATTTCAGGGCATGAGTTCACAAGGGGTCTCGCTGGACAAGGAACTTCTTCCCCATAAGTTCAACGCCACTGACATCCCTAAATTCAAGGCAACAGATAACCCTTACTTCCATTTAAGAGCTTTCGAAACTATAATGAACATTAAGGGTATCGATAAGAAGGTTTTCCCCTCTCTGTTCCCACTATCTCTTGAAACCGTTTTTCCAACAATGGTTCTTCTCCCTTGACAAGGAGAAAACCTCTACCTGGGAATCGATAGTAAATGCTTTTGTTGATAGATACAAGTGCAATAATCAGGTTGAAACCGATCATAGACAACTTGAGATGCTAAGACAAAAAGAGAATGAAGGTTTTACTTCTTTCTTTAATAAGTGGAGGGAAACTTCCGCTAAGATGATTGAGGTCCCCACCGAAAAGGAGTCTGTGAGGATGTTTATCAAGAATCTCCAAGAGAAGTATTCGAAGCACTTAAAATATCAACACAATCTGAATACTTTCAAGGCCGTTTATGACATCGAAATTGAAATCGAAGATGACCTCGCAAAGCAAAAAGCTACTAACAATAGTAACCACGGTGGCTGGAAAGGAAAAAAGAACGACAATCCTTCTTCTTCCGAAAACGCCCACTCTAGTAATAATGTTAGTGCCTTTGACCATAATGGTGTCTTAGCCATGGACAATCAAGGATCTAAAAGGAAACCCAGGCGAGAGTTTACACCCATTGGAATGACCTACGATGCTGCTTTCGATCGTCTCTATGATCGAGGATTAATCAAACCTATTGGCCCTACCGAGGATCCAACACCAGAAAATCGTTCTTCGAGATGGAATCCAAACTCCTATTGCAAGTACCATCGAGGAAACGGTCATACTACTGATGAATGCTACAGGTTTCAAAATCTCATTCAAGATCTCATAGAGGCAAATAAGATCCCATTGCCTCTAGCTAGCGAGAAGACTGGATGATGTCGGAGCAAACAACACAAGACAGAGGCGAGCTTCAACAACAAGATTTCATGACCTCTTTTTCTATTTCTTTTTCATTTTTTCCTTTCCCCAATAAGTCTAGCATAGGCACCTTTATATTCTCCTTAGATTAATTTTTAGATTATTTCTCTTTCTTTTCTTTTAATAAAATGAGCATTTATTTTCTTGCATATGACCATTTCATTGCATTGCATCAAAAAAAAAAAAAAAAAAAAAAAAAAAACACCATGTCGAATTAAGCATAAGGTATACCAATGATTTGAGGCACCCCTTGTAGCCACATCATATTACCTTTCACCCTTCAAATATGCAATCCTTTCTTCATAAACCACCTTGAGCCTCATCTAACGATAGACCCTTCTTTTTTCAACCCATATCTACCTAACCTTGGGATGGGATGGTGTGCAACTTATGCAATTTTCAATTTCATAAAAAGCTTGAGTGACTTCAAAAGATTAAAATAGCAAAAATAAGCAAAAAATATATAATAAAAGTGTACAAAAGAGCAAGTGTTCCAATGTCTTTGATATGAAAATATCTTCGATAAGAACACGTCTCAGATTGCGTCTCTTATCGAGTGCTCGGTACCGTGCCTGAGAAACATGAATGCCAAGTGAGTGATAGACCGCATGATCGGGATTGCCCACGCTTATAAAAATAAAATAGATGCTAAAGCAAAAGATAAAAGAGAGCTAAAAAAGAGTAAAACCTCAAGCAAAAAAAATATAAAGATTCAAAAGCAAGGTTATTGCACACCTTGGGGGCTTATCTAGGGTCTTGAGCCTTTATCCTTTTCTTCTTTCAAACCTTTAGCCTAACCACGTTACAACCCTTAAAAAGACCTTTTTGAGGTATACACATACTTGTGCGAGGTTCGTCTAGAGCTATGTTCGGCCTGATTCCTAACGGATACGTAGGCAACCTCACATCGAGGTGCGGCCGTAATAAACATGCATTCATATTCACATTCACACACTTACACCATGATCATATCAAGGGATCTCCTATGCTCATCCCTATTCTTAGAGCTAGACTTGGGGGCTTGATCCTTACATCATTAGCTTACCTAGCCTAGGAGTCACCACCATTTGACTCTTTTAACAAATAATATCTTCCCACACACTTAGCTCTTGCGGCCTAACTTTAGTGTCACTTTCACACACATCACACATACATGACTAAATATACTTCCCTTAGGAACCCTTTGTCATGAAATCTTAACACAACGTTGAAGCATGCCTTGTCATATCAACATCACTCATCAATCATAATTGTCATTGCATAACGAAGTATGAAGTGCTTAGCCTCCGTGCCTAAGTTACCCAAATACTTTCATCATGGAGTCAACAGTTGAGATAGCCTAAGATGGATTAATCCTTGCACCTTGAGAGATATTATCAAACAACATTTGACTAAGCTCATTCAACATGCATCTTCAAACTTTCGATTCTTTTCGCGTCTTTCTTTTTCGGGAGAAAGTCGGTACCCTCCACAAAAATGACGGAAAATTTTTGCCATTTTGCATTTTCGAGTCGCACAATCATAATACAATGCACACACGGGTCACGAGTCACACTTGTCGTTTTACTTTGAGTCGAGTCAACCTCGAGTCAATCACAGCGAGTCAAGTTTATGCCTTGAGTCGTGTCAAGTCAATGAGTCAAGCAATATTAAACCTTAGGTCAACCCTAAGATAATTAAAGAAATTGGCAAAGTTCTATAGTCAATATAAATACAGGTGCAGCAGAATAGGGAAGACCCTACTCCAATTCCTGGCGCCAGAGATATTTCAGCAGCGACAGAGCTCGAAGCTTCTCAGAAAGGTGATTTCGATCTCATACAACAATTTCGGGTTCCTTGGTACGCCAGTTAGCCCCTATAAGCAATTTGACATGATTAAGTAGTCAGTTTGATTACAATCAGAATAAGTGGTCGACCTGATGAAAGATCGTCTCACTTAGCTTAAAGCGCCTAAGAATTGGCTCATCACGGAAACACCGACATACTGGTTTTAGCGGAAACAAAGTTCATGCGAGCTTTAGAGATCAACAAGTGTTGGTCTTCGGAAATTTTTCTTCGGAATATTATCGCAACAAACATTCAATCATCGAAGCTCTATTGTTCAGAGACGCGTGAACATTATCATCAAAGCTCTTTGCTCCAGAGACGCGTGGGCATATTATCAAAGCTCTATTGTTCAGAGACGCGTGAACATCTCCATCAAAGCTCTTTGCTCCAGAGACGCGTGGGCATATTATCCAAGCTCTTTTGTTCAGAGACGCGTGGGCATATTATTCAAGCTCTTTTGTTCAGAGACGCGTGAACATTTCCATCAAGCTCTTTTGCTCTAGAGACGCGTGGGCATATCATTCAAAAGCTCTTTTGTTCAGAGACGCGTGGAAATATCATCAAAGATCTCCTATTTTCAAGCTCTTTCGCCCAGAGACGCGTGGACATATTTCACAAAAAAAGAAGCTCATTGTTTAGAGGCGCGTGAACATATCCTATAAAAAAAAAGAAGCTCTTTGTTCAGAGACGAGTGAACATCAAAACAGCAAGGTGGCGTTCCCTAGATTGTGGAAAGTTGTCACAAACAACTGATTATTGTTTCAAGAAAAGCAATCTTCGATGGTATTCCCTTGGATGTGGAATACTATCATAGCGGAGGAAGATAGTTTCAGGCGAAGCAATCTTCTAATTTGGAAGCAGTTATGGGCGTAGCGGTTTTCAAGCGGGAAGGCATTCTCTAGCTTGTAGGAGGTCATCAAAACAATCGGTTACTTTCAGAGACGTGTGCTCGACGGTGCAAGATACGCGTTTCTTAACTCTTTTATCTGTTTAACTAACGTAAGTTTGCAGGTATCGGCGTTACAAGATTGGTTTAGGATCGCAGAACGTTCTGAATCATTCTCCGTCTCTATCGATACTTTGACTTTTGTTTTCGAAACTTGCGCTTCTCCAAACTCAGTCAAAGTGGGGGCTTTTGTAGACACCCATTTGTGTCTCCCCAAAACCAAACCCGGTGATGAGTACCTTTCACGTCGAATCATAATCGAATGAAGTGAAAGTGTGGAAAGTCTAGTGTTGCGAATAGTTTTAATTTCTTTTCTCTTCTCTCTGTTTTTGAAAACTTATTTTTAAGAAAACAGCCAATCCATTTTGGTTGGTCCATGATATGGGTCCAATAGTAGTGTAGTTGGATGGGTCCAATAGTAATAGTGGCTGTAAAGGGAAGAGGAACGACTATCCTTCTTCTTCCGAAAACACCTACTCTAGTAATAGTGTTGGTACTTTTGACCTTAGTGAGATCCTAGCCATGGGTAATCGGAAGCAACCGAAAAGGGAATTTACCCCTATTGGAATTAGCTATGATGAGGCTTTCGACCGACTCCATTCCAAGGGAATCATTACTCCCATTGGACCTATTCAAGATCCTCCACTTAAGAAAAGATTGCCTAGTTGGAATCCAAACGAACACTGCAAGTACCACCAAGGCAAGGGTCATGCTACTGAGAGCTGTTGGAAGCTAAAGGAGGATATCCAACATTTGATTGATAACAACAAGCTTCCCATACCTCCAGTTTACAAGAAAAGCGAGTGATGATAAAGCAAATAACACAATATAGAGGCGAGCTTCAACGACAAGATTTCATGACCTCTTTTTCTATTTTCTTTTTCATTTTTTTCTTTTCCTCAATAAGTCTAGCATAGGCACCTTATCTTTTCCCTTAGATTAATTTTGTAGATTATTTCTTTTTCTTTAATAAAATGAGCATTTATTTCCTTGCATATGATCATTTAATTTCATTATATTGCATTAAAAAAAATAAATAAATAAAAAATAAAAAACCATGTCGGACTAAGCACAAGGTATACCAATGATTTAAGGCACCCCTTGTAGCCACATTCTATTACCTTTCACCCTTCAATTATACATCCTTTCTTCATAAACCACTTTGAGCCTCTTCTAACGATAGACCTTTCTTTTTTCAACCTACATCTACCTAACCTTGGGATTGGATGGTGTGTAACTTATGCAATTCATAAAAAGCTTGAGTGACTTCAAAAGATTAAAATAGCAAATAAATAAGCAAAAAAAAAATAATAATAAAACTGTACAAAAGGGCAAGTGTTTTAATGTCTTTGATATGAAAATATCTTTGATATGAACACGTCTCAGATTGCGTCTCTTATCGAGTGCTCGGTACCGTCCTGAGAAACATGAATGCCAAATGAGTGATAGACCGCATGATCGGGATTGCCCACACTTATAAAAATGAAACAAATACTAAAGCAAAAGATAAAAGAGAGCTAAAAAAGAGTAGAAACTCAAGCATAAAAATATAAAGATTCAAAAGCAAGGTTGCACACCTTGGGGGCTTATCTAGGGTCTTGAGCCTTTACCCCCTTCTTCTTCAAACCTTTAGCCTAACCACGTTACAACCCTTAATAAGACCTTTTTGAGGTATACATGCACTTGTGCGAGGTTCGGCTAGAGCTACGTTCGGCCTGATTCCTAACGGATACGTAGGCAACCTCACATCGAGGTGCGGCCGTAATAAACATGCATTCATTCACACACTTGCACCATGATCATATCAAGGGATCTCCAATGCTCATCCCTATCTACTTAGAGCTAGACTTGGGGGCTTGATTCCTACATCATTAGCTTACCTAGCCTCAGAGTCACCACTATTTGACTCTTTTAACAAATAATATTTTTCCACACACTTAGCTCTTGTGGCCTAACTTTAGTGTCACTATCACACACATCACAGATACATGACCAAATACTTCCCTTAGGAACCCTTTGTCACGGAATCTTAACACATCGCTGAAGCATGCCTTGTCATATCAACATCACTCATCAATCATAATCATCATTTCATCACGAAGTATGAAGTGCTTAGCCTCCGTGCCTAAGTTACCCAAATACTTTCATCATCGAGTCAACAGTTGAGATAGCCTAGGATGGATTAATCCTTGCAGCTTGAGAGATAGTATCAAACAACATTTGACTAAGCTCATTCAACATGCATCTTAAACTTTCGATTTTCTTTTTTCGCGTCTTTCTTTTTCGGGAGAAAGTCGGTACCCTCCACAAAAATGAAGAAATTTTTTTTCTTTCTACATTTTCGAGTCGCACGATCACATTACAATGCACACACAGGTCACGAGTCACACGTGTCATTTCACTTCAAGTCGAGTCAACCTCGAGTCAGTCAATCATATCGAGTTAAGTTTATGCCTTGAGTCGTGTCAAGTCAATAAGTCAAGCAACATTAAACCTTAGGTCAACCCTAAGATAATTTAAAGCCTTAGGTCAACCCTAAGATGGTTATAAGATTGGCAAAGTTCTATAATAAAAAATAAATACAGGTGCATCAGAATAAGGAAGACCCTATCACAGCATTCGGTGATAGAGTCAATTCTTGGCGCCAGAGATATTTCAGCAGCGATAGAGATCGAAGCCTCTCAGAATGGTGATTTCGACCTCATACAGCAATTTCGGGTTCCTTGGTACGCCAGTTAGCCCCTATAAGCAATTTGACATGATTAAGTAGTCATTTTGATTACAATCACAATAAGTGGTCGACCTGATGAAAAATCGTCTCACTTAGCTTAAAGCGCCTAAGAATTGGCTCATCACGGAAACACCGACATACTGGTTTTAGCGGAAACAAAGTTTAGGCGAGCTTTAGAGATCGACAAACGTTGGTCTTCGGAAGTTTTACTTCAGAATATTATCGCAACAAACGTTCAAGTACCGAAGCTCTTTTGTTCAGAGACGTGTGAACATCTTCAATCAAGCTCTATTATTCAGAGACGCGTGGACATATTATCAAAGCTCTTTGCTCCAGAGACGCGTGGGCATATCAATCAAGATCTATTGTTCAGAGACGCGTGGACATTTCCTACAAGCTCTATTGCTCCAGAGACGCGTGGGCATATCATTCAAAAGCTCTTTGTTTAGAGACGCGTGGACATATCATCAAAGATCTCCTATTTTCAAGCTCTTCGTTCAGAGACGCGTGGACACATCATTCAGAAGAACATATCAAAAAGAAGCTCTTTGTTCAGAGGCGCGTGAATATATAAAAAAGAAGCTCTTTGTTTAGAGGCGCGTGAACATATAAAAAAGAAGCTCTTTGTTCAGAGATGAGTGAACATCGAAACAACAAGGTGGCGTTCCCTAGATTGTGGAGAGTTGTCACAAACAACTGAGGATTGTTTCAAGAGAAGCAATCTTCGATGGTATTCCCTTGGACGTGGAATATTATCAAAGCGGAGGAGGATCGTTTCAGGCGAAGCAATCTTCTCATTTGGAAGCAGTTACAGGCGTAGCGGTTTTCAAGCGGGATGGCATTCTCTAGCTTGCAGAAGGTCATCAAAACAGTGAAGCGGCAACAAATTGGTTACTTTCAGAGACGTGTGCTCGACGGTGCAAGATACGTGTTTCTTAACTCTTTTATCTGTTTAACTAACGCTAGTTTGCAGGTATCGGCGTTACAAGAGTGGTTTAGGATCGCAGAACGTTCTGAATCATTCTCCGTCCCTATCGATACTTTGACTTTCGTTTTCGAAACTTGCATTTCTCCAAACTCAGTCAAAGTGGGGGCTTCTGTAGACACCCATTTGTGTCTCCCCAAAACCAAACCCGGTGATGAGTACCTTTCACGTTGAATCATAATCGAATGAACTGAAAGTGTGGAGAGTTTAGTGTTGCGGAAAGTTTTAATTTCTTTTCTTTCTGTTTTTGAAAACTTATTTTAAGAAAACAGCCAATCCAGTTTGTTTGGTCCATGATATGGGTCCAATAATATTGTAGTTGGATGGGGCTTGACAATAGCTTTCCAACAATATATTATAAGCCCAATTCCGATGAATATTGAGGAAATTATGGCCAATTTATTAAACTGGGCCCGGTTTGAGCCTTATATGCGGCCCAATGATCTAGGGGAGGGCCTAATATGATTTACCATTCCTAATGCAATTAGGAATGGTTTTAGTCTTCTAGATTCTTCTAGAATGTTCTTTTCATTCCTAATTCAATTAGCATTGATAAATTGACTTTTATTGACTTTTCAGAGTTTTAATTAAAATCAAAGAGCATTTTTGAGGAAAAGATACGATTTTATCCTCCAGTACGGAAAACTTATCTGATTTTCAAAAATGCGTCAAAAGCAGGCCTGGCGCCTGACTCCAGCCATTGGCGCCTGGCGCCAGCCATTGGCGCCTGGTGCTAGCCATTGGCGCCAATTAGCTGGTGATGGCGCCAGCTCTGTTTTGCATGCGCCAACCTCGTTTTGCGTGCGCTAAGTGCTCTGTTTTGATATTTTATCTTTTTGGCTGATTTCTCTATAAATAATGTATTAAAAACTCCGTTTTGATTCATCAACAATCAGTTTTAATTAATATTGACCTACAATCAGTTTTCATTCGCAATCATTAATTCTCTAATTCTCTCTTAATCATTCACCAACTCTCATCAAGATTTTCTTGATTATTCTCTCTCTCTCTTTTTCTAAACTAGCCTTTTCTCAAATACAAAATTCCGCATTCACAAGACTTAGATACACCTAGCCATATTCGAAGTTGCCTTCGCCCTAGACGTGAAAGGTTTAATTTCTGAGGGTTTGGTCCCAAATCTCTATTTCAATTATTTAATTTAATCGTTTATTTTATTATTTTCCTTGAAGTTACTAACGCGTGTATTTTGTTATTAGAAAGAGGTACGAGGCATCAAAGTAAGTACTTTAAGTGATTAATTGATATTATGATGTAGAAATCATGTTTACATTGTTATTATGATATTCCTAGTATCATGGCTAGGGTAACTTTAATAACAAATATTAAATATGATTGTAACGATGCTTTCTATTCTGTTCCTAATGTTAGTATCATGTTAGGGTTAAAGATTTGATTTTTATTGCTTAGTGACATGCTAGGGTTTGTTATTAATTTTGTTAGTATCATGCCTAGGATCTTGCTATTATTATGCTTTAATATTAACATGAATATGATTATGATTATAATTGCTATAATTTATGATGATTATGAATATTATTATTATTATTATTATTATTATTATTATTATTATTATTATTATTATTATTATTATTATTATTATTATTATTATTATTATTATTATTATTATTATTATTATTATTATTATTATTATTATTATTATTATTATTATTTTGATGATGATTATTTTATAATGATGATTATTATGATTATTGTAATTATTTATTCATGATATTGATGATATATTATTATGTTGCTTGATATTTTATTTATTGCTTGATTACGCCATTTATGCATGTTTAAAGGGAATCTATACTTGTAATCGCGCTTAATAAGATATTAATAATCTTGTTAGGGTAAATTTGATTATAAATTCAAGTGATCGCCAATAATAGTTTATTTGTGCATTAATATTCAACCAACATAGATAAACAGGTTTAGGGTTAACCTATTGATTGCATGTTAGTCAGGAAGCACACATGAATACGATCTGAATAAAGTAGAGGCCTATTATTAGGGCAGGTTCAATCTCTTTTAGGTTGGATTTGTACCTTCATCCCCGAACCCTTATTTGGTTCTAGACCTTATGGAGTTGACGATCTCTTGGATCGTTAAGGGGTGTAACCTTCACCCTGTGAACGGTTTACAAGTTCCTAAAACTTGTTGGCGACTCTTTTACTCTATCTTCTTCCCTTTTGGACGCCACCGTACTTTAGTGTATGATCACAGTGGGGTTTAGGCAAGGGGTTAATTCTTTAATCTATTCCCTACAGTTTTTGGCGACTCCAGTGGGGAGGATTTCTATTTTAATTCCTGAATTTGTTTCGGCAATGATTTAGAATGAGTGGATGAGACTCGAAACGTTCTAAGTATTTCATGTGCGTAATTTTGATTAACATTATTGTCATATGCATAAAAAAGATCTCATTGAAAAGACCATCCGTAATGAGTTAAAAACATAGGATTTTACACGTAGGAAATTTGAGAAATATCTTTCACAACTAGGACCGAAATAACACCGCGCGAAACTGGAAAATTTTATCGAGCACAGAAAGCTGCTGAGGCATGTGGGAAGTAGCGTCAGGGGCCAGAGCTTGGCGCCAGCATTTTAGTCGTAGCGCCAAACGCCAGTATTGGCGCCATGCGCTACAGTTAAAAGCTGGCGCCATTCTCTGTTTGCTGGCGCCAACTTCTCCCTATACCGAGCCAGAAATATGCGTTCAAATTTCGACCGGTTTTTCGTATTGTTTGCTCGATCCTACTTCCTGATTGAATTTTTTTTCTCACTTTTCTGAAACCCATATGTGTTCTACATATGGACATAACCCTCTGGGAATTCATGCTCCATCTACCCGATTGAACGCTCCGTGCAACAAAGGGTACATCCGAGATGTTGAATTCACCAAACCATGGAAGCGAGTTTTTTTCTAAAACTCGCGGTGTCCCATCCACTCGCGCCAACCCTTCACGGTTAGGCTTCTACGCGGTGCATTCGGACAATTAACCATGGACCCTATATTGACTAAACCATATCCCGAACTTTAGAGAACTAGAGCCATGGTTAGGTTGCGAACTCATTGCATCGTATTGTGCCTACTTGACTAATTGTGCATTATTTGTTGTGCATACTCTATGTGATTTTTCTTAACCGTTTGTTTGACTTGTGTTAAGACTAAATAAACTGATTAATGACTAAAGGACTTTGTTTAATTAATTAATTAATTAATTTGAGCTAATAAATAAATATAAAATCGAGTCATAGTTCCTTTAAGTCAACCCGGATTTTTATTCCCGTATACTGCACAAACGTCAACTTGTTTTGGTCATATCCGGAGTTATAGGATGAACTACGAGTCGTACAACCTATGGATCTGTAGCCCCGAGTTTTATCTTTAATTTGGCGTTGGTTTCATCCAAATCAGAGTCACAGATAAAACGTTATGACTAAAATACCACAGTCTCTCCAGTTTAATGCATATACGTGAAGTTTTAACTTAGTCTTTGCTTGAGTCTAGTTACATAGTCTAGCCACATGGTCATGACAAGAGTCTTAACATGTCACCTACACTCACTAGTCTTAGCACACACTTTGAGTACACATCACCATGACCATGTCTTAGGTTCATGCATGAGTCGGTCTTTTTCCGTCATTTGAGTCGGGGGGTACATTCTATTCCTAATTCTTCATATCCCTCCATCTACATCATTTTCCTTCACATTCTATTCCAATCTTTCTTCACATACTCCTTCCATTTCATGTTTAATAGAGTTTGAGTCAAATAATTAACAATAAGTATCCCCAAATTCCTTTTCCACAGTACTTGGTCGAGGAGAAAAGGGCGATTAATCAAGGACAACCTCTTTATTCAAGTCTCGCTTTTTGATAAACCAATTCGTCAAAAGAGGAAGGCTAAGAAGATAATGGCAACTCAAGAAGAAGTCAATGAGCTTAGGAACCAATTGGTTACCGTGACTGAGACACTGAAGCTACTGACACTCAAGATTGATAACCCTGCGAAGCAACAACAAATGAACCTCATGCAAGAGAGTCTAAGCAAGCTATCTAGCGACTATAAATTTCAGGGCATGAGTTCACAAGGGGTCTCGCTGGACAAGGAACTTCTTCCCCATAAGTTCAACGCCACTGACATCCCTAAATTCAAGGCAACAGATAACCCTTACTTCCATTTAAGAGCTTTCGAAACTATAATGAACATTAAGGGTATCGATAAGAAGGTTTTCCCCTCTCTGTTCCCACTATCTCTTGAAACCGTTTTTCCAACAATGGTTCTTCTCCCTTGACAAGGAGAAAACCTCTACCTGGGAATCGATAGTAAATGCTTTTGTTGATAGATACAAGTGCAATAATCAGGTTGAAACCGATCATAGACAACTTGAGATGCTAAGACAAAAAGAGAATGAAGGTTTTACTTCTTTCTTTAATAAGTGGAGGGAAACTTCCGCTAAGATGATTGAGGTCCCCACCGAAAAGGAGTCTGTGAGGATGTTTATCAAGAATCTCCAAGAGAAGTATTCGAAGCACTTAAAATATCAACACAATCTGAATACTTTCAAGGCCGTTTATGACATCGAAATTGAAATCGAAGATGACCTCGCAAAGCAAAAAGCTACTAACAATAGTAACCACGGTGGCTGGAAAGGAAAAAAGAACGACAATCCTTCTTCTTCCGAAAACGCCCACTCTAGTAATAATGTTAGTGCCTTTGACCATAATGGTGTCTTAGCCATGGACAATCAAGGATCTAAAAGGAAACCCAGGCGAGAGTTTACACCCATTGGAATGACCTACGATGCTGCTTTCGATCGTCTCTATGATCGAGGATTAATCAAACCTATTGGCCCTACCGAGGATCCAACACCAGAAAATCGTTCTTCGAGATGGAATCCAAACTCCTATTGCAAGTACCATCGAGGAAACGGTCATACTACTGATGAATGCTACAGGTTTCAAAATCTCATTCAAGATCTCATAGAGGCAAATAAGATCCCATTGCCTCTAGCTAGCGAGAAGACTGGATGATGTCGGAGCAAACAACACAAGACAGAGGCGAGCTTCAACAACAAGATTTCATGACCTCTTTTTCTATTTCTTTTTCATTTTTTCCTTTCCCCAATAAGTCTAGCATAGGCACCTTTATATTCTCCTTAGATTAATTTTTAGATTATTTCTCTTTCTTTTCTTTTAATAAAATGAGCATTTATTTTCTTGCATATGACCATTTCATTGCATTGCATCAAAAAAAAAAAAAAAAAAAAAAAAAAACACCATGTCGAATTAAGCATAAGGTATACCAATGATTTGAGGCACCCCTTGTAGCCACATCATATTACCTTTCACCCTTCAAATATGCAATCCTTTCTTCATAAACCACCTTGAGCCTCATCTAACGATAGACCCTTCTTTTTTCAACCCATATCTACCTAACCTTGGGATGGGATGGTGTGCAACTTATGCAATTTTCAATTTCATAAAAAGCTTGAGTGACTTCAAAAGATTAAAATAGCAAAAATAAGCAAAAAATATATAATAAAAGTGTACAAAAGAGCAAGTGTTCCAATGTCTTTGATATGAAAATATCTTCGATAAGAACACGTCTCAGATTGCGTCTCTTATCGAGTGCTCGGTACCGTGCCTGAGAAACATGAATGCCAAGTGAGTGATAGACCGCATGATCGGGATTGCCCACGCTTATAAAAATAAAATAGATGCTAAAGCAAAAGATAAAAGAGAGCTAAAAAAGAGTAAAACCTCAAGCAAAAAAAATATAAAGATTCAAAAGCAAGGTTATTGCACACCTTGGGGGCTTATCTAGGGTCTTGAGCCTTTATCCTTTTCTTCTTTCAAACCTTTAGCCTAACCACGTTACAACCCTTAAAAAGACCTTTTTGAGGTATACACATACTTGTGCGAGGTTCGTCTAGAGCTATGTTCGGCCTGATTCCTAACGGATACGTAGGCAACCTCACATCGAGGTGCGGCCGTAATAAACATGCATTCATATTCACATTCACACACTTACACCATGATCATATCAAGGGATCTCCTATGCTCATCCCTATTCTTAGAGCTAGACTTGGGGGCTTGATCCTTACATCATTAGCTTACCTAGCCTAGGAGTCACCACCATTTGACTCTTTTAACAAATAATATCTTCCCACACACTTAGCTCTTGCGGCCTAACTTTAGTGTCACTTTCACACACATCACACATACATGACTAAATATACTTCCCTTAGGAACCCTTTGTCATGAAATCTTAACACAACGTTGAAGCATGCCTTGTCATATCAACATCACTCATCAATCATAATTGTCATTGCATAACGAAGTATGAAGTGCTTAGCCTCCGTGCCTAAGTTACCCAAATACTTTCATCATGGAGTCAACAGTTGAGATAGCCTAAGATGGATTAATCCTTGCACCTTGAGAGATATTATCAAACAACATTTGACTAAGCTCATTCAACATGCATCTTCAAACTTTCGATTCTTTTCGCGTCTTTCTTTTTCGGGAGAAAGTCGGTACCCTCCACAAAAATGACGGAAAATTTTTGCCATTTTGCATTTTCGAGTCGCACAATCATAATACAATGCACACACGGGTCACGAGTCACACTTGTCGTTTTACTTTGAGTCGAGTCAACCTCGAGTCAATCACAGCGAGTCAAGTTTATGCCTTGAGTCGTGTCAAGTCAATGAGTCAAGCAATATTAAACCTTAGGTCAACCCTAAGATAATTAAAGAAATTGGCAAAGTTCTATAGTCAATATAAATACAGGTGCAGCAGAATAGGGAAGACCCTACTCCAATTCCTGGCGCCAGAGATATTTCAGCAGCGACAGAGCTCGAAGCTTCTCAGAAAGGTGATTTCGATCTCATACAACAATTTCGGGTTCCTTGGTACGCCAGTTAGCCCCTATAAGCAATTTGACATGATTAAGTAGTCAGTTTGATTACAATCAGAATAAGTGGTCGACCTGATGAAAGATCGTCTCACTTAGCTTAAAGCGCCTAAGAATTGGCTCATCACGGAAACACCGACATACTGGTTTTAGCGGAAACAAAGTTCAGGCGAGCTTTAGAGATCAACAAGTGTTGGTCTTCGGAAATTTTTCTTCGGAATATTATCGCAACAAACATTCAATCATCGAAGCTCTATTGTTCAGAGACGCGTGAACATTATCATCAAAGCTCTTTGCTCCAAAGACGCGTGGGCATATTATCAAAGCTCTATTGTTCAGAGACGCGTGAACATCTCCATCAAAGCTCTTTGCTCCAGAGACGCGTGGGCATATTATCCAAGCTCTTTTGTTCAGAGACGCGTGGGCATATTATTCAAGCTCTTTTGTTCAGAGACGCGTGAACATTTCCATCAAGCTCTTTTGCTCTAGAGACGCGTGGGCATATCATTCAAAAGCTCTTTTGTTCAGAGACGCGTGGAAATATCATCAAAGATCTCCTATTTTCAAGCTCTTTCGCCCAGAGACGCGTGGACATATTTCACAAAAAAAGAAGCTCATTGTTTAGAGGCGCGTGAACATATCCTAAAAAAAAAAAGAAGCTCTTTGTTCAGAGACGAGTGAACATCAAAACAGCAAGGTGGCGTTCCCTAGATTGTGGAAAGTTGTCACAAACAACTGATTATTGTTTCAAGAAAAGCAATCTTCGATGGTATTCCCTTGGATGTGGAATACTATCATAGCGGAGGAAGATAGTTTCAGGCGAAGCAATCTTCTAATTTGGAAGCAGTTATGGGCGTAGCGGTTTTCAAGCGGGATGGCATTCTCTAGCTTGTAGGAGGTCATCAAAACAATCGGTTACTTTCAGAGACGTGTGCTCGACGGTGCAAGATACGCGTTTCTTAACTCTTTTATCTGTTTAACTAACGTAAGTTTGCAGGTATCGGCGTTACAAGATTGGTTTAGGATCGCAGAACGTTCTGAATCATTCTCCGTCTCTATCGATACTTTGACTTTTGTTTTCGAAACTTGCGCTTCTCCAAACTCAGTCAAAGTGGGGGCTTTTGTAGACACCCATTTGTGTCTCCCCAAAACCAAACCCGGTGATGAGTACCTTTCACGTCGAATCATAATCGAATGAAGTGAAAGTGTGGAAAGTCTAGTGTTGCGAATAGTTTTAATTTCTTTTCTCTTCTCTCTGTTTTTGAAAACTTATTTTTAAGAAAACAGCCAATCCATTTTGGTTGGTCCATGATATGGGTCCAATAGTAGTGTAGTTGGATGGGTCTTGCAAAGGGCTTTCCAACGATATATTATAAGCCCAATTCCGATGAATATTGAGAAAGTTATGGCCAATTTACTAAACTGGACCCGGTTTGAGCTTTATATACGGCCCAATGATCTAGGGGAGGGCCTAATATGATTTATCATTCCTAATGCAATTAGGAATGGTTTTAGTCTTCTAGATTCTTCTAGAAGGATCTTTTCATTCCTAATTCAATTAGCATTGATAAATTGACTTTTGTTGACTTTTCGGAGTTTTAATTAAAATCAAATAGCATTTTCGAGGAAATTATATGATTTTATCCTCCAGTATGGAAAACTTATCTAACTTTCGAAAACGCGTTAAAAACATGCCTGGTGCCTGACTCCAGGCATTGGCGCCTGGAATCAGGCTTGGCGCCTGGCGCCAGCCATTGGCGCCTGGTGCTAGCCATTGGCGCCTGGCGCCAATTAGCTGGTGCTGGCGCCAGCTCTGTTTTGCGTGCGCCATCCTCGTTTTGCGTGTGCCAAGTGCTATGTTTTGATATTTTATCTTTTTGGCTTATTTCTCTATAAATAATGTATTAAAAACTCCATTTTGATTCATCAACAATCAGTTTTAATTAATATTGACCTACAATCAGTTTTCATTCGCAATCATTAATTCTCTAGTTCTCTCTTAATCATTCACCAACTCTCATCAAGATTTTCTTGATTATTTTCTCTCTCTCTTTTTCTAAACTAGTCGTTTCTCAAATACAAAATTCCGCATTCACAAGACTTAGATACACCTAGCCATATTCGAAGTTGCCTTCGCCCTAGACGTGAAAGGTTTAATTTCTGAGGGTTTGGTCCCAAATCTCTATTTCAATTATTTAATTTAATTGTTTTTTTTTTTATTATTTTCCTTGAAATTACTAACGCGTGTATTTTGTTATTAGAAAGAGGTACGAGGCATCAAAGTAAGTACTTTAATTGATTAATTGATATTATGATGTAGAAATCATGTTTACATTGTTATTATGATATTCCTAGTATCATGTCTAGGGTAACTTTAATATCAAATATTAAATATGATTGTTACGATGCTTTCTATTCTCTTCCTAATATTAGTATCATGTTAGGGTTAAAGATTTGATTTTTATTGCTTAGTGACATGCTAGGGTTTGTTATTAATCTTGTTAGTATCATGCCTAGGATCTTGCTATTATTATGCTTTAATATTAACATGAATATGATTATGATTATAATTGCTATAATTTATGATGATTATGAATATAATTATTATTATTATTTTGATGATGATTATTTTATAATGATGATTATTATGATTATGTAATTATTTATTCATGATATTGATGATTTATTATTATGTTGCTTGATATTTTATTTATTGCTTGATCACGCCTTTTATGCATGTTTAAAGGGAATCTATACTTGTAATCGCGCTTAATAATATATTAATAATCTTGTTAGGGTTAATTTGATTATAAATTCAAGTGATCGCCAATAATAGTTTATTTGTGCATTAATATTCAACCAACATAGATAAACAGGTTTAGGGTTAACCTATTGATTGCATGTTAGTCAGGAAGCGCACATGAATACGATGAGAATAAAGTAGAGGCCTATTATTAGGGCAGGTTCAATCTCTTTTAGGTTGGATTTGTACCTTCATCCCCGAACCCTTATTTGATTCTAGACCTTATGGAGTTGACGATCTCTTGGATCGTTAAGGGGTGTAACCTTCACCCTGTGAACGGTTTACAAGTTCCTAAAACTTGTTGGCGACTCTTTTACTCTATCTTCTTCTCTTTTGGACGCCACCGTACTTTAGTGTATGATCACAGTGGGGTTCAGGCAAGGGGTTAATGCTTGAATCTATTCCCTACAATCAGCTAAATGATAGCTAATATTAGCTAACATATGGATGTCATCATCCAACACCTAACTAATATAAACTAACATATAACTAATATAAGCTAAGAGGTGACTGATATCATCCAACACCTAGTTGATATCAGACAACAAATGGTTATAATATCATCCACTGATATCAGCTAACATATGAATGCTATCATCCAACACGTAAATAATATCAGCTAACATATGAATAATATCATCCAACAGCTAAATGATATCAGCTTACATATAGTTGATATCATCCAACACATAATTGATATAAGAAAACAAATGATTGATATCTAATGGGCATTAAAACGGTCGCACATTCCACACTCAATCAAACTCACTTATAAACAAACATCCTACAAACCAAGAATAATGACAAGTAAGAGTTCGGTCCACAAGGAACGGGATATGGTTGCTAAAGATCTTAACACTTAAGCTAATTCGAAGTCATTGGTGAATTGGGGGTTTGTCAAGTAGACAAAAAAAAATTATGGTTCTAAAGCGATGTATTAAAGACACTATGGAATGGGATTCACTCAACCAAGGCAATTAGGCAAACGGGGAGTAAAATAGACAAGATCACTACTAGAAATAGGGTTATTTCCGACGGATTGGTTCCGATGGACACGTAAATCCGTCGGAAAACCCTGAAATTCCGACGGATTTTTATTCCGTCCGACAGATTGCTTTCCAACGGAATATTCCTTCGAAAAATTAATTTTCCGACGGAAATTTCCATCGGAATATATTTAAAAAAGAAAAAAATAAACCGAAACCCTAACCCCCCTTTTTTATCTCAGCCGCCGTTACCCCTTCTCATTCTCTCTCCTCCTCTTACCTTCTTCAGTTCTTTTCCCTCTCTACTCCTTCTCTCTCTCTCTCTCTCTCTCATCTCCTCCTCCCTCCTCTGTCTTTCTCGAATTCCTTTCCCTCCTCTTCTCTTGTCTTCTTCGCCCTCCTCTCTCTCTTGTTCTCCGTCCTCCTCTCTCTTGTTCTTCGTCCTCCTCTCTCTCTTGTCATTCTCGAAGGTATACTATCAAATTCTTGGTTTTACGGTCAAATTCGACCTTGAAATCCCTAGATCTAGAGGTTTCATGGTTGAATTTGGCCGTATTAAACCAAATTCGAGATGAAAGTCGAAAGTTCGGTCGTATTAAAGTATGTTTTGTGTTTTTTTTTTTGTTAATTTTTGGGTTTGAGGTTGGTGGTTTGCAATGTTGTTGTTAATTTTAAGATTTTTGGGCTAATTTTCGATTTTTGGTGTTAATTTTCGATTTTGTTGTTAATTTTAAGATTTTTGGGCTAATTTTTGTTTTTTTGGTTTTAATTTTTGATTTTGTTAATTTTAAGATTTTTGGTCTAATTTTTGTTTTTTGGTGTTAATTTTCGATTTTGGGGGATTTTTCGTTTTGTTGGGGTTGATTTTTGTGTTTATGGGTTTAATTTACTGGTTTGTGGTGGTTGTGTGTGGTGTTTAATTTACTGGGTTTGTGGTGGTGGTGTATGTCGGTGGTTGTGTGTGATGGTGGTGTGTGTCGGTGGAAGTGTGTGGGTTTGTGGTTTGGGTAAGTGTGCAGTGGTTCTCGGGTGGTTGGAGGTGGTTAAACGTCGTGCCGGTGGTGGCGCGACGTTTTTTTTAATTGCATAAATGCACTTTTCGACGAAATTCCCGTCGAAAATTTCCGACGGACATTTCCGGTGCCTAAAAAAAACCGCACCGACGAAAAAAGGTGGTTTTTCCTACGATGCGGTTTCCGACAACCATTTCCGACGGAATTTCGTCGGAAACTCCTTTTCTGATGGATTTCAGGGTGTTTCCGACAGAATTTTTCCGTCAGAAATGGGCCTATTTCTAGTAGTGGGTATAGAAAGGACTATATGTAAGATCAACCTCATGCAATTAGGAAACAACTCACACTACTAAACTTAGATTCCTCATTAGTTTAACAATAAAAGATACATAATCAAATGGCAATAAGTAATGCCATGCTTCATTCACATTTCCAAGTAAAACTAAGCATATCATGCTATCAAGCTCCTAAATCAAGGGTAGCCAATCCTATCATGAAGAACTAACAAGCAATTTCATACAATCAATTTAATTGCAATACAAGCATCAATGCTACTCCCACATTTGCATAACTAACCTAAAAGGTTGAGCTTCACCCAACCCTAGCAAGAAGACTACTCACAACTCATATTCATCAACATGCAAACAAGTATTAGGGTTCTAACTACTTCAATAATTGAGGAAAAGTGGTTAACAATTGAATTCACTATCATCCAACAACAAATTATCAAGAACTAAAAGGATTCAAGTAACATGAAAATACCAAATAAAATCATTAAGTAGAAGAAGGTTGAAGAAATTACTAATTGAAGCTTAAAATGTTGAATACAAAGTGCCAAACATTGATAATAACTCTTGAATTTCGCTAATACATTGATTTGATTTGATGAAAACTAAGCTAAATTAACTAAGAGGAATGTTTCAAACTAAGAGGAGTTTCTAAAAACTTGGCTACTGTTGTCTAGGTCACAAATGAGCTAAAGGGGAAGTATTTATACTCCCCAAAACACAGAGGTAAATCCGTCAAAATAAAACGGATAATGTAGGGAATATTTCAAGCATCCCACACTTGAGCCCCACTGTGATCATACACTTAAGCATGGTGGCGTCCAAAGGGAAGGAAGCTAGATTAAAAGAGTCACCAACAAGTTTTAGGAACTTGTAAACCGTTCACAGGGTGAAGGCTATACCCCTTCACGGTCCATGATATCGCTAACTCCATAGTGGTCCTGAACCATGACTGGTTATTCGGGAATGAAGGTACAAATCCAACCTAAAAGTGATTGAGCCTGCCCTAAAAATCGGCCTCTACTTTATTCTTCTCATATTCATGTGCACTTTCTGACTAACATACAATCAATAAGTTAACCCTAAACTTGTTTAATCTATGTTGGTTGAATATTAATGCACAAACAAAACTATTATTGGCGATCACTTGAATTATAATCATATTAGCCTAAACAAGATTATTAATTATCTTATTAAGCGTGATAACAAGTACAAATTCCCTTTAAACATGCATAAAATGCGTGATCAAACAATAATAATAATAATATCAAGAAACAATCATCATCATAATAATAATATTCTCAATCTCATGAAAGCATAATAATATTATTAGCAAGATCCTAGGCATGATACTAACAAGATTATTAACAAATCCTAGTATGTCACTAAACAATAAAAATTAAAGTTTTATCCCTAACATGATATTAGAAAGAATAGGAAGCATCATAGAAACATACATGATATTAGAAATATTAGTTATTACCCTAAACATGATACTAGGAATCATAAAGACATCATAACATGATACTAGGAATTAAAATAATTAAAGCATTTTTTCTATATCAAAAGAATAACAAAGTAATTAAATTATTTACTTGGATGCCTCATATCTCTTTCTAATAAAAAATTACACGCGTTAGTAACTTCAAGGAAAATATTAAATCAAACAATTAAATTAAATAATTGAAATAGAGATTTGGGACCAAACCCTCAGAAATTATCAACCTTTCACGTCTAGGGCAAAGGAAACTTCGAACTTGGCTAGGTGTTTCTAGAACTCGTGAATGTGGAATTTGTAAGAGGGAAGGTTTAGAAAAAGAATAGAGAGGGAATAAGCTTCTAGCTTTAGAGAAAAGAGAAAATAGAAATTGTGAATTGTTGATGAATAAAAACGGGGAGATACGACCCCTATTTATAAGAAAATAGTCGGGAATAAATAGAAACAAATTAGAATTTGGATCGGAATAAAACTGACTCCATGTCGCGAGAGACAGAGCCTGTCGCCATGCGAAAGGAATCACGCATGGCGACAGGCCTTGTCGTTTGGCGACAGGCTTGTCGTTATGCGACAATTTAAAAGATAAACGCGCTTTTAGTACAGAATCCTTTTCTTAATGTAACTAAGCGATTACAACTCCGTTTTATCAATTTTAGATTAGATTTTATCATAATAAAGCACTTGTTTTATTCAAACCAAATTCATTATTTTTCTAAAATATTAATTATCACTCCTAATGGCATTAGAACTCAAAATAACCTTTTAGACTATTCTAGAAGACTATAATCAATCCTAATAATTTTAGGAATAATATTTAATAGGGCCTCCACTAGATTATAGGGCCATAAAACCATTTTAGACCCAAATTAGTATTTGGACCATAACTTCCTCATTATTCATCGGAATTGGGCTTATAATATATCATTGGAAAGCTCCTTATTACGAGCCTAACCCAACTACATTATTAATGAACCCTTATCATGGACTAAGTTAAATTGGACTAACTATTTTCATAAATAGAGTTCTTTTTTAAAACATAAAGAATGATTTTTATTAAAACAAACACATCGCAAGACTTTTCACACTTTCACCTCATTCGATAATCAAGCTATGTGAAAAGTATTCATCATTGGGTTTAGTTTTGGGGGAGACACAATTGGGTGTCTACAGATACACGGCGAGGAGCGCCTGCTCCACAATGAGGAGCGCCTGCTCCACAATGAGGAGCGCCCGCTCTTGGGTGTTGCACGCCCTCTTTAGCTTGCTTCAGTGAAAGGCAGATTTGAAGGTGCCTAGGAGGAGCGCCCGCTCCTCACTGGGTGCACGCCCGTTCCCTTGTTCCACAGCATAGAAAGAATTGAACTTCAAAGGGAGGAACGCCCGCTCCTGGTTGGGAGCACACCCGCTCCTCACAGGGTCTGAATTAGGCAGATTGGGACTTAAGTTGAGGAGCAACGACTCCTGGAGAGGTGCACGCCCGCTCCTCATAGGGTCTAAATTGGGAAGATTGGGACTCAAGTTAAGGAGCGCCCGCTCCTGGAGAGGTGCAAGCCCGCTCCACCAGGAGCGGGCTCTCCTTTCTCTATTTCCTTGCCTTGAATGCATATATACCACGCTTTGAATGCTTGTCAAATTGAGTCATAAAACCTGCAAAACATGGAAAAACACAAACAAAGAGGGGACAAGGCCGAGATAAAATATTTTCATTCAAAAACGGGTTAGAAAGAGGGGAAAACATTGCAAAATCAGATTTAAATCAACACCATATGTGGTCACATAAACCACTTATCAATATCATCCAACACCTAATTGGTATCAGATAACAAATGATTGATATATATCATCCAACACCTAATTGAAATCAGCTAACATATGGATGACTTTTTTTCTTTTACAAGAAGAAAAAAGATGTCATTAATGAAAGATAGCCAAACTACATTTACAAAAAATTTCTAGGAAATCGACAATTCCAACACAAGTACAAATCACCTTAGAACTAGTTACATTGCAGATTCAATGATCGCTTTAATAAAAAACTTTATCTAAAGTAATACAATTTGTGAGTTAGCACTAATTTGGTTTGAGATGCACGGATGAATAGTTGTTTGGGTGCAAACTCATATGACATTTTGGATACTTCCAAAGATTATGAAACCCTAAATCTTCAATCTTTGACAGACGAACAAACAAAGAAATTAAGCCGAATAGAATAAAGGAAAAATACACTTTAATAATCCCTACTATTGGCGATTTGCTTCTAATAATCCCAACTAAGGTTTATTATCTAATAATCTCAACTATACTATGAGTTTGTCTTTATTAATAGTCCCAATGGTTGGTAACCGGTTGAAGGGTAAATTTTTTTTGTTTGTTTTTTAAAAGCCATGTGCCAACACGTTATTAGTCTAAAATAAGAAAAATTAAAAATTAAAAAACTCCTAAAAACATCAACCACCAGCCACGATCCACCCCACCACCTAAACATAACTGCGCCACCTATTAATCGTTTGACGCCGCCTGATACCGCAACAACATCACCAACTACAACCGCACAAATCTAGTTGCTCCTCCAATTCACCCAATTGTTCTTGTAATTCAACCACCACAACAGCCACCAATTTCCTCAACAATTGAACCACCACGAAACAGTAATTCCACCTCCAATAACCACAATTCACCACAAATTACATCAATTTTAATCACCAATCGTAGCAGTTGTGTGAGTTGGTGCGGTGAGTGAGGGTAGGGGAAACAGGGAGTTGATGTTGTTGGGTAAGGTGTGTTGGAGTCTAAGGAGTGTGGCTAGTGATCTTGCAACGCAACTTATGGTGTTGTGATGGAAGTTGGTGGCTAGTGGTATGGTGTTGTGATGTTGGTGTGGTGCTTTGAGGCAGCAGGGGATAGCAATGAGTTGGTGTTGGCAGTGAGTTTTGAGGGTTAGGAGGTTTGGCCGACCGTTTTCAGGGGTTAGGGGAAGCGGTCGACCATTCACCGGTGGGCTAGGGGTTTTGTATAATGTTTTTGTAATACCCCATATTTTATTGTATTTTATATATTATTTATTTAATTAAAATATATTTTGGGTCAAACTATTTAAATTTTTGGATTATAAATAAAACAAGTTTCAATATTTGGGTCAATAAGTATTTAATCCAAATATAGCCCATCTTCATATTAAACCCAATCATCCTATTTTTATATTTGGGCCAACTTTTTAATCTTCCAAGTCTATAATTCTTATATGCCCAAAATTTACCCTATCTACTCTACACTATAAATACTCCTTCAATCCCCAAAATTTGCCACACAAAAAGTCAAGTAGTCAAAACCTATTCTCTTTTCTTTTTCTTTTTCTTTCTTTCTTTCCTCCTTTCTTGTTTTTCTTGCGTGGGGATTTCAAGAGTTTCAACTCTTTGGAGTTGTTGATGTTGCTGCCATGTGGCGCCACCAAGGACCCCCACGTCATCCTGCCAGCGACCACCAGCCGACCACCACCCTCGTGACACCTTCCTTCTCTCCTTCCTCTTTTATATTTTAATAGTTATGATATGTATATAACATGGGTTTTGGTTTTAATTGTTCAAATCATGTTTAATTAGTCTTATTATCATATTTTAAAGGTTTTAATTTATATTTTCAGATTATTATCATGATTATTGTTTTCAGATTTTGATATGATTAAAGTAAGGGTTTCTAATTTATTAAAGACTTGATTTTTTAGGGTTCTTATACTAATTGATTTGGGGCTTTTGTATACCTAATAATTTTATTAATTAATTGGGCATAAAAGTATGTTTTAATAAATTTTTTAAGGGAGTTTTAATCAAATAATGTTGCTGAAATTTTATATAAAGTAGTAAAATTGTGATTTTAATGAAAGGGTTTAAATACCCATTAAAGAAGAGTTTAATTAGGAGTTTTTAAATAATTTTCAGATTATTTAGAGTGAATTAAAGTGAGTTTAAGTTGCTGAAAATTGTGTATACAAGGGTAATTAATATAGTGTTATTGTCCCTTTATGTAGGAGACTTGGTTTGGGAATTGTTGTAGTGTACTCGGCTATTTTAAGAGCTTATTTAGGGTACGTTCGCGTACTTAGCATATTTATGGGTGATGTAGTAGCATGCTAGGTTTGGTTAATTGAACTACAAGTAGTATCATGCTAAGATTTATGTTAGGAATTATGGATTTTGATGTTGGTGATTGAATTATGAAGTATGATTTATTTGTGATGGATTATGGATTGGAAAATTATATTATTGGCATGTTTTATATGAACTACACTTTTATTTATGGCATGTTAGAATGCATGTTTTTATTAAACTACGTTACATATTTAATTTGGTTTAGAATATTGAAAAGAAATTTTATTACGGTTCATATAATTTTTATGGATGCTATAAGCATGGGAAATGAGCTATGAAAGTGTCTATGTACGTACACGAGGAATAAATTGAATGTGGGTGTCTTAGTGCACTTAAGGTGTTTTAACACCGAGGGATAGGATTTGCGACGCTTTATGCGTTTAAGGTGTCTTTGACACCGAGATAAATTTAAAAAGGGTTCAACATTATATATTATGTGGTCACTAATTATTCAAGAATTAAATTGGTACGTTGTTTGTTTGAATAATTATTGTGGATTGCATAATTATAGTTAAGAGTCATCACCAAGTCTAATAATATGTAAATAACGTAAAGTGAAAGAGATTATGCACCAAAACTCTTGGAACGTATATACCTTGGGTATGAACACGTACATGGGGGAGTTATGGGATTTTATATTTAACCATAACTTCTACTAGAGTAATGGACGCTGTACATTCCTTTTATTTATTATTATGCGCAGGAATTCTGCCACTTACGAGTGGTTATTTGATGCTAGCACGGTTAGCTCCCGTGTTAGAAACCTCAATTATTAGGGGAGGTTGGTTGGAAAACTCGTTCGATACGTAATCAATGCTAAATAAATTATTTAGTGACTAGTTGAAAAGTTTTATTGAATGTTGTGTGCTTGTATACAGTTGCATTGAGGTAAGTGTGTGTTGATAGGTGAGAGCATGTTAGTGTGTTTAAATACGCGTATGTACTCAGCTTTGTTGATTGTGTGTTTGTTTGTTTATTGGCCTTGTATTTACATTGGCCCTATGATGACCCATTGTTAATGGAGAGTAGTGCGTGGAAACAAGTAGAGCGGAAGCTTTTCAGGTGATTGAAGCATATTCATGACGGGGCATGAGTGAAAAGCAAATCATGCTAGTTTCTATTAGTTAATGATGTGTTTAATGCTTTGATTAGTTATGATTATTATTATTATGTGGTACTAACGCAAAGTCTTGGATTTGGTTTGGTTTTAATAAGGGCCTACAATGGTTCAAGTTGTTGGTTGATTTTATTTAACTTCGTTTGGTTTTGACTTTACTTTCATTTGATTGACTTTTAAGTTGACTTGATTGAATGGTTTTGAAGTTAGTCTTCCGCTGTGTGTCTTTAATAGTTGCCTTAGCTCTCTTCGCAATGGCGGTAATATCTTAGATTTTCCAAATTCGAGTTTTAAAGAGTAAAACAGGCATTTTAAAGGACGGGAATTTCTAGGGTGTTACAGTTTCACGGTGTGAGGGGTGGTGGCTGTTAAGATTTTGGACTTTTTTTTTAAAAAAATTTCAACCAATTACGTGTTACATGTGTATTGGTTACCTTTTAACAAGTTTTTCACTTGGTGTTGACCGGTTGAGATAATTGGAGGCAAAGTCATAGCATAGTTGAGAATATTAGTAACAACACCTTAGTTGAGATTATTAGAAGTAAATCACAAATAGTTGGATCATAAAGATGATCCATTTATTGAAAGCAATGAAAAAGTTTTTTGGGGCTTAGCTTACCACCAGTAAAAACATCGATGGAAGCCCCTACAAAAATTTACAATGGAGACCAGAAGAAAACAGATGAAAGAGAAAGAGAGGAAATAAGAAGAGTGAAGGAAAACCTTAAAAAAAAAAGCAGAAAAATCTAACAATGGAGGCTATCTAGAAAAACCCTCTCAATGGAGAAAACCTAGAGGGAACAAAAAACACCCTCCCAAGGAGAAAACCTAGAGGGAACTCGTTTTTTTTTTTTTTGGGTAACCCGACACCTAAAAAATATCAGCTAACATATGAATAATATCATCCAACACCTAAATAATATTAGCTAACACTTGGATGATATACTTTTAATCCATAACAAGGAAAATATCATCCAATAGTAGCATAGTATCCTCTATTCTATAGAAATCTCATCTATTCCTGATTATAAATTCCGATGACCTAATTTCACCGGATAACCAAGAATTTTCTGGCGAAATCCCCGATTAATAAAACTTAACTCACTACGGAGCAGATCAGATTATGAACTTGAAAAAAGCATTTTTTTTTTTTTTTAATAATTAGCACCTACAATTTGTTGTTTTAGGAATAATCACCTACATTTTTTTTAATTAAAGTTTACCATCTACATTTTATGAAAATGATAAAACTTCCCATCATTTTGAAAGATGGCGTCATGATGGGGCCCACAAATGGTCTTCCCCCTCATTTTCCCTCCTTTTCCCTATTCCTCTTTCGATATTCAGTCTTTCTTCTTCACTCCTTTTTAATTTTGCACAAATACTAAAATCAAATTGCTAAAATAAAAAATTATCATTTCAAAATTCATTGTTTGTTTTTCGAATCTCCAATGCGGTTACGAAAAAAGGTATGTCTACTAAATTCATGTTCTAAACGACTTAAATTAGGGGTTTTTCAATTGATCTAAGATTTAATCAATTTGGAAATTTGATTATGTTGTTGAAATCAATCAATTAGAACTAGAGTTTAATTAATTTTTGTTTAGTTGAAATAAAATTGAAAACCCTAAACCCATAATTCAATGCAATTGAAAAACCCCAAATTAATCCCAAACCCTAAACCAGTAATTAAATTTCCAAATTAAAAACCCTAAATCGATAATTAAATTCTCAAAGTGAAAACCCTAAACCCAGTAATTAAGCAAACATACCTTTTTTTTGTGTGGAATCAATGGAGTGGTGAAGCAAGCGAGGATTACGACATTCTCCTAAACATCCCAATAGTTTGTGTTTTTGGATACACTTAAATAAATGCAAAAACTAGATTAGAGATCGCAAAATATAGAACGGTTACCAAAGATAGGCGTTCTCCAGAAGAATATAGAACGTATTGATATAAGAGGCGTTATGTATGTAAATACATATGGAACGGTTAGCATAGTTAACCGTTCTCTATTTCTTTTTACTGAAATAATTTTAAAAAATAATTAATTATTATAGATTATATAGAACGATCATCTTAACAACCGTTTTGTATTGAATTAATTAATTGGTTTTTTTAATTATTAGGAGGAAAAAATATACGGAGTAATAATTTGCCCAAATTAATTAAAGATGGCTAAAACGAATATTAAAGCGCATGCTCAATTTCACTTTCACGTTCATTTTCACTTTCACTTTAACTAATACTTTTAAAAAAAAAGTATTACATGTGTTTATTGCTGCGTGAAACCTCCATATAGTATAACCTTCAACCTCCATACGATGATTGTTCGCCATACCGCCGCACCACCGAATCACTGGCACACAACTTCTGAGCACCGCACCACCCGTACTCCGCTGAGGTAGGTTCGAATTTTCTTGTTATAGAGTAATTGAATTTTGATTATTTGTCAATCGAAGCGCATGAATCATTTGAATTATGAAGGAAACATAATTAAATTCATAGTTTTCATCTATTAAACTAATTTGCAATTTGAATTTTAGGTGATTGAAAAAAAACTTCAAAGTTCTAGTTTTAGGGTTAAATTCAATCGATTGTTTGTATGCAAATATTTCAGTTGAATTGCAGTAAGTTCAATTAGATTACCCTTAATTTCGTCGAATTTACATTTATTTCAATAGTAATCAAAATAATATTGTAATACCCCGTATTTTCATACGTATTTTATAATTAATTAATTAACAATTATTTTATAAAAAAGGTATTTTAGTAAATTCATTATTTGGGGCCAAAATAATATTTGAATTTTGGCGCCAAATATAAGTATTTATTCATTTAAATAATTAATTATTTTCGGATTTCTAAATTAATAATATAGGTTTAATTATCTTTTTAAGGTCAGTCCATATTTTACTAACTATTTCAAGAGAAATATTTAATATACATTATTTATTTAACTAATTTTGATATTATCTAAAATATTTATTTATTTAATTATTTTATTATTATTGATTGTTATCACTTTAGTTTGTTAATTATTATATTTTAAATTAACCTCTAACTTTCTTCTTCATTATCTCATTTTGTTCCTATATTTCTTCTCCCAACTATATGTATATCCATTTAAATTTTCTTATCTTTTAACCCAAATATTAATCTAGATTTAATTTGATTCAAGTACCTTAACAACCCCAAAAAAACTTATCACATTTTCTAGTAATCATATCACACCTTAAACTCTATCCTTTCTACACCCTCAACAATATAAATAGACCCTTAATTCTTCCCACTTATTCACACCAATTCTCTACTTTTCTTCTCCTCTTTTTACACAAATCATCCTGTTTATCTTTGAAGCCAATTTTCGGGCATTTCTGGTCAGTTTTGGGGTATTTACGTTTCACATAATATTGTTCCTCTCGAAACATCCTTGAGGTTAGGCTCAAGAATCACTCAATTAGGAATTATATCAAAGGAGTTATATCCTCTGCAAGTTCTGCCTATTCTTTCCAACGCAAATCCAATTCTTCTCTTTTCCTTGGTTTCTTATATTTTCTTATTCTCTTCTCTTATTCAACTATTATTATTATTATGGGGGATTTATAAATAATTATTATGATTAGTTTTTATTATATAAAATCAGATTTTTAATAATATTTATGTTGAAAGGTTCATGTACATATAGTTGGGAGGTTTTAATTTAATTATTTGTGAACCTTATATTGATTAAGGTTATATTTATTTGTAGGGTGTGTTCAATCAAGGTTCTTGAGGTTCTCTTTGTGTGGTTTTTCTAGCAAGGATCAAGGTATGTTTAGGTGGCTAGATACCTTTGAAAGTAATTGGTTTGAGTAACATGTTTTACATGATTTGATTGGTGATTGAATTAAATTGATTTTGAAATAAATTATGTTTGAAAGTATTTATTTTAATAAAAGTATTTGAATGATTGATTTTTAAATCATGTTTTGAATGGTTTGGATTACTTATCGTGTTTAAATAATATTGGGAACTATTGGATATTAAAAGGATTTATTGAACCATTGAATTATTATTATTGTAAATGCTTTATAAGTGATAGGCCGTCATCGAGCCTACCAAAGATAAAGTCCTATCTTGGTCTCACTAGCTAATAGCAAGGGTAAGAAAGGGTCGAACCCAAGAGAGGCGTTGAATCAACCACCGAAATACTACCGCATAAGTAAGCTAAATGAAGTCGAAATTGGTTTGGTTTTATGTAACAAGTGCTAGTTCAAGTCAACTAGAGCTAGGGGGAGATTAATTATATTTAGAGAGTTCTAGGGCTTGGGATATGCCACTCAATTTCGTCACAAATCACAATTAGCAAGTAGCAAACAATGGTAATTAGGGGATGATATAGGGGAAGTCATCTAAAGCACCCAACTACTCTCTCAAGCTAGAGGGATTACTCGAATTATGAATACAACCTACTCTCGTGGTTACAAAGCATAAAACAAGTGTTAAAGCATAATCACGATGACAAAAACATTCCCTTGACTGGAAATTCCTATTCTCATGGTATTTCAAGTCAATTAAGCATAAGGGAGCTAACTCAAGTTCATCTCTCGATCCTTCGTTGAGAAAGCTTAGATAATAGTTCTAGCAATGGCCATATACAAGAACTAAGCAATTAAACCACTTAAGCTCAACTAATTAACACCTAACAATTACCAAATTAACACATGCAACAAGTAATTAGTGACTACATTGAGGGTTTTACCCAAACCCTAGAAAATTAGACTACTCACAATCCATGGAGATTAAAGCAATTAAGGATTTCAAGTAACTCATGAACAAGAATTAACCAAGGATTAAGCTAAATAACAATCTAAGCATACAAGAATTAAGCAAGATGATTAACAATCAAAGCAATTAAAATGGAAGAGAAGAGTGATAAAATGTTACTAGAAGCTTCAACTTGAATATCAATGGTGGAACTTGTCTTCTACAATCATTGAGAATCAAATTTCCAAGCTAATAATTATAATCTAGCTAATGATTTGAGAATATTTGTGTTTCTACAATTGCAAACTAAGAGGAGGCACTAAAAACTTAGATCCCCCCACAAATGAGCTTCCAAGGTTATTTATATAGACCCCCAAATAAAAAGGACGGAGAAAACAAGAGTCGGGCACGGCTACAGGTCAGCACGGACGTGCTGAGGTTGGCACGGACGTGTAGCTATACCCGCACGGACGTGCTGATATTGGCACGGGCGTGCACCTGGGAGGCAGAAGGTACTGTTTTACTCAGGGCATCCTGCACGGACGTGCCGATATTGGCACGGACGTGCACCTGGGAGGCAGAAGGCTCAGTTTTGGCTGAGCAACCTGCACGGGCGTGCTGGATCATGCACGGACGTGCTGAATAACCTGCACGGACGTGCTGAGTTCTGCACGGACGTGCAGGCCTTGAAAACAGCAAGCAGTAGCTTCTGGTCGTGCTAGAACACTTCTGCACGGACGTGCCATACTTTGCACGTCCGTGCAGACTCTCTAAGGCCTTTATCTTCACTTTTCTTCGGTTTTGCTCCATTGTTTCGGCTTCTAACCTCGGTTTATCATCCAAATGCCTCAAATGGTCGCCCTTGAACCTAAAAACCCAACAAAAACACTAACAACCCGTGAAGCAAGGGATACACAAAAGTTGAACAAAAATAGAGTAAAAGTGAACAAAAATGCCAATATACCAAGTAAACAAGGTTCGAAATTACTCTAAAATCGTATCAAATAACAAGTTATCAAATCCCCCCAAGCTAAGCTTTTGCTAGTCCTCGAGCAAAACAAACATGTCAAATCAAGAAGGAAGATTACTTGATAATAATCAAACCAAGAAAAGATACTTAAAGAGAAAACACAAACACAAATCCGCATGGCAAGAACCATAAACACTTTTAGCACAAGTGAAAAACAATTTGAACCCCTAAGTCGCCTAAGAGGACGAGTTTTTATCTCGCGAGTGTTTCCCTTGAGCTTAACCCACAACTCACACAAACCATGCCAAAATTGTCATAACACATCATCATCATCAAGGTGATCAATACACACCAAAACCAATGTTTTTATTGCCCAAGTCAACTCATCGGGATATAAATCACAAGCAAGACAAGTGAGCGACTTTCAAGAATTACCGATCATACAAATGTACACACGAGTTGGGGGTAGAGAGGAGAATTAAGCAAGGTTGCACTAGGATACTTCCTTATACCTTTTACTAGTTCATTAGAGCACGTCTAGATATTCCAAAGTTGCAAAAAGCCCTCTTTCGGTTATAAAATCTCAAAATGCAAGTCCACATCCCAAAATGCACTCCCAATCCCCTTTAACTACACTCTAACTCGGAAATTTACACAAGAGACATCAAAATAGACAATGTGTGGGAGGCATCCACAATTTGACCTCTAGAGAAGAAAAAGTGAAAACTTTGAGAAATTTGGAGTTTTTGATCTCCTTTTCTTTTTCTATTTTTTTTTCTTTTTTTTTCTTTTTTTTTTAACATTCATTGCCCTCGCCTCTTTTAACTATGAGCGGCTCTTTCTTTTATTCGATACATGTGGCTTATTATGCCACTTATTTCACAAGATACAAATAGAACCAATTTCCTAATAGAGTTTCATTTAGGGGGAGGTGGGGAGGAACATCAAGGGCACAAGGGACCGCAATTCGATTCAAACATATCCTACTTTGGGAAAATTTGACAATATCCTATACTAGACGTGCAATTGAGCATTCATCGGTTTTCATTTCATATACTCTAATGCAATCAAGATTAATAAGCCTTTAAATGACCCCAACTCTTGCACACACCCTTCTAAAAGAAATTTTACTCATCACTCAAGAGTCAAGCAAGCAAATCATATAAGCATCGTCATTTGAGTCTCATCCAAGGGCCTTTTTTATTTTTTATTTTTATTTTTTTTTACTAGTTACTAGAAAGCAAGAATAGATAAGAAGAAAAAAGTTAAGAAAACTAAGCTAATCATAAAAAAGAAATTTGAAGCACAATCTAAAAAAAAAAAAAATAAAGAGAGAAGAGAAGAGAAGTATTCACAAATTAAGAGATTTGGATTTAGGGTGTTGGATTTCAAAGGGAGCAAATTTGGATGTTTAGGGGTTTGGATGCTAGGGGAAGTAACAAACAACATGCAAGGTTTATACCAACAAGGACATACAAGAACCAACATATGAACCAAAGAGAAAGACTTCCCCCCCAAGCTATCATAAACATTGTCCCCAATGTTAAAACAATTAAAGCACAAGAAGGGGAAGAAAGAGAACTAACTCATTGGCTCGGGCCTCCTTGGGAGCTTGAGCCCCCGGGGTACCAATGTCGGTAGACGTTCCGGAATTCACCCAATTCCGATCGAAGATCCTCAAAGCTTGTCCTCATATTGTCGTAGGAGGACCTCATGTCTTCGTGAGACTTTCTCATAGTCTCGAACTCCATGGACATGCGGTTGAACCCGGCATTCATCATTTGCATTTGTTGCTCAAATGAAAGGGGTGGGTTGCCCTCACCCATTCCTTGACCTTGGTACCCTTCTTGGTACCCTTGTTGGTGCTCATATTGTTGTTGTTGCGGGAATTGTTGCTGGAAATGTTGTTGATGCGGTTGTTGTTGTTGTGGTTGTTCTTGCTCTTGCTCTTCTTCATCATCACCGGGAATCCAAGGGTGGTCCCTCTCGAAGACCCAGTTGCTCTCGTCGTAGATGTAGGTCCGCTCCTGATCGGGGAGGTAGGCATAGGGGCGGCCACTCACGTGCCACAAGTAAGGATGTGGCCCTTCCACATCCGCAACCCATCTCATGGTCCGAAGTGACTGCATGTCTAGCTGCATCGGCCCTGGGCAAACCTGCTCATCTGCAAAATCAAGGTTAAGAGCAGAAGCAATAATAGTGATCATTCCACCTATGGTGATGTTGCCGGACCCAGTGGCAACATCCTCTAGGTGATCGACAAACCAAGCCCCTACATCTAGGGTCGTACTACCCTCGCTCAAGTGCCATAGGAAGTGAAGCTCCCTAGTGGACACTACACCCGAACTATCACCTCTAGCGAACGTCGTGTTCGCTATGGTGCGCTGTGACATCCTAAAGGCGGGGTGGATTATGGCCGTAGCTTTATCAGTCCTAGGGTTGTAGTCGAAAAGGCCGGTGATCTTCCTCCAAAACTCACCCGCACAATAGTTACGGGGGGGCCTATCCTTTGGTCCTATGGTGCCGTTAATTGGCCACCCAAAAGCTTGGTTCACCCTCTTTATATTCAAGTTGTGTTGGGTGTTCATGAGTTGGAAGGTAAGGCGGCGGGGGGATCTATTGTTGTCTCGTTGCACTTGAAGGGTGGAGAGGAATTCAAGTGTCAACCTTTTGTAGGTCGGGGCGCTTAAATCTAGCCAATTTCCTAAGCCACAGCCCTCGAAAAGCATCCTAACATCGTCCCCTACCCCTAAAGCCTCGGCAACACTCTCGTCATAGAACTTTGTAGGTCGAACTCTCCTCCTACTTATTCTTATATAGTTATTCAAGAATGTTGGGTCATTGAATACGATTCCCATGGTGTCCACTTGTGGTGGATCAACGGGAGGAGGAGGAGAGGGATTGAGGTACCTAGCATCCGTGTTTCTAGGTCGATTTCTTCTAGAAATGGTCGGTCTTGATGTAATGCAATCAAACAAACCAAGACAAAATAATCAACTCGCAACCACACAAAGAGACTAAGTCCGCAAATCGACCAACCAAAGCTCAAACAAGGCCAATGGGCACAACACAATCAAGTCAAGTTCTAAGTCTCCCACCTAAAACAAGCAAATCACCAAGCAACAAAGACCACTTCAATAATGCATCTACAAAAATTTTATATCGATTTCATGCAACATTACCAAACAAACCAACACAACAATCCACCTAAACAAGCATGTTCTTCCTTCATAAAAATCAATTTTTCAACCTCTCTTACAAAAAATATCCAATTCTCAAAACACACCAAAATTCATTCAAACTCAATAATGCTTTTCAATTATCAACTATCAATCACTCACAACCAATTCAAACAAACTTTCTCAAGCAATTTCATGCAAAAATTCAAGAAATTAAACATGAAATTAGTGAAAGGGAGGAACGATTATACCGAGCTTATCGTGGGTGTAAAACCCGCAAATGAACCTTTCTAACCCTCCTTTTGCTTACTTGAACTTACTCCTTCAACCAATTGTCTTGAATTTTAACTCCAAAGAAAACCCCCAAATTGATTTTTCAAGGTTAGGGTTTGAGTATTTTGGGTGATTTTTGGGTTTGAATGTAAGAAAAGGAGTAGTAGATTGTGAAAATGTTGAAATGGAGTGAAGATTTTGAAGAAAATTGTTGAATTTGGGTGAGAATTTGAGGATTGAGTGGGTTTTGGAAGAGGAAGTAAGAGTTTTAGAGAGAGGAGGAGTGAGAAACGTGAGATGGAGAAATGAGAGTGAGTGAAATTTTTTTTTTTTTTTGATATAACCGTGCTGCTGCCAGGGTTTTTCGCGGTGGCACGGACGTGCAACAATTGGCACGGACGTGCAGCCTCAGACAGAAGCCTGAATAAGGTTACTGACTTGCTTGGCACGGACGTGCAGAATTAGGCACGGATGTGCTACGTAGCACGGACGTGCGTAATTTGGCACGGACGTGCAGCCTCTGGCAGAAACTTTAATAATATACTGACTTGTTCAGCACGGACGTGCAGGACTTGGCACGGACGTGCTTAGCCACCTTGCACGGATGTGCTTAATTTGGCACGTCCGTGCCAATCTGGAGAAATTTAATTCAAAGTTTCTGATTGCTTCTGACTGCCTCTGCACGGACGTGCGATACTTTGCACGTCCGTGCAGACCTGATGCTGCACGATCCCCCCCCCTTTTTTTTTTTGAATATTAGTAATAGTAAGGCATAATAATAATAGAATTATTATCATTACCATTAATATTATTATTGTTATTATCTACTACATCACTTCCACCAAAACCCTTTCTTACTTTTCTTTTCATCAACACCTACAAAAGACATTTGAGAGAAAAGTTAGTAATAGTAAGAGTGATGGAAATTAAATAATAGTTTGCGAGAGAGAGAGAGAGTTGAGAAACTCGGGTTGCCTCCCGGAAGCGCTCTTTTAACGTCACTAGCTTGACGACATTGCGAGATCAATGAGAGTAGGGAACATCAAACTTATCAAGGTGAACAACCTTGGCTTCCTCATGCACAAAACCGTCAAAATATGCCTTAAGCCTTTGGCCATTCACTTTGAACGGTTCACCATTGTTATTTGAGATTTCTATCGCTCCATATGGAAACACCTTCTTAACGGTGAAAGGTCCACTCCATCTTGACTTAAGCTTACCCGGAAACAACTTCAACCGGGAATTGAAAAGTAAGACCTTATCACCTTCCTTAAACTCCCTTTTGCTAATATGCTTGTCATGCCAAGCCTTGGTATTTTCTTTGTAAATCCTTGCACTCTCATATGCATCCATTCTTAATTCTTCCAAGGCGTGGAGGTCAAGCAACCTCTTCTCACCGGCGCTTTGAAGGTCGAAATTTAATGTTTTGATAGCCCAATGAGCCCGATGCTCAAGTTCTACCGGCAAGTGGCATGACTTCCCATAAACAAGCTTGTATGGTGTGGTGCCAATAGGAGTTTTGAACGCGGTGCGATAGGCCCATAGAGCATCATCAAGCTTTGAAGACCAATCTTTTCTAGACCTATCCACCGTTTTCTCAAGGATCATTTTTACCTCCCGGTTTGAAATTCCAGCTTGACCACTTGTTTGGGGGTGGTAAGCTAATGACACCTTGTGCCTCACACCATATTTCTCAAGGAGAGCTTGAAAGGATCGCTTTGCAAAGTGTGAACCCCCATCACTAATCACAACCCGGGGCACTCCAAACCTTGGGAAAATTACTCTTTTGAAGAGCTTGACCACAACCTTAGCATCATTAGTAGGAGATGCAACCGCTTCCACCCACTTCGATACGTAATCGACGGCCACTAGAATGAACTTGTTCCCAAAAGAGCTCGGGAAAGGCCCCATAAAATCGATGCCCCATACATCAAAAATTTCAAGTTCAAGGATGTTGTTCAAAGGCATTTCATTTCTTTTTGAAATATTACCGGTTCTTTGACACCGGTCACAAGATTTCACCACACCCCACACATCCTTGAACATTGTTGGCCAAAAGAAACCGCATTGCAATATTTTCGCCAAGGTCTTGTTGGCACTCATATGTCCTCCACAAGGTGAGGAGTGACACATTGTGATAACATCTTCAATTTCATTATCCGGGACACACCTTCTAAAAAGGCCATCAACACCTTGTTTGAAGAGCAAGGGGTCGTCCCAAAAGTATTGGCGAACATCATGAAGAAACTTCCTTTTTTGTTGATAGGAGAGGTCGGGAGGAAGAATAGAGCAAGACAAGTAGTTTGCAATGTCCGCAAACCATGGTGCCGGTGCTTGGAGAATAGCAAATAGTTGATCATCCGGGAATGAATCGTCGATTGGCAAGTTATCAAGATCACCTACAAGGATAGGCAACCGTGAAAGATGATCGGCTACCACATTTTCGGCACCCTTCTTGTCCCTAATCTCAATGTCATAGTCTTGTAAGAGCAAGACCCACCGTATCAATCTTGGCTTTGGTTCCTTCTTGGACAATAGGTACTTCAAGGCCGCATGGTCGGTGAAAACTATGACTTTAGATCCTAACAAGTATGACCTAAACTTCTCAATTGCATGAACAATGGCTAGAAACTCCTTTTCCGTGGTTGTGTAATTCCTTTGTGCATCATCCAAAGTTTTGCTAGTGTAGTAGATAGCATGGAGCTTCTTATCCTTCCTTTGTCCAAGAACGGACCCAATGGCAAAATCCGATGCATCACACATAAGCTCAAAAGGAAGCTCCCAATTAGGGGGTTGAATGATAGGAGCCGAAATCAATGCCTCCTTCAACCTATCAAATGCTAGCAAACAATCATTAGTAAACACAAAAGGGGCATCCTTTACCAACAATTGAGTGAGCAGCTTTGCGATTTTTGAAAAATCCTTTATGAACCGGCGGTAAAAACCCGCGTGTCCAAGAAAGCTCCTTATCCCCTTCACATTTGTAGGGGGTGGGAGGCGCTCAATGACCTCAATTTTGGCACTAATTCAATGCTCCTACTAGAAATTACATGACCAAGAACAATTCCTTCCTCTACCATGAAATGAAATTTTTCCCAATTCAAAACCAAGTTCACCTCTTGACATCTTTTCAATACTTTAATCAAATTTGAAAGACAAATGTCAAAAGATGAACCAAAAACAGAAAAGTCATCCATGAATACTTCAATTGATGATTCAAGCATGTCGGAAAAAATAGACATCATACACCTTTGGAATGTGGAAGGTGCATTACAAAGTCCAAATGGCATCCTTCGATAAGCAAAGGTGCCAAAAGGGCATGTGAATGTAGTCTTCTCTTGATCCTCGGGTTGGATTGGGATTTGGAAGAATCCCGAGTATCCATCCAAGAAGCAATAGTGACTATGTGATGCTAGTCTTTCCAATATTTGATTGACGAAGGGGAGTGGGAAGTGGTCTTTCCGGGTGGACTTATTCAATTTTCTATAATCAATACACATCCTCCACCCCGTGACCGACCTCGTAGAAATGGTCTCACCCTTATCATTCTTGATGATGGTCATGCCTCCCTTTTTAGGCACAACTTGAACCGGGCTAACCCACTTACTATCGGAGATAGAGTAGATTATGCCCGCTTCAAGAAGTTTTAAAACTTCTTTTTTCACAACTTCCTTCATGTTTGGATTGAGCCTTCTTTGGTGCTCAATCGAGGAAGCATGATCATCATCAAGTAAAATCTTATGCATGCTTATAGTAGGACTTATCCCCTTAATGTCATCAATTTTGTACCCAATGACGCCTCTATACTCCCTTAAAACAACTAGGAGTTTCCCAAGAGAGGTATCATCAAGTTTAGCATTGACAATAACGGGATAATTCTCACTATCATCAAGAAAAGAATATTTAAGTAAAGGAGGAAGGGGTTTAAGTTCAACCTTGTGAGGAGGCGTAGTCCTCTCCTCTTTTACCTCCACATTAAGCACTTCCACTTTCTTTTCGTTGTGGACCAAAGGTTGGTTGAGTAAAAGATCATACCCCCTCGTTTCTTCACCTTCCTCAACTAAGCCTCCCGTTAGGATAGCTTGTAAAGGATCTCCTTCAAACAAATTTTCTTGGAACTTCTCTAAGTCCCTTTCCAATGTATCAACTCTATGAACTTCATCATACAATGGCTTTTTCAATGTTTGTGGAAATGAAAATGATATTTTCTCATCTCCCACATTCAAGGTCAATCTTCCTTGCTTCATACCAATCACAACACCCGCGGTGTTCAAAAACGGTCTTCCCAAGATTAGGGGCACCGTAGTATCTTCTTCCATTTCCATTACCACAAAATCACATGGCACAAATACTCTTCCAACTTGAACCGGTACATCTTCAAGAATTCCCAAAGGTAACCTAACCGTGCGGTCGGCCAATTGCAAGGACATTCTTGTTGGCTTCAAGTCTCCCACTTTCAAACTCTTACCAATAGAATAGGGCATCAAACTCACACTTGCCCCAAGATCACATAAATCATCCATAGCCTCTAAGTCTCCAATCTTCACCGGTATTGCATAGCTACCGGGGTCACCAAGCTTTTGAGGGAGCTTGTTTTGAATGATTGCACTCACCTCCTTAGGAAGGGAGATGGTTGCACTCTCTTCAAGCCTACTCTTGTTGGATAAAAGATCCTTCAAAAATTTTGCATATGTAGGCATTTGTGACATAGCATGAAGAAAGGGAATATTCACTTGAAGTCCTCTCATGATTTCAAGAAAGTTTGAAAACTTTTCATTCAATTTCTTTTCAACAATCCTATGAGGGAATGGAATGGGAGGCTTGTATACTTTCATAGGGGGCTTTTCTACCTTTTCCTCATCTTCCTCATCTCCCTCATTCTTAATTTGTGGCTCCTTTCTCTCAACATCAACTATCTCATTTTCAAACTCATCCTCATTTCTTACCACAACTCCCTCATCTCTCTTTTGTGGCTCCTCTTCACTCATAACCGGGCCTTCATAGCCTCTCCCCGATCTCAAAGTAATGGCCTTAGCTTGCTCCTTTGGGTTCACAACCGTTGATCTTGGGAAGTGACCACTAGGATTGGAGGATGAACTTCCAACTTTTTGCGCAATTTAAGCCAATTGATTCTCAATTATCTTGTTGTGTGCTTGAAGTTGTTGGATGTTCGCTTGCATATCCGCATTGCTTCTTCCTTGTTGTGTAATGAAGGTTTCAAGTGCGTCTTCAAGGCTAGATTTTTGAGGAGGTGGAGGAGCGGGTTGGTTATATTGTTGCCTTTGTTGGTTTTGGTCCCTTTGGTTAGGGTGACGGTAAGGAGCTTGTTGGTTTTGTGGATGAGATTGATTGTATTGGTTTTGAGGAGGGCCTTGATTTTGTTGTTTCCAACCCGTGTTTTGTTGGGGTTTCCAACCTTGATTGTAGGGTTAAGAGTATTGATCGTTTCTTTGCCCAATAGCCGCAGCTTGTTCTTGGTTAGTTGAGTTGCAATAGGAGGAAAAGTGATCATTTCCTCCACAAGTTTCACAAGACATGACTTGTTGTGAAGAAGAGCTTGGATATGTAAGGGTGGCTTGATCTAGCTTGTAAGCTAGCATGTCAAACTTTGATGCAATAAGGTCTATTGCACTAAGGTCGTGGATTCCGCCCTTCTTTGCTTGAGGTTGCTGTCTATCACCTCCGTATGCATAGTACTTTGCCACTTCTTCAATCATCTTGTATGCATCATCCACCGATAGCTTTTTAAGACTACCATTGGCCCCGTTATCAAGGTTGGCCCTTGAAGTAGGAGTAAGACCATCATAAAAGCTTTGAACAATAATCCATAACGTGAAACCATGGTGTGGGCATTTTCTAGTGTAGTCCTTGAAACGCTCCCAAGCTTCACTTAAGGTTTCATCAATCTCTTGGTTGAAATTGGTGATTTTCCTTCTTAGTTCGGCGGTCTTTTCGGGTGGACAATACTTTCCAAGGAAAGCTCTAGTAACTTCATCCCATGTGGTCAATGATCCCTCTTCTACCGTTCTCAACCAATGCTTTGCTTTGTCACGGAGGGAGAATTGAAACATGTGCATACGGATGAACTCTTCCGTAATGTTGTTTTGCTTGATGGTTGTGCACAATTCGAGAAAGTTGTCCAAATGAGCAAAAGGACACTCATGAGAACTCCCACCAAATTGATCACTTTGTATCATACGAATGAGTTGAGGTGAAAGCTCAAAATTATTTGCATTCGTAGTAGGGAGACGTATGCCACTCCGAAGTGTGAAGGCATTGGGGTGGTCATAATCCCGTAACAATGGTGGAGGAGGATCGTTGTCACCCATGTTATCTTCTTCAGTGGTTGCAAAGATTTCCTCCGGATCGGAATTCGAATATACAATAGAGAACTCGAGTGTGCCTTGCAAAAGCCTCCTCACGTTTCTCAAAGTCCTATTTAACTCTGGATCAACGGGAATAAGCGGTGATTGCTTACTCTTCCGTGTCATGCGAGGTCAAACAAAGCTAAGAAAAACGTTATCAATGACTATCACAAGTTGAAAACACAAATATACAAAAATAAATAAGAAAAATTATGATACAAATATACACACTTAGACTCATTCAACAATAATACATTCAATGTGACTTTGCCTCCCCGGCAACGGCGCCAAAATCTGATAGGCCGTCGTCGAGCCTACCAAAGATAAAGTCCTATCTTGGTCTCACTAGCTAATAGCAAGGGTAAGAAAGGGTCGAACCCAAGAGAGGCGTTGAATCAACCACCGAAATACTACCGCATAAGTAAGCTAAATGAAGTCGAAATTGGTTTGGTTTTATGTAACAAGTGCTAGTTCAAGTCAACTAGAGCTAGGGGGAGATTAACTATATTTAGAGAGTTCTAGGGCTTGGGATATGCCACTCAATTTCGTCACAAATCACAATTAGCAAGTAGCAAACAATGGTAATTAGGGGATGATGTAGGGGAAGTCATCTAAAGCACCCAACTACTCTCTCAAGCTAGAGGGATTACTCGAAGTATGAATACAACCTACTCTCGTGGTTACAAAGCATAAAACAAGTGTTAAAGCATAATCACGATGACAAAAACATTCCCTTGACTGGAAATTCCTATTCTCATGGTATTTCAAGTCAATTAAGCATAAGGGAGCTAACTCAAGTTCATCTCTCGATCCTTCGTTGAGAAAGCTTAGATAATAGTTTTAGCAATGTCCATATACAAGAACTAAGCAATTAAACCACTTAAGCTCAACTAATTAACACCTAACAATTACCAAATTAACACATGCAACAAGTAATTAGTGACTACATTGAGGGTTTTACCCAAACCCTAGAAAATTAGACTACTCACAATCCATGGAGATTAAAGCAATTAAGGATTTCAAGTAACTCATGAACAAGAATTAACCAAGGATTAAGCTAAATAACAATCTAAGCATACAAGAATTAAGCAAGATGATTAACAATCAAAGCAATTAAAATGGAAGAGAAGAGTGAGAAAATGTTACTAGAAGCTTCAACTTGAATATCAATGGTGGAACTTGTCTTCTACAATCATTGAGAATCAAATTTCCAAGCTAATAATTATAATCTAGCTAATGATTTGAGAATATTTGTGTTTCTACAATTGCAAACTAAGAGGAGGCACTAAAAACTTAGATCCCCCCACAAATTAGCTTCCAAGGTTATTTATATAGACCCCCAAATAAAAAGGACGGAGAAAACAAGAGTCGGGCACGGCTACAGGTCAGCACGGACGTGCTGAGGTTGGCACGGACGTGTAGCTATACCCGCACGGACGTGCTGATATTGGCACGGGCGTGCACCTGGGAGGCAGAAGGTACTGTTTTACTCAGGGCATCCTGCACGGACGTGCCGATATTGGCACGGACGTGCACCTGGGAGGCAGAAGGCTCAGTTTTGGCTGAGCAACCTGCACGGGCGTGCTGGATCATGCACGGACGTGCTGAATAACCTGCACGGACGTGCTGAGTTCTGCACGGACGTGCAGGCCTTGAAAACAGCAAGCAGTAGCTTCTGGTCGTGCTAGAACACTTCTGCACGGACGTGCCATACTTTGCACGTCCGTGCAGACTCTCTAAGGCCTTTATCTTCACTTTTCTTCGGTTTTGCTCCATTGTTTCGGCTTCTAACCTCGGTTTATCATCCAAATGCCTCAAATGGTCGCCCTTGAACCTAAAAACCCAACAAAAACACTAACAACCCGTGAAGCAAGGGATACACAAAAGTTGAACAAAAATAGAGTAAAAGTGAACCAAAATGCCAATATACCAAGTAAACAAGGTTCGAAATTACTCTAAAATCGTATCAAATAACAAGTTATCAATAAGCATGTTAGTAATCCCACTATGCGGATTTGGTTTATTGATAAGGCCTTGGACTTTGTATGACCGGGTCTTTCCTCAAGAATAGCCTTGTAATATAAGGAGACTAGCTTGGGGAGTGTGCACACTTGGGTTAGGAATTGGATTAAAAGGAATTGGTTTTTAATAAAGGAATTGGTTTTATTAACTATTATTTTGAATATTGAATGATTGGAATCGGTTTTGGAATAATGAGTTTCGAATTTATTGGATTAATTATTGGAATTGGTTTTAAAAGCATGTTTGCAAATAAATTGAGTTTACACTATCTTGCACTTATCGTACTTAGCATTATTTGTTAATCCGTATTTCTTATTTGTTTTGGTTCGCCCTGTTTACCGTAATGGTAAGCAGTGTTGACTATTTTCAGGTGGAGTCATGAATGAGCATATGGGAGTCCCGGGATTTGCTTCATCTAGTTTAGGAATGTTGGTCTTGTCTTTATTTTTGAGCACTCATAAAAATGTTACTATTTTTATAAGTATTAATAAAAGAAAGTTGAGTTTCCGCTGCAAGTTTTGTTGTTGAGTTAAGTATTTTGAGTAGCCTTGCGTAATCACGCGGCGGTAATACGCCCAAGTCTATCTCTACGATACAATTATACGTATTATACTAGTATTTCCGTAGAGGGAGATTTGGGGTGTTACAAAGTGGTATCAGTTTCAACGGTCCTAAAAAGATTAAAATTGGAGTAATAATAAAAATTGTGGGTAGACTTAAGAAGGGCATATAGAATAGATAGAGTTTCGCATTTGTGTGAGAGTCAAAAGCTTTATTTTTATATAAAACTATTTTCCTATTTGTGGAAAGATGAATGAGAAAAGTAAGCTCGAGTTCTCTACGGAGGCCTATAATGGGTACAACTCTCTGTCAAGGAAAGGCTCGCCTCAACGTCGTAGGTAACTTTCCTGGGAGACGCGGGCTCGACCATCCTATAATCATGATTCAAGTACATATCTATTATTTTTGAAAATTAAAAGAATTGAAATTATTTGAAACTTGAGTATGCGATTATGTGTGCATTAAAGTTGGTGTTTGTTAAAACACCCTAGGGAATGGTCAAGAGGTCCGAAATTTTTTGAGTTATTACCTATGGTTGGGTGATCTTGAGTTATGCTTGGTTTATTGAGTTATGAATTGCTTATTGCAAATGGATTTTGAATTGAATTGTTTGTGTGATTCGACATTGAATTAATTGTTTTGCATGTGTGTATGAAATAGATGGAAATGATTGATGAAATGAGACAGAATTACTTTAACTTGCATTACTTGAAAGATAATGGAGTCACAGTTAGTGAGTTCATAACTGGAATGGTCACTCTGACCTTAACCCTTTATGAGAAGTATAATTTGGATATGTGATATGTGGCAAGTATTTGGATCATACTAATATTACATGTGGTCAATATGGTTGACTAATATTACATTTGGATCAAAAGATATGATAAAAACAAAAACCGCAAAAACTACTGTCTATCGCAAGAGTATTATTCCGATTCGAATTCTTATCTTTTTTCCATTCTTCGACCCCTCTTTTTTCCTTATAAATAGAGGTCATATCTCCCCTTTTTTAATCATCAACAATATTGATCATCAAATCCTTCTCTCTTCCTCTCTTTTACACCAAAAATCATTCTTCTCTCTCTCTCTCTCATATTCTAAGCCTTAAACCTATATTCCTAATTACACCATTCTTCCCTTAAGAACTCCAAGGAGTCTATACTAAACCCGAGGTTCCGTCCTTAAACCAAGGCGTGAAAGGTATAAATAACTGAGGGTTTGGACCAAATCAAATCTATATTTATTTAATTTAATTTTCATTTGCTTTATATTTTTATTGAAGTTACTAACAGTTTATTCATGATGTAGCAATTTAAAAGAACGCGCGGAATGTGAGTAATTAATTAATTTAATTACTCTTATTTTATTTAATATTGCTAGCATCATGATTAGGTTATTTTATATTTGATTTGACTAATGATATTATGGTTAAATTGCTTCTAATATTAATGTTTATTTTATTATATTTATTGATCACAACATTGCATGTTTAAAGGGAATATGAAATTGAAAATCACGCCTAATAAGATAATTTGGACAACCGGCTTAGGTTCCTTTTTAATCTTGTTGTTTAATCAAGTGATCACGATATTTTAGAATTATATGTTGCATTAATATTCAACAAATTTAGCATGATAATAGTTTGGAGCGAATTGAATCTTTGTTTGTATGTCTTTGAGATCGCAAAAATCACTTTTCACTATAAGAATCGAGTAGAGGCCAATACGGGCGAATGTGACTCCATGACTCACTTCGTACCATAATCCCCGATCCTCCTTTCGTGGTTCCGAACCATATGGAGTTAGTAATCTCATGGATTAAGAATGGGGTGTAACCTTCACGGGTCAATCGTTGTTGCCTATCGTTGTCCCTTTATCGTGGTTGTCTTTTATGATCCATGAACGGTTTACAAGTTCCTTAAAAACTTGTTGGCGGCTCCTTACTTTCCTTGTCCCTAATCGTATACGTCAATTCCCACTTCCTAAGAGTTCCAAGCATATTCACCACATGCTTTTACGTAGGCGCACTTCGAGCGACGCCTACAGGCCTAAACCGTTCTTTATTCCTTCCTTGGTGTGCGAATTTAAAAAGGGAAAAGAGAACGGTTGTGACTAATAACCGTTCTCTATTTTTTATTATATAAACGCCTAAACGACCCGTTCTCTATACTTTATACATCGCTTAGCAGAAGAACGCCCCTAAGGAGATCTATAAAGCCTATTATAACAGTTCTCTAAGGCCTTTTTTGTAGTAGTTAGAAACTAATAAATATAGACCAAGGCATAAATTCAATTAAGAAGGCAATACATGCTTATATTCAATCAATATGCAAAACAACACATATGTAGATTTTGAGGTGTGACCTCTCTATCTTCATGGGCAGTCTCTACACCGCCCTTGAAAGTACCTACCTCAAAGTGTAGAAACCATGTATGAAGCATTATAGGCCTCTCCAAAACTCCTAGAAGTTCATGCTTTAAATTTACAAGGTTTGTCCTTGTCTTTTTTTATTTATGTTCCAATCGGTGCACCCTTTGGGCTAATTCGGATTTAGGGATCAGTTGTGAGTGATTAGGTTTCTGTCTCCTCCCAATTATTATTGCGGGGAATCGAACACGCATACCTCCCTACCAGGGGCGAAGCCAGCCTGGAATAAGGGGTGACAGCTGTCGCCCCACATTTATAAAAATTAAATTAAATTAAATTAAAAAAACCCTTAATACGGGTACCAGATAAATATTTTTTAATTCGCATATGAGTTGGTGCATCGGTAACACTCAACATGTACAAGTGTACAACTCACTCAACGCAAAATCAAATCACCTTGAATGCAACTATTTACGGTTTTTTTTGGGTTAAAGCATTTTAATTTTTTATTTTACAGTAATTTTTTTTGTTGAGGGAATTTTTTTTATTTTTATTTGTTGAAGCATTTTACCTTGCGGTTTTTGTTTTGGGTTAAAGCATTTTTATTTTACCTCTTTTTTGTTTTCTTTAATTTTTTGTATATGTGTAAAGACAATTTGCCTTCCGTAATTTTTAGCAATAAATTAGAATTGTACAGGAATCATGATATGTGCACGTATTAAATTACCTATATTATCTTATGTCTAAATTCGTCAAATATTCAAATCAGTAAATACTACCTCCGCTTCATATTACTCGCAACAAATTCCATTTTTGGCTGCTTCACATTACTCGCAACAAGTATATTTCTTTTCTTTTTTTAGTATGTTTTTGCTTGTAAATTGACAGCTTTACCCTTACTTATTTTTTAAAACAGAACATTAGTAATCCTAATCTAATATTGTGTACAATAACAACACTTAATTAATTAAATCATTCCCACCAATTTTAACCCATTGTTTTTAAATTTACCCCACTTCCCAACCACCTTCTTTAAATCAACATTCAATTTAAGTTGAAGGTGGTTGAAGGCATTGAATTGGGGATCTTGAATTCTCCAGAAACAAAACCCCCTTTCATACCCTAACTCTTCATTTTCTCAATCAGTTTATCTATCTTTCTCTCTCTCTCTCTCATCAAACACTCCCTTTCACTCTCTTCTGACTTAGGGTTTCCTATTTCTCTCTCTTAAAAACTCTTGATTTCTATTTTCTCTCTGTTCATTCATCCAAAAAATGGCTGGTTCAGATGAAGAGAACCCCGATCTTTTGTGTTATGAGTCCCTTGCTGCCGTCACAAAACGCTCTGCCCCTGTTCCATCCTTTAAGAGGAACAATCCTCGAAGGGGATCTGGAGTTAGGAGACTTCTTCGTCGCAAACCTACTCCTTCTAAAAGGAATATCAGGGGTGCGAAACTTACTGAGTATATATCAAGTGATGAGGAACAGAAGCCACCTAAGGCCTCGAAGTGTACACCTGCCGCTGCGCCTGTTGAGGTGATAGATCTGGATGATTCTCCAGTCAAAATCACCACCCCTGTTGTTACTGCTCCTGTTGGGTCTGCTAGTGAGGTCCCTGATGCTTTATCTGAGACGGGGGAGTCCAGGTCCATCGATCATACTGCTAAGGAGGTCCTAAGGCCACATGAGTCCCATCCTACGATGGGTGGCACGAACGCTGGGCCTTGTACTGGGGCGAAGCGCATCAGATCTGGGCTTCCGGATGGGCTTGAGGCTGATGATGTGTATACAGCCTACCTTCAGATCAACTACCCCCAATTTTACCACCCCCCCCCAAACTAAGTGGGCAGCGTAATTTCTGAAACCCTAATTTTCAATTTTATCTGATTTTTTGTTTAAGTAGAAAAATTGTTGAATTGTGAGTTGATTTGAATGCAATACTGGTTTGATTTTGTTGGATTCTCCACAGATGTGGGGTTGTTGCTTTATTTATGAGTCTGAATTTAGTTTTTTTTTTTTTGGGCTGAATTGATTGTGATTTGGTATACTTGCTCACATTCCCTTATTTAAGTCCCTGACATTCATTTTAATGTTGGATTGAAGTAGTTTTGTTGCCTTGGTTTGTTTTGTTGGCTTGAGGTGTTTTGGGTGGAATGACTGGATATAATAGTCAATGTTTGGCTTTATATGGTATTGCTGTATTGGGTAGAATTATGGTTACATATGCTCTGTTTTCTCTGGTTTGTTCCAATGGTTTGGCATGACATTATGCTTTGTATAGAGAAGCTGGATTGACATGTTATGTTGGGTTCATAATGATGTTGTTTGCTTTATTTTTGTTGGTGTGATGAGTTTCTCTTCTAGCATGATTGAGTTCCTGGGCTGCCTATGTTAGATCCTTGATTGAGTAATCCATTTGATGGCTATGTTGAGTCCCAATTCAAATACACCACCCCATGTAATGAGTCCCCAATAATTACAATGCATGACTGTTTTTATGTTCCATATGATGAAGGGACTCAACTAATTGCTTGTTGATATATGTGGAATTTCTAGTGACTTTATTTTGAAGTTGATGTTGAGGAACCCTGTATCTAATAAGCACTGAATTGAAAACAACCCTATCTAATGGAAAACAAACCAAAAAGTTTCTGTCTTTTCTAGTTACAACAAGTTTTTTTATTGTTTACATAAATTGAGTACCATATACACTACTCTAGTACATGACTGCTCATGAATGTGGACGTTCTATTTACCAAAAGTACACATAACCAAAACATAAACTAAAACAAAAAAAAATTTAGGAATACTTGGTATGTGTGGCAGTCTATGTGTCCCAAAATGATCATGTTTGTAGTCTAAACCTTGTCATTAATATGCATCCACTTCCATGTTTGCCTCTTGTTGCTGATTGCTTGTTGGATGTACTTCAATTGTATTCAAATACTGCACAACTGTGTTCAGCATTCCCCTGTCCACCTCTAACATATCTGGGAGTAACCCAAGACTATCCAAGTGTCTCTTCTTCATGTGTGGAGGGACAAAGTTGTCCCCACCCATCTTTTCCAGTATTTTTTGCATGCATGACTGTAAGGTTATCCATGAGTACTTGTTGACAATGGGATCAAAAGCATCCCAGGCTTCTTCTACTTTCTCTATTAACTCATCAAGGTTCTTTGGAAATGATTGATATTGAATGGAATGAATCACCCTAAATAGACCTAAGTCTAAGACATTTAAATCTGGACTCCGAGCTAGTTGATACATAAACTGGATGTTGAACCCTTGTGCTTGACAAGCTGCTATAAATTCTGCATCATTAGGCACTTGATGTGGCCTTGCATTGTCCCACTGTATTGTTACATTCTTTGGTGATTGGGGGGGGGGGGCACTTTTCATGTAATGTTTGTATGGCATGATTAAGTAACATCTCCCTTATAGCATCTTTGTTCACTGACTGTATTGTCTTAGTTTAATTTCAAGTGTGCCTTTAATTTGTCTCTGTTTTTGCTCTTCTTCTTTGCTATTTCATATTTCACAAAAGAGAATAACCCATATTTCCCATCATGCAACATGTTCTTGTGTTCATCATAAAGTGGCTTGTCTACCATACCCATGAACATTGCCTTGAGTTTAAACCTCTTAGATTGTTGTGCTTTGTATGGGTTCTTTTCATTAGGCAATAAGTAAAATGTTCTAATTTCAGGATTCAAAAAGAACCATTTCTCATCTATGTGAATGCTATAGTGCATGTCAATGAATGTAGGGTCCCCCAGTGATGGAACAGGATTTACCCAGCTAAGTACCCACTTAAGTCTAGCTATTTTGTGATTGTCTGAAAGTGTAGGGTGATTTGTTGCAGTGTGTGTTCTTAGTCTACCCTTTTTCCTTAATCTATGTATGGTAGAAGAGGAGACATGTAGGTCAACAACATAGCTCCTTTCCGTGGTCCTCTTATAAAGAGGCACTGAAGTTAACCACTCATCAGTGTACTGTTTTGGTTTAGGCCCAACTTTCCCTAGTTTTTTGGTCCTAACATCAATGACATTACCATCAGTCAAGTGTTGTTTAATTACCTGAAACTATCTTGTTGTTGTTGATCTGTGTACATTGTGTTTTCTAGCTAAGTTAGATAAAAACCCTTTTGGCAAAGAGTTCCCTTCCATATTCAGCAAGATATCATCAACAAGCTGTCTTTTTTCATCTACTGTCATTTCTCTCCTAGCCCTTCCCCCTTCTTATTGTTCATCTTCATGTGGTTCTGCTTCATTTGCATCATCAGCATCTGCATCATAACCATTGTCTTCATCTAAACAGTTGCCTTGTTGATTTTACAATTCTGCTTCTGAATAGAAGTGCTGATACTATCCCTGGTTATAGAATTCTGCTTGGTGTTGTTCCTCTGCATAAAGATGTTGCATTTGGAAAAAATCATCATCAAAAAACATCATCCATGGGTCCTTGGTTTTTTTTTTTTCCAGATTAGGTGAAGGTGATGAAGTGGCGGATGTTGGTTTTTGTGGCGGTCTCCAATGGAGCCTGATTTATGTACATATAATCATACTGATGGAACTAACACAGCGTTTTGGAAATTAGGTTTAGAACTAATTGTAGTGAAATGTTAACAATGGTGGTGTTGATTTTTGTAAAAAATTATGAAACTTTATCTCCTCCCCCCTCTCCCACTAAACCCATTGATAGTGAACAATGGAATGAAAAAATGGGTTTATTAGGGTAGGAGACCTCTTTATATAGAGGTCTTTTTGTTTGAATTAAATGGAAAAATTGAAAGTTGGGGAATGTTTGAATTTTCGTGAAAGTTGAATAAGGGAAAACAATTGGAGCCAAAAAATTTGGGTCCCTTAAAAGTAATTCAGAAAAGAAAAAAAAGGGTGGGAAATAATATTCCCCCACATGCACTCTCTCTCCTAAATAAGGGACCACATGTATTTCCCTCCTTTTTATCTCTTCTAATACTTTACCCCTCCCCTAATTAATCACACTTTCAATCATTTGTCTCGGCCTCCGCAAACATGTACTTTGTTGTGAGTAATGTGAAGCGGAGGTAGTATTTTATATATATATATATTCTCACTATTCAAACACGGAGTACTAATAATTTAACATTGTAAGAGGTATAATTAGTATATGATGTAATATTTCTTTAGTAAGTATTTTGGATTTTGTAACACTTTAATTATTTAACTAATTATATGTGTTCAAGTATTGATTTTTCCCCGACATTTTTGTCAAATATTGCGCTATTCATTTGTCTCTCTGATTTGAAATTCATGTCCTATCACTGCTCCCTACCAGGTGCAGTCCTTTACTAGCTATGTATAATTCATTCGTATGAAATTTCCATAACCGTGTTTTATCCAACATTTATAGAATATAATGTTGGTACTATAGAGTCTTATATTAAATAGATTGGGTTATGTCATAAACTTGATTGAACCAATAGCTAACCTTTGTACAACTTTGTTAAACATTGAAATGATTCCTAGCGTAACACTAAATTATCCACCCATCTTGGTGGATTCAATGCGCACGTTCATCATTAAGTCAATGCCCATCTCAAAACTGTACTTCATTTGTATGAAATAAATATATAATAAGAACCCACCATCCTTCTTACCCTAATTAAATAAATTAAATAATACTCATTTGTTCTTAGTAAGACTTAGATACTGTTTACTTTTTTAAAGTCTTTTGTTTGACTTTAGACTTTCCTTACTCAAGAATCAAACACATGAAATCGTTAAACTAAAAATTTCCACATTGGTAGAAAAAAATTAAGAACCTTTCATTATACTTTAGTTTATGTGAGCTTCAATTCTTTTCAGTTCTCACATGACCCTTGTTGAAACAAAGTCTTCAACTCACATTATCTTGCTTTTGTATACTTGCTTACTCTACTTTTTATTTTTCAATCGGTATTGTGTGGATTGATTTACTTTACACCTATCTTTAATACTCTTTTATGTATAATGATTTTGTTTTAATTGTTTTTAACTAACCATGTAAGAGGTGTGTGCCTTATTAATCCCTCCTATGGAAGGTAACTTTGTCGTATTATACCATCATATTTTCTCTATTCTTTATATTGCAAGAGTTATATTTTTAAAAAGATTCACAAATATTACGATTTTTTTAAAAAAAATTTCCAACATCTCCTTCTGTGCTATTATAATGTAAACATCTAATATACATTTACTTTTTTTTTTTTTTTTGAAAGGATCTAATATACATTTACTATACATGTTTATGTTCTGTTTTGTGGGTGCTCCAAATGTTTTTTTATTTAATTTTACGTGTCTTCTCAATATTATAATATATTTTGAACTAAGATATATTCACTCCGTTTCTAAAAGAAGGTTGCATTTGCTCATTCCCCTTCAATGATTACATTTCAATTATTCTTATTTTTTTTTTTTAAGTTAATTTCATGTTTGATTCCCACTATATGATTTTTCTTATTAACCATGAAAAATCAACAAATGTAACCTTCTTTAATTACATAATGGAGTGAGTATTACAAAGTTCTCCCTCTGTTTTTAAATACTTGTTTCACTTTCCTTTTACAACCGTTTTTTAATACTTGTTTCATTTCCTTATTTAAAAAACTTTTACAATATTTAATTCATTTCTCTCACATAGTGAGCCCAATATAAATCATATTTTATTAATTTTATATTCTCTCTCTTCTAATTATCTCCACTACTTTTGTTTTTCACAATTTTTTATTCTTTTACTTACCCCACTACCTCCATATTTTATTACTTTCTCCAATTTCTCCTATAATTCCACGCATGGAAAAATAGAGCAAGTATTTAAAATATGAGTAACTAATTTGTTATATAGACTAATACACATATACAGTAGTATATCCTTTACAAAAAATAAATAAATAAAAATTATACAGTAGGTATATAATAAAATAATTGTGTGCCTCTTTAAATCATCCTCTACAATTCCAGTTGTCAAACTAATAAACCCGTGAAAAAAAACAATGAAATAATATTGATCATATTCACACTTTTCTTTTCCAGTTTCTCTCACTTTTTCCATTACTTATGGAAACTCTGTTTATATAACAACTCATTTCTTGACTTCCATTTTACACTATTCATCTGGCTATTAAGCCAGATAAAAAACAATGGAGTATAACAAATCAAGATCTGTAAGGTTTCACGACGAAGTCGAAACAGCAACAGCATCATCAGCAGCAGCACCAGAAAACAGAACCAACTTAGTACAAGTAAAGCAGAAGTACACTATTGATGGAACTAAGATACCATCATCAGCATCATCATCATCATCACCGTCATCGCCGTTATCGTTGAGAACCAAGGTGCTTTCGAGAGTTTTCTCTGAAGATTACGAAAGGGTTAAGAGAAAGATACATGATCCTAGAGGAAAGACGATTAACAGATGGAATAAAGTGTTTCTTATAGCGTGTTTGGTTTCGTTGTTCGTCGACCCTTTGTTTTTCTTCTTGCCTGCTGTAAAAGGAGACATCATGTGCATTGAGATTGAGATGAAGTTGGAGATTGCTCTTACTGTAATTCGAACAATGGCTGATGTTTTTTATGTTGTTCAGATTTATTTTAGATTTCGGACTGCGTATATTGCTCCGTCTTCTCGTGTTTTCGGGAGGGGTGAGCTTGTTGTTGATCCTAAGAAGATTGCTCTTGGATACCTCAAGAATTGGTTCTTCATTGAGCTCATTGCTGCTCTGCCTCTTCCTCAGGTTCACTTTCTAATTTTGTAAATAATTTTCGAGCATTTTAAAGCTTGGACAATATAATCGATACTAGATATTTCATGAAGTTTAGGGGGTGACAACATTAAATTTTAGTAGTTAATATATAAAATATATACCTGAAATTTATAACAAATATGGTTTTTGATTTATTTTTCATTAATATTTTTGTGTATGTTTTGGTTTAGGTGTTGATATGGGGAGTGATTCCGAACCTAAGTGGATCAATGATGATGAACACGAAAAATGTGTTACGGTTTATCCTGATTTTTCAGTACTTACCACGATTGTTCTTGATATTTCCTTTATCGTCTCAAATTGTGAAGGCTACTGGTGTGGTTACTGAGACTGCTTGGGCTGGTGCTGCTTACAATCTCATGCTGTTCATAATGGCAAGCCATGTAAGTGTCTGACATAGTGATAGATCTCTGTATTTATTTTAATATATCTAAATTTGGTAGGGTGCAATTAAATATTAAGTCACTTTCTTTGCATAATAATTGGTGCTTCTGATTGTATTTTACTGTATTTTCTACTGTCTAACTAGGATTCTCTGAACTTCAATCATTTGACAGAACATAATGATATAGAGCAAAAATCTGATCATGATTATGAAATAATTTTATTGTCTTGTTTTCATATATGTAAAATTACTTAACAAGTTAATTAAGCGAGTCAGTACAACTTTTCTGATGTTTGTAGGTTTTAGGAGCTTGCTGGTATCTTCTGTCAATAGAGCGAGAAGAGGCGTGCTGGAAGCACGCTTGCAGCCTCGAGAGTCAGATGTGTCTATACAAATATTTTGATTGTAGGAGAGTTCAGGATGCAGGCAGAGAGAGTTGGTTTAAAATGAGCAATATAACAAAAGTATGTGATCCTGATAAAAACAGTTACACTTTCGGAATTTATGGTGAGGCCGTGACTACTGGGGTTACCTCTTCACCTTTCATCAACAAATACTTCTACTGTCTTTGGTGGGGTTTGAAAAATTTGAGGTAATACATTGGATATAATGTGTTAAGGCCAAATAATACTGCCTTCTCAATTGTTAATGATCTGATCAGTTTCGAATCATTATGTGCAGTTCTCTTGGGCAGGATCTTTCAACAAGCACCTCTATCGGTGAAATAGTTTTCGCGATCATAGCTGCAACTCTCGGATTGGTCTTATTTGCCCTCCTTATTGGTAACATGCAGGTTAGCAACTTAGCACCCTGTCATAATAGGCCACTGTGTCAGCTTATATAAGTTTCGACTTTAGTGGCCTAGAACTTAGAAATAAATTTAGTACCTAAGAATTTAAGAGTGAATGTTTCCATGTGCTGTAATTCAGACATATCTGCAATCAACTACAGTCCGGTTGGAAGAGTGGAGGATCAGGAGAACTGATACAGAGCAATGGATGCATCACAGGCAGCTGCCCCCAGAGCTGAAGCAGTCTGTCAGGAGATATGATCAGTACAAATGGGTGGCTACAAGAGGGGTCGACGAGGAAGCTCTTCTCCAAGGCCTTCCCATGGATCTACGTAGGGATATTAAACGTCATCTCTGTCTTGATTTAGTCCGCCGGGTAAGTTTACAACAAACATTCTTCATAGAATACAGAAATAGAAAGTAATCACAGCAAAAAGGATTGACAAGTAATTCTAAATACAGGTCCCATTATTTGACCAAATGGAAGAAAGAATGCTAGACGCTATATGTGAGAGGCTGAAGCCTGCTTTATGCACGGAAGGCACGTTTCTTGTAAGGGAGGGAGACCCTGTGAACGAGATGCTCTTCATAATCCGAGGCCATTTGGATTCATACACAACGAATGGAGGCCGAACAGGCTTCTTCAACTCATGCAAGATTGGACCAGGTGACTTCTGTGGCGAAGAGCTCTTAACATGGGCTCTAGATCCCCGGCCTAGTGTTATCCTTCCATCATCAACTCGAACAGTCAAGGCCATCTCAGAGGTGGAAGCCTTCGCTCTGAAAGCAGAAGACTTAAAATTTGTGGCTGCACAGTTCAGAAAGCTGCACAGTAAGCAACTGAGACACAAATTTCGATTCTACTCCCATCACTGGAGACTTTGGGCTGCCTGCTTTATACAGGCAGCATGGCGAAGACAGAAGAAACGACGACATAATGCTAGTGAGTGTAAAGCTCACGAAGACATGTTGACATATGAGCATGATCAAGGGCAGTTAAGTAGTGAAGATTATGATGTCAGTGGATCAGGGTACTCTTTGTATGCTAAGCGATTAGCATCAAGTAAAAGGAAGGCTGGTAACAAGCACTCGAGTATGGATTCGAGTATTGGTGCATTGCAAAAGCCAGCTGAACCTGATTTCTCCGTTGATGAGGACTAAACATGCATGTATTGAGCTGTTTGTACATTATTCATTGTTTCTCATTAACACTTTATTCTTCTTTTCTACCATTAATTATATATAGCAATTAGCTTAATTAGTTACAAAATCTAGCTAGCAAGAAAGTTGTACAAGAATTATTGTACTTTCAAAAAGAATGATACACCACACTATGGTGTGGACTAATTCACCTATAAACAAATGCACAAAAAGTCAAAAGTAAATTTGGTACTATAATGTAATGGTGATATTACAAATATATACTGTCTATCCAAACTTTTTTCCACGTGTGCACAATAAATGTCAACTATCTTAACTGGTTAAAGTATCGATACAGCTTGTACGGGATTTGATCTCCTTGGACTTCTAATACGTTGAACAGACAATCCCTTAATAAAAAAAAAGTGATGAAGTTGATGAGAGCATAGTATTGACTGGCAAATAGCTGTATTTTAAATGAAAGGCATGACATATGGGTACTAGTACTACGGACAGGGTTGACATCACAAGAGATGGGGTGAGATGTTATGCTTTAAAGTAAGTTGCTAAGTTCGCAAGTAATTAATGAGTCATTGAAACTCAGGTTATTGGAGGGAGCACTTCATTTAATACCACACCAGATTGGTCGGCATTCCCCGTTTATGATGCAGTGGCATCTTTCCCCACTTGACATTGATACATTATAGTACGGAATACATACTATCGGATCACTTAACTAATTTTTCATTTTATCCATTTTTTTAAAAATGTAGTTGTGCTAATTGTAATTATTTATAATCATCATTGCCATTTTAATCAATTAAAATCGATATTACAGAGTACATGTAAATCTAATTTTAATAGTGAATTATACACTATTATAGTGCATAATTGAAGACATTTATGTTTAAATGTGTATATTAAAAACCGTATAAAAAGACAAATGAGATAAACAAAAAAGAAACTTAGAAATAAGATAATCATAGTTAAATATCAATTAATGAAAACCTTATCCTTTGAAGGCATGAAGACCAGCCATATGACCCAGCTTTGAAACAAAATTTTGTCCTTAAAATTGCGATTTTACATGCATTATACCATAGAAGATGAGTCAAAAAGTGAAGAAACCTAAAATACGGATTAACACTTTTTTTTTAATAGCAAATACGGATTAACACTTAGATAAAGTCGTACAGATTAATTAAGAAAGCACAATGAATATTTTTCAAAAAAAAAAAAAAAACCAAGCACATTGAATGCATCTGTAATTAAAGATTCACATTATGATTAAAGAAAAACATATGCGATTTGTGAACCAATTGACCAAAAAGGGAACAAAAGAATCTAAATCCTAAAGACTAAAATACTCTTGATGTTGCGAACACTCCGTAGCATATTAAGAGGCTTTGCAATAAAGATGCTGATTCAAAAAACCAATTGAGGATTCATTTAGTGATGATTGGGACTACCTTTGGTAAGGAAGACCCGTATTCAATCCCCCACAATAATAATTGGGAGAAAACTTAAACCTAATCACCAAAAACTGATCCCCGAATACGGATCAGCTCAAAGAGTGAACTAGGTGAAACACAAATAAAAAAATAAAATAATACTCCCTGCGTTTTTAAATACTTGCTCTATTTCTCTTGGACACGTATATCGATGCTAATCTTTGATCACTTATATCTTTAATTATCAATAAGTATAAATTCTAACAATTGAAAATTAATAATCTATTCATTGATATGATTCCATAAAGTACCCACAAAACTATATTTTTTTTATATAAAAATCACAAACATTAGTCAAAGTAGGACAAATGAATAGTGCAAAAAATAAAAATTGAACAAGCATTTAAAAACGGAGGAAGTAATACAGACAAGACACTTATCGTAGAATAAAAGCTTATAAATTACCTGAGTACAAAATAGGAAGTAAATACAAACAGGACCTACTTGAAAATCTTTTTCCTTCTTTATTAGAGTTTTTCTCTCAAATTAAAGACATTAAATGGAACAAACATAAAGAAATATAGGAGTAACATCTTTCATTTTACACGAAATTTACACTTTGTTTGGATAGGAAGAAATGGAAGGAAAAGAAGAGAAGAGAAATGGAGGGGGACAAAATCTCTTGTTTGGGTAAAAGATTGGGGGAAGGAAGGGGAAGGAGAGGGAGAGATCCATTTTCCCTTTCTCTATAATAACCATAATCTCTCCAAAATTGGAGAGATTTGGAGGGAAAATGGAGCTCACCTCCCCCTCCCTTTCTTTTCCCTCCCCTTCCTCTATTTTCCCTCCCCTTCTTTTCCTTCCTTCTTTGCTATCCAAACAAAGCGTTAAAACAATACTTGTAGTTCAGAAAGTCTAATGACTTCAGCTATTTGGAGAGTGTTCCATCACAAGTTAAGAAACAGAATTGGGACAAAAGTTAAAACCAATTTATGTACTGCCAAAATCATTTCCCATTATAGTAACTGAAGAATGAACACAGTGTCGGTTCGAGGTGCAATACTACTTCAAAATCAACGATCAATTTACTCTTTCCATCAATAATTTTACTCAATACAAAACTTTGATACACTTCACTACCCAAACAAGATCTGGATTATTAGTCCTACCTTTAGTAGCCTATCATACCCTAGCTTATATGGTCATACCGGGTTGGGCTGCAGCTGCAGCTGCAGCTTTAGCACTTGGCTTCTCCACGACAATAGCCTGAGTAGTCAATACCATTCCTGCAACAGAGGCAGCATTTTGCAAACCACATCTTGTCACCTTAGCTGGATCAATTACACCAGCCTCTACTAAGTTCTCATATGTGTCGGTCATTGCGTTGTAACCAACCTCCCATTCACTTGCCATTACCTTCTCTACAACCACCTCACCTTCAACCCCGGCATTGTAGGCAATTAGAGATGCTGGTGACACAAGTGCCTGCATCAATTAGCCAATACATAAGATTAACAGAAAATGCAACAGAGAGAGTAGCTTATCTACAAAGCAAATTGAGAGCTTCTAATGATCTTTTATAGTAGTATGTTGTAGCAATAAACAATTGGGTCATTTTTGCAATGAGAAAGTTCCCAGTCTGACAATATTTTACAGACATGTGAGAGACTACTTAGCACTACTAAGATGGAACTCCCAGATATGTGCAGATACACCGAGAGATTTAAGCTTTGTTCTTTAATCCAAAATTTGTTTACTTCAAAAATTTGCTGATCTTAAGTTAGTTCTTATATAATGTTATATGGAACTCATCTAAAGTTATCTTTAGTATAAACTCATATAACTACAACGTCACTAATTTTCCAAGGTAAAAAGAACAAGGCCTAAATATTTTCCTGTCATAGCTGAAAGTTCCAGAAAGTTTACTCCATATCTTATAAATTGATTGCAGACTAAAGACAATCAGATATTAAAAGAAAAGGTTTTACCTTCTGCACAATGTCAGCACCCAAACGCTCATCAGGGTCCTCCAGTCTCTCCTTAATAGAAGGCACGCATGTTGAAAGATGAACAAGAGCAGCACCGCCGCCAGGAACAATGCCTTCCTCTATAGCAGCAAAAGTTGCATTCTTTGCATCCTCAATTCGCAACTTACGGTCTTCAAGCTCAGTTTCTGTGGCTGCACCAACTTTTATAACAGCAACACCTCCAGACAATTTTGCAATTCTCTCAGCAAGCTTCTCAGAATCATAAACAGAATCAGTCTCAAACAATTCTTTCTTAAGCTGAGCTATCCTAGCCTGAAGTTCATCTTTAGATGCAGCATCAGCAATGAGGGTGGTGGAATCCTTGGTTATTGTCACCTTCCTTGCCAATCCAAGCTGCTCAACAGATGTACTCTCAACTGCCAATCCCAAATCACTAGCCATGAACTCCGCACCTGAATTACACAAGTTGCACATTATTACCCACATGAACTCGGAAGTACCATCTCTGTTTCTTATTATTTGATCATGAACTCGGAAGTACCATCAAGAATTATCTAGAATAACTGTCAATAGGTCCTCTAAAATCAAATATTTGATCATGAACTCGGAAGTACTATCTCTTTTTCTTATTATTTGCAACAAGGAATTTTTTTCTCTCACAAATAATACCCCTTTGTTACAAATATTAAGAAACAGAGGTCATATACATGAATCAATCCCAAAGAACCAATGATGAAACATCAGCAATCATGATACCACAACATTTAAAAGAAAGTGTGAACAAAACCCTAAACCCGCAAAAATCAAACTACTTCTAGAAGATATAGTCATCAATATAGTTAGTTATTTGATTGATTTATCAAATGGCTCAAAACTTCATTTTTTTGCCTTTGAGCTTACCATTTACAATTACAACATCACACATTTTTCACAGTATAATGCAAAGAAAACAATCCAATACCTGTCAAGATAGCAATATCTTGAAGCATAGCCTTTCTCCTCTCTCCAAATCCTGGTGCCTTGATGGCAGCAACATTGATAATACCCCGAAGCTTGTTTACAACTAGAGTGGCCAATGCTTCTCCAGTAATATCCTCAGCAATAATAAGCAAAGGTGCTCTCATTTGAGTGGTCTTTTCCAATAATGGGATAATATCTTTAATTGCAGATATCTTCTGGTCAGTTATCAAGACTCTAGCATTTTCAAATTCAACAATTGATTTTTCAGGATTGGTAACAAACTGTGGAGATATATACCCTCTATCAATCTGCAAAACAGGGAACAACCCACATTATATGAGGACCATTTAGTACAAACTCACATTACAAGCACATTAATCACTAGTATACAAGCCACAAACCTCCATTCCTTCTTCCACTTCGACAGTTGTCTCAAAGGAAGATGACGACTCAATGGATAAAACACCATCTGGGCCAACTTTGTCAATAGCGTCAGCAATCATGGTTCCGATCAATTCATCATTTCCAGCAGAAATAGTGGCAATAGCTGAAAACAAATGCATGATCATATACCATAAGAATGCTTTTACACTTCATAATAACTCAACACCATCTAGCAGTAGTCAGGAAAAAAGTAGTACCTTTGATATCCTCGCGGCCATTGACTGGCCTGGCTCTCTTTTCAAGTTCCTCAATTAATCCTTGGATAGTTTTATCAATTCCTCTTTTCAAAGACACAGGGTTAGCACCTGAGGTAACACTGAGCAGACCTTGTCTGATGAACTCGCGTGCAAGAACTGAAGCAGTTGTAGTTCCATCACCAGCTGAGTCATTTGTTTTACTGGCAACCTATATCACCAACGATATCATATCACATATAGAAACTATTAACCATGACAACAAAGTTTACAACTCTAAATTCTTATCCTCCAAGACAAGCGTAGCGTTCCTTAAATGAAACAACAGTCATACACTTGTACATGAAAAATCCATACCTCCCTAATCAAGGCAGCACCAGCATTCTCCATAGGATCAGCCAGCTCAATAGCTCGAGCAATAGTAACTCCATCATTAACTACCCTTGGGTTACCGAATTCATCCAAAACAACATTTCTCCCTGCAAAAAGAAATTCAATCATAAGCCATTATACAGCATTAGAAACAGCAACTCAGCAAAAAAAATCCAGTAAAAAGAAAGCATCAACATATAGTGTCAGGAGTTACACATGATAAACACGCTTAATTAATACTTTGTATAAAATTATCAATGTTTAATTGAAAATTCCAAGCAAGTAATAGTGGTACTGCTTTTCCTAGGCAATTTTGTCTTCCGGGGATTATAAGATACCTCTTGGACCAAGGGTAAGTCCAACAGCATCAGCAAGTTTATCAATGCCAGCCTGAAGGGCGGCCCTGGAATCTTGGTCAAAGGCAATTTGCTTTGCAGAAGCTCTCACGACAAGCCGCCTGCTCGATGGTTTGTAATGCACCTTCTGCGCCCGCTGAGGAATTGCTTTCCTCAAGCTTCCCTAAATCCATGGTACAACAGGTCATATAACAAACACATTAAGTCAAATATAGCTTTCCACTAAGAGAGAACAACACAAACAAAAATCTCATTATTCCTTATCCTTCAAACTTATGCATAACCCAGGAAATGTTTTCTCATCACATTCGAAAATCGAAAACAAGTCGAATTCACAATCAATTACTAATATGGAAAGTAACGAATACGCAAATCTAAACAGTGGCAGCAAAACAACTAAAACCCACGAACCATTAACAGAATAAGCAACCCAATTCATCAATTTAAAAATTCAATCCAATCACATTCAGATAGCTATAATTACACCAAAATTCTATCCAGAAAATTCCACATAATATTAACAATTCCAAGCATTATTAACTAATTTACACAGCTTCAAAGCTAAATTAGCATAACATAAACCCCACATGTTTGTTGAAAATGAAAGACTAAGAAAACAAACTAACAAAAAGACTAATCCAATTCCCAAATATTAAAAACTTCAAAACCCAATCTAAAAACATAAACATGGAAATTAATCAATGATACAAACAATACAATAATACCCAATTGTTAATCAAAGAAGGAGTAAAAATGAGGAGATAGAAAAAGATGAATACCTTTCCGGGTGTGGAAAGAATGGAAGTGGTTGAGATAGCATTAGCAGAAGCCATTGTTGATAGAAAGCAGAGCAGATTATCGAAGAGAAGAGGAGAGAGAGAGAGAGAAGATGGTGAATGAAATGGTAGTGAAGTGAGGATAAGGAGCAAAGGCTGGAAACTGATAGAGTGAGTGAGGGTTTGTGTAGGTTAGGGCTTTAATTCAAGTGAGAGAGAAACAAAAATAGAGAGGTGTTCGAGAACTTTCCACTTCTTCCAGAACCGTTGAGAGTCTTGATAACCTTTTCATTAGAATTACCACTTGTTACATCTCTTTCATTTCATCCTGTTTTCTTAGGTTTTTTCACCGTATATTATGAGTAATTTGTTTATTCACCATATAAATATAAGTATGAAAATTTTCAAATTGATCATATAAAAAATTCTTCAAATGATCTAATAATTAATAATCGTCAACTCCGTTAATCGTTAAGGTTAATTATGCCACGTGACATATTCTAATTGGTTAATTTGTACTTCCTCCGTTCTATTAATATTGCAATAATGGACTTTTTGCACTATTCATCACTCTTGTTTGACCATATAATATGAGTTATGCGTTAAGCAAAATATAGTCAAGTGAGATTTTGTTGGATTCGTCTCATATAATACTTTCACAAAATCAACTTTTTATAATTTTTACTCTTACACAATTATAGATATTTAGCATATAAAATGTGTTTCGGGATGCGTAATTTCCTCCTTGTTGCAATATTAACAGAACGGAGGAAGTATTATTTATTAATATTTTAATTAAAAAATGTAGAATTTTTATTTTTATTTTTCAAATCCATTTTAAATCGAAATTAAAGCAAAAAATTCATTTTGACAATTTTCGCCCAGCCCCCTCCCCCCATCTTTTCGGCATCGCGCCCTCCATCTCCTTATCCCATGTTGTCGTCGTCCGCCCCCCCCCCCCCCTCCACCCTTCACAGAACCACCACCCTAAACCCCCCCAACTCGAAAAACACATCTCTACCCTCTTGCCAGCGCCCAACCCCTCCCCTCACGCGCCCAACCCCTCTACCATATCCACCACTCCCTTCTGATGAAAATCCTTAAACCCCAAAATCGAAACCCTAGATTTTAGTTTTAGGGTTTCGAGGTGGTTTAAGGGAAAAGGAGGAAAGGACGACGGTTGAGGGGACAACTTACAACGCCGATCGCATGTGGGAGGTGGGCTGGTGTTGGGGCCAGCGTCAGAGATGGAAGGGGGGGTTGGGCACTTGCCAAGGGAGAGAGAAAAATCGGGATGGTGGCTTAAGGGGAGGTTTCAACGAAAAAGGATAGAGGGAGGCAAAGGCGCAACTAACGCCATGTAGGGGGGCTTTGACCACCGGCCAAGGGGCGTTGGGCTTGGGGGGGGGGGGGGGGTCGTGGGTAGGAATGGTGGCTAGGTTTGGGCAATTTTTTATATTTTATAAATTTTTAATATTTAATTTAATAAATTTAAAAAGCTAGGAACCAACCACATGATGTCACGTGACACAATTACCCCTTAATGTCTAATGAAGTTGATGTCCGTTAGTTATTTGAGCATTTGGCAATGTTTTTGTTAAAATCGGGGGTGTATGGTGAATTTGAAAATTTTCATGGGTATATGGTGAATTTGAAATTTTCCATAGGTATAAAGTGAATAAATAAATAACTCAGGAGTATATGGTGAAAAACTCGTATTTTCGCAGAATTAGAATTAGATTTTACTAAATTGAAATTATTTTTGTTGAATTGAAATAATTTCTACTAAACTGAAATAAATATTACTGAAATGAACTTATTTTTACTAAACTAAAATTTCCTTTACTGGATAGGTTTTTTTTTTTGTTTTTTTTTTTAAGTTGAAGGGAACATGACCTTAATCATGTGTAATTTACTTTAATACTTCCTTCATCTTTTTTAAGTGTTATCGTTAGTTGATCGATATGTTTTAATATACTTAGTTGTTGAATGAAACGTAATACGCTACACCCCTCAAAGCGGGTACGATATTAAATTAAATGACAAATGTTGGAAATCAAATATACGAGTAAAAATAACTACCTTTCAAGTTTGGATAGGTTTTATAATATAAAAGTTCCAAATCACACCACAATTTGAGTAAAATATCAAATTAATTCACAATTTATGTGCAATTTGAAAAGAAAAAAAAAATATCTTATACTAGTATATAATTTAAGAGGTGTTTTAACGAGAAGCCTCCAAAACCCCAATGCTCAACTCTCATGCATTTTAGGGTTCGTTTGGCATTGTTGTGGTTTTCTGTTTTTTGGTTTTTTGTTTTTTAAAAGTATATGATATATGCCCCATAATGAATCAAAAATTATTTAAACTTATTAAAATCATAATAATTTTGAAAACTGACAACAGAAAAGTGGAAACACTTTTTTCTTTTTTCCTGTTTTTGGTTTTTGGTTTTAAAAAAAATAGGAAACTAAAAACCAAAAATGATAGGTTTTTATTTTTTTTTAAGAAAAAAAAAGTAACTACCAATGCCACTACTTTATTTTTATTTTTTTTATCCTTTTTTTATTAAAAAAAAAAAAGTAACTACCAATCCCACCACTTTATTTTTATTATTTTTTATTAAAAAAATCAATAACTACCCATTCACTATTTTTTTTCAAGGGACTACTACTAACATTTCACTTTGTGTGTGTGTGTGACTGTGTTTTTTTTTTAATTTTATTTTATTGTACGTAGTATAGTCGTATATACATAAAAGAGTAAGACCCTGTTTTTTGAGCTTCTAAGCAAATCATAGAATATCATATTTCAGTATAGCACAGCAAGTGTCAGCACATTATTAATACAATTATTACTACTTAGTACAACAGAGCTAATTAGGGTTCAACAGAACCGACCATTATAGCTCAAGTCTAAATTACAACATCAAAATCAACTTTTCATATTTAAAATATATTTTTTCTTAGGATTTTTTGACTTTTACCACCAAAAAAAATCACGAAATTGTTTTTTACTACCAAAAATTTTAAAAGTTGTATTTTACCACCAAAAAAATTTCTAAAAATTGGTTTTTACCACCTACCGTCAAGAAAACCGTTATATTTAACGGTTTAAAGAAAAACTCTTCGATTTTCATGCGCAAAACATGTTGTTCATAGGTTTAGGGGGGCATTTTGGTACTACGGGTTCAATTTGAAGTCGGAATTGACAAAAAAATGATCGAAAATGCCTCGTTTTGCGTGTTTCACGCAAACCGAGGTATTTTTAAACGCACAAAAAGAAGTGTTTCCAATCATTTTTTGTCGATTCCGACCTCAAATTGGACCCAAAGGGCCAAAATGCCCCCCAAAACTCCTAAATATGATGTGTTTGGCACAAAAATCAAAGAATTTAAAATATTCCGTTAGGTTTTTGACGACAGGTGGTAAAAAACAATTTTTAATTTTTTTTTTGGAGGTAAAATACAACTTTTAAAATTTTTGGTAGTAAAAAACAATTTCGTGATTTTTTTTGGTGGTAAAAGTCAAAAAATCCTTTTTCTTAAATATCCCGTGCATTTTGCACGGGTACACTCCAGTTATATAAGAATCTTGGTTTTTTTGTTGCGATTTATACATACAATTAAGAACAATCTTTCAAACAAAAGGCAATAAGACGATTAAAATTAAAGATAATTGATGAATTATTGATAAAAAAAAGTACAAGCATAATAATCACCATTAGTAGAATTTCAAATAATTGCTAATTAAAAAATAGACAAGAAATATTTATAATCGGCAATCCGCGTATAAATGTATATTCAATTTTTGACAACAATATTACAAATTTACAAGCAAAGAATGAGAAAAGTGACAAGCTAATACATAATTATTGGATAATTTTTTTAGTAATTAAAATGTGAGAAAGTTAATTTTTTAAGATAATTTTTTAATTCAGTACCATATCATACAACTGGTATTTAATTTAAATACAAAAATAAATCTATTTTAAACATGATCACACAATAGAATTGTAGGCGAGTAGAAAAGGAAAAAATAAAGGTTCAACATGAGAAACAACATATGTTTCTCAAGGGCTCATTGTTGTCATTTTGAGTAGGTATGTGGGGTATTTTTGCTAAAATATAGAGAGAATTTGATAAATTGAATAAACTCAATCACTTGAATTACAATCATGATGGCCATGGCCAATAAATAATACATCGTTCCCAAACCTGATAGAATAAGGAAATAGTCAAAGATATCAAAAAGATATTATGCTAGGCATAAAATATATACTAAGCATAAAATATGGAAACTAAATATATCCTAATAATTTCCCAAAATATATCCAAAATATATCCTCCAAAATATATCCTCCAATACCCCCCCTCAAGTTGGAGCATGGGGATTGTAAATGCCCAACTTGGAAAGAAGATGATCAAACTGAGACTTCCCAAGCGCCTTAGTGAAAATATCTGCAAGTTGCTCCTTAGTGGAGACATAGGAAGGAGCAATTAAGCCCTCTGTAATAGCATCACGAACAATGTGACAATCAATCTCAATGTGTTTTGTACGTTCATGAAAAACTGGATTTCGAGCTATATGTAAAGCAGATTGATTATCACAAAACAACTTGATCGCCTTAGGGTGTTGGACACCCAAACTCAAAAGCAATGCCTTCAACCATTTCAACTCATGTGTGGTTGAAGCCATGCACCGATACTCAACCTCAGAAGAAGAGAAAGATACCGTGGGTTGCTTCTTGGTTTTCCATGAAATAGGAGATTTACCAAGAAAAACTAGCCAACCAGTCAATGAACGACGGGTAAGAGGACACGTCGCCCAATCTGAATCACACCAACCCTGCAAAGTCAGGTCACTATCTGCACTTAACAAAATACCCTGTCCTGGAGTACCCTTTAAATAACGAACCACCCTGAGAGCTGCTTCCCAATGCTCAATCTGAGGTTCGTGCATAAACTGAGAAAGAATATGAACCGAATATGCCAAATCTGGTCTAGTCATCGAGAGATAAATCAACCGCCCTACTAGTCTACGATAAGACTCGGGATCCGCAAGTAACTCACCACTAGCAAGACTAAGCTTGTGGTTCTGCTCAATCGGAAAACCACTTGGTTTCGCACCCAATAGCCCTGCCAAGGTGTACTTTCGTTGACACAAAACAAACCTGATTTACTACGAGCAACTTCAATGCCCAAAAAATATTTCAAAGGACCAAGGTCCTTCATCTTCAAACAGTCACCAAGATAAGCTTTGAACACAGTTAATGCAGCGGAATCATTCCCAGAAATAATAAGATCATCAACATAAACTAAGACATTAATCTGAACATTGCCTTTAGTGTATGTGAAAAGAGAATAATCAGAGTAAGATTGAATAATACCGTACCCTTTCAAAGCTGTAGTGAGCTTTGCAAACCAACATCTCGGAGCTTGTTTCAACCCATACAAAGACTTTCTCAAACGACACACCAAACTCGAATCCGAGCTCTCAAAACCTGGAGGTAATTTCATGTACACCTCTTCTTCAAGATCACCATGTAAGAAATCATTATGAACATCCATCTGTTGAATCTCCCAGTTTTTTGAAACTGCTATAACAAGAAAAGCGCGAACAGTAGTCATTTTTGCAACCGGAGCAAAGGTCTCACCATAATCAATACCTTCTCTTTGATGATTACTAAAAACAACCAAACGTGACTTGAGACGTTCAATATCACCATTAGACAAAAATTTCGTCTTATACACCCATTGACAACCTAGTGCTTTCTTGCCGGGAGGAAGATACTCCAATGTCCAAGTTCCATTATCTTCCAATGCCCTTATTTCTTCTTTCATAGAACGTCGCCAACCTTCGGATTTCATTGCTTCTTTAAAGGATTTTGGATCCTTTCCCAAAACAACGGTTTGCGATAATTCACAGAAAACATGTCACAATTTATATAGTGTGCTAGAGGGTAAGGCGTACCTGAAGGAGGGATTGGAGACGGAGTGGACGGAGACGGATTTTTAGCAAAAATTGAGTGAGTCACATAGTCACGATGACGAACATTGGGAATTTTTTCACGGAACCCCCTACCTAAGGGTTCTACACTCGATCGGTGATCACTCAACCCATCGCCCGATGGAAATCCATCGGGGAAGGCAGAACTAACGGGCTGCTGCTGGGAAGCCGACCCCGCGCCCGCGGCCTCACCTCCCGCGCTCGCGGCTTCACAGCCCACGCCCGCGGCATCTTCCTGCGGAGAGACAGGCTGTTGGGCAGCAGACTCCACGGCCTGCCTGCGGGATGGCCCCTGCTGCCGCGGGTAGGCTGCGGCATGGTCTGTCTCGGGCTGCTGCGTGTGTTGGACAATATTTTCAACACTCGTGACAGCTTGTTCATTGATCTGTAAAATGCTCTCGTCGCCCATAACTACTTCATTATCATCAAACACCTCATACTCCATGAATGAAATCCGTATGAACATCATTATTTTGATCAAAATTCGTGGACTCTATATTCACAACTTCCGGACTACAAAAAGGAAACACTTCCTCAACAAATTTCACATCACGTGACATAAAAAAAACTTTTGACTCAAGGTCATACAATCTCCATCCTTTCTTCCCAAAAGGATATCCCACAAAAATACATTTCCTACTTCGACTTGCAAATTTGTCCCCATTTGTTTTCTGATTATGAGCAAAGCACAAACATCAAAAAGTACGAAGGGCATCAAATAAGGGAGGTTTATTGAACAAAATTTCAAATGGAGTTTTATTTTGTAACAAGGGAGTGGGTGTACGATTAATTAGGTGAGCAGCGGCAAGAACACATTCCCCCAAAAAATAAATAGGCAAATTGGCTTATACCTTAAAGCTCTCCCAACTTCAAGAATGTGTTTGTGTTTTCTCTCAACTCTCCCATTCTGTTGTGGAGCTGAGTCCCCACACAAGAGGTTTGAAAAATAATTCCAGTAGCACTAAAATAATCATGCAAACAATTAAATTCAGTGCCATTGTCACTTTGCACAACCTTAATGGTTTGAGAAAATTGTCTATCAACCATAGCAACAAATGCTAAAAACATTCGAAAAACCTCAGTTTTATCAACCAACAAGTAAATCCAAACAGCTCGGGAATAATCATCAACAATAGTTAAAAATAACGAGCTCCACACGAAGAAACATGTCGATACGGACCCCACAAATCACAATGTATTTTCTCAAAAACCCTAGAAGCTCTACTATCACTCAAAGGAAATTTATCTCTAGGATGTTTAGCACGCATACATACCTCACACCCTTTAGAAAGATTATGTTTATTGCCACTAACATGAGGAAGTAACTTAACCACTCTTTCTGAGGGATGACCCATTCGACGATGCCACAACTCCGATCCAAGGTCGTCCTTGCTTCACCCACATCAACGTGATTCACCGAATCTGAATTGCTAAAATAGAATAATCCGTCTCTCCTAACTCCCGTTCCAATCAGCTCCTTCGTTTGATCCTGTACAACACACATATAAGGGTTAAATTGGACAGTACAATTAAGCTCATCGATAATTTGTGACACGGAAAGCAAATTGCAACTCAAATTAGGAACATAAAGAACCCCGGTTAGAATAAACTTGTCCGACAAACGAACAGAACCAATTAAAGAAGCCAATACGGTGTCACCATTGGGAAGACCAACAGGACACTCTAGACACTGCGTATCAAACAACCAAGATTTGTCTCCGGTTACATGATGAGTTGCCCCTGTGTCAATAATCCAAGAGGTAGCATCAAATTTTCCATTCAAACGATTATCGGGAACATTAACATTACCAAGCAATCCCGTAATTGCATTTGAAACACCATGGACTGAATATTCCCCCCCTGGACTCCAGAAACCACACGTGTGAGAGGGGGTGACATAGGAGATGATTCATCATCCCCGGCCATATTATGAGTTTGGAAAAAAAAAAAAAAAAATTTTAACCTGCTCTTGATACCATGCTAAAATATAGAGAGAATTTGATAAATTGAATAAACTCAATCACTTGAATTACAATCATGATGGCCATGGCCAATAAATAATACATCGTTCCCAAACCCGATAGAATTAGGAAATAGTCAAAGATATCAAAAAGATATTATGCTAGGCATAAAATATATACTAAGCATAAAATATGGAAACTAAATATATCCTAATAATTTCCCAAAATATATCCAAAATATATCCTCCAAAACATATCCTCCAATAATTTTGAATTTTCAACCATAACCGAAGTTAACATTTTCCTAATTTCGTGTATTTTACAGAAATTCGAAGAGCTCTTCAATGAAGATTTCAAAAGCTTAAGGTCTACTTTGATGGAAGACAAAGCACCCTTAATTAAGTCTTAACGTTTTAGGGTTGACCATGTCCTTTTATTTCTCTTTTTGTTCTTAGGGTTTTTGTTAAATTCAATAGTGAAGCAGCCATAAATGTGGTGGACATGTTGGTGGAGATGAAAGATGTCAGAAATGTTGAAAACGGTGGTATTGGTGGACAAAAACTCAAGCTCTTTCAACGGAGTTTATTGTAGGAAGCAGGAACGAAGCCAGGAAATAAAAATTTAGGGGAGCCAAGGCTTATACTACATATCAAGTAAAATAGTAATGTATAATTGTATATACTGCTTTTCTTATTGTAATTTTTTTTTTTTAATTTTTTTTATGTAGTGGTATTAATTAATTTTATTTGACTAGTCCTAAAAAAACAATGACGGTAATTTTTACCAGTTAATAATAATATAAAAAAAATGTAACTGCGTAAGCTATGTAATTAAAGAAGCAAAAATGGGTTTAAAAAAAAAGGGCAATTAAGGCTTATAAGATTTGAACTTGGGTCTAGCCTTGGTAAGTATAGGGGTCTAATCAATTGAGCTAATAACTTAATATTAGTATAACTATGCAAAAATTAACATTTTATATTATTTATTTAGGGGGGCTAAGTTTAAAAATAAAGGGGTTGGCAATTGGGCCAGGAGGGTCGGGCCTCCACCGGTCCCCCTGGCTCCACCCTTTGTAGGAAGAGGAGCAAGGAGAAGAGTGAAGATGGATGGGAAATTAACGATGTTATTTGAGCAATAAATATAAAATATTGATAATTGACTCTTATTCACATTTACATCGTTAGAGAAACATCCCACGTTTCTCAATTGAAAAATTGGGGCTTGCTCATGTATATGTATCAAATGGATTTTTTTTTTCCACAATAAAAAATATTTCAAATTACATAATTGCATGATGAGTAATAATTATTTTTAAGTTGAAAACATATTCAATTAAAGCATTAACCTTACCAAGTGTTTGAATAAAAGGTTTGAATAACAATTACCATTACCTAGGGATAAAATAGAGTTGGTTGAAGTGATAATGTGATACTTTTTTATGATTAACCCAAAAATAAAAGGTAAGAGTTAAATGATTATTTTCCTCCCTCTTATATGTTTCCATTCCACCTTACTACCTTATTTTTAACATTCATACCAAAAAAAAAAAAAAAATATCATTCATACCAAACAATTAAAAATGTAGTAAGAGTTTTCTGAAAAAATATAAGTATACTACATACAAGTACATTTCGTTCTCAGATGAAACATAGTTTTACATGTAGTTCATATTGGATCAATTTAGATATTATAGTTGTAAATTCATGTACATACCCACTTTTTTTTCCATTTTGGGGCGTTTTTAAGGTTGTATACACTTTTGACATACCCCTAACGAGCTGAGTGCACCCCCAAATCCCAAAACCCAAATTAACAAAATACGAAGTATATTCCAAAAGCTAGAACACTAGCACAAACACTGTACACCGGAAGAATCTTGCATAATATGAGTGCACCTATTTCATTTCAAATTAATCACAATTAGTTACATTAGCTGCTAACCTATAGCTACAATAGCAGTGGACTGTATACAGCTTGCAGACCCAGAGAATCCTATAATTCTTAATCCCAAGCTGAAAATAGGATCTAAGAGTCACAACAAATTGAAGATTAGGGTACCAAGAATGTCACGATATTTAGTCGTCATCAGATAAACAGACCACGTCTCCATTTTTCATATTAGATGAAGACGGTTGCACATTCATTGCTTCCTCAACTCCGGATATGCCCCAAGACTCAGAACTTCGCACATTATCTGACAAAGAGGGTACGTTGTTAGAATGAAGATTTGCATCATGCCGCCTTGTAATATCCATTAGCAACTGTGTTGCACTCAAGGATAAGCTAAGTGGTGTACCCCGTCCCATAGAGTCTTCTTGGCGAGACTGACCACGAGAGTTTAGCTGTACTGGTGCTGCCAGTGGAGGTGGCTGTGGTGGGAGCTGCAGTGCTAAGTTAGAAGTTGGATTGTTAGGTGGCTGTGGCACCAACGCATCTGAAGACATACAGCTGGAAGAAATAGCAGATGAAGCAGATCTGAAGGGCTGTATATGAGGGGCTGGGGCACGTGCTTCACACCTAATTAGTTGATGTTGTCCTGCCGTTAGTGCTACAAGGTCAACATGAGAAATTCTGGCTTGAGCACTTAAGGTCATAGAGGGATGAACAGCCCGTAAAGGTGGTGTAGCAATAGGTGGACCACTGGACGGTGACGTAGCAGGAGAGAAAGGTCTTGTAGAATGTAATTGTGAGGCAATCTCTACAGAACTAGCAGAGTTACCTATAATATAAATTACTGTGAGAAGCAGACAACAATGAAATCAACTATGAAGCAGCACCAATTATAAAATCAGGAAGTGTGTAACTACAAAGTAATACTGCCGCCTCAATATCATCTGTCCTCTTGACTTCAACGTCAAAGTTTTATAATTAAGATTTCAAGGTCAAGATACTTCAAACATTGACGGCAAAAACAAGGGAAAAAGAAGAAGAAAGTAGATTTGTTATCATGTGTATTTTCAACTTTTACAACTTCTATTACTCTCTCTCTCTCTCTCTTTCTCGCTTTTTTTTTTTTTTTTTTTTTTTTTTTAAAAAAAAATTAATTTTTTTTAAGAGGGGCTTTCTCATTTGACCCTAAATTAAACAAATGTCATTTGTAAAGCAAAAAAATTAAATAGATAGTTGTGGCATCCTTGTAGCTGCCTTATAGTCTATGCATTTAGATCGAAAGGCCTCAGCCAGCATCTTATGCATCACGACCTTGTTCTGACATGTTTCAAGATCCTTCCTTTTAAGTGCAAATGATGCCTCAGCTTCATCAATCTTCTTGTCATAGTTTCTCTTAATTTGAGCAACAAGTTCCTCAACTTCTTTATCACATTCTGATTTAAATTGTGACTTCTGCAAGGCCCAGTGGGGAAAAATAATTAAGAAAGGCAGACATAATAAAAAAAAGAAATGGAAAAGAAAACGAAGGCAATGCATGCACTAACCTTTTGCTCATGAATGGTCATCAAATTACCCATCTCTCTACGTATTCTATCTACTTCAGACTGAAGTGGATCAAAATGATTGGGTGTTGTAACCAAAGAGTTAGTAGGCATTTGCATTCGATTTGCATGGCTGGAATGTGCTGGGACAGCTCCTCTTGCTACTGGTGCATTAGTTTCATTCGGGATGAAAAAATTTGCAGGAACTACATGAGCAGGCATCTGTGAAATAGCTTCACCTAAGACGTGGCCCCTATTTTGATCTTGTTGACTTGGGGTAGTGGTATCCACAATAAATCCATGATTTACCATTGGCTGAATATCAAGCCTACCATTTGGAGCCACTCCCATTTGATCTTGATGCCTTGGGGTTGTGGTACCAACAATAGATGAATGATTTCCAATTGGCTGAATATCAAGCCTGCCATTAGGAGCAACTCCCAACTGATCATTGTAATGTGTAACCCACTCATTGAACAAAGCCTCGACAGAAGAGTGTGCTTCTTCTTCATTATGCAAAAGGTCAGATGGCACATGATTGGGACGATCTAAAGATGATGTATCACCTAAAGGCGTAGTATGTGTCCGGGTAGTAGGTCCTACTTGCTCTCCCACTCCAATACGAGATTCATCTCCAAGCCCCTAACCAGGTAATAACAGTAAAAGAAGTGAATAGGAGATAATGAAAGGAAAGGAGAATAGATAGTAGCCAATAGCCCCCACAATCATATTCTGGGTGCAAGGCTAAAAATTACTCAGAATGTTTTTTTTTTTTTCTTCTTAAATCATTTATAAAGATACTAATGAAATGGTCCCTAATGATCCGAGAAATGCAGCCCTTTGTGCTAGGTGAAACTCAAGTCCAAAATACACAACATAAATGACTGACCAAGTCACGTATGTATTTTAGAGACCTAGGCAGAACATCTTGTGACAGAGCTCAGATAATTAAAAACATTGAAGAAGGGAACAGAAAGTAGAACAGCAGAAGATTGGAATAGAAATGAGAAGATGCTGAAATTAACACACCGCCCGGTCCACCCCTATCCCTAACCCCATCCAAAAAAAAAAACGAAGAAAAGACTTATAAGGACAGAAGATAAAGCAAACCTGACTCGTAACAGCATTTGGGTTCTCTGTGAATAAACCAGTTGGAGAGATCAACGGCCCTGTTCTACTGGCTCCATTAATTTGGTTGCTTTCTACAGCAGTCAACCTATCTACTATCGCGTCATCTATTTGATTGGTATCTTTCCCAATCTGTCCAGTAGGAGCAGAAGGCTGTTCAGGTGAACATGTACTAGTATCAGGCCTATTAGATGCTGGTACGCTCTCTATACCAGTTATAGCATTATCATTCCCACAGTTTTCTATCTGTTCATTTGTATTCTCCGGATTTTCAGCTTCTCCCTCAGAATTTTTCTGCTTTGGGAGGTTTCCATTGATACCTCCAGTTCCATTTGATTCTTTATCTAGTCCAATAGGTCCCTTGGATGCTGGTATATTCTCTATGGATGCTACAAAATCATCATTTGAGCAACTCACTCTCTGCTCATCTGTATTCTCCGGATTTTCATCAAGTACAGATGCTATTACTTTCGTCTTGAAACTTTGCTGCTTTGAGAGGTTCCCATCGATACCCACAGTTCCATTTGACTCTTCATTTGGTCCAATAGGTTCAGCAACTTCAGAATTTACTCCATTCTTACCATCAGGTTCTTCCGAAAGCTTATGGCACCCCAAGGAGTTAATTCGTTTCACATACCCAGCTAGCTTCTTCTCTTCTATATCTTTTTCAGCCTTTTGCCTAGCTTCAAGCTCTTCATGTTTGATGGATTTTTGTTTTTCTAGCTCTTCCCTTTTCTTAGCATGATCATTATCCAAGGCCTTTAACTTATCAATTCCAATTGAAGAATTAGCGTAAGTATAACGAATAACGGTTGACTCTACTTTACACCGCTTTTCTAGCTTCATCGTCAACTCCTCCCAGGATTTTTCAAATTTCTCAAATTCTTCATAGTGTTTATTTTTTAACTTCTCCATTTGCCTGCCACATTTCATTTCAACCTTCTTCATATGTTCCTCAAGCTCTACAGTTATATTTTTCAGGTTGCCTAGTGGCGATTCTATAAAATTTCCTTCCGAATCTGGATTTTTCGTTCTCAAACACATAAAATTATCCAATGTTGGCTTCAACCTTGAAATTATTTTCTCAGTGTCACGTTCTAAGCAATTAAAGCCCAACTTTTCTCTGGCAACGGTAAGTGACTTTTTGTGATCAATTTTGTTCTTCAGTTCCTCAGCTGCAGTCCAACACTATTAAAGACAGCAAATCAAAGTGAGCAAAAGAAAATAGAATCATTCTAAGAAAAACAAAAACAACACAAGAAAATTTACTAAAGCAGCTTAACAATTTTGGAGGACTACATATCTTTAGATGAGACTACACCAAACCTCTCTTGAATTACAGAGAGCAACACATGACTACAGATTCTCTAAATAAATAAATTATTCTGATATACGAAGCTTTTTGCTTTTTAATTGTTGCACCCTGTAATCATACATTTGAATTTATCTTGTATTGCTATTTCCTTGGCAAAGATTTCATGTAAATGTCCATGAAGAATGCATAAATGCTCTTTGTAAATATACATAACACAACTAAACAATACTCCACTAAAAAGTTCCCCTGGTGCTATTTGGGAAGATAAAGAAATACGATAACTTGAATATTTTGGAAATTAATCAAATGGCAAGGCAAAGCCCAGGTAAATCCTTTTGATTCAATACAAAAATGAACAAGGGTTATAAAGATAAAAAATGTAAAACATGACAATATGACGCAAAATAATCTCATTCTATTTTGGCCACCCAATTCAAGGAAAATAAAAAATATAAAAAATTACAAGTGTTCTCATATGATCTAAGGATAGGGATGGAGTTGGAAGAAAAATCCCACAGCAGACAAGGAGGATTACAGCCCACTAGGGACTCTTTGGGGATGAGGATTCCCCTATACAACCCCCTCTCCCTCCCAATGAGTCTGAACTGCAAAGCTGGACCAGATTGACTTGTGAGAGGTGCCGATTCATAAGGGTTCTTCATACCTTTATAATAATATTTATTATAAAAAAGAACAAGGAGGCAATACATACCACTGAGAATAAGAAAGCTTGTAATGTAGTCTCAGGCTCTCTTGTGACTAGATAATTTTTCACCAGATACTCGAGAAATTTCTCAGCCAATCTTTTCACATTATCCTGCACAAAATTTAAAATTCAATCACACTACTATTACTAGATTAAGTCTCACAGTCTGTGTATCATTTAAAAGTAAATATAATTGTATAGTCACTGCAGATAGACATTTAACCTCTAAATAATAGAAATCCCTTTTGTCTATTCTATCCAATTTCAAGTTTGATATCTATCCTTCGTTCCAAATTAGTTGTGTTGACTTTTGACACGATTCATATAATTTACTTTGAATAACATTTGTGAATTATAGATACGTAAAAATAGTCATGTGAATTAAAACTCAAGTTTTAGTATTTTTTACAATAGTATAATTGAAGATATTTTTGATTGAGTTTAAGCATTGGCAAATATGATAAAAGAAACGTATCAACTAATTTGGAACGAAAGACATAAAATAAGAGATTTCATTCAATGTTTGATTCAAAGATATACGCTAACCAGACACCCTCCTCCTCTTCCTCCCGAAGCTCATTTCCATTATGTTATCTAGCAAAACACACTACCTCAGGCATAAGGCATATTTTGAGGTACAAGGACTCTTATTAGTTTAGCTAACGGCTGTGGACTATGACAACGGGAGCAAGAATGACTGGACTAACTCAGAGAAATCGCTGATGTCAGTGACGAGCTTACACCGACATCAAGGCAAATCATGATTATCTCTCTCAAATTTTATCCACTTAACATATATTCTTGAAAAACAATAAGCTGGACCAATTAGTAAAAAATACCAACTATTGTACAACATTTCATCCCATGGAAATGTTTTACGGACACAGTAGAAAAGGAAAAAGGCAGCACAGGCTTTCAAAAACAACATAGAAAGGTTAAGTTCCCAAGTTTCAAGTCATTAGCCATAAAGACTACAACTAGTAATCTAACCCCTCTCAGAGAAAATACTCCACTTTTCAGGTATCTCTCTTGGTCTCTCAAATTTTTCCTCACTGTCAAACTGCAAATCCTAACTGAGGGTAATCTCTAACAGTTAGATTATATATATATATATATATATGTGTGTTTATAGTAGGTTAATAGGTTCAATGCTTAAATTTAAACCTAGACTAGAGTATTAGCGTTAAATTTTGGCACAAATATGATCCATGACCATGACTACCATATAAAAAATTCTCTCAAGTCTCTACCCTTACCTTAACAATTTCATCAGGCCATCACTTTGCCACCCTATCAACCTCCTAACTAACTAGTGCATCACCCCATCTCAATCTTAAAATGTCCGAACCACCTTTGACAATTCATCTCCATCTTATTTAAACTGTAACCTCTACTTTCTTCTCGATTATCTCATTCCGTAATTGATTCCAACATAACATCCCGTGATACCCTAAACAAGATGATACAACTCACCCAAATCACCTACTTCCTCCGTTTCACAAATATTGCAACAATTACCATTTTGGGTGGTTTCACAAATATTACAACATTTCCCTATTTGCACATGCTAACTCTCTTTCTCTCTCCTCATCACACGAGTCTATATCTTTATTCCTCTCTATCTCCCTCCTCTTCTTAAAAATCCGTGTCCTATCTCCATGTTGCATTAATTGTGGAACAGAAGAAGTATTACATAATAATTAATAGGGCATAGCATCAAAAAAAGGATAAGAAAACAAAGCATGGTTTGCAAGATCTAATCAAGATATCCCAGAAAATTATGCAAGAGAATACTTCCCATCAAACAGCCACACATAACATCAAAGCATTATAAAAAAATATCCACAACACATGCACCAATTTCTCGACTCCGTACTAAAAGCATACCTCAAGTAGCAGAGCTTCACAAAGGTCTATTAGAGTTGGCTTCAACATTTCAAAAATATCCCCCAGCTGGTTATGCAGAATCTCTACATCACCACACTCTGCAATAGATATAGTCTCAAGGTTACAATTGAATTCGACAAACAAGGTTGTATCAGCATTTACATAAAAATAAATGGCAAAAGCTAACGAATGCCCTGGCAGCGTTGGATAAGCTAGCTAAAAGTAAAAAAAATTAAATTAAAATGAACATTAATTACACCGATTGACGCATAATTTTGTCATGTTTTCCCCGATTAATACCATTTTATGCAATATTTTAAATGATTATCCAATACGCCAGAGGCATTCGTTAATGAGATCCAAAATAAATACGTAGTAAACAAAAGCTTGGGACATTGGATGCTAAAATTAGTTAGCAGGGTGATCCAAATTTTGATGCATTATGAATCAATAATATAGAAATAAGTGAAAAATATACCTTGATGCTCCGTGCTCCCGGAATCTTGTTTCTGTGGCCTTGGTTCAGTTTCGTGGGAAGGAGAATCCATTTTGTTGCGCCTCTTTGGTGCTTCATCAATATGAACTTCCTCAGAATAATGGACACGCTTCCCGTGTCTGTGAGATGAGCCCGTAAGATACTTACACTGAGGCTGCTTTAATGAAATCATTTGCAATACTTCCTAATAAACAAATATTCACAACATGAACTAAAGAGTACAAATCAAATAGTGCATGGATGAAAGAACTAAAATTTGAAGCAGCAAACCCAAATTGGGCAGCAAACCAATAGTACAAATCAACATGAACTAAAATTTGAAAGAACCAAAGAGTATTAAAGATCCTAAATAAGGAGAAATTGGGCATTGCCAAGAAATTAATCTAAGAGTATATGATTGAATGATCCATTAGATGAAATTGGGCATTGCCCTGAATCCTAATTCATTATAACAGATGGATAGGGATCCCAAAGAAAAACAGACTACATATAAATGCAATGTGAAGTGATCATTACAAAAGTAGAGTTATTAATGTTTACCAACAAATTATGCCAATCAATTAATGTTGTTAAACATTGGTTAATCTTGATGATTAACATAATTTGTCAATCTTATGCTCCACATCAGATTTTGTGGCCCCCACTTGATGAATTAGCGACGTTTTGTTTGACGCCGTAACTGCAATTAAGTTACTTGACATTAATGCTTTATCCTTCTTGCTCCATTAATGCTTGATCAAACTCCACCGCACCAATGAAGTGAGGTCAGCGGCGGAGAGTGGAAATAAAATATGATGGTAGTTGTGATGATGGCGATGGTGGAGTGATTTTGCGTTTGAAGGCGCCGATTGAGTGAGCTCTTCTCTTGGAAGTTTGCCTCCATTGTTGAGAGACAGAGAAGAGTGAGGAGAGAGAAACTTGGATGGAAAATGTTGTTGCTAACGGTGTCAATTGTATTACGCTCAGCTGTAGGTTTTTTTTTTTTTTTTTTTTTTTTTTTTTTTTTTTTTAAAAAAAAAAAAGTCAGCTGTAGTTGCTCTGTTGCTCGTAATTTTGGTTTTTACTCCCTTAATTAATTCTCGGAATCTAGGCGGGCCCTATTTTTTTTTTTTTTTTTTTTTAAAAAACGAATTTGGGCGGACCCTAAATTTAAAAGGTAATTGTATAAAATTAAGAATTCATGACAAAAACACGCGTAAATCAGTGTTATTAGGGCATGTTTTCATTGACTGAACTCAGCTGAACTGAACTGAATTGAGCTGGAACTGAACTGAAATGAATATTTTATAAGAGAAGGAAATTAGGAGTTGAACTGAACTGAACTGAGCTAAGCTGAACTGAACTGAACTGAATTTCAACGTATGAGAACAGACCCTTAGTGTTTATATTTTGATGATTTCTTAACTTTTTACGATTTTCAAGTGTAAATTTAATGTTTATATGTAGCCCTAAGGGCTATGTATAACATTTTCCAATTTAAAATAGTTAATTTTTTTACAAAAAAAAAAAAAAAACCTTGCATTTTAATTTAGGAAAAAAACAATTTAATGATAATAAGTATATAATCTCAACTAAGGTTTATTTTTTATAATTCCAACTATGGGGTCAATTTACCTTCAATAATCTCAACTGGTTAACAATGAGTCAATGACCTATTATAATAAATGACCATGACACTTATCAACACGCGATTGGTTCAAAAAATTTTGAAAAAAAATAAGTACCATAAAAATAAATATATAAAACTTCTCAGCCTCCTCTCACCACTCCCTAACTTCACCGGAAACCTTAACCCCACCCTCGAACCATGCTAGAAACCGGCCGGCCACGCTCCCTTAACCACCAAAAATGGCTGATCGACCCTCTACGTACCGACCATCCAACCTACCCACGACCCCCGAAACAATCCACCCAACCCACTTCGACATTTTTCCACCTTGAATTTGTGCTTTGCTATGTTATTGGGCTGCTATGGTGGCCAAAATTTGCGTGATTGCTTCTAATAATCCCAATTGGACTGCGTGCCTCTTATGCTTTCATTCGGATCATTGGAGGCAAACGCATAACATAGATGGGATTACAAAAAAGATAAACCTTAGTTGGAATAATTAGAAATAAATTGGGATTATTAAAGTGTATTTTCTCTTTAATCTTAACCTTTACACTCCTAACTATATAATCATCCCTACAATTTAATTTACAAGCATATTCTAACGTAGTCAACCTTCATCCATTTAATACAGTATTCAACTAGTGTATAGCTCGGGTGTTGCACCAGATTGCTACTTTAACTATTCCTTGTGATTATATGTATTTGATATTTATAATGTCTTTTTTATTAGACCTTTTGATTACCGATTATATACAATTATTTTCATGTTTATAACATAGATAATTGGCTTAAGTGGTTAAATAACCATCATTCTTGTAAGAGGCTGGGTGTTCAAATTTCTTTATCATCATCTTTTTATAAGAAGCAATATTGGGTAATGTGGCATAATGATTCAAGTTGATTGAGTAGTATATTGGGTGACGTGACATAATGATTTAGGTTGATTAAGTAGTGATGATATATATTAGTATAGATATTACACGAATTCATAGACAATAATGAAGTGCACTTCAGTGATTTTTAAGGTATGTATATTATGTGTTATAATTTTTTTTCTCCCCGTGAATCTAATTAATAGATGAATAATCAAACAAAATAAAATTCTCATCTTGTACGGGATGTTTTATCCGGGGATTTTCACAGGCTAAAGTCGTATCACCTAATCAACAGTAACTAGTGTGTACCCCGATCGATGCCTCGCGTTGCTAGTTTGTGGACTTCTTGCTTTAATTTAACTATTATTGAAAGGAATATATAATATTATGTGAAACTTAAAACATTAATAATAGTTGGTTAATATAGTAAATGTATTACCTATATGTATTGTAAGTTATGGGTTCGAACCTTGTTCAAAGCACATTTATTTTGTTAATTGAAGTGGCTAGCTTACGTGGCACATAAACTTTGGATGATGACGTGGCATTGTGACATAGCACACATAGTTTTGAAGAGTGTCACGTGAAGTATGGTTGGATCCACAAAGAAACAACAACCTTCGATCTATTCCTAATTAATTATTATAATCTAAATCATCAAGAAACAAGTATTTTTATGAGAATTATACTACGACAATAATTAAATTAAGAGAATAATTTATAATAAAAGGCCTAGGGTCATAGGTTCACCAATAATTAATACTCCGGGATAAAACATAACAATCAACGATTGACATTGCAATATAACATGATTAACAGGCTTTCGCAATTTATTAATCAACATAAAGCTAACAGACTCTCGCAATTTACTAGATCTAAGTTCATATTGAAAATAGTCTTTAATATCAAATTAACATCTGCTCGATTCATCAATTTAATATTGCTATACTTTTACAATCAAATCACATCTGCTCTATTCATAATGCAATTGTAAAGAACTAAAACATTTCAACAAGAAATTATCATGCAATATCAATAATTAACCAAAATAATTCATCCCTTCATATTAACTATGGATCTCCAAGAACTCTAGAAATAAATTACTCGCACATATTTACAATTAATCTAATCAAAACAATTAAAGAAAGCATGATTAAAAGCAATAATATTAAAACTTATATAAACGAAAATAATAATAAAAATAAACAAAACAATATTAATAAACTAATGGAAAATCATAAAAACCAAAGCATAAAAAAAACTCCAAAACTACGGTAATAAAAAGTCTAAAACTAATGGAATCTAAACTAGAAAGCATAAAAGAATCTACACTCTATATACTAAAGTAATCACCAAAGGGGACACTTGGCATAATTTTATGAAAAAATTTCCCTCCAAAATGCTATTTATTTATTTTCTTACAAAAATTCTATTAAATAAATTAAAATTCTGTAAATAAATTCTATTTATATATATAATATGCAACACATAAGAATTTAAAGATAGACATTAATAAAATTGTTACACAAGTCATTTAATTTCAATTAACTCTATTTCAATTGATTATTATTATTAATAAATCTTAATTTATAAATCTGTGTAGGCGCAAAACTAGTGAAAACTAAACTAAAGGAAAAAAAATCTGTAAAACTCTAACAAACTAAAATCAAATAAGACTAAAACTAATTAATGAAAAGCTAGAGGTGATCAAAGTTAGCCCGACCCGACTCAGCCTAATTTTGGGCGGGTTTTGGACAAAATATTTTGGTCGGCCTGAAATTTTTTTTTTTTTGGGCAGGTTTGGGAATGCGTTTTTATGCATATTTAGTCGATTTTTTAGGCCTGACCCGAAAACTCGAACGGCCCAACCATTTTGGGTAGGTTTGGGCACAAAAGATCCGGCCCGAAACTTGTCCCGACCCGACCTCTCCCACCAAATGATCACCTCTATGAAAAGCTACTATCTAAATCTTATTTAACTCCCTCCTTAAATAGCCAAGTGATAGGTTGTCGTACACCTATCAAAAATAAATTCCTAACAAAAAACTAACTAACAATGTAGTAGGGTAAGTAGGGTCGAATCCACAGAGAGATGATATTCAATCTAACCTCTAAGAAATTGGAAAAACTAAACTATGTCACGAAATTTGGATAGAAAAATAGTCTAAATTATAATAAGAATAAAACAATTAATAAAAAGACCTAGGGTTATGATTCACCATGTTTATAGTTCGAAATCTATCAAGTATCAATAACAGTTCAATTAATCAATTATCTAGAGCAATTGCTAAGCCTAGGGTCGGGTCTTAACACTCTCAATTCAACATATGTAGTTCGGTCGCTAAAATAATCGAATTGCTAATTGTAATAAGCCTCTAAAAGTGAGATCTTTTAATTCAAACTCTTATTAACAATAATTAATCAAACAATTGATCAGGTTGCAAGATTAACAATAAAACGCTATCAACTAGATAAATCAATAATCAAAATATCAATAATATCAATCAAGATTCATTATATAAACATGGATTCCCAAACCCTAGAAATAAAACTACTTAAACATGGAAGAAATAATAAAAACTAGATCTAAGGAAGAAAACATAATTGAAAGCAAGAAATAGATATAAAATACCTTAATGATAATAAACTCCAGAACAATCCATGGAGAGTCCATAGAGTTGCCCAAGAGAAAAACTAGGGCTAAGAAAACGAACGTAAAAATAGCCTAAGGGGAAAATAATATCCCTTGAGTGTTTATAGTATCCTAAAACTAATCTAAAAATAATTAAAGAAAAGAAATAAGAAAATATAAATTACATAAGTTGTAATATTATTGGATGATAGAAGATGACATGGCCCGACGACTTGTGACGATGTGGGATGCCAAAGCTACTCGAGGCTTCAAGGGCTGCTCGACCAGACCTGCAGGCGCAGGGCTGGTGGCCGCGCCCTGGCAGTAACAACAGCGAGCATCGAGTGGACGCAGCATAGACCCGCAACAATATCCCGCGGGTGGCTGACAACATCGCTTGGATTCAAACACTTATAACTTCTGTTCCAGGAGGCTTCTTGGGGCGTGAAACCTATTATTGGAAATCTCTTCAAGTCTAGTTTCCAACTCAACTTGAATCACTTCAATTCGATCTGTAGAACTCAAGTTATGATCAAAATAATGGACAAAGCTAAGGTCAGTTTTGACACTTTGTAAACCATCGTTTTTCTTCGTTTCTAACTCAAATTCAATTCCTAAAGACGCATAGAGACCCTTAGCTTGTGGATGCTATAATCATCTCTCATGCATATAAATATCAATCGAAGCTTCCACAAACACAATTGTTTCGTTGAGTGACCTCGATTCATCGACTTTTCATCCTTTCATTGTCCAATTCGTCCGAAACTACTCCGAAAGTGTCCAAATAGCTATGAAAACTATCTGAAACATTAAGAAAACACAAAAAGGTGTAATAGAGTACAAAACAGACAACTTATACATATGCAACCTAAAAAGCGACTAAAAGTCCTAAAAAGCCACTATAAACTTAACATAAACATGCCTATAAATCATATATAAATGTGATTCATCAACAAGCTAATGGGCTTTTTACAAATTCCTTAAATAGCCACCGGGATAGTCAACCACTACCCAAACCAACCTCCTGTCGGACCATCCACATAAGCCAACGCCACCCTCTCCCCTACCCCTTCACTACCAGCATCCAGCATAGCCTCCCCGTAACGCCCACTCTTCCTCTAATTGTCGGCAAACAAAACTCAACCCTCCAGCCTCCAGCCCAACCACCCCTTGAAATTCGCATCAGGTTGGTTAAAATTAAACCCCCAATAAACACCAATATCTATCCCCACCCACTCTCCTGAAACCTATAACCCCTCCTTCATCCCTCACAACTCGCTTGAAACTCTTTTTACCACCCCCTCGCCTGAAACCGAAACCCTAATCCTAACCTACCCTCCACTACCTTGAAAAATCCCATATTAGCTCAAAACTCCAACCCTCACCTTGTTGGGGTTTAGTGAGTCCGACTCACCGCGGAAACAAACCCCGACCCGAGGAATCACTCGCAATAATTAAAATCATAAAGCATAAATAAACAATCACAAAGAAAAGATAACGAATCTTACCCTCGAAGCGAGCTTCGCCCAAAAACCGGGGCTCTTACTTGAAAGCTACGAGCACGTCAAGCGCCGCGCCTCCGACGGTATCCACCCACAAAAAGGGCGAACACAACTTTAAGGTCCGCTACCTTGGGGTTAGCAAGGTCCGACCAAAACCCGAGTGTTATATGAGTTTAAGAGTTTTCCCAAAATTATGGAATGCTCTTTTTAACTCCCACTCAAGCATCATTTCCAATGCCCCAAGTTGGGTATTTTTAGGGAATGATGAGAGTATGAAAATCTCTCCCATCAATGTGGGACAATGAGATTTTCACATTTTATTTTAAAGCTAAAATAAAATTATTAAGCAAACTAGTAATAAATCAACAAGTGTCAAGCATACATGAGGGAGTAGGTGAGGACCACTTGGAGATGGGGACCAAACTTGCTCCCCACTCTCTCCCTCACCTTGCGCCACATGGCAACCCCACTTGGGCACCAAGGCACCCCAAGTGTGGGCTGCTCGCTGCTGCCACACCTACGGCCCAACAGGCCACGCACATGTGTGCTGGCTGCTTGGTCGAGGCCTGCTGCTAGCAAGCCACGCACCAACATGCGGGCTGCTGGCCATGGCCTGCTAGCATGCCTCGCACATTTGTGCGGGCTGCTGGCCAGGCCTGCTGCTAGCGAGCCACGCATGCTTGTGCGGGCTGCTGGCCGAGGCTTCTAGCACGCCACGCACATTTGTGTTGGCTGCTGGCCAAGGCCTGCTAGCATGCCACGCACACATGTGCGGGCTGCTGGCCAGCCTAGCTAGCCAAGGCGCGCTAGCACGCACCAGCCAGCCTAGGCTCGGCTTGGTGTGCTTGCTAGCCACCTTGCTAGGCCATTTGCCCCTAGCACTCGGTTTTCTCGATGCTAGGGGTATTTTGGTAATTTTGTTGATTTATTAGTAATTATCTCGTCTCTTATCATTTAGACTCGACTTCCGACGATCGGTTTCGACGCTCTAAGCTCGAATTACCGACGTCTAAATATTTAACACTCGGGCGACGAATTAATTTCTTCTGAATTAATTCGTCGAGTTGGTTCGTATATTTTGCTTGGGTGTGACCCGAAGGGTTCAGTCAAGATTAAGCTGTAATATTAATTATATTAATATTACTGATCGGAAGCGGCCTCCACCCAGGCATTCCGATCACTTGACCTTACTGAATATATTAGCTTTCTAATAATTTTGAACCCGCTATCAGAATAATACACTTGTTCGAAGGACACCATTCCTTTCACACCTGAAACCCTTAACCCCAAAACTATCCTAAACCAAGGAGGGGGGTTGAAATTGTTGAAGGGGAAAGGAAGGGGGTCAAAAATAAGTTATGGAAAAAAGATTGGATGCCGGAGACGAAGATACGGAAGGGAGGGGGTGTCGAAGGTGGCAACGATGGGTTTTAATTATTTTTTTAGTTTAATTTTTTTTATTTAAAAACCCTCATCACTCTGAAAATTGACCGGAAAACTAGTGAGAATAATGGTAGAGGTGGTGAAACACCAAAACCCACTGGTTTTGTAAAATAGAGGTGGTATTTTTCAATTTTTGTAAAAAATGAGTTTTTAGTTCAACATAGGGTACATTTTGGGGTGGTTATTTACAATAAATCCTATAAAAAAAATCAAGCATTTCCCAAAATTTCCAATTCCTTCCTTTAACGAATTTCTTAAACTTTATAATCACATATTCCCCAATACCTTCAACAAGTTTCAATATTTTATATATAATAAAGATCTATTGGGTTTTTTCAATATTTATGATTTCATACATTCATGCAGTAATACCCATACGAAAAAAAAATATACATCAATTAAACCATTTCAAATTTAGTACCGTGTAAAGGAGCAGGTAATGTTCGATTTGTACCAGTACTGAGAACTGATCATCAAAGTGTTATACGAAGCTTTTTTCCTAGAAAATCACTCATGATGCCCTTCCAGTGGCGTATAAGCTATATCGTAAAGGTCTTCCCATAGACTCGGTCTGTTCTTTCTGCCACTTGGTTCCAGAGACGGTGACACATCTTTTTTGTCTTGCTCTTTTACTCATCGTCTTTGGGCTTGTGGTCCTTTAGGTATCCGTACACCTTATTCTGATCATTCTTTTAAGCAGTGGTTTTTCTCTTTGGTTTCTTCTTTTATAAAGTCTAAAGACTGGTCTGCACTGGATTCTATTTTATCTTTCGTTTGGGCTATCTGGATCCTTAGGAATAATATTCGTTTTTGACAGGCCACTTGTTCCCCTTCCACTGTGTTTTAGATTGCTCAAGACTGGACTTTTCGTAGTGCGGCGGCTAGAGACTAATCTACTGTGTTGGTTACTCCGATCCACCTCCAGGTTTTGGTTTTTCCCCCCTTTCTCTTTGCCTTCGGGGAAATGTGTCTGATTCTCCAATGGTGTCTGTTATTGTTGATGGCGCTTGGAGTTCTTCGAATGTTAGAGCTGGTATCGGTTGGTGCTTCTATTTTCTTCAGACGGGTTTAAGTCTGGGTGGTGCTTCTAGGGCCTGTTTTGCTTTGTCTGCTTCTCAGGCAGTATTGCTAGCTTGTCTTTATGCTCTTCGTATGGCCATTCAACGCGGTTTTACTCGGGTTCTCCTTCAGACTGATTGCATGGATTCCCTTTCTGGCTTTCGTAATGATGTCTCCAAAGATATTTCCTCTGTTTGAATTCATAAGCAACTTCAGGATGCAATTCCGTTTTTTCAGGTGTGCCAGCAGGTTTAGAAGGTGTCCCGTGATGTGGTTCTCCCTGCTCATCATCTAGCAACGTCTGCTAGGACTCATCAGCTGCTTCGTTTCTTTTACTAATCTTTGTTGGTTTGTTTTTTTCGAGTAATCCTTTGTCAAAAAAAAAAAACTACATGTATTTCACAATTAAATTGCAAATTATATCACAAACCTAGCATTGATGCCAAATTTATCCCATATCATATCAAAGATTATAAAAATTCTAGAAATTTAATTAGGGTCCAAACTCAATAAAAAATAAGTAATAATAATAAGGAAAATTTGTCAAGAATAAAACAACCTTTGGCTAGTCTTCCAAAAATAAAACGACCTTATGATTATTATGAAATAAAATGACCTTTGACATACATCTACTCAAAATAGAATATAAAACTAGTTAGTGACCTGGGCGATGCCCCGAATTATATTTTTTAGATGATTGTGGATATAGAGTGATTGAAACTTATAGCTTTTAATATTATTACTCCGTATTACACAAATTAAAAGAATCAATAAATTGAATCGACCACAAATATAAATTCCATAATGTTTTTCTCTAGATTATTTGATAGTTTAAAAAGTCATATTTTTTGTAAATCGTAGATTACTATTATAGTCTTAAAAAACTATACCGTTTGTACTCTTATCCTATTGTACCATCGTTTTTTTCACTCCCTATAAAGAGTCCAATGTACGTAGTATATTTCATTTTTGTTCTTGTCATATTTCTTCGTAAAGTGTCGACCAAAATAAGCCAGTTGAACAATACTGCAAATAACACACACACACACACACACACACACACACACACACACACACAAAATTATTATTATTTTTTTTAAAAAAAATCATATAAATAATTGAAAACTAAGAGGAATGACATCTAATCACAGAATGTAAGCTATATTTCAACAAATGATCAACTTGTGTAAGAAGACATATTAACACTACTGTTAGTTTAGATGAACTACTACGAGAGGGGGGTGAATGGTAGTAGGTTCCAATCGGGAAACTTATGTGGAAATTAAAAACAAAACATAAAAGGAACTTAAAGAACACAACAAGTTTTACGAGGAAACCATCCAGTGCCTAGCTGGAAGTAAAACCTCGGCTCTATTGGGACTTATAAACAAATTCCACTATAATAGGCAACTCTCCTAGTACAACCTATTACACAAACCTTTGCTTCGCAAGTTCCACCACGGACACTTGCCTATATGATAGGACACCTCCTACCAGACCTAAGACACTTCCTAGGACCCTTTTCTCCCTTTACCCAGGACACTTCCTAGGTGACCCAAGACACCTCTCAGGTTCCTTTCACTCACTGTGCACTCACAGCTACCACTCGAATTTTAGAGATTTCAAACTCATACACAAACGTGAATTTGTAGAGAATTCACAATCTCACCTTAAAATCCAAAATACTCAAACCCTTTTTCCCATTACAAGATCTAATCAAATAACTCTAAATACATATCTATGAATAAAGAGATAAAGCTAATATGTTGGACACTCGAGATCTGTCTGGAACTCATTGGACGTACTGTAACCAGAACCTGATAGGAACTTTGACCAGGAGGACTGACTTAGCTTCGTGGTGAAGGATAAAACCATTAAGCACGACCACTACACTTTGTCAGCCTCAACTTTGAATGAATACATATGAGCATATTTATAGTACACTCGAATTATTCATTTCATCTTGAAAAAGATAAGTTTTCTGAAAAGATAAGTTTAAAAGATATTTTCTAAAAAAAAATTTTCCGAAAATTTATCTTTTTGTTAAGAATAAAAACTATCAATAATAATAAGATAAACTTAACATAAAATCAGATTTTATTCAAAACTTATCTTTTTGTTTAAAAATACTTTTTAAACAATCTTATCTTTTTCCAAAAGGGATTTATTAGAAGATAAATATCTTTATTCAGTAAAACCAAATCCCTAAAAGCTATGCACGTATTAGGTAAATATATATCATTAAAACCGACTTTTAATGACCTGCATACTTAAGTTCCTATTAGGTTCCTGAACTCTGACAGTCTCTGAGTTCCTGACAAGTCAGTCACTCTAATTTCACTTGTACAAAGTTGGGCTTAAGTAACATTCATTGGTAACACTTTAAAAATTTTCATGATTGGTTGATTTTTCAGTAACACTTTTGTAACATTTTAATATTAGGTAACATTTTTTGTAACACTCTAATATTAGGTAACACTTCATAGTAACACTTTATTATTAGGTTATTTAGGTATCATTTAATTGTAACACTTTAATATTAGATAGAACTTGATTGTAAAACTTAATTTGATAAAATAATAGTAAAAAAAAAACCCTTAAAGCCTCACAACTCTCTTTCTCCTTATTTCTCGGTTTCTCCATCAAGCATTCAAGCTTTCGCTTTCTCTTGAAACTACACCTCCTTTCCACCGCTACCCCCTTCTCGATCTCGGTGCTCCACTGTAGTCCACCGCAGCCTACCTCCATCGCAGCACGTGCTCCTAGTTGAAGAGACAGCGACGTTTGCCCCCTCAAAAGACATCGATTGTCACCTCCCGGCTTCCATCTTCGGCGGCTTCCACCTTAAAGTTTAGGTTAGTGTTAGTTTCGTTTCTTTTCCCTTCCACTATCAACAAGAGTTTTGAGTTAGCTAAAGTTAGGGTTTTAATTCCCTCTCTCTAATCTTGTTGATGATTTCTTAATTTGATGTTTAATTTCACTATTGCCTCAAAAAAAAAAAAAAAAAAAAAAAAAAAAAAAAAATTAAAAAATTAATTTCACTATCTTCATACTGAATTTTGTGTGCATCAAAATTGGTTGATGTATTTTGATGAGTTTGGGGTTTTTGCTTTTTCTTCTTTTCGATAATTGCCGTTTTGATTTACATTGTAATTTGATCTTTTTTGACTAATCTGTCCAATTTAATTTAATTATTTTCTATTCTGAATTAATTCCTCATAAGCTTGTCGAGAACCCAAGTAATTATGGGCAAAAGAGATGAAGAAATCCAAGACAATACCAGTTATAATCGGAGGAATGGTGTTTGATTACTTTGATATTAAATAAGCTATTGCTGCTATTCCTGCTACTGCCAAAACCACTACTACTAGCAAGGTTTTTTGTTTATTTTTATTTTTTTAAAGCTCTAATTATGGAATTGGATTTTTATTTTTCATTATCTCGATACTTTTTCTTATTAGTTGTTAATTTTGTAAGAAACTGTGATAATTGCGTCATTTGCCACATTTTCCAAGCTTTAATTTTGTGGGGGTTTAGATGATTAAATGGCTAATTTCTGCAATTTACTCTTTTTTTTCTTCTAGATATTGCTTAATTTTTTTATTTGGATTTAGGTGTCTAATGAGTTTAGCTTCTACTTCAGTAAAAAAAACTCAGTTTTAATACTATGTTTATCTCTTTCCCATGGCTACATTATCAGTTACGTCTATAGTCAAGCTCTCGATTATACAAGGACTAGAAATCAGCATGATTATCTTACTTTAATGTATTAGTAACACTAAGAGGTGTTATAGACCCTACGAAAACGGGTTATGCTTTCCTACATGGTAGGAATCTCCCTTCAATACGGCATGATATAGACCCCCTGATGTTTAGGGTTTTATGGAGGCTCCATATTCCCCCAAAGTGGAGCTTGTTCATGTGGAAACTAGTCCTAAATGGTCTGGCTGTTAAGGCCAATCTTCACTGTCAAGGGATATCCACTGATACGGGCTGTGTGTTTTGTGGAGAAGAAGATGAGGATATCCAACATCTTTTTAGAGATTGCCCTACTGCTAAAATGGCCTGGGATAACTGCTCCCTAGGTAATCAACTTGAATTAGCTGAGTCTACTCCGCTGCGACAATGGATTCAGAGATATATCCTGCTCTTTTACAGTGAGGATGGGATTCGTAGTAGTCGAATTACTACCCTGATAATGACTCTGTGGACTATCTGGATCATAAGAAATGCCAGAGTCTTTAGAGGGGAGGCTACTGACTTTGCTGCTCTACAGAGGAATGCAGATTCGTCGGCTGGGCACTTGGAGATTTTCCAGAACAACCCTTTATCCAATGAGAGTGTCAATCATTCCTCAAGGGGAGGCGGGGGGGGGGGGGGGGCTCTCCCTCCTGGTTTTCTCCGTACTTCCCTAGGACAGAGATTGCCTGCCATTGGCAATTCTCTAGGAAATTTTCAAGGAGTGAGGGTCTTCTTTGATGGCTCCTGGCAGAAGAGGACCAAAAAGGCGGGCATGGGATGGGCCTTCTCTCTACATGGGGAGGAACCACAGGATGGAGGTGGAGGTTATGGTAAAGCGGCTTCGGCTCTTCATGCGGAGGCTATGGCTTGCTTGATGGCTCTCCAATGGGATATGGGTAAAGGTTTCACTCGCTTGATCCTCTTCTCTGACTCTGAGGCCTTGGTAACAATGCTGGATAACTCTATTCCTGCATATGTAAGTATTTTTTGGGCTCTGTCGGATATCCGTAAGTGGGCGTCCACTCGTGAGATCTGCTTGGTTTGGAAGGTGAGCAGGGATCAGGTTGCTCGGGCTCATAACTTGGCAAATGAATGTCGCGCTAATGGTTCTACTTTTACTACTTAGTTTCTTTGTGGTGTGCTGTTGTCAAAAAAAAAAAAACAAAAAAAAGAGGTGTTATATTCTTTTAAGGTGAATTAACATATATACTTAAGTATTAGTTAGTATTAATCCCCAAATTTAATTACCAATTTATTAAAAAAGTTTAGGATTACCGCCAAAGCAATTAAATTGAAATAAAAGAGAAGCAATCAGTAAGCTTTTATAGGCAGACAAATAATACTTGCTACTTCAAGAGTAGTTTGGGATGTCATAGTATTAATGCAAACTCTAGTTATATTAAGGATTGGTCCCCTAAAATATGCTAGAACTGAACATCATTTGTAGAACTTAAAATTTTAGGTTGAACAAAAAGCATCTATTAGCAGCTCATAAATGCTTATTAAACCACAAGAAAATAGAAAGCAGATAAGACTTTAAAAAAAAAATTAGAATCTTGATTGTTAATCTAGCCGAGGTTCAAGACTTATCATATTTCACAAGTCATTATGATCCAATTGCTGGATTTTCGCTCTGTTTCCTCAGTATCATAAACCACAGCCGTTTTACTGATAAGAGTTTACCCAGGGATAAGCCATCATGATTACCTCAATCATAAAGTTGGGGTGATGAGAATTGAACCTCCAACCTCTTAGTTGAGAGATTGCGATCTCTAATTTTCTACCATCAAGTTTCCACTTGATTCTCATACCTTATTGCTGCATTCACATACTTCGTATTAAGCGTGCAGCAATGTTATGCAGTTCACCAGAAAAAGCATATTTTATTGTTCCTTGAGTAAGGTTAATGTACTTAATAGTACAATGAGCTACATATACTTTAGTAATCCCTCACCAAACTGTCCTTCATGTTAGGTGTTTAACAAAGATGTTGCCTTCAAAATAAGGGTATAGAAAGAATGAATTTTGTTGAAACTATGAGCTCTCTGCAATTCTTCGAGGTTGTGTGCAATTAAGCTTGCTAATAGTCTGAATTCTTATGGTGGTTGGCCTGTATGTCCTAGTTCTTATGTGAAGTCTGGTGCTCAGTTGCTCAGGTGCTTGAATCTGTAGTCAGCTGCCCAACAAAGGTAATAAGCTCTTAAACCCGTATCCTAATCAGTGAAAGTGACCAGTTTCGGTCCTATGACATGCATGCATAATTCTGCAGAACAAAATTTAATGCTTGGATTTGTGACTTAATTTCTGCATCTGATCCATGTAGGGAGAAAACCTTTAGTTTGAACTTTATGCATGCAATATCAGTTAGCTAGTCATATATGAACTTTCCCTAGTAGGTATGTTTCTTGTAGCGTTAAAACATGTTTAGCATGGTGTATCAATTAAACAAGTGTCAAATCTAGTTATTAATAATTCAATCCATGAATAATAAAATGATTACTCTCACTTGATCATTTTCGTTTTTTCATTTTTACACAGGAATTGAACAACCCTTCATGGATGTAATGCAAGTTTGTATTCCTTGTTCCTCAATGGTGAAAGAAAAACTATAGTTTTGTTCTGGCCAGTTCACTTTATAGTCTGCCAACAATGAAAATTGGACATAGTTTTGTTCTGGCCACTCTCTTTTGAGGTAAATCAAGGTGGAATTAGCTATGTAAACTCTGAACATCAGGCTAATAATCTGCTAGGGGTCTGATACTCTAAAAATCTGAAAATTTGTTTGTCATCAATAATGTTTGTCAACTTGTTGTCTTGTGTGTTCTTTGTAGGAAGCGAGATCTAGATGGCAGAATATGAAAAACGTAGACAAGCAAGGATAGAATAAAATAGAAGCAAAATGAAGGATTTGGGGGTTACATCCATGGCTTATGAAATGAAAGAGTCGATGAAGGGCTCGAAACAAATGAAAAAGCACTAACTCTTAGTATTGCGCTATTTCATTTTTGTTCTAGATGTTTGATATATGATGCTTTCACAAATAGGATTAAAGGGATCAAGATGAAGAATTGGGATAACAAGTGAAGATGCTACAAGAAGCACTTACTGTTACTGCTGTTTGGATGCTTTTAGTGCTATTTTTTTTGCTGCTGGTGCTGTTTTTTGCTACTGCTGCCGCCACTGCTGTTTTTTGCTATTACTGTTGTATGTTGCTGCCCCCTGCTGTTGCTTGCTGCCCGCTGCTGCTACTTGCCGCCACTGCTGCTGCTGTTTGCCGCAAGTGCTGCTGCTGCCTACCGCCACTACTGTCTGCTACTTCTATTTGCTGCTACGTAATGCTATTTGCTGGTTTGTTACTATTGCTGCCGTTCTGCTAGCTAGATGCTGCCGCTATTTGCTGTTATTAATGTTGTTTACTGCTATCGCTGACTGTTTTTTGAAATTTGGAAGTTTTCTTATTTCCTCACTTTTTGCCAGCCAGAGATCGTAGTTGCTTTTCATTCTGTTTGGATTATTACGAAGTATATTGTTTGGCCAAACATTAAAATTGGTGTTTCTGAATTTTCTTATAAGACTTATGAAATTATTTCAATCCAAATTGTTGTCTATCATATATGTTAATTTGTTATTCATAGTTGTTGTGCATATTAATATTAATTTTATATTTAAAAAAAAACATTAATAATAACAACAACAATAATAATAATAATAATAATAATAATAATAATAATAATAATAATAATAATAATAATAATAATAATAATAATAATAATAATAATAATCTATTAATTAATTAGGTGCTACATTAGTTTGTAAAAGGTGATACATAATGTCGAAAAAAGTGCTATTATATGTCCAAAGATAATTGAAAAATGTTACCTAATAATCAATAAAGTGTTACATTAGTTCAAAAAAGTGATAAATAATGTCGGATAAAGTGATACTATATGATTGAAAAATGGTACTAAAGATAAGTAAGTGTTCCATAAGAAATAAAAGGTATCACTTTAAAAATGATACTAATAATATAAAAAAATGTTACATAAGAGGGTTTATAGTAACACTTTTAAAGGTGTTACCATAGATTACCCAAAGTGTTACATAAGACCTTAGGTAACACGGGCGGATGTATCACCCACTAAAGTGTTACATATTGTCTATAATAACACTTTTACCACTTTATGTAACACTTTTTAGGTGTTACTTAAGGTTAGTTTTGTACTAGTGTTTCATTGACTGTTTGGAGTTCACCTTGGTTCTATATAAACTTGTTCCAGACCGACTTTATGTCCAACATACTTACATGAATCCTAGCGCAATATACTTCTATTTCTCTGTCTTCATGTTGCTTCTCTGAAACTCTTGTTCTTGAATCCTATAGTCTTGATATATTCTGGATCTTAGGGTTTACCCCAGCATTACACCGGAACCAGGTCGTTACAACCCATTGATATGTTCCGGTCAGGAAACACCTTTGCCCCAACATTACACCGGAACCAGGTCATTACAACCCGTGGTATGTTCCTGTCAGCGAACACCTTGAAGTTCCATTTCTGGAACTCTTCTTCTAACTTTACTTGTATCCTCATGGATCTTCTAAAGTCCCTTTATTTCAGTTCCTTCTTCAACTCCCAAAGCTTACTAAACCTGCAAACATCACAACACTAGAAAATCCTTATTAGATGGAAGTTTTCTCAATTATAACTATCATCATCAAAACCTCATAAAGGTTAACAAGTTGCCCCTTTTTGATGATGACAAACTGAGCAAACTTCTGAGGATAACAAAGTAACTCAGAAGGTTAGTTTTTTCATTTATAAAAAACAATAAAGAAAACTAAACTAAATTAAAAGACTCCTACGCATACATGACCTATATATGTATAGGATACTTACCTTATGAAGCTAACATATGCAAACACATGTTTACATAGTTACCTTCATGGTTCCTTAGCCAGCATCATGCTTATCAACCATAACACTTATCGTTGTTCTTGTTCCTCTATTGCTTATCCTATATTGCTCAAGTTCCTTACATATATACCTGTTATTACTCAGGTTCCTTGTATCCTATTCCAAGCATAACTTGCTCTTTCTATGCACAACTTAACATACACGTTAGATAGATAATCATCATTAGTTTATAATCATCAAAACCTAATTGCTCAACAACTACACACACCGTAGATTGGTATGATAGAAAATTAAACGGTAACAAATGTTATTAGTAGTATATAAAAACTATTGAGGAAGGTAGATTACAATTTTCATAGTACAACCTGTACAATAGTTATAAACTTATAAATCTACAGATAAGCATTTTTTTTTGAAAGGAGATAAGTATAGCATATAGATTTAAACCAATACTGTACAAACTAATGATATATAAAAACTAATGTTCTTACAAAAAGATGCAAAGAAATTCATGCAACTTCAGAATTACCCTTCTTTACTCGAACAATACTATAGAAAATTATGCACTACTATTTTACTAAGAGCGGATGAGCGATTATTGTAACAATTTTTTTGGTATTTCTGACCACACAACTGCAATAGCAAAGTGTTTTATTTTATAATGATAGGGTAAGTGTCAATGTACTAATATTAAAGTTTTAATTTGATTATAATATTAAAAAAAAAGTGTAATTCAGCCATTAATTTCATAATTAAGTCATTAAATATTACCAGTTATAATATGAGGCAATTCAACAACTTTTTTTAATTACTATTTTAATGATTCCAATACTTTAATTGAGTCCAGATAATTAGAATAGTTATTACAAAAAAAAAAAAAAAAAACAAACAAACACTTTGAATTGCTTCATTTTATAACTGCTAAGTAAGGGTTCGTTTGGCATCGCTCTGGTTTTCTGTTTTTTGGTTTTTTGTTTTTTAAAAGTATATTATATATGTCACATAATGAATCAAAAAATATTTAGACTTATTAAAATCATGATAATTTTGAAAACTGACAACAGAAAAGTGGAAACACCTTTTTCTTGTTTCCTGTTTTTGGTTTTTAGTTTTAAAAAAAAGGAAACTGAAAACCAAAAATGATGCCAAACAAGCCCTTTTAATGTTAAATACATAAATCACTATAATTGACAATTATGGTAGCATTAATAATGCCGGTTACAAACTTTATTGGAGGTTTTTTTTTTTTTTTTTTGGGGGTTCGAATGACATGGAGATGATATGGCGAATTGTAACAAAAAAAATGACACATGGCGGATTGACACTCCTTACCTTTGAGTTTTAATAATAATATTGATATTGATTGGTAACTTGTTTACCAGACACGTGTCACATTGTGAATGGTTAAGATTTTTTAGTCTTATTTTTTCATTTCTCTAAATATTGTTTTATAATAAGAGAAAAACTTTTTTTGTAAAAAATTAGGAAACAAATAAACCTATCTTATTCTTTCCCCCCTCCTATCTCCGTCAACCACTCTACTTGAAAACTCTCCCTCCCTACCCGCCACTAGAGTTGTCAATTCGGGTAAACGGGTCGGGTTTGAGTCGGGTTAGTGTGAGTCGTGTAACACCCCCGATTTACTATTAATAATATACAAAAATTAAAGGAAAAATAAACAACCTTTAAATAAAATTTGCGGAAGCATACACCTAAATCGGAGGTATCACCGCCACACTCAACAACCTGTCAAGTGTTAAGGCTTACAAAATCCCAATAATTACAACCCAATAATCTAAGTGAGCTATTTATACAACTTTATAAATTAAACTTGTTATAACAAACTAATCGAAACACTTGAGCTTCTTTAGCTACGACCACTTGATCAACCTGTTTAGACAAACTTGACTGCTCACCATTAAGGACAAATTCAAATTTAGATCGTCGCAAGGCCACCATAAGAAAAAAGACATGGCCGCAAACACAAGTAGCACAACAAAATAACACACACGTCAGCAAAAGCCGAGTAATCACCACATATCAGAATATAAAGTATAATTGAATAATTGACAATACTAGCTCAATTAAACAATGTAGTTCAAAACTACATTACACATTGTACTCTGAAAAATGACCTTTATCAACTCAACCTCGAATAATAATACAATCATTCACTCAATTAACTCATTACCAATAAGTGTGCCATGCTCTTTGTTTTATACCTAGCCTTGGACATGGGTAATTCAAATAACAAACCAACAAGTATAAAAACTTGAATACTTTCAATAACCAGAAAAACACCTTGAACCAGACCGTATACGGGCCAATTCCCACTGTAGGGGACCATAAAAAAAAATATAAATAAAGATTGTACCTCATTCTTAACTCATGATTATCATCCGACCTCTTACAAACATGTCAATGACTAAGGTATATAACGCCGAGCCTCAAACCACAAAATCATCATTCTCAACCTTTTGATCTCATACTGAGTCATACATTGATCACAATCTAATAATAATAACTCCACAATGGCACAAATTCCCAAATAACATGACAATTCGATTCATAATATATCAACTCTTAAAAAAAATACTAATAACCCAAATATAATCAAATCTCCACCCAAAAATAATACTATGCATTAACAACCCTAAAGCCTCGATAAAACAATACTCCCTATAACAACAACATTAAAACCCTAGAAAAATAATAATACTATCAATCAATAAAATACAATAAAATAATAAAACAATTAAATCATACATCATTATAAATTAACCATATGTTTCCGAAACATAATCATAAGAATAACATTCATGAAACTTCACATAATAATATAAATACAATTAATAAACAAATTATAACCAAACATGTCCAATAAATTAACACATAATAATAATACAAGCACATTATTATATCAAACAACTCCAAAGGATCGATAGTGTGATTACCTTGTAGATCAAACTACTTGATCGCACAACCAAACTTTGTGAACTAAATTAACAGTATTAGGAAAATAAGTGTTTGGAAGAATATGGACAAATAAAAGGAATCAAAAAGCGAATTGTAAGTTATATATGAATAAGGCTAAAGATTTGGGTTTCATATATGAACTTCACGCACAAAAAAGGAACGACATCTTTCTTTCTTTCTTTTATTTATTTATTTATTTATTATTTATTTATTTTTTATAATAAAATATTAGAATAATTAAAGAGAATATTAAGGTTTAACATAGTTTATATACAAAAACAAATAAGTGGAGTCCATATAAATTATAATATGTTATCATATAAATATATATTTTGTAATATAAAAGGTACGAAATAAAATCTAACTTTAACATAATATAAGATACAAAATATACGGGTATTACAAGTCGGGTCATCTCGGGTCGGGTCAATACGGGTTAATGTCATAACATATGCGGGTCGGGTTCGGGTTCAGCCATGCTTGAGTCGGGTCACGTCGGGTCATACATCTTATTGGCTTTGGGTCGAGTTTAGGTCGGGTTAGTAAAGGGTCGGGTTACATTCGGGTCGGGTGAAAAATTGGTCGGGTTAAATTCGGGTTTTTACGGGTTTAAACGAGTTAGGGTCGTTCTCGGGTTCGAGTCGGGTTCGGTTCAAGTCAATTATTTACGGGTTATAATTAGGTCGGGTCATTCTCGGGTTCAAGTCGGGTCCGGGTTCAAGTCAATAATTTGCGGGTTATAATCAAGTCGGGTCATTTCAATGTCAGGTCATTTTCGGGTTCGAGTCAGGTTCCGTTCAAGTTAATAATTTGCGGAAAACATGTTTCGTCCCTTAAAATATGTTGTGAAACTAACCTCTTAAAATTCAAAGTGAAATATTGAAGGAATAGAGTTAGGATTCAATTTTCGTTCCAATACCAACATGAGATAACGACCTATACATATTGATTCAATAACAAGTCCAGTTGAATTTGGGTCAGGTTAATAACAAGTCGGGTTGATTCGGGTCGGGATTGTAACAGGTTGGGTTGAAATTCGAGTCGGGTTTGTAGCAGATCGGGTTAAATTCGGGTCGGGTTAGGAACAGTTTGGGTTGAATTCGGGTCGGGTTAGGAACAGGTCGGGTTGAATTCGGGTTTTGACGGGTTAAAACGGGTTTGGGTCAATTTCGGTCCAGGCCGGGTTCGGTTCAGGTCAATAATTTACGGGTTACATTCGGGTCGGGTCGTTTGTAGGTCGGTTAATGTTCGGGTTTGGGTCTCAAATATACTCGGGTCTAGGGTTGGTTTCAGGTCGGGTTAGGTCGGGTTCGGGTCACCATTTTTTTCGGGTTCAGACGAGTCGGTTAATAGGTCGGGTTAGGGTCGGTATTTCGGGTCGGGTCAGCTTTTGACTACTCTACCAGTCTACCCGCCACCATTAACTCACCTTACCTCCATTACACCTGGCCTGCCGCCCTGACTACCCATATTTGGTCGTTTTATTCTTGACAATTTTTTCTAATAAGAAAAAGGAATAAGTTACACATAAAAATTACCTTAGATATATAAGAAGGAAGGTGAATCTTAATTTCGTGGGATTAGCAAAAATTTGTGGGATTAAATGTCGTGGAAGAAGAAAAGGTAGAAGTGGAGAGTTATATAGGTTGAATTTAACATTCAAGTTGAAATCAGATATTAGGATCTAAAAATTGAATAAGGGTATTTTAATCCTTTGTCATTTCCTTATATATACTATTCTATTAAAAGACGTTTCTAAGACTGTCTATGAGCCATGTAAACCCCTCATTGTCCCACATCAGATAGTCAATTCCTCAATATGCCACGTCACCCACACAATCAACAATAACACTTTGTTGCCTCAACTAAATTTTTTAAAAAAATGGATTAAAAGGTTCAAACACTACTCAACCTATTGGAAAAAAGATCATTGTTTAACCATCGACTAATTATTACTTATGCTCTAATCTTGCATATAAATTAATATTATTCTACAAAAATATTGAAAACACGTACAAACTGTTGAATAGGAAGATTTCCCTAAAAATTGTTGAATTGTAAATTAATTCCCTATTTGCGTTGGTTTAAAAACTTATTCCCACAATATTGTCCACGTAGGTTTGGTAGATTTTTTTTTTTTTTTTTTTTTTTTTTTTTTTTTTTTTGTTGCAAAGAACCGCTAACGGTGATAGCGGTTCTATACTTATAAAATCGCTAACGGTGATAGCGGTTCTATACTTATAAAACCGCTAATGTCATTAGCGGTTCTTGTATAAGAAAACTTCACAAGTTAAAACTTAATATAAGAACCGCTAACGATGTTAGCGGTTTTATAACAAGTATAGCACCGCTATCACCGTTAGCGGTTCTTTGTAAAAAAAAAAAAACCTTTTTCCAATCCTATGTGGACAATATTGTGGGAATAAGTTTTTAAACTGACGCAAATAGGGAATTAATTTACAATTTAACAATTTTTATGGAAATTGTCCCTGTTAAATTTCTTGTAAAAAATTAACAGTTGCACAATTTAAAAAGTATCAACCTAGGGCAACGCCCGGGATACACATCACTAATTAATAATAAATTTTTGCTTTTAGGTTATTTTGTACTGCAATTAGCACTTGGGTTTATAAAACTGCTAATTAAAAAAAATAGATAATGAATATTTAGAGTTAAGCTAATAATTAGGAACTAAACTTTTTTACTTTTCAACTTTTGGGACCTGATGTATCACCCCCCAAATTACTCTCTAATATTAACAATAATAATCCAACTTTAGGGAGTAACTTGGGAGTATTACCGCCTGTAGACACCTAAAAATGTCTCCCCAAAACCAAACCCGATAATGAACAACCTTTCACCGCCATTATTGGTCGAGTTGAGTATTTAATCATTGGAATGATTAAATCCATGTTCTATTCAATACATTTCATAAACCAATTAATTTCCTAGCTCATTTCCCTAAATCATAACTTGTTTTTCTCTTTTCGTGTCCACATCGCAAAACCGAGAGAAACTGAATTTTTGGCCTAATAATTTTGATCCAATTATTATTTGTTTGGATAGGCCTTGAAATAAGTTTTCCAACCATATATCATAAACCCAATTCCGATTTAAAACGAAGAACATATGAGCCAAACATTAAACTCGGCCCAAAACCGACATCCTTCTACTAAAACGACCATATATTAAAATCTAAAATTTATTTTGACCTTATTTTAATTGGGTTGGAAATTACACTTGATAACCTTTCCAATGATATATTATATGCTTTATTTCGAGTTACGGATCAAAAGTAATGATGATTTTAAAAACATGTAAAAAACTGGAATTACCGCGCACATTGAAAGCACCGTGTCACGGCGCCTGATGACGTGGCACGGTGCCTGGTGCCGTGACACGGTAATTTACAAAGTGTCACGGTGCGTTTTTCCATGTTTTTAATCCACCGTGTCACGGGAATGTTGCCGCGCCAGGGGATTTTGCACTGCGTCACAGTACAATTTCCCGTGTCACGATGCCCATTCCATGACACGGGGCTGTTCCGTGTAATTTCAATGTACTTTTTTTTTACTGTGACACGGTGTACTGCACCGTTCCACGGTGGACACTGTCGTGTCACAGAATCTTCTCGTGTCTTCTCCGCGTAAACCCTTCATGTGTTTTTACTCTCGTAGGTCAAATATTTCCCGCGTGACTCTAGTATTTCCCGTGTAACTCCATTTTCTCCGTGTCACGGTATTCTTTGCCGTGTCACGGTGTTCTTTGCCGTATCGCGGCAACCCTTTTCAGGGTTTTTATCTTTTTAGGGTTTCGTGTGTTCCCTCTACTCATTTTCCTTATAAATACCCCCCTCCTTTCTACAGTTCGGGGCATCAAATCCTTCTCTCTTTCTCTCTTTTACACCAAAAATCATTCTCTTCTCTCTCTCTCATATTCTAAGCCTTAAACCTATATTCCTAATTACATCATTCTTCCCTTAAGCACTCCAAGGAGTCCATACTTAACCCAAGGCTCCGTCCTTAAACCAAGGCGTGAAAGGTACAAATATCTGAGGGTTTGGACCAAATCAAATCTACATTTATTTAATTTAATTGTTTCAATTCGATCTATATTTTTTTTATTGAAGTTACTAACAGTGTATTCATGATGTAGCAATTCAAGGAAGCGCAGAAAGTGAGTAACCACTTGATTATTCTTATTTTTATTCTTGTTGCTAGTATCATGATTAGGTTAATTTATATTTGATTTGACTAACGCTATTATTGTTAAATTGCTTCAAATATTAATGCTTATTTTACTATATTTATTGATCACCATATTGCATGTTTAAAGGGAATATGTAATTGAAAATCACGTCTAATAAGATAATTTGGACGATCGGTTTAGGTTCCTTTTTAATCTTGTTATTAATTAAAGTGATCACAATATTTTAGAATTATATGTTGCGTTAATATTCAACCAATTTAGCCTAGTAATAGCTTGGAGCATATTAAATATTTTATTTGTATGCCTTTGAGATCGCAGGAATCACTTTTCACTATAATAATCGAGTAGAGGCCAATACGGGCGAATGTGATTCCATAACTCACTTCGTACCATTATCCCCGATCCTCCTTTCGTGGTTCCGAACCATATGGAGTTAGTAATCTAATGGATTATGAATGGGGTGTAACCTTCACGGGTCAATCGTTGTTGTCTTTCGTTGTTCCTTAATCGTGGTTTCCTTTTATGATCCGTGAACGGTTTACAAGTTCCTTAAAAACTTGTTGGCGGCTCCCTACTTTATTTGTCCCTAATCGTATACGTCAATTTTCACTTACTATGAGTGCCAAGCATATTCACCACATGCTTTAATGTAGGCGCACTTCGAGCGACGCCTACACCGCCACGTAATTACATAAGGCTTAACAGAGTTTTGCAGCGGAAAATAATACTTATCTTTTATTAATAATAATAGTAATAGTTTTGAAACACTTCTAGAGCAACTAAAACACTGATACTATGTTGACTAAATTAAAATAGGTGATCACCGCCCATCGTTCCCAATGCAGCATATAATTCACGTCGTCGTCATCACCACCTATCTACTCATCATTAATGATAAGTAGGACAAAACCAAAACAAAACAAATACGTATTAGTCAAAATGCTAAGTACATACAAATGCTAGACATGTAAAATAAATTTAATTAATTAAATATGTTTTCGAAGATATTTGACTTTAATAAATCATAATTTATCCAAACTATTTATGAATAGAAATCTATACTTATATATATTAAAAAGCGTTCCTAAAAATGTTTATGTGCCATGTGGCACTCTGCCATGTCATCATTCAAATATGAGCATACTCTAATGAAAATGTCTATCTTGAGATTTGAACTCACAGCCTAAAATATATGCATTAGAAGTTTTACCATCTCATCTATTGATTAATAATGCTTTTATACTCGATATATATATATATATATATATATATATATATATATATATATATATATATATATATATATATATATATAGATCTGAATATACATTTAATGACTATGATTCTTAAAATACATATTCTATTATTTGCTAATAATGCTCATAGATGAAGTAATGCAAACAAGAAATATTAACTATTGTTATATACTAATTTTATTTATTTAATTATTTTGATAATAATTATGTCTTTATTTTCATATTGATTATAAATTATATACAAAAGACATGTTTATATAATTAGTATTTGTTCCATAAATAAATTATTAAAGGTTAAATGAAAAACTATTATATAATTAAACAAATAATGAATAAATGGAATAATATAAAATGAACCTATCTATTCAATTATAAGTGTTCAAAGTAGTAACCCGGGGCATCGCCCGGGTCACACACTAGTTCATGTATTAAAACTTGTCAAGAGAACCAATTTCCGAAATAACCAACTTTCCAAAGGTAATTCCGAATAGGATGGATCAATCCATATTTTCGTAAATCATTTTCCCATCTAAGTGTGCACACCCCCCAAGCTAGTAACTCCATTACATAGTGCTATCAAGGGAAAAGACTAGGTCATACATACAAATTCCATAGTCTTCAACTTACTCCGCATAGTGGGAGTTAAAAATCCAAGGAATAAATCTTGTTAAATAAACTTTCCAATATCCCATACTCGGGATAATTTAAACAATAAAACTTCCTTTTTAAACATCTTGAATATCAGTACAAATGTATAATCATCAACCATATAAAATATTTAAACATTTGAGATCAAACAATTAAAACATGTTTCACCGAAATATATTTCACAATCATTTACACATGGTTTGAAATCACTTAACACGTTGCATATAAAATTCACTTTATAAAATATCTAACACGTGTGCGTACCTTGATCTTTGAACACAAGTACGGAACTCCTACTTACGAACACCAAATTCCTCCTATAACAAACCAATACTTCTAATCAAATATTTTTCCACCCATGGTCACAAGGACAATATTAACCATCGACTTAGTTGTGCATGGACAAATATACTATTCTTTTTACGAAATCAATACTTATTGGATATACCAATCTTTTAACAACCGTAGTCATCTCTAGAGTTTAAAGAACAACAACAACAATAATAATAATAATAATAATAATAATAATAATAATAATAATAATAATAATAATAATAATAATAATAATAATAATAATAATAATAATAATAATAATAATAATAATAATAAGGTAGTAGTATGTATTAGTAGTAGGTAGTATGTAAGTACTAATAATAGCAAACATCAGCAGCAGCAACAGCAACAACAACAACAACAACAATAATAAAAGGTAGTAGTAGTAGTAGTAGTAGTAGTAGTACGTAGGACATAGTGGTAGAAAGAATGTGATATTTATGGCTTGTTTGGGACTTACATTTAGCAACATAAGGAAGGAGGGGGCAACTTTTGGTGGTCGGTGGCCGATGACAGTAGGCGGGTAGTGCTGTGGTGGATGGGCGGCGGTAAGGAGAAGCTCCGGCCAACTCACGATCAAGAAAAAAATGAAAGAGAGAAAGGGATGAAGAGGAAAGAAGGAGGAGATAGTTTGGAGGAAGAAGATGTAGTAAGTAGTCATATGTTCATGGCTATTTATAGTGGCAGTGTTGGTGTTTTAACTTTCATCATCTATGAAGGAGGCAAGTGGATGGCCTTGCCGACATTAATCTTTATATATATATATATATATACTCCCTCCGTTTCTTTTTACTCGCAACAAATACCATAAATAGCAGTTACACATTACTTGCAACAAACTATTTTCTTTCCTTTTATAGTATGTTTTTTGCGTGATTTTACATAATTACCCTTACTTTTGTTTTTAAACACCCAAATTAAACTACTGATTTTATCTCATTAACTTAAACTCTACAATAATTAACTTAACCATTTCCATCAAAATCATTCCCCTCCCAATTAAATTCATCATCACTTTCAATTGCCAACCACCACCACTACCACCACCACCACCACCATACCCAAAATTTCTCTCTCTTTCTTCACCAATCTCCCCTCAATACGACCGCAACACCCCGCCGGAAGTCGCGCCGCTGTTCCCTCACTGTCGCCAGCTCCGTTTTCTTTTCTTTTCTTCCTTTTCTTCCTTGTCGTCGCCTTCTGCGTTGTGGGCTTTGTGGGTTTTGTGGGTTAAAATTGGTGGTGGATCGAATTAGGTTGTGGGTTTTGAGGGGCGAAATCGGTGGTGGGTTTTGTGCGCGAAATCGGAGGTGGATCGAATCAGGTTGTGGGTTTGTGGGGCGAAATCGGAGGTGGATCAAATTAGGTTGTGGGCTTTGTGGGGCGAAATCGCTGGTGGGTTTTGTGGGTCGAAATTGGTGGTAGGTTGTGGGCGAAAGGTGGTGGTAGGTCGAAATCGCGCGTGGTGGTACTGCTAGGTTGTGGGCGACATAGATAGTGGTGGTGGTGGTGCTTCGAAATCGAAGGTGTAGGTTGTTGGTGAAATTGGGGTTGTGGGTCGAAATCGTGGTGCTAATAGGCGGTGGCAGTCGTATGGTGCTAGGTGGTGGTGCTGCTAGGTGGTGGTGGTGCTGCTGCTGTTGGTTAATGGTGGTTTTATTTGATTTTGTTTTGTTTTTTTTTATTTTTTTTTATGTTTTGTGGGTTGGATCAATACTAAAGACATGCCCTTTTATTTTGTTAATTACACTTACCAATATTTTGCCTAGGAGTCCGCAAACTACTAGTTTGTTGCGAGTAAAAAGAAACGGAGGGAGTATATATAAGTTGACGCACTGTTTTTGTGTAGTACTAGTGTACTACACATATGAATTGAACTTGTGTATAAAAAGCGAATTTGGTACTTTGTCGTCTGAATCGGGTACCAAGTAATAGCGATTGAAAATTTTATTTGGATATGACAAATTTTGACTTGACTCGTATAATTAAACCTTTATAAAGCATACTTATAAAATTATCTCTGTAAAACCATATAAATATTTTTGTATAATAATAAAATATTCCGGAAAAATCCATAGTTAATAATATGTAAGTGGCTTAAAAATATGGGGTATTACAGTTTATCCCCATTAAAAGAAGTTTCGACCTCGAAACTTGAGTAAAATTGGTCAAATAATCCAAGTTAATACAAATTGAGTCATGCATAACTTATAATGACTTGAAATGACTCAGACACAACACATAACAATTCAAAATGACTCAAAAACTAACTAATAAAAAGGGCAAAAGCGCAAAACTCTATCGCATTCGACCCCCCTTGAAAGGAGTTACGCCCCCGTAACTCGACTACTGACCTCAGAAAACAACTCTGGATATCTTTTACTCTGGCTTCCCAAGTAGCTTCCTTAGTTTTATGGTTTGACCATAAAACCTTGACTATTTTAACATCCTTGTTCCTAGTGCTTCTTACTTTACTATCCAAAATCTTCACAAGTCTTTCCTCATAAGTCAACTTTTAGTCCATCTCGATGGTTTCAGGTTGTAAAACATGAGAAACATCTGGTATGTACTTCCGAATTTGGCTCACATGGAACACATTGTGAACTTTTTCTAGCTCGTTAGGCAAATTCAACTTGTATGCTACCTTTCCCACCTTTTCGATGATCTCGTACGGTCCAATGTACTTCGGGCTTAACTTTCCCTTTTTCCCGAACCTCATTACTCCTTTCATCGGAGATATTTTCAATAAAACTTTCTCACCTACTTCGTATTCCTCATCCCTTCTCTTTAGATCTGCATAGCTCTTTTGACAATATTGTGCGGTTTTATTTTCTCTTGAATCATCTTTACTTTTTTACAGTCTCTTCGATCATCTCTGGCCCGAGTGTAACTGTCTTACTTATGTCGTTCCAACATATCGGGCTTCTACACTTCCACCCATACAAAGCCTCGAATGGCGCCATCCCAATGCTTGCATGATAAATGTTGTTGTAGGAGAATTCTATCAAGTCCAAATGGTCTTCCCACGAACCCTGATACTCCATAACACATGATCTCAACATATCCTTTAAAGTTTGTATTGTTCTCTCTGTTTTACCATTGGTTTGTGGGTGGAATGCAGTGCTCATTAACAACTTAGTCCCCATGATCTTTGTAAACTTTGCCAGATGTTAGATAAGAACCTTGAGTCTCTATCCGAGATGATGTCCTTTCGCACACCATGGTATTTCACCACAAATTTCACATACACTCTTCCCAATTGATCCATCGACCATGTACTCCTCATGGGTATGAACGTTGCACACTTCGTTAATAAATACACTATGACCCAAATTGTATCATTTCCTGCTTGAGTCTTTGGTAATGCTCCCATAAAATCCATAGATATCGAATCCCACTTCCAACTGGGCACTTCCAAGGATTGAACTGTTCCTAGTGGCCTCTTATGCTCAATTTTAACCTTTTGACAAGTCAAACATCTTGATACAAATTCTGCCACCTCCCTTTTCATATTCGACCACCAGAATGTCTTCTTCATGTCCTTATACAACTTATCCCCTCCGGGATGCATTGAATAAGGAGAACTATAAGCTTCCTCCATCAACCTTTGCTTCAAATCACTTCGATTATGTGGAACACACCATCTCACTTTAAACCTCATGCTTCCATCATCGGCTATTGAAAAGTTCAATATTTTCCCTTCCTCGATCTTTCCCTTAATCTTGTTCAACTTCTTGTCTCCCGATTGACTTTCTCGAATCTCATCATAAATTGACAGTTAGCTCAACAAGGCACTCAAAATTTTCTTTACTTCTCCTTGTTCCAATACCTCCAAATTCATATTTTGAACTCCACACACAATTGATCTGGAAGCATCATCGCGTTAACTGTATGACTTGACTTCCAACTTAATGCATCAGCTACAACATTCGCCATCCCTTCATGATACTGAATTTCTAAATCGTAACCCTTAATCAACTCCAACCATCGTCGTTGTCTCATGTTTAAATCCTTTTAAGTGAATATGTATTTCAAACTTATGCGATTGGTGAAAATCCTACACGTCACTCTGTACAAATATTGTCTCCAAATATTCAATGCAAACAAAATTGCGGCTAACTCCAAGTCATGGGTCGGGCAATTCACCTCATAATGATTCAACTGTCTCGAGGCATAAGCAATCACCTTTTGATTTTACATTTACACACAAACTAACACGAAATTTGATGCATCACTATACACTTAATACTTCTCATTTCCATCGGGCAGGGCTAACACAGGTGCCGCTGTCAATTTTTCTTTTAACGTCTGAAAATCCATCTCACACTTCAGAGTCCATTCATACTTACATTCTTTCCTCATCAAGCTCGTCATAGGCCTTGCAATTCTTATGAAATCCTTAACAAATCTCCTATAATAACCTGCTAACCCAAGAAAACTCCTCGGGGTTGGCCATTCACTTAAAACCTTCACCTTTGCTGGACCCACCGATACTCCTTCCTTAGAAATCACATGACTTAGGAAAACTACCTCTTCCAACCAAAACTCGCACTTTAAGAGTTTAGCATATAATTGATGCTCTCTCAAGGTTGATAGTACCATCCTCAAATGATCCTCATGCTCATCCCGATTCTTCGAATACACCAAAATATCATCGATAAACACTACAACAAACTTATCTAAGTATGGCCTAAAATTTTGGTGCATTAGATCCATGAAAACTGCAGGTGCATTGGTTAACCCAAATGGCATAACAGTGAATTCATAATGACCATAACAATTCCTAAAAGCACTTTTTGCAGTGTCCGACTCTGCTATCCTCAATTGATGATACCCTGACCTCAAATCGATCTTCGAAAATATTCCCACCCCTTTTAACTGTTCGAACAAATCATCAATCCTAGGTAGCGGGGTACTTATTATTGACCGTCACATTGTTCAACTCTCAGTATTCTATACTACATAGCCCCAAGCTTCCATCCTTCTTCTTTACGAACAACATTGGTGCACCCCATGGTGATGAACTTGGTCGAATAATGTATCCTTTTTCCAACAAGTCGTCTAACCGAGTCTTCAACTCTTTCATCTCAATCGGGACCAACCTATATGGAGCCTTTGAAATCGGTCATGTCCCGGGCACTAAGTCTATAGTGAACTCAACATCCTTCATATGAGGTATCCCTGGAATTTCTTCAGGGAAAACGTCAAGAAATTCATTCACTATTGGAATATTTTTCCCATCATCTCTATCTCTCCTTCTTCTATCCTTTGGACACTACACATATATAGTGGATATCCTTTTGCTACACACTTCTTAATTTGCAAAGCAGATACGATCTTCAACACTGATCTTTTCCCTTACCTTTGATAGGTTACTCTAACTTTTCCGGGCCACACAACGTGACCTTTTGAGCCTCGCAATCAATTAGGGCCTTGTTTATGCCCAACTAGTCCATCCCCAAAATAACATCGAGATCTTGTAAGTCAAGCTCGATTAAGTCTGACGGAAATTCTACTTTTGAAATGACATGAGGTACACCCTGATGCATCTTAGTGCAACTCGCCACTTCCCCTGATGGGGTAGCAATATCTTAGGAAACAGACACCAGACTCTCTAACCTAAGTATATCTACTAAAGTTCTAGAAATAAAAGAGTGAGATGCCCCTGAATCAAACAAGACTTTAGTAGATATATAACAAATAAAGAAATTGCCAATTACTACATCGGAAGCAGTTGCAGCCTCACAACTACTGTTCATCACGAACACACGACCCTTGGGAGCGGCTCCACTATTGTTGGGTGTTGGCTTAGGAATGAATCGACTAGGCAGAGCTAGCTTGGGTTGGTTCTTCTCATCTTGGGGTTTACCCGATGGCTCATCAGAGACCTTCTTATAAAACTCATACTCACGGTGACCTAGCTTTTGACAGTAGCGGCAAGTCACTAAGTTTCCCTCACAATCCCTTCATGGGTGGTGTTTTGCATATCTCTTGCAAAAATATATAGATTCTCTTGGGTGTGTCTCCATTCCCTCGGTTCCCATTTCCTCTTTTAACATTTATCCCTGTTGTCCCTTTTCCTATTGAAATTCCCACTCGGGTTCCCCTCGGCCTTGGGTTTATTCTCACTCCCATTGAAATTCCCACTAGGCTTCCTCTTTCCCCAGAATAGTTTCCCTCTAGCTCTCTCCCTTTGATCCCATAAAGGTTCGCTGCTCTCCCGTAAACCTCATCTAAGGTTTCAAAGGTCACTCCTCCTAGCTTCCCTTGAAGGGTTAAAGTTAAACATTGCTCAAACCTATGGGCTTTAAGTGCCTTAGTTGGTACTACCTTAGGTGCAAATCTCATTAACTCAATGAACTTGCTATAATACTCGTTAATTGTCATGTTCCCCATCCTAAGGTTCGTAAACTCCATACACTTTTGTTTCCTCAAATAGGCAGGGTAAAATTTCTCTCTTAAGGCTTCCTTAAATTTAGCCCACCCAAAGTTAGGATTACTCAACAAGTCATCTCTCCTTTGAATCCACCACAAATCGACTTCCTCTCTAAGGTAATAAACAACATTATTGAATTTTAATTCCTTAGGGCAATTAATAGCATCAAAAAGTTTATCAAATCTCTCACCCAATTTTCTAAGCTCGCTGGGTCTACTTTGCCAAGGTAAGTGGGTGGTTTGGCAGCAGATATTCTTTTAAAAACTTTCCCAAAAGCATCAAGGTGATCATTATGGGCTTTTCCCTGGTTTGAGACAATACCAACTATGTTTTCGGTTATTTTAGTTAGTCTTTAGATGACAGAGATGACTTTGGAACTACTCCCTTTCTTAATTCGTTGCCATAAAGACATGATCCTGAATAATGTGGTAATTAAGCACATGCATTTACAAACAAATTATTCATCCATTCAACAAAGACTCACACTACTAAAAATTAACATTTTTGCGACCGCCTCTAACGATCGCAAAAAATAGCAAAAATGGTCGTTAAATATAATTGCGACCGTCAACGGTCGTAATGCGGTGGTCGTTATTTACATGGTCGCAAAAAAAATTATTACGACCGTTTGGCGGTCGCAGATTTTTTTATTAATTTCAAAGATCGGTTAGATAACGGTCGCAAATTTTACAAATTGCGACCGGTTAAAAAAGCAGTCGCAAATCTGGATTTAAAGACGGTCTTAGGCGGTCGCTAAAAATATATAAAAAAACGCAGTCACTTGTTGAACTTCGCAGCCTACCCCACTACCACTTCCCACCCAAACCCTCTTTACTCACCACCACTGGCCACCCTAAAACACCACTAGCCACCGCCCAGCCTTAACCACCTTTACCCACCACCACCACCACCACCACCCATACTCAACCCAAATATTGTATAAATTTATCAAAAAAATTAAACCCACAAAATTAAACCAAAAAAAAAATACCCACAAAATTTCGAACAAAATTACACAAATCAAACCGAAAATTGAACAAAAATTAAATCAAAATTTGAACAAAATATAATCCACAAAAACTAATTAAAATTTGAGCAAAAATCAAACAAAATCAAACCCACAAAAACTAACAAAAATCGAACAAAATCAAACCCACAAAAATTAACAAAAAAAAAATAAAAAAATAAACCCAGCAAATTTGAAACCCACAACGAACAAAAATAATAAAAAATTTCGAACAAAATTCGAACCAATATTCGAAAAAAAATCAACAAAATTCAAAAAAAACTTCGAACCAAAATTCAAACAGAAATTTTTGAACAAAAACTGAAATAAAACAACAAAAATCGAAAAAAAAAAAAAAAATTATTTTTAAAAAAATCAGAAAATCAACATACCATTCCTAACAATTTTCCCCATTGGGGTTTATATGGTCAAATTCGACCATGAAAACTCCATAATTTGACCATGAAAACCGAAATCTTGAAAAGGATGGTGGCGGCACGACTCGTTCATTTGTTGCTTGTTTGTGACGGTGGGGCTTGATGTGATGGCTTAATGAAGAAAGGAGATGAAGAGAAAGAAATAGGAGATGAGAAAGAAAGAAGGAGGAGAAGAGAAAGAGGAGATGAAGAGAAAGGAGGACGTGAGAAGGGAGAAGGAAGGAGGGCGTGAGAAGGGAGAAGGAAGGAGAAGATGGAGAAAATGAGGAAAGAGAAAATGATGAGAAGAAACGACTGCTCCAACAAAAATTAGGGTAAGGGTGGGTTGCGCAGCACTTTTATACTCCATTTTATTAAAAAAAACATTACTTTATTATGACCGCTCTTAGTGGCCGCAAATGGTTGCAAATTGCGACCGTTTCTATAACGGTCGTAATGGTCGCAAATTGCGACCAGTTTTGGCGGTCGCAAATGGTCGAAATTGTGATCGTTTCTATAACAGTCGTAATAGTCGCAGTTTGCGACCGGATTTGGCAGTCGCAAATGGTCGAAATTGCGACTGTTTCTATAACGGTCGTAAATGTCGCAATTTGCGACCGTGTTTGACGGTCGCAATAAAATTGTTTTAATTTAGAATTATTTTTAACATGTCTATTTTTTTAAGAAATTTTTAAAAACTTTTGCGACCGTTAAATAGCCTAAAAACGGTCGCAAATCTGCGACCGCCTTAAAAACGGTCGCAAATATTATATTTTGCGACCGTTTTAATGACGTTCGTAAAAAAATGGTCGTAATTTGACTGAATTTTAGTATTGTCAGACATGTGATAACTTTATTGTGCACAAAATATCTTGAGTACTAAACGTTTCATCAAATTAACTAGTAAGTCTAAATTTCCATTTTAAAAGCAAATATAGATAACATCTTAAAATAAATCGTCACAAGATTTATCATAGTTTGCATACAATTATAACATATAAATCAACAAACACTTCACCATATAATTCATCACATAAGAGTGCAATTCACCTTTTAATCCATTTCCACTTTAGGAATAATTCATGAGCCTTCACCAGTATACCGATCTTAATGCAATTCAAATTTTAATTCGAACCTTTATATTCTAAAACATGGTTTGGACGTTTTCTTAGTCCATATACACATAATTCATGTAAAGTTCGAAATCACTTTTTGAATACGTTTCAAATTCTTTAATTTTCTAAAATATTACATAATTTATTAGTTGAATGCTTGATCATAATGTGGATTGGTTGGACTAATGAGATCCCAGGTAGAAGAGGTTAGGGTCGATGTTGCCCTGAGCCCAAGTCCTGCCTAGCCAAATCTCATTGCCAATCCAATAATCTCCACTATTAATCTTTCTTCAAATTAAAATAGAAAGTAGTTCTTACTTAAATATATACTTAATCTATACATTGAGAAAAACAAATGCGAAACTCTATCCTATATGCCCTTCTTAGGTCTACCCATCATTTTTATATTCCCATTTTTATCTTTTTAAGACCTGAAAACTGATACCACTTTATAACACCCAAAAATTACTCTCTAATATTAACAATAATAATCCAAATTTAGGGAGTAACTTGGGAGTATTACCGCCACGTGATTACGTAAGGCTTAACAGAGTTTTGCAGCGGAAAATAGTACTTATCTTTTATTAATAATAATAGTAATAGTTTTGAAGCACTTCTGGAGCAACTAAAATACTGATACTATGTTGACTAAATTAAAATAGGTGATCACCGCCCACCGTTCCCAATGTAGCATATAACTCACATCGTCTGGTCGTCATCACCAATCTACTCATCATTAATGATAAGTAGGGCAAAGCCAAAACAAAATAAATACGTATTAGCCAAAATGCTAAGTACATACAAATGCTAGACATGTAAAATAAATTTAATTAATTAAACATGCTTTCGAAGGGATTTGACTTATAAATAATAATTTATCCAAACTATTTATGAATAGAAATTCATGTATTAAAACTTGTCAAGAGAACCAATTTCCGAAATAACCAACTTTTCAAAGATAATTCCGAATAAGATGGATCAATCCATATTTTCGTAAATCATTTTCCTATCTAAGTGTGCACACCCCTCAAGCTAAGCTAGTAACTCCTTTACATAGTGCTACCAAGGGGAAATACTAGGTCATACAAAGTCCATAGTCTTCAACTTACTCCGTATAGTGGGAGTTAAAAATCCAAGGAATAAATCTTGTTAAATAAACTTTCCAATATCCCATACTCGGGATAATTTAAACAATAAAACTTCCCTTTTAAACATCTTGAATATCAGTACAAGTTTATAATCAACCATATAAAATATATAAACATTTGAGATCAAACAATTAAAACATGTTTCATCGAAATATATTTTGCAATCATTTAAACATGGTTTGAAATCACTTAACATGCACGTTGCATATAAGATTCCCTTTATAAAAGATCTAGTCACGTTTGATATTTGCACACAAGTACGGAAATCCTACTTACATACACCAAATTCCTCCTATAACAAACCAATAATTCTAATCAAATATTTTTCAACCCATGGTAAGGACACTATTAACTATCGACTTAGTTGTGCATGGACAAATGTACTATTCTTTTTACGAAATCAATACTTATTGTATACACTAATCTTTTAACAACCGTAGTCATCACTACAGTTTAAAGAACAAAAGTAGTAGCAATAATAATAATAATAATAATAATAATAATAATTCTAATCTAGTTGATGTTTGCTATCGTTCTGGGATTTCAGCAAGGAAAGAGGTTGATATTGGGTTGTCTGGAGGGAACGGTGATGCCCTCAGACCTGCTGATGTGTTACTTTATTCTTGGGATCGTGGTCGCGATGTCTGTGTTGATTTGACAGGATCTTCTCCTTTGACACAGTCAAGGTTATCTGACTTTATTCCTGGACGGGTTGTGGCTGATGCAGCTCAGCGGAAGCGGGATAAGTATGAGGCTCGTTGTCAGGCGATTGGATATGGGTTCATTCCCTTCTCCTTTTCTTCGTTTGGTGAATTAGAGAAGGAGGCTATTGCGTTGCTTAAGCGAATTCAGAGGTTCTCGACGACGCAAGACATTGGAGCACGTGCTGCAGCTCATATTTTTACTAGGGTAGGCTTTGCTATAGCTAGAGGAGTGGGGGCCCAGATTGTATCTCGGCTTCCCACTAATTTATTGTAGGTTGTATGACTTTTTGTTTTTGAGATAACCTATTAATAATAATAATAATAATAATAATAATAATAATAATAAAGTAGTAGTAGTGATACGTAAGTAGTACTATGTACGATAGTAGTAGGTAGTATGTAAGTAATAATAATAGCAAACATCAACAGCAACAACTACTACAACAACAACAACAATAACAACAACAATAATAACAACAACAACAACAACAACAACAACAACAATAATAATAATAATAATGATAATAAATGGTAGTATTAGTAGTACATAGGACATAGTGGTAGAAATAATGAGAAATATATGGCTTGTTTGGGACTTACGGTTAGCAACACAAGGAAGGAGGGGGTTGCTTTTGATGGTCGGTGGCCGACGGCAATAGGCGGCGGCAATGGTGGTAGTGTTGTGGTGGTTGGGCGGCGGTAAGGAGAAGCTCTAGCCAACTCACGATCAAGAAAAAAAATGAAAGAGAGAAGGGGATGAAGAGGAAAGAAGGAGGAGATAGTTTGGAGGAAGAAGATGGAGTAAGTAGTCATATGTTCATGGCTATTTATAGTGGTGGTGTTGGTGTTTCAACTTTCATCATCAATGAAGGAGGCAAGTGAATGGCTATTGAAGTAGAATGATAGCTAATAGGCAAGTTGATGTACCGTTTTTGTGTAGTACTAGTGTACTACACATATGAATTGAACTTGTGTACTCGTATAAAAAGCGAATTTGGTACTTTGTCGTCTGAATTGGGTACAAAGTATTAACGGTTGAAAACTTGATTTGGATATGACAAATTTTGACTTGACTCATATAATTAAAATCTTTATAAAGCATATACTTATAAAATTATCTCCGTAAAATCATATAAATATTTTTGTATAACAGTAAAATATTTCGGAAAAATCCATAGTTAATAGTAAGTAAGTGGCTTAAAAATATGGGGTATTACACTTGAACTTTTTTCTTTCACCATTTGGTACTTAAGAAAGAATGTCTGTTGAAAAAATTAACTATATTTAAGTAGTGGGGACAACTATTTATTTTTGGCTCTAAATTATTTGCCAAAGAGGATTTTTATTGGTTTTCTCCAAAACCCAAAAAAATAAAAATAAATTAAGTTAGGCGTTTTCATAAAAATACGGTGCCCTTTCAACTCCTACTCTTTAGTCTTCATTTTCAACCTCCTCTGTTTATTCTCCGTTCCAAAAGGAAAAAAGTAAAATAAAATAAAATATATAGGTATTCATAAATTATGATGCTGAAATTGATGCTTAGTGTTGTTATAATTTTATGTGTGTTCTTGTATTTTAGATTTTCGAATTTCAATTTGGGTCAATTGAAAATTATTATATTTATACGATTGTTTTCGAGCCAGTGTAAAATTGCATTTGAAACCATATCCACCCATTTCCATATTCTTTATCTTTCCACAATTCAGTTGCTTGATGGTAACTAAAGGCTTATCAATTCTTTTCCAAAAAAAAAAAAAAAAAAAAAAGCCCAATGAATTTATGCTCTGCAATTCTCATTTTGCTAGATGACACAATACTAGTATAATTACCAAGTATAAAGTTTGGCGGCTAGTTTAACACTAGGGATGAAAGGAAAGGTTCAATTCAATCTCATAATTTATTTAATGCTATATTGTGGAATTTTGGAATTTTTATAATATAGTTAAAATGATCAAATAAATGAACTACTTAATTCTAGAAAAATTAGTTGTGTCGATGCTACAGAATAATTATATAGTTCATGTAATTAATAGTTAATGGAATTTTAAGTTGTAACTCCGCTGATTTGTTATGATGTACAATTTGGTTTAACTAATATAAATGACATTTTTTTCTTTGGAATAACTAAATTTTCTTTTTTAAAAAAAAAAAAAAAAAACCCTACAATTAATGCATAGGTTGGTTATTAAGCCTTTTAGATGGGTTAAATTGCTTGAGAATTAACCACATGTCCCAAACTATGAAACAAAAAATTTCATGCCCACAAGGTGAAAAGTAAAAAGGTTTAGTCCCTAATAGTTACCTTAACTCTGAATATTTATAATCCGCATATTAATGTATATTTCTAACAACAATAGTACAAGAAAATAATGATAAAAATGACAAGCCAATCCATAATAATTAAATAATCATTTAAGTAATTAAATAGTGTGAAAGTTAATTTTGTAAGATAATTTTTTACTCCGTAATTCAATACCATATCATACAACTGGTATATAATTTTATCTTGAAAATAAATATATTTTTAACATGATCACACAAACACAAAGTAGCAATCAATTGTTATAATATGTAAATTTTGAACCTATATGTATATATATATATAATAAAAAGAATTGTAGGGGAATAGAAATGGAAAAAGTACAAGCTTTTCAACATGAGAATCTCAAGGGGGCATTGTTGTCGTTTGAGTAGGTAGGGTAATTTTATTTTCAGCCATACAAAAGTTAACAAATTCCTCATTGCTTGAATTTTACTAAAATTCGAAGAGCTCTTCATTGGAAATTTCTAAAGCTTAAGGCATGCTTCAATGAAGGAATGTAACACTCTTACCCTTTAGGGTTCAACTATACCCTTTATTTCTCTCTTCTTTCTTAAGGTTTTTATTTTTTTTTTTCACACCACAAAGTTTGCATATTGTAAAATAGAATCTAAGCCAATTAGGAAGAGAACTCCTTTAGAAAGCTTTGAAACCACTGATTTGCAACCAGATTTGAAAATAACGTCCTTGAGCTGGAACTTCTTTTCTAGACGAGTAGCCATGACCAATGCTTTCCCTTCAGCATTCTCGGACTCGAGCCATGCATCCCGACCCCTAAACCTTGTAGTTGCTGCAAACACCAGTTCCCCTACATCATCTCTAGCAACAATACCCAAGCCTACCCAACCGTTTACTGAAATTGAGACATCACAATTAACTTTCACCACATTTGGAGGAGGAGGTAGCCAAGTTTTCGAGCTTCGGTCAACACCAGTCACGCAAGCTCCATAAATTCTCAAGCTATATCTGTTAAAGTCCTCCACAAGTCTAAAAACCCTCTCTGCAATCAGTTTATGGGGGACATATTTCTTGTTGAAAACTTTGTCGTTGCATCGGTGCCCTAAGAACCACATCAGGAAATCTCCTCTCTTTCTAATTTTAACATTCACACTCTTCCAGGACACTATTAAATCAACAAAGGAAAGATTCTCGCAATCTTTTGGAAGCTCCTTGTAACCACATTTAGTCCATAAATCACGAACATCTTTGTATTTGAAAAGAGCATGGTAAACAATCTCACCACATTTGGGTAGCAAGGACCACAATCATTAATTATTTGTCATATGTCTATACTTCACCAGGGAACACACTGGTAAACTTCTAGTACAGAACCTCCAAGTAAAATGACGAGCTTTTGGGGAGACATCCATGTTCCAAATTTCAAACCCAAGCCTGATGGAAGCTATCAAGATTACAAGATTTCCCAAGCATATATGCAGATTTGACAAAGTAAGCGCAGTCCTTTGAAAAAGCCTAGGTGATAACATCGTTAGTGTAGACACCTATAAATCTCTCCCCAAAACCAAACCCCATGATGAACAAACTTTCATTGCCATTATTGGTCGGGTTGAGTATTTAATATTTGGAGTGCTTAAATCCATTTTTCCATTTCATAAATCAACCCAATTCATAGCCCATTTCCCCAAATCAAACCATAATTTATTTTCCTCTTTTTCGTGCCTTTAAACCCAAAATAAATCATTTCGTGTCCTTTTTATAAAAATGTTTAGTACATTATACTTTAGTCCATAATCTGGGTCCAATGATTGAATAATTTGATGGAGCTTGAAAATATCTTTCCAAGGATATATTATAAGCCCAAATTCGAGTTATAACGAATAAGTTGTGGCTAAAATACTAGACTGAGCCCAAATCGAACCTAAGCCCACCTTACCTACGACCCAATGATCATGTGGAGTGTCCAAAGGATTTAATCCCAATCCTAAACCAATCAGGATTAATCAAAAGCTTCTATAAGTTTCTAAAAGATCTTAATTATCCTTTATAAAAAGATAAGATTGAAGAGTTTGAAATTAAATAAAACTTTTCCTTTTGAAAGTCATATTTCTATTTGGATTGAAAGACGTTCAAAGATAGTTAGATATTTTCTTCGTGCCTCATAGTTTTTATCAAAATCTTATATGGTTGGATAGCCCTTGAAATTATATTTCCAATGATATATTATTATATCAATTCTGAGCTATAACGGAAAAGATATGATTGAAATACAAAACTCCATCCAAAACTGACACCATCTCACTATTTCGGCCATATCTTTTATTATACAAAGGATTTTAATCTGATTCTAATTGGGTTAGAAATTTTACTTCAAAATCTTTTCAACGACGTATTATTTATCTTATTCCAATTTCTGGATCAAAAGATATGATAAAAAAAATTGCAAAAACTGTTGTCTATCGGGTTTTATTCTGATTAAATTCGGATTTTATCTTAATTCTTCGACCCTTCTTTTTTCATTATAAATAGAGGTCATATCACCTCTTTTTAATCATCAACAAGCTTTATTACGAAATAATTCTCTTCTCCCTCTTTAGCCTAAATACTAGCCACCCTATTCTCTCAAATACTTCCCCTAAGCACTCCAAGGAGTCCATACAATACCCGAATTTCTATACTTAAACCAAGGCGTGAAAGGTATAATTAATTGGGGTTTGGACCAAATCATCTCTACTTTTTATGTAATTTGATTTAATTTCAATTTGATTTATATTTTAATTGAAGTTACTAATAGTTTATTCATGATGTAGCAATTCATAATTTGGACAACCGGTTTAGATTCCTTTTTAATCTTATTATTTAATCGAAGTGACCACTAATATTTTAGAATTATGTGTTGCATTAATATTCAACCAATTTAGTATAATTATAGTTTGGAGAAAATTGAATCTTTGTTTGCATGCCTTCGAGATCGCAGGAATCACTTTTCGCTTTAAGAATCGAGTAGAGGCCAATACGGGTGAATGTGACTCCATGACTCACTTAGTACCATCATCCCCAATCCTCCTTTCGTGGTTTCGAACCATATGGAATTAGTAATCTCATGGATTATGAATGGGGTGTAACCTTCACGGGTCAATTATTGTTGCCTTTCGTTGTCCCTTTATCGTGGTTGCCTTTTATGATCCGTGAACGGGTTACAAGTTCCTTAAAAACTTGTTAGCGGCTCCCTACTTTCCTTGTCCCTAATCGTTGTCCCTAATTGTATATGTCAATTCCCACTTCCTATGAGTGTCAAGCATATTCACACATGCTTTATCATAGGCGCACTTCGAACGACGCCTACAGTTATGAAGTCTTTCACTCAAGGGGATCGACATAATGCAGCGAACATCCCTCTCATTAAATGTTGAACCAGGAGCTCATAATTCCATTCTACACGATCAACAAAAATTAAATCTCTCACATTATTCAAGTGATCAACTTTTGGAGAGGAAGTAAATCACGCGTTTTCGTCCACAATCCAAGGATCGTCCCAAATGTTCACACTATTCCCATCACCAATTCTCCAAATTATTCCTTCCTTTAGAAGAGCTTTCGCAGCCCAAATTCCACGCCACGAATAGCTGCCCCCAAAAAAATTGATTTTGGGTAGTAATTTGCTTGTAAAACTCATGCAAACAAAGAAAAAGGTGCGGTAAGAAGTCGCCATGCTTGTCTACCCAACAGAGAAATATTAAAAACTTCCATATCTCTAAACGCCATACCACCCAAGCACTTGGGAGAACAAAGAGAGTCCCAATTAACCTAACGAGTCTTCCTTTTAAAGTCCGAGTGGCCCCAACAAAATTTAGTTGTCATGGAGTGAATTTCCTAGATGAGATAAACTTGAAGCTTTTAAACACCCATAAGATACGTTGGAATGGCTTGAATAAATGCTTCAATCAAAACTTCCTTTTTGGCTCCAGATAATAGCTTTTCCTTCCACCCTTGAAGCTTCTTCCAAATTCTATCTTAGAGAGCTCTAAAAATAAAAAATTTTGACCTCCCAATAATGATAGGAACCCCTAGATACTTGACATGCTCTTCCACCCGTTTCATTCGAAGAACCTCTAATAATTCAGTTTGTTTGGCTTCAATAATACCCTTGCTAAAAGAAACCTCCTACTTATCAAAATTAATTTTTTACCCGGAAGCTGCTTCGTACTTGTTAAAGTTTTCAACAATTTTTTAGTATTCCTGTCGGTTGGCTCTAGCAAAGATAAGACTGTCATCGGCGAAAAATGAGATGTGTAATACCCGAATATTTATGATTTTATATAATATATTTTTATAAAAAGATAGTTTATGTTTATTTTTAAAATAACTTTCCAAATCTCATATTTTTAATTTAGAAATCAGAAGGTTTTAAAACTCTATTTCGTTTAAACAACACTGTACATAAAATATTTTAAATCCTATAAATATAAGCCCTAATATTTTTTTAGTTATTCTATAATACTTGTAGCCAAGTGTTTGCTTTCATGGGGGTTATGATTTTTTGCGTGAATATCAAAACTTTCACCAACACTTAACTTCCACTACATAATTGATGTGCTATGCGCACATCAATTATTCATTATCACTAGATATGGTGATCATCTTTGCTAATGAATATCCTAGATCACTAGCCATATCTCACAAGTTAGACGACCCTTGATTTTTTTGTTTTCGCATCGAAAGGTAATCACACTATATCAATTCTTTAGAGTCGTATGTTTAATTCATATACTTTTGTCTAGTAATCACACGAACCTTAATTCTTGGAGTTGTTTGATTATAGATTATTGATTGTATTTCATATTATTGTGGGTAAATTTTATGATTTGTTATTTGTATGATCAAAATCTATATATGTGTATGATTAGTTGTTGTATTGTATAATTTAATTGTTTTTTTAACTATTATTGTTGTATATGATTGATTGTACAATAATTTCTAGAGTTTTTAATGTTGTTGCTATAGAGAGTATTGTTTTATTGAGGTTTAGGGTTACTAATGCAGAGTATTATTTTTGGGATGTGAGTTAATTATATTTGGGTATTAGCTTTATTGCCCTATAAGAGTTGAGATATGCTATGATTGAATCGAGTTCGAATTGTTATGTTATCTAGGAGCATGTGCCATTATTGAGATAATATTTATTAGCTTGTGAATGATTGTTTGATCAAAGTATGAGATCAAATGTTATTATTTTGCTCTTGATTTCAGACTCGGCGTTATAGACCTTAGTCCTTGGCATGTTGGTAAGGAGATAATAATCATGAGTTAAGAACGAGGTACAATCTTTATTATTTATTTTCTATGGGCCCATACAGTGGAAATTGATCCGTATGGGGTTTGTTTCATGGTGTTTTCTGGTCATTGAGAGTATTCAAGTTTTTAAACTTGTTTGTTTGTTATTAGAACTACCCATGTCCAAGGCTAGATATAGAACAAAGAACATGACACACTTATGGGATAGATCATTGTAGACACCTAAAAATGTCTCCCCAAAACCAAACCCGATGATGAACAACCTTTCACCGCTATTATTGGTCGGGTTGAGTATTTAATCTTGGAGTTCTTAAATCCATATTTCCATTTTATAAACCAACCCAAATTCTATCCCATTTCCCCAAACCATAATTTATTTTCCTCTTTTCGTGCCTTTAAACCCAAAATAATTCATTTTCGTGTCTTTTAAAATCATTCATTTCGTGTCCTTTTTATAAAAATGTTTAATCCATTTTATTTTGGTCCATAGTATGGGTCCAATGATTTAATAGTTGGATGGGGATTTAAAAGAGCTTTCCAACGATATATTATAAGCCCAAATTCGAGTTATAACGAATAAGTTATGACCAAAATATTAAACTGAGCCCAAACCGAACCTAAGCCCACCTTACCTACGACCCAATGATCATGTGGAGGGTCCAAATGATTTAATCCAATTCCTAAACCAATTAAAATTAATTAGAATCTTCTATAAGTTTCTAAAAGATATTAATTATCCGTTTTGAGAAGATAAGATTAAAGAGTTTGAAATTGAATAAAACTCCTTTTTTTTTAAAGTCCTATTTATATCCGAATTGAAAGACGTTCAAAGATAGACATATATTATCTTCGTGCCTCATATTTTTTATCCAAATTTTATATGGTTGGATAGCCCTTGAAATTATCTTTCCAATGATATATTATAATATCAATTCCGAGTTATAACGGAAAAGATATGAATAAAATGTCAAACTCTATCCAAAACTAATCCCGTCCCACTATTTCGGCCAATCTTTACTTTTGCAAAATATTTTAATCTGATTCCAATTGGGTTAAAAAGTAGACTTCAAGATCTTTCCAACGATATCTTATTTATCTTATTCCGATTTATGGATCAAAATATATGATAAAATCAAAAACCACAAAAACTGCTGTCTATCGCAAGAGTTTTAATCCGATTCGAACTCGGTCTTTTCTTGATTCTTCGACCCTCTTTTTTCCCTATAAATAGAGGTCATATCACTCCTTTTTCAAACATCAACAAGATTCATCATCAAATCCTTCTCTCTTCCTCTCTCTTACACCAAAAATCATTCTTCTTCTCTCTCTCCCATATTCTAAGCTTTAAACCTATATTCCTAATTACACCATTCTTCCCTTAAGCACTCCAAGGAGTCCATATTTAACCCGAGGTTCCGTCCTTAAACCAAGGCGTAAAAGGTACAAATAACTAAGGGTTTGGACCAAATCAACTCTACCTTTATTTAATTTAATTTCCATTTGACTTACTTTTATTGAAGTTACTAACAGTTTATTCATGATGTAGCAATTCAAAGGAATGTGCGGAATGTGAGTAATTAATTAATTTAATTACTCTTATTTTATTTTAATATTGCTAGCATCATGATTAGGTTATTTTATATTTGATTTGACTAATGATATTATGGTTAAATTGCTTCCAATATTAATGTTTATTCTATTATTTGTTGATCACCATATTGCATGTTTAAAGGGAATATGTAATTGAAAATCACGCCTAATAAGATAATTTGGACAACCGGTTTAGGTTCCTTTTTAATCTTGTTGTTAATTCAAGTGATCACAAATATTTTAGAATTATGTGTTGCATTAATATTCAACCAATTTAGCTTAATAATAGTTTAGATCGAGCAAATTGAATATTTTGTTTGTATGCCTTTGAGATCGCATGAATCACTTTTCACTATAAGAATCGAGTAGAGGCCAATACGGGCGAATGTGACTCCATGACTCACTTCGTACCATCATCCCCGATCCTCCTTTCGTGGTTCCGAACCATATGGAGTTAGTAATCTCATGGATTATGAATGGGGTGTAACCTTCACGGGTCAATCGTTGTTGCCTTCGTTGTCCCTTATTCGTGGTTGCCTTAAATGATCCGTGAACAATTTACAAGTTCCTTAAAAACTTGTTGGCGGCTCCCTACTTTACTTATCCCTAATCGTATATGTCAATTCCTACTTCCTAAGAGTGCCAAGAATATTCACACATGCTTTAATGTAGGCGCACTTCAAGCGACGCCACGGGAATTTGTGCCGTGACTACTTTGACTATCGTTTTCGAAACTGACGTTTCTACAAACTCAGTCAAAGTGGGGGCTTCTGTAGACACCTAAAAATGTCTCCCCAAAACCAAACCCGATGATGAACAACCTTTCATCGCCATTATTGGTCGGGTTGAGTATTTAATTTTTGGAGTACTTGAAGAAGGAATTTTGAAATAAGAAGGGTAGGCTAAATGATGTGGGTTCAAGCCCCCAAGACTAGCTCTAAATGGGTAGGGGTAAGCATTGGATATTCTTTGACTCGATCATGCATGGATAAGAATATGAATGTGGCCGCACCTCGGTGTGAGGTTGCCTACGTATCCGTTAGGAATCAGGCCAACGTAGCTCTAGCCGAACTTTGCATAAGTGTGCGTAATCCTTAAAGAGGTCTTTCAAGGGTTGTAAGGTGGTTAAGCTGAAGGTTTAAGGAAGAAAGGGGTAAAAGGCTCAAGACCCGAGAGAAGCCCCTAAGATATGCAATTTTGTATTAGACTTTGCAATTGCTTGAAGTGCGCCTACATTAGAGCATGTGTGAATATGCTTGGCACTCTTAGGAAGTAAGAATTGATATATACGATTAGGGATAAGGAAAGTAGGGAGCTGCCAACAAGTTTTATAGGAACTTGTAAACCGTTCAAGGATCATAAAAAGGCAACCACGATAAGGGACAACGATAGGCAACAACGATTGACCCGTGAAGGTTACACCCCATTCTTAATCCATGAGATTATTAACTCTATATGGTTCGGAACCACGAAAGGAGGATCGGGGATGATGGTACGAAGTGAGTCATGGAGCTAAGCATCACATATGCGATGTATGAAACAATGAACATTGCTTAGGTCTAGAAGCTAGGTAAGTATACAATGTCTCTTTTGATGTTGTCTTGAAAGATGACGAAACATGCGCATCGTTGAAGTAAGATTTCATGATAGAAGGTTCCTATAAGGAAAGGTGATATGGATATGTATGTGTGAGTGAAGTGTGTGAATGTGATAATAAGGATGGCTGCAAGGGTTATGGTGATGGAAATAGATGTGAGAAGAGTAAAAAATGATGACTCTTTAGGCTGGGTAGGCTACATGATGTGGGTTCAAGCCCCCAAGTCTAGCTCTAAATGGGTAGGGGTAAGAATTGGATATTCTTTGACTCGATCATGCATGGATATGAATATGAATGTGGATATGAATGTGAATGTGGCCGCACCTCGATGTGAGGTTGCCTACGTATCCATTAGGAATCAGGCCAACGTAGCTCTAACCGAACTTTGCACAAGTGTATGTACTCCTCAAAGAGGTCTTTCAAGGGTTGTAATATGGTTAAGTTGATGGTTTAAAGAAGAAAAGGGTACAAGGCTCAAGACCCGAGAGAATCCCCAAGATGTGTAATTGTGAATTTGAAAATTTTGAATTTCGCAAGTTTATTTTCTTTTTTTTTTTTTTTTTTGATTTTTTTTTATTATTATTTTTTTTATTCTTTTGAATCAATGTAGGCAATCTCAGATCATGCGGTCCATCACTCAATTAGCATTCATGTTTCTCAGGCACGGTACCAAGCACTCGATGAGAGACGCAATTTGAGACATGTTCATATCAAAGACATTGGAACACTTGCTCTTAGACATTGTTTTATTGTTGCTTTGTTACTTTTTTTTACTTGCTTTTTGAATGTTATACAATTACACATTTTCCAATCCCAGGGTTAAGTGAATGTGGGTTAAAGAAATGAAGGCCAAACGTTAGACAAGGCTCAAAATGGTTGATGAAGAAATGGAATGTGATTGAACGGTTAACAGGGAATGACAGGGTTGCAAAGGTGCCTCAAGTCATTGGTGTACCTTGTGTTTAGTTCGGTAATTGATTTTTTTTCTTTTTTTTTTTTTTTTTGCGAATGAATTCGATGATCGATTGCAAAGGAAAGGAATGCTCATTGATGGAAAAGGTAAGAAATATGACACATAGACAGTACACATGGATAACGGGAACCTATGCTAGACTTATTAGGGGAGAGGGTTGAAACAAAAGAAGAAAAAAAAGCATGAAATCTTGTATGGAAACTTGTCTTGTACTTCGTCTTCATGGTTGCTTATGAATTACTTGTTACCGCTAGGGGGGACAAGAAATTTTTTGTTGTTGATTCTTTGATTAGAAGAAAAGAAGGAAGGAATGACGTTCCCCTTATTCTTCCAACTATTGCCTAGTGATTTTAGACTCAAGTATTGTATAAGGATGATTTCACTTAATGCATTCACTCAATACTTGGATTGGAAAGGAAGAGTGTATGAAACAATTTTGAAATCTGATGGGAAATACTCCACTCATTCCTATTACGACGGAAAATGACGTATGCATGGTCCTAATATACGATCATAAACAATATAGTGCATTACTCGAAGACAAAGTGTGTGCAATGACTCAACATGTGAGATTAGGTGAGTTTATTAAGACTCATAGTATGATCGCATGACTAGACATGAGGACGTTGTGAAAAACAAAGGACCTAATGACCAAATAGCACGGAAGACTAAAAGACAAACTAACTTGATTAATTTTGTCCAATTTTAATGTTTATGCTATTTACTAGGTGAAAACGGTCCATTGGCAATCGTTAGTCATAAACAAGATCAACCACAATCAAAGACAAAGAACACATGTTAAGGTTAGCACAAAAATCGATCACAAGAAACTAGGAAGAGGACTAGAATTCTAGAAGAGTTAGGACTCAAGGGTATATATATATTAAAAAAAAAAATAAAAAAATAAAAAAAAATCTATAATCCTATGTTATATGAGTTGACACGGATTAAAAGATTTGGCTAATACTAGCTTGACACAAAAAAATATAAAAATTTTTTTTTTAAAAAAAATAAAACAAAAGAAAGTTGACGCTAAAAAGACACCTAAACTGGACAGGCTGTAGTATATCGGTTATAACTTTTGATCTGTGACTCTGATTGGGACGAAACCAATTTCAATTGAAAGATAAAACTCTGGGCTACAGATCCGTATGTGTCACGACACGTAATTCTTTCTAGAACTCCGGATATGACCAAAACAATTTGACTCTTGTGCAGTATACGGGAATAAAAATCCGGGTGACTCAAAAATTTAAAAAAAATCTATGACTCGACTCTAAAAAAAAATAATAAAAAGGGTTTGATAAGAGAAAAAAAATATATATAAATAATTAAAAAAATTTAATAAAAAAAATGCACATATAAGCATATTGTCACGCATGATGCAATGAAGTTCGCAACCTAAAGTCAAGTTCTATGTTCGACTATGGTCAAGCTTTTGGGTGTCAAAGGGTACCATGGTTAAGAGTTTGGACGCGTTAGCAAGGCAGCCTCCCTTGAGGGTGCATGCCAACGGGCGGCTCTGCGAGTTCGTGATGAAATCGAACTCGACTCCATGGTTTGGGTGGATTTAAAAAAACTCGGATGAACCCTTATTGCCATGAGCGTTTTCGGGTTGATAGAGCTTAAATCCCCCGGGCTAGCCACCTACGTAGAACACGTACTATTGTGGCAAAATAGATAACCTAAAATGCATATGCATATGTGACAATGCCAATTAAATCGCAGGAATACAATTCAAGAATCTTTCAAGTCTCATCCACTCATCTTAATTAAATATCGATCACTCAAATCGATAAATAACCAAGAATCCTCCTCAGTGGAGTCGCCAAATTGTAGGCGTCGCTTGAAGTGCGCCTACATTAGAGCATGTGTGAATATGCTTGGCACTCTTAGGAAATAGGAATTGACATATACGATTAGGGATAAGGAAAGTAGGGAGCCGCCAACAAGTTTTTAAGGAACTTGTAAACCGTTTACGGATCCTTTAAGGCAACTACGAATAAGGGACAACGAAGGCAACAACGATTGACCCGTGAAGGTTACACCCCATTCATAATCCATGAGATTACTAACTCCATATGGTTCGGAACCACGAAAGGAGGATCGGGAATGATGGTACGAAGTGAGTCATGGAGTCACATTCGCCCGTATTGGCCTCTACTCGATTCTTAAAGTGAAAAGTGATTCCTGCGATCTCAAAGGCATACAAACAAAATATTCAATTTGCTCTAAACTATTATTAAGCTAAATTGGTTGAATATTAATGCAACACATAATTATAAAATATTTTTGATCACTTGAATTAACAAGAAGATTAAAAAGGAACCTAAACCGGTTGTCCAAATTATCTTACTAGGCGTGATTTTCAATTACATATTCCCTTTAAACATGCAATATGGTGATCAACAAATAATAGAATAAACATTAATATTGGAAGCAATTTAACCATAATATCATTAGTCAAATCAAATATAAAATAACCTAATCATGATGCTAGCAATATTAAAATAAAATAAGAGTAATTAAATTAATTAATTACTCACATTCCGCACGTTCCTTTAAATTGCTACATCATGAATAAACTATTAGTAACTTCAATAAAAGTAAGTCAAATGGAAATTAAATTAAATAAAGGTAGAGTTGATTTGGTCCAAACCCTAAGTTATTTGTACCTTTTACGCCTTGGTTTAAGGACGGAACCTCGGGTTAAGTATGGACTCCTTGGAGTGCTTAAGGGAAGAATGGTGTAATTAGGAATATAGGTTTAAAGCTTAGAATATGGGAGAGAGAGAAGAAGAATGATTTTTGGTGTAAAAGAGAGGAAGAGAGAAGGATTTGATGATGAAGCTTGTTGATTTTTAAAAAAGGGGTGATATGACCTCTATTTATAGGGAAAAAATAGGGTCGAAGAATCAAGAAAAGATCGAGTTCGAATCGGATTAAAACTCTTGCGATAGACAGCAGTTTTGCGGTTTTTGTTTTTATCATATCTTTTGATCCAGAAATCAGAATAAGATAAATAAGATATCGTTGGAAAGATATTGAAGTCAACTTTCTAACCCAATTAGAATAAAATGAAAATAATATGTATAAGTAAATATATGGCCGAAATAGTGGCACGGTGTCAGTTTTGGATAGAGTTTGACATTTTATTCATATCTTTTCCGTTATAACTCGGAATTGATATTATAATATATCATTGGAAAGATAATTTCAAGGGCTATCCAACCATATAAAATTTGGATAAAAAATATAAGGCACGAAAATAATATCTGTCTATCTTTGAACGTCTTTCAATTCGGATATAAATAGGACTTTAAAAAAAAAAGGAGTTTTATTCAATTTCAAACTCTTTAATCTTATCTTCTCAAAACGGATAATTAAGATCTTTTAGAAACTTATAGAAGCTTCCAATTAATCCTAATTGTTTTAGGAATTGGATTAAATCATTTGGACCCTCCACATGATCATTGGGTCGTAGGTAAGGTGGGCTCAGGTTCGGTTTGGGCTCAGTTTAATATTTTGGTCATAACTTATTCGTTATAACTCGGATTTGGGCTTATAATATATCGTTGGAAAGCTCTTTGAAATCCCCATAAAACTATTTAATCATTGGACCCAGATTATGGACCAAAATAAAATGGATTAAACGTTTTATAAAAAAGACACGAAATGAATGATTTTAAAAGACACGAAATGAACTATTTTGGGTTTAAAGGCACGAAAAGAGGAAAATAAATTATGGTTTGGGGAAATGGGCTAGAATTTGGGTTGTTTTATGAAATGGAAATATGGATTTAAGCACTCCAAGATTAAATACTCAACCCGACCAATAATAGCGGTGAAAGGTTGTTCATCTTCGGGTTTGGTTTTGGGGAGACATTTTTAGGTGTCTACAATCATCTATACTTTATATACTAAAAAGCGTTCCTAAAACAGAATATGTTCCACGTGTCACCTTTTTTAAGTTCGACATGTCAGCAATATGTGTCACATGTCATTATAAATATGGCATGTCACTTTCACATGTATTAGGTTTGCATCTAAAAAATTCTTATAACAAGACTTGAACTCAAGACCGACAAATCTTAAGTTAAGAGTCTTACCATCTTAGCCATTCATTATTTGCGTTTTTTTATCCAACAAAATTATAGTTAACTTAGATAAGTTAATTTGTGTCTTATTATAATATGTGTTTCCATTATGTAATGATTGAGTTTGACAACTAAAAAAATATTTATAATAAGACTTAAACTCGAAACCAACATGTCTTACTATCTAAACAGTCGGATTTGATTAGCAAATTAAACAAGTACAAACTAGCAATTCGGGGCATTGCGCGGGCCATACACTAGTTTAATTGATTAAAGGTTCGTATAAATATTTGAGGTAGAGTTGATAAAGGTTATTTTCATAGTACAACGTGTAATGTAGTTTTGAACTACATTTTTAAGTGAGCTACTTTATTAATTATTTTTGTATTATGATATGTAGTGATTACTTAGTTTTTTGCTGACGTGTGTCTGTCTGTTTGTTTTTTGTTCTACTTGTGTTTGTGTCCATGTATTTTTCTTATGGTGGCCATGCGACGGTCTATATTGGAATTTGTCCTGAATGGTGAGTAGTATAGATTATAATAGGTTGTCAAGTGATGACGTAGCTAGATAAAGGAGCTCGGGTGTTTCAATTAGTTCGTTATAACGAGTTTGTAAAGTTGTATAAATAGCTCACTTAGATTTTGGGTTGTACAGTTGGGATTATGTAAGCCTTAACACTTGATATGTTGTCAAGTGTGGTGGTGATACCTCCGATTAAGGTGTATGCTTTTGCAATTTTTGTAACACCCCAATAATTCTCTCGTTAAACCTGTGAGGACCCTGAACAATATTCAAGAGAACTACCGGCGTGCTACCGCCACGTGTTCAAACGTTAAGGCTTTATCAGAAAATAGCAGCGGAAAAACTAAATCAGTTATAAATAAGTTTCAAAACCAATGAATGAAACCATATTAAGTCATACAACTTGGAACCATTAAGGCCCTTATTCAAAACCCAATAAAAGTAGTAAGTGATTAAATTCAGTGTTCAAATAATTTCAAACCCAAAAGAAATAGTGTCGAATAAAATCGAATTAAAATAAATTCAAACTTGCAAAAGAAATAAAATGCAAACAACCAACTCTCTACTCAAGATCCCACAACCCTGATGAATGCTGCATGTGTAAGAACCTGTGGTAATTCTGCTCCCCAATATTACAAGTGTAATTGGATCGTCACAGGGTCATTGAAAGGCGAAGGCCGTGACCAAAGAAAGACACACACAAAAGCACGCAATCAGCAAAGCTGAGTACATACAAGCTGCAAAATAAATTAAGAAATCCATAACATGCTACTAATAATCAATCATCATGAACCATTAAATTATAGACTCAACACACGACTCAACTATTTATATTACTAAGACTCCATTAATTAATAATAGGTAAATCATTATTTTTATTCATTGGATTACGTAATAGACAAGGTTGTCCAACCCATGCTCCATTTGGAACATCAATAAAAGAAAAACCCCATGCCTCCTTTCGGAAACATCAATAAACATCCAACGACCACGGGCGCGACTCCGTGACCGTAGTTAGTATGAGATCTCACCTAACTCCTAGTTTTGAAAAATATTTGAAATAAGAGACTCGTAGATCAGACGGCCTCGAGAAAAGTACACGGCTAATACCCCATGTACCCCAACCCCTGATTGTCATTGCTCCAGAAGTGCACCAATCCAGAGTTTTATTGCTCATCCATCTTGCACTTTACGTGATTTACAGGTTTAGACTTGGTGATGACTCATATGCATAACAATACAATCAATCCAATATCAATTCAATCAAGTAAAACAACTTTTCAATTTCAATTCTTGATTTATTAGTGGCAAGCAACATTTATTATTTATTCCTTTACTACCTCGGTGTATAAACACCTTGAGTGCATAAGGCACCCCAAAACCTTAACCTCGTCTTAGAAGACTTAAATTCTTCCTTTACTCATCCTGCTTGCATAATCATGAATAAGTAATAAATTAATCATTACACCAATCATATACCTTTGCCTCTAAGCGCACCTTGCATAATTAGAGCACAAATAATACTTGCACTATAAAATAGTGCACGTCATACGAAATTCACAATGTATAACCAAACAATTTAACTCAGTCATCCCTATACATGATACTAAGTTCTCGATCCGTCGTCCTTAAACATGCACCTAAAAGAAAGGTTTCGTAACTTGTACGTACCTTGAGCAAACAAATTGGTATGCCACTTTACTAACTAGAAATCACCTTCAATAAACTCCTCTCCTAACCCAAATAATAACATCTCAATCAATACCCAATCAATCAAATTTACAGCAATACTAACTTACTTTAAAACCTTCAAAATCCAAATCAAACAACACTTTAAAACCTTCCCTTTAGTTTAAAATTAAAGGCTTATATATAGTTCTTTAAATTAAATTCATAAAAACCTTAAAATACACTCTTATACATGAAATTACAGCAAGTTTAAAGTCTAATAAAAATCTGAAAATTATTTTAAAACCCCTAATAATCTCCCTTTTTAATGGGTGATTAAACCCTCTTTATAAAACATCAAAAGTAGTACTTAGAAACTATTTCCAACACTTAAAAATTCAATAAAAACAAATATTTATGCTTAATTAACTTTAAACATAATTAATTTTATTAATCAAACTCAAGGATAATATTTTAAGTATAAAAAAACTTCGTTAAAATCAAAAACTGCCCGAAAATCATATTTAGAGGCTGAATTTGGCCACGAAAGGGTGGTGCTCACTACCAAAGGTAGGGTTGTACGCAGTTTGGTCTGACCGTAACCAAACCAGACCAAACCGCATTTTAGCGGTTTGGTTTGGTTTACGGTTTAGAAAAATACGGTTTTGATTCGATTTTTTGGGAAGTACGGTTTGCGGTTTGGTTTGGTTTTTCAAAAATTATAAACCAAACCAAACCGTAAACCAGTAAACCGCATTTTAATATTTATATAATTTCTAAATAAATTAAAATAGTTATTATATATTATAAAAAAAAATTAAATAAAAAAAAATGAAAAATTATTAGAAGACTATACAGTCAGTATACTACTATACTCTATACTCATTCTCAAATAGTTATTACATATTATGTATAATTTTTATTATGTGTTAGCACTTAGCACTTGATTAGTTGGTTGTTATTTTGATTAAAACTTTGTAGTATAATTTAATCCCTTTGGCCTAATTATTTGAACTTTATTATAAATTTATTAATATTAGACAATTTTTAGGAAAAAATGTCTCATCATAAACCGCAAACCAAACCGCACCAAACCGCATTATTACGGTTTGGTTTGGTTTGGTTTCAATATTAATATGGTTTGGTTTGGTTTGGAAAATTGACCAAACCGTATTTTGCGTTTTGGTTTGGTTTAGACTCAAACCGCACCAAACCAGACCATGTTCACCCCTAACCAAAGGTAGTGAGTCTTTCTTAAAACGTTGTTTCCACATGGAAAACACTACTTTTTCATCAAAATCGGATGAGTTCAGAATCTGATCGGGATTAAAACGGGATTAATATTAACGAACGAAAACCTAAAAATTAAAACACGAATCTATGTGTTCAAAATAATCTGGAATTAAGTTAAACTAATCAGTATTTATAATCACCAAAATTTCAAAACATCATTACTATAAAAGCCCTAAATCAATTGTTCATAAAAACCCTAAAATCATGATTTTCAATAAATTGAAACCCTAGGTTTATAATTCATAAAATATGAAATTTATAACATAAATATAATCTGAAATTTATAATATTTATACCATTAAAATATAATTTGATACTAAAAATATAATCTTTATACTAAAATCAAAACCCAAAACAATTAAATTAACATTAAGCAAAATAATGAAACAAAGGAGGATGAAAATAAGACTAACCTTTTTGTGTGGGAAATTTTTGGAGATTCATGGGGTATTTATAGGAGGGAATTATTGCAGGGTAAAAAGAAAGATTGGGCCTCATAAAAATAATGGGTCGATTAAGTAAACAAATGGGTTAGGCTTGTGTGATTGGACATAAATTGTAGAATAAAGGTGCATAAAATAATTTGTTCAAATAATTTTCGACCCAGATTAATAATTTGAAACTTTTGAAATTAAATTATGAAAAATAACAAATAAATATTATAAATAAAATAATTTTTCATTTATAAAATATTTAAAAATACGGGGGATTACAATCTACCCCTCTTAAAAGAAGTTTCGCCCTCGAAACTTAACCCAAAAGCCATAAATTTTCCAAAACCATTCAAACTTTTGTGTTTTATATTGCTGTAAATTGATTGATTCTCAACATGCACACTCAACAAACTGAACTTTATGCTTAATAGACTCGTACTTGGCCAAAGTTTACATACTTTAATTGCATGTAAATACAACAATAGTGCATATTAATAAGCAAAATAATGCAAACTCAAGCAATAAATAGCATAATTGAGGTAAAAAGCGCGAAATTACATCGCATTCTACCCCTCTTAAAGAAAAGAGTTACGCCCCCGTAACTCACCTCAATAACATCATTAGGCATTTCTTTTTCATTTCTTCTTTCTGCAATAATTTATCCATAACTTGTTATTCTATAATTTCCTCAAATTTGAATAGTTCAATTCATAGGCACTCAATAATTCCTTTAGCTCTCCTTAGCTAACAACCGAAGGCTATTAAGATCTGTAAAAATCTGACAGGTGACGCTGTATTTCGAATGAATCTCCAATGTAAACAATATATACGCAATCTCAAGATCATGGTAGGGTAATTGGTCTCATAAGACTTGTCTTGGAAAGAAGCATTATAATTTTTCCATTTTGTTGCAACACACCTCCATTAAGTAAAAACTTCAAGTCCACCACTCCCATTAAGTCGTTTTAAGAGTGTTTCTCTCTATATGCTTGTGCTTTCTATGTGTTTTTTTTTATGTGGCTAACTTTGAGTTCGGGGACGAACTCTTTTTTAAGGGGGACAGTATGTAATACTCTAATATTTCAATACTATATATATATATATATTTATAAAGAAAATTTTGGTTTAGTTTTTACTTTCTCTTATATTTACAAGTTATTTATTTTTTCTACTTTAAGTTTCGGGACGAAACTTGCTTTTAAGGAGGGTAGATTGTAATACCCTAAATTTTTCTACTTTAAGTTTCGGGGCGAAACTTCTTTTAAGGAGGGTAGATTGTAATACCCGAATATTTTATGAGTTTATATAATGTATTTTATAAATAAAATAGTTTATTTTATCTATTAAATAACTTTACTAATCTCATATTTTTTATTTTAAAGTTCGAAAAGGTTTAAAACCCTATTTTATTTTAAATAGGACTCTTTATTTTTAAGCATATATAAACTATTCTAACCCTATTAAGTTTTTGGGATACAATAATATTATGCAGCCGTTTTGATACAAAATTCCTAGCTTTCTCTTCTTCCTCTTTACTCCATTATGTACGTTCGTGGGTTTATACCAACAGCCTGCTATTAATCTTTGGAATGTTTATCTTCTGATAAT